>NC_133327.1:479126526-479726526 GCF_042186555.1 Aquarana catesbeiana | reverse complement strand
TTTACGGGTGGATATAAGCCAATGATGTATGTTAATCGCCCTTAGGGTATTGTCCCTGGCCTCTCTGCCAGGTGTAAAGCCTACTTGATCTTGGGAGATTAATTGTGGTAGTAGGGGTAACAGGCGGCTGGAGAGAATTTTTGCATATAGTTTTAGATCAACATTCAGTAGTGATATTGATCTATAGTTGGTGACTAATGAGGGATCCTTCCTGGGTTTGGGAATCACTTATGTGTGTTTCTAAGAGATCTCGGGATGGTTGATGAGCAGACCATAATGAATTAAAGGCAGAAAGAAATTGGGATGTGAAAGTCTGAAAGTTTTGTAATATCCAACTGTTAAACTGTCTGGTCCTGGGCTCTTTCCGGGTTTCGTTTGTTTAAGTGCCGTCCTAACTTCCTCTTCCGATAGAGGACATTGACTGGAATCTTTGGGTGTCACCCTGACTTGGATTCTTGGCAGAGAGGTTGTATAGTTGGAAGTAGTAGTGGACAAACTGGTTGGATATGTCAGTTTGTGGTGGCTTTATTTCCAGAGGAATCTGTAAAGGAGTGGATTGTCATGGTCGCTTTCTTAGTTCGTAGCATCCTGGCCAGAAGCTTTCCAAATTTGTTACTGAATTCAAAGAAGAACTTTTGAGATAGGATAAAGTTGAGTATTAATTTTTCTGTCTAGTTCTTCTAGAAGGTCAGTTCTGGCCCGGATGAGGTCTTGTAAGGTGTGCGTCGCCTGTGAGCTTTTGTGTGCTTGTTCTAGTAGGTGTATGGGCGTGGTTAGTTCAATAATTTGTCTTTCTCATCTAGGTCTGGCTGTAATTGAGATTAGTACTCCTTATTACACATTTATGCTCTTCCCACCTAGTCAGCAGTAAGGTCAAGCTCCGGCATGTTCACACACTCCACGTGCAGAGCCCGCCAGGAAGTCGGCACGGCGCTGCTCTAATCACAGGCAGCAAGACTTTTCCTGATCTCTGCAGCCGCACATCAGGAAAAAGTCTTGCTGCCTGTGATTAGCGCAGCGCCGTGCCGACTTCCTGGCGGGCTCTGTACGTGGAGTGTGCGAACACGCCGGAGCTCATCCTTAGTCAGCAGCGAGATGTCGGGGTGTCATTGTCTGAAGTCAAGTTGAAGGTGTTTTGTAATGTCCTTGACAGTGGTGGTGTCTGTAAGGAGACCTGGGTCCATCTCCATATCTGTGGACGAATAGGAGTGTTGGGAATATGTATAGAGATTGAGATAGGGTGGTGGTCCAATAAAAACATTGGGTCTACCGATGCTGAGTGAAGCATTGATAGGTCCTTTTGAGAGATGAACAAGTAATCAAACCTAGAGTATCGTTGGTGAGCGGTCGAGAAAAAAAGTGAAGTCCCTGCCGTTCGGGTTGAGGATTCACCAAGAATCGTGCGTGCAGCAGAAGGTGATGTTCCGTTTGAAGTGTCATGTAGGGGGTTTAGGGCGACATTGAAGTCACCCCCCAAAATTAGGATGTCTTCATGGAATGTGGATAATGTTTGTGTTGGATCTCGAAAGAAAGTTACCTGGTGGTTGTTTGGAGCATAAACATTTGCTAATGTGGTGGGTTTACCATAATAGGTCCCCTTCAGAAAGAGGTACCTGCCTTCATTGTCCGCAAGGAAATCCAACAGTTGAAATGAGCAGTGCTTAGCCAACAGTATGGATATCCCTTTTGACTTTGAATCTTGCACGGTGGCATGATGTACCGTGGGGTAGTGGGTAATCGTAAGTTTTGGGATGGCATCCCTATGAAAATGTGTCTCCTGAAGGAAGATAAAATCTACTTTATTTTTACGTATTGAAAGGAGGAGTTGGGAGCACTTCCCAGGTATGTTAAGTCCTCGAGCATTGAGTGAGACGATTTTGAGAAGAAGTCTAGTAGTCTTGGGTAATGGAGAAGTCATGGCTATGTTCGTTGTAGCAGTTTAAATCAGATTGGAGGGGATGCGCGGCAGCTCATCGGATGGAAGCCTGATCCAAGAGCTCTGCACCGCACCGGCCACATAAGCCCTCCAGCGCCGCTCACAGCGCAGAGCCCCGGTCACGATCAATCCCCACGGACAGGGGACAACTCAAGGAACCCCGGGATGGCGGGGGGAACAGCCAGGAGAGATCTTTCCCGTGCCTTAGCCTCCAGACCGGGACCACGATCTCAGACAAGATGGCGCCGGACGCCGCCACACGAGGGAGAAGACAGGAGATGGAGCTGGAGAGGGGAGACTCCATAGCAGATAAGGATGGCTGCTCTTCAGGGCTGGCAGGCCCCACAGTGAGTACACACAGTCATCCCTGCTTGTCTCCTGCCTCCACGGAATCCCTCATTAGCAGGACCTTAGATGATATGCTCCTCTCCCCTGTGGAAGACCTCATGGCCAGCCCAGATGCCTGCAGGGCTCACACACAGGGCTTACCCTCTACACCCCAGGATTTTTCCTCCATGATGGCCATGTTTGACACAATGCTCTCCAAAGGTCTCTCACAAACTGCTAATCAAATCACCACTGCCATCCAAGCTGACTTACAGCTTTTAGGCGCCAGAATTGAAACGATCGAAATCAAAGCAGACCAAACAATATCTAGCGTGAACCAGAACACCGTCAGAATCTAAGATTTGCAGGACCAGCTTGAAAACACATTTTCCAAAATTGACAACCTCAAAAATCGTTCGAGGAGATATAACTTCCGCATTCGGGGGGTACCGGAATCCTTCAAAGACTATGATCACATTTTAAGTACATTTATTAAGGAACTTATCTCCGACGTCCCAGACCATCGCCTTGAGATGGACCGCGCTACCAGAGCTCTACAACCCCCCCATCAAGACGGTCTCCCGAGAGACATTATAGTGAAACCTCATTTCTACAAAGTAAAGGAGGAGGTGATGCAACACTCGCGTGCTGAAGGTCCACCATCGTTCCAGGGTCACCCCATACAAGTCTTTGCGGACCTCTCCCCCTTTACTATACAGAGAAGGAGATCCCTGAAACCACCCCTTCAGGTGCTGACCCAGAAATCGATCACCTACAGATGGTCCTTTCCTTTTCGCCTTACATTCTCCTTCAACAACAGACCATATGGCTTCTCGTCGTTCGTGGATGGAGAAAAGCTACTGTTCCAGCTAGGCCTCATCTCCCAGGAACCAGAATCAACGACTTCCGACAGAGGTCCCAAATCGTCCTCCAAGAGACCACCTCCTTCCAGCCCCATCGCCCCTAACTGGGAGAAGCGCCTCTCCAAAAAATCTAAAGACTCCAGGCCCCCCTAATCAAGGCTTGGGGCCTGGGTTCATGCTGGACCCACTCTGATCCAATCCGACCAGATCAGACCCTCTGAGGAACACTTTCTCTCCCTGATATGCTGGATTCTCCAGTCGTAGCACCCTATACCCCGACTCTATAGTTGGGATGCACGGAATACTCAAGTTCTTACGATTCTATTGGTCCTATATTTCTCTTTTTTTGGTGTTTTAGGTCCAAGGAACTGCTACTGTTCTGTTTTGATTTCTTTAGAAATGTTTTTATTATTTTGGCTTTGTTAGCAAGTTGACATACATATAGACACCTTATTCTATGTTGAAAGGGGTTTTTCATAAGATGTGTCTTATAATGGCTGATAAAGCGCAAGGAAATAGCTTAGGGGAGGCTTTAACCCCCCGACAATAAATCTGACCTACTGCCCTCCCTTTCCCGAGTGAGGCGAGCTCCTCCCTGGCTCTTGAGCCGTTAGAATATGGCCCCCTCTAAAGGGACCATGGCTGGCTCATTGGTCAGGGGGGACCTCTCTCGTCGGGAAACACTGATTCTATTAGGGGCTCTGCCCACAAACACTAAAACGTTTTGGTCGCTGGAGGTGGCCGGTGCGGTTGCTCTGCGCCTCCACCTGTCTCCAGCTGTGAAGAGGTTTTTTGGTTTCTTTCCAGTTGGTGACTTCTAGCTCCCCCTGATTTTGGGGGGGGGGGGGGGGGGGGGGGGCTTGTTCTTGTCGTTAGTGGGAAAAGGGATGTGGATGTGCGGGAATGGGTTCCCACACACCATTGGGAATTGGGGTAATTTTTTCAGTGCATTTCTCTTTATTAACGTGTTACTTCTCTCATGCTTCCTCCTAGATGGTCCACCTCTCCCCCCTACAGTCTTCACTCCTCCTTTTCCTCGAAGGTCACCTAGACTTCCGATCCTCCCCACTCCGGAGGTCCTCTGCAGCTTCGCACAAGGTAGGTCCCACTCCCTCATGGTAGCTACCCCCTCCTCTGATCCATGCACATAAATGACAAGATATCAACCAATTTACATGTAGTATCACATAATGTGCAGGGCCTTAACTCTCCTGTAAAACGGAGAAAACTGTTCAAGATTTATCAATCCCAAAGATCGGATGTCCTCCTGCTTCAGGAGTCCCACTTCCCCAAATCCTACAACCCATCGTTTATCCACCAACACTTTCCCCAATTTTATCTCTCCAATGCAGAGAATAAAACAAAAGGAGTAGCTGTCTGTTTTTCTAAACATTTAAATTTTGCTAAGAACCATGTCACCAAGACCCGTTAGGTAGATATATCATGGTAAAAAGCACCATAGAACAATATATTCCTTTGTTTCATACTACACCCCAAATAAGGCCCAAGACAAATTCTTCGCCTCTATGATGCTTTCACTCACACCTCAATTAGAAGGAATCATCATTCTGGGAGGGGATTCGAACATAGCGTTTGATCTTACACTCAACAAATCGGGAACAGGCAGGCCCCGATCTAGGAAACCCCCCAAACAAAGTACAAAAATTGCCCAACTCCTCTATGACTCAGGACTAGCGGACATTTGGAGGGAACTCAATCCTTGCACCAAAGACCACACCCGTTACTCTGCCCCGCACAAGAGCTACGCCAGGATAGATCATGTTTTCATTCAAGCGACACACATACCCCATGCTGTAAAGACATCAGAGACTCCCCTGTTTCAGATCACTCCATGGTCACTCTTTCCCTTCGACATGCCAATAACACAAAAAAAGAATTTAAATGGTGACTCAACGAATCGCTCCTAAGTAACCCAGTTCACTGTATCCTGCTTGAGAAGGACCTCAACGAATATTTTCTCACAAATGACACAGACAATCTCTCCGGCTACTTTGTGGGCAGCCCATAAAGCAGTGAAGGGGCAAAATTGTTCAACTTTCAGCCCGTCTTAAGAAAGAGCACCAAGCCGAGATAGATAGCCTTACTAAAGCATACCAGGACTCTTGCAGGCGCAACAAACGTGAACACTCTCAGTCATCACTACAACTGGAATCAGACAGGTTAAAGCTTAACCTGGCTCTCACCACGGAGGCTGAGAAGCACCTGCTTTGGTCGGGAGCCAGGTTTTATTCAAAAAAAGGACAAGATTGGGTCCAAATTAGCCACCAAACTTTCCCCCAAACCTCGCCTGTTAGCCAGTCCAAAAATCCGTTTACCATCAGGCTCTATCACACAAAACCCTCAGCATATCATGGAATGCTTCCATGATTTCTATGCCTCCGTGCATAAAGAAGAAACCGTGCCCCTCCCCCCGGATTGAAGAGTTCCTCAACTCCATTTCACTCCCCAAACTTTCAACGGATCACAATGATCTTTTGGAATGACCCATTACATCCTTAGAGATCAGTGAGGCAATCAGATCCCTTAAACTTGGATCAGCCCACGGTCCAGACGGTTTTTCGGCGGGATAGTACAAAAAATTCTCCAACACCCTGGCACCTTACCTGGTCAGATTCTTTAACTCCCTCAAAATAGGCTTTCCCCTGGATAAATCCTTGAATCTAGCATATGTTTCAGTTATACCCAAGCCAGGAAAAGACTCCACAATGACTAGCAACTATCGTCTGATCTCTCTGATCAATAATGATCTCAAGCTATTAACTCAAATTTTGGCTACTCGCCTTTCCTCATTCATAGCTCAATATGTCCACCAAGATCAGGCTGGATTTATCCCGGGGAGACAGGGTCCTGACCAGGTGAGAAGGGCTATTGATGTGGTGTCCCTTTTAAGATCTCAGTAGGACGGAGGTCCCCCTCAGGAGGGTCTTCTGCTTTCCAATGATCTCCAGAAAGCATTTGACATGGTCACTTGGCCGTATATTTTCAAGGTCCTGGAAAGGTGGGAACTAGGCCCCAACTTCTTAGGCATTTTACACTCCCTCTACTCTACTCCATGTGCCCAAGTAAGATTGCGAGGTAACTATTCAGATACATTTAACACAGAGAAAGGCACCAGGCAAGGTTGCCCTTTATCGCCCTTGATTTTCGCAATCGCCATAGAATCCCTTGCCAAAGCCATTCGTAGCCATCCAGACATTGAAGGAGTCAGATGCGGCCCGCAAGAGCATAAATGTGCCTTATTGGCGGATGACCTACTCCTCTTTATCACTTCGCCCCTCATCTCAACCCCTAACTCCTTGAACAGTTTGGGGAGGTTTCAGGTCTCCGTGTCAACGTGTCCCAATCCGCAGCCATGAATATCTCAATCCCCCCAGATCTTCTTGTACATCTACAGACACACTTTCCTTTCACCTGGTGTTCATCACATATCCCCTATCTAGAAATCAATCTGACCCCTAACTTTAATGAGTTATACGCCACCAACTATCCCCCGTTGTTCAAAAAACTTGAAGCTGATATGTCCAAATGGTCCAAGCATGATCTATCCTGGCTGGGTAGAGTTAATTCTATAAAAATGACCCTCCTTCCTCGCCTCCTATATCTTTTCCGATCCCTTCCAATCCCGATTAAGAAAGCACAACTCCTACGTTTCCAAGCCTCCATCATTAAATTTATCTGGGGTGCCAAGGGCAGACGATGCTCCAAAGAAATACTTTACAGACACAAAACCCAAGGAGGACTGGCCCTCCCCAATATTTGGTTATACTACCAAGCGGCACAAATCGCACAGATTTCCATAGCATATTCCAGAGGTCCGAAACCGGACTGGCTACTGATGGAAAGGCAAGCGACACCGTGCCATACGATAGACTATTTACTTAGTGCTCCACTGCGCCTCAGACCAGCAATACTAGCTCCAACCCTTTCTCACTCGATGGCCCTGTGGGATAAACTTCAAACGTCTCCCTAACTTCTACCATGCGCCCGTTAGCTCACTTATTTCACAACCCAGAATCCCCCCCGGGTCTTAATATACTCGCATTCAAATGGTGGATAGATAAGGGCCTCTACAGGATTGGACACTTCCTGAATCCCAGGGGGCCCCTCACGGTCGGTTACTGCTTGATTGAATTAGAAATGCCTGACTCAGAAAAATATAGACTGACCCAAATTGCCCACTTTTTACGATGCAAATGGCCTGATAATTCTAATCCCCCCGCCGCCCTTACCGCTTATGAGAAATGGTGCTCAACTATAAAGGATCAGAGGGGGGGTATCTCCATTATATACAATTCGCTAGCCAGTAATGTTAACAAATCTCTTTATGCCCGCAACTGGGAACAAGACCTGGCAGTTGACTGGGACCTGAACAAATGGTACAGATGCTTTCAAAGATACTTTAAGGGCATCATGAACATTTCCTTAATGGAAGCTAGTGTTAAGATTATCACGAACTGGTACAGAGAACCGGCCACCCTTGCTAAGATTTTTCCTGACTCATCCCCACTATGTTTCAGGGGTTGCGGCCACATTGGCTCTCTACTCCACACTTGGTGGACGTGCCCGCGAATCTGGAACTTTTGGAACGGCTTTTTCAGCATATTACGGAAGATTACAGGGGTTGTGGTTCCACAGGTTCTGGAAGTGGCAACGTCCAGATAGAAAAAGTATCCAAACATACACAATCTTTGATCTATTATATGCTCCTAGGAGCTAAAATCACCATAGCCAGGAACTGGAAAAAGCACTCTGTACCATTAGCCACAATTAAATGTAAAATCTCCTGGATTATGGCCCAGGAGAAGATTGTCAGTAAACTGATGGACAAAATCCACAAATTTGAATTCATCTGGGAGCCTTAGGCGAAATATGTAGGTATATCATTGCTTCCAGGCTCATAGTTGAATGCGACTTTTTCAACAATCCCTAGGTGACCTTCCTTCCTTCTTTAGGACCCTTTTCACGCTAATCTTATTCTCTTTTCCCTTCTCCCCTCATTCCCTTTCTCTTTATCTCCTCAAGTAGAGGATGCATATTCCTTGCCTTCTGACTTCAGGTGAATGTTGACCAATATTTTTCTTTTATCCTTTTATTCTGTATTAGATTTGGTCTGTAAGTAAGATACCCAGAAGCGGCTACTCTATACCATAATGAGGCGATTATTTGCTTCTATGACCGCATAACTGCACATGTCCCCTGCAACGAAACTCAAGAGATATAGCAGAGAAGTCTCGTTTCTCCCTGTCAGACGGCTGGGTGCACTGACTGGAGGGATTGGTCGGGTTCGTCGCCTCCGCAGTGAGTTCCCCTTGGGGTGGAGAGACGGCCTACCTTGATCAATTATACTCCCTCCCAGTCTCTGTTCTGTCCTGTCCTATAGTCGTCTGAGCAGGTCCGACTTCCCGCGGCAACCTGACAGCGGGTTTGTAATTAATGATCTCCCTGGTCTAGCTTGTGATCCCAAGTATTCTCTTCCAAGAGCAGGTTTTTCATATTCCTACTGTAGCTAGCGGTTACTCGCAGAAATTTATGCTATTTGTACAACGGTTTCAGTTGACATAATCTCGCCTGATGTGGCTTACCTGTATTTGAAAGTAAAATGTTTTATTGTAAAAATGTTTTTTTCTCTTTTAAAAAAAGCAATAAAAACATTGAAAAGAAAAAAAAAAAAAAAAAATTAGATTGGAGGGAGGTTGGAGTCTGATTTTCAGTATCTTGATTTAGAGATAAGGTGAAGGCAGGGATAGGAAGGAGGGAGTGGGGGGTAGACAAGTAAGGAAGGAGAAAGAGGAGAAGTTTGCAGCTGTGAAGAGGAGATAGATAGGGACAAGGGTTAGGATAAACCCTATATGAGAAATTTGGTAGCAGGTGAGAGCCTTCTCACTAGTCTAGGTGAAACAATGACCACCTAAGCTGTGGTACCAAAAGTGTACAGTGGTAATGAGGTGAAAAGAAATTCATATAGGAAGGAAGAGAAAGTGCACCACTGACTGGGGGGGGGTTCAAGTGAAGAGTGGGTTTGTTAACTGAGATCGCCAAACAGAAGGCCATGTGGAGTTCGTTAGTGTTGGAGGAAGCTGTGCTGAGAAGGATATCTATGTGAGTGTTTAGTAGGCTATAATTGTGGAGCGCGATTGGTAAAGAAACGGTTGTCAATGAGGATAGTGTGGAAGAGAAGAATGTTTTAGTTTAATTTAATTGTATCTTGCATTTTGCATGCCATCCAGGTGTGTGGAACTAGGTGTGATCAGGTACGGGAATGGGATAGTGCCAAATGGGTGCAATACTTCTGTAAAGGAGCGGGAGTGAAATTCAGGGTTGGAGATCCCATGAATTTACTAGGTTCATAATTACTTCTAGATAATGAAACGGTGTATAACCATAACTAATGGCATTATTATAACAAATCGAGTCGCCTGATGTGATATATAGTAGGAAAGAGGGTCACTGTCGTGTTGCTTGAGGGTCATACTGAAGACAGGGCTCAAGTCTGTTCCTTTTCACTATAAGGGAAGGGCTGGAAGGGCAATCATAATGTGGTAGGGTAGTATGATTGGGATAAATGTAGGTGTGGTTTTATGATTAGTCTCTGTAGTTATAAAAGTCAAATAGAAGAAAAATTCAAAAGGGAGATAATCTGATTTAGATGGTATGCTCATGTATAGGTGTCCGTCTGTAGGCTATGGTGATAATTGATGAAATTATAGATTGGGCATTAATCTAAGAATGAGGTTCAAAAAATGTAGTTTATCTATTTACATACCCATGTGGCAAACAATATGTGGGACGAACAATTAGGACCTTTTCTACACAGGCTAAGGAGCACATTATTAATATAAAAAAACAAAAAAACAAAAACAAACATATGGTCCCTAAACATTTTGCACGGTGCAACAATAGAGGCCCTTACGGATACCTCCTTTGTGGCAATAGACAAATACACGCCACCTTGGAGAGGAGGGTCCATTAAAAGGAGTATTTCTAAAATGGAGGTTAGGTGGATTTATGAACTATAGTCTTATCCCCCCTTTGGCATGAACATAGATATATATATATATATATATATATATATATATATAAATTTGTTTTGTAAGTTAATATACATTTTGTGTATTCTGAGTGTAGTGCTATTTGATGTTTAACCGCTTCAGCCCTGGAAGATTTTACAACCTTCCTGACCAGAGCACTTTTTGTGATTCAGCACTGCGTCGCTTTGACAATTGCGACGTTGCACCCAAACAATTGACGTCCTTTTTTTCCCACAACTAGAGCTTTCTTTTGGTGGTATTTGATCACCTCTGCGGTTTGTATTTTTTACGCTATAAACGAAAAAAGAGCGACAATTTTGAAAAAAAACGCAATATTTTTGACTTTTTGCTATAATAAATATCCCCCAAAAATATATAAAAATTTTTTGTTCTTTTTTCCTCAATTTAGCCCGATATGTATTCTTCATATTTTTTGTTAAAAAAAAAAAAAAATGCAATAAGCATACACTGATTGGTTTGCGCAAAAGTTATAACGTTTAAAAAATAGGGGATCGTTTTATGGCATTTTTCTTTTTTTTTTTTATACTGGTAATGGTGGCAATCTGATTTTTATCGGGACTGTGACATTATGGCGGACACTTGACACATTTTTGGGACCATTGGCAGTTATACAGTGATCAGTGCTATAAAAATGCACTGATTACTGAAAAATGTCACTGGCAGTAAAGGGGTTAACACTAGGGGGCAATCAAGGGGTTGTGTTCGCTCTCTGTGTGGGGGAGGGGACTGTCTAGGGGAGATGACAGATCGCTGTTCATACTTTGTATGAACAATCTGTCTCTATATATATATATATATATATATATATATATATATATAAAATTAAAAACAAGAAAAATGCCAGTTCGTGTTTGCCTTAATTAGTCCACTTTTGTTTACTGCTGTCGTGTGTGGTTAGTGTGGGGCGTTTTCTCCCTATCCTGTACAGCTCCACACAAGTCAGTTCCGTGGTGACGCCAAAGGATCTCTTTCGAAAACGAGGCTTGGCTTTTTTCTCTGACTGAGAATGAGGCTCGTTTTTTTATTCTTTATCATGGCCATGCCAGCTTGGAAAGGAGGCTTGGTCTCCTCCTCTGGTTCAAACTGAGGTCTGGCCCTTTATTCATCCTCGCGGCCATGCCGATTTGAAAATGAGGCTTGGCTATCCAACTGACATTATGAATGGCCATTCTATAATACAAATGAGGCTTGGTTTCCTGTTTAAGGGCCAACCGACTCCCCCCTTTTTCATAATGAGGCTTGGTCATCTGTTTCAAAAATAATGGCGGACATTTTTGAGAAAATTATCTTGCACAGGCAGCTGTGCTCTTTCCGTCATGGACCCAACAAAAGTGTGGGCTTTGGCATAGACTCCATGACTCTGATGACGTCATGTATGACGAAACTAGTAGGGTGGAGTCTATGTCATACTATACGACGTTACCTTGATCCTGATCTGCAGATTTTTATGTAGGAAATTTTTTATTCATGTGATGCACTGTATTGGACCTGTGGTCACTTAACCACTTGCCGACCGCCGCACGACTATATACGTCGACAGAGCGGCACGGGCAGGCAAAAGGACGTATATGTACGTCCTTGCCTGCCCGCGGGTGGGGGGTCCGATCGGACCCCCCCCCCGGTGCCTGCGGCGGTCGGCAAATCTCCCCCGGCGATCGGAGGTGAGGGGGAGGCCATCCATTCGTGGCCCCCCCCTCGCGATCGCTCTCAGCCAATGGGATCATTTCCCTGCCTCTGTATTGTACACAGAGGCAGAGGAAATGATGTCATCTCTCCTCGGCTCGGTATTTTCCGTTCCGGGCCGAGGAGAGAAGACTGCAATGTAAGTGCACCAACACACCACACACAGTAGAACATGCCAGGCACACTAAACACCCCGATCCCCCCCCCGATCGCCCCCCCGATCCCCCCCCAATCACCCCCCCCCCCCGTCACAAACTGACACCAGCAGGTTTTTTTTTTTTTTTTTTCTGATTACTGTATTGGTGTCAGTTTGTGACAGTTACAGTGTCAGGGCAGTGAGTGTTAGGCCCCCTGTAGGTCTAGGGTACCCCCCTAACCCCCCCTAATAAAGTTTTAACCCCTTGATCACCCCCTGTCACCAGTGTCGCTAAGCGATCATTTTTCTGATCGCTGTATTAGTGTCGCTGGTGATGCTAGTTAGGGACGTAAATATTTAGGTTCGCCGTCAGAGTTTTATAGCGACAGGGACCCCCATATACTATCTAATAAATGTTTTAACCCCTTGATTGCCCCCTAGTTAACCCTTTCACCACTGATCACTGTATAACCGTTACGGGTGACGCTGGTTAGTTTGTTTATTTTTTATAGTGTCAGGGCACCCGCCGTTTATTACCGAATAAAGATTTAGCCCCCTGATCGCCCGGCGGTGATATGCGTCGCCCCAGGCAGCGTCAGATTAGCGCCAGTACCGCTAACACCCACGCACGCAGCATACGCCTCCCTTAGTGGTATAGTATCTGATCGCATCAATATCTGATCCGATCAGATCTATACTAGCGTCCCCAGCAGTTTAGGGTTCCCAAAAACACAGTGTTAGCGGGATCAGCCCAGATACCTGCTAGCACCTGCGTTTTGCCCCTCCGCCCAGCTCGGCCCAGCCCACCCAAGTGCAGTATCGATCGATCACTGTCACTTACAAAACACTAAACGCATAACTGCAGCGTTCGCTGAGTCAGGCCTGATCCCTGCGATCGCTAACAGTTTTTTTGGTAGCATTTTGGTGAAATGGCAAGCACCAGCCCCAGGCAGCGTCAGGTTAGTGCCAGTACCGCTAACACCCACGCACCGTACACCTCCCTTAGTGGTATAGTATCTGAACGCATCAATATCTGATCCGATCAGATCTATACTAGCGTCCCCAGCAGTTTAGGGTTCCCACAAACGCAGTGTTAGCGGGATCAGCCCAGATACCTGCTAGCAACTGCGTTTTACCCCTCCGCCCGGCCCAGCCCAGCCCACCCAAGTGCAGTATCGATCGATCACTGTCACTTACAAAACACTAAACGCATAACTGCAGCGTTCGCAGAGTCAGGCCTGATCCCTGCGATCGCTAACAGTTTTTTTTGTAGCGTTTTGGTGAACTGGCAAGCACCAGCCCCAGGCAGCGTCAGGTTAGTGCCAGTAGCGCTAACACCCACGCACGCACTGTACACCTCCCTTAGTGGTATAGTATCTGAACTGATCAATATCTGATCCGATCAGATCTATACTGGCGTCCCCAGCAGTTTAGGGTTCCCAAAAACGCAGTGTTAGCGGGATCAGCCCAGATACCTGCTAGCACCTGTGTTTTGCCCCTCCGCCCGGCCCAGCCCAGCCCACCCAATTGCAGTATCGATCGATCACTGTCACTTACAAAACACTAAATGCATAACTGCAGCGTTCGCAGAGTCAGGCCTGATCCCTGCGATCGTTAACAGTTTTTTTGGTAGCGTTTTGGTGAACTGGCAAGCGCCAGCGGCCTAGTACACCCCGGTCGTAGTCAAACCAGCACTGCAGTAACACTTGGTGACGTGGCGAGTCCCATAAGTGCAGTTCAAGCTGGTGAGGTGGCAAGCACAAGTAGTGTCCCGCTGCCACCAAAAAGACAAACACAGGCCCGTCGTGCCCATAATGCCCTTCCTGCTGCATTCGCCAATCCTAATTGGGAACCCACCACTTCTGCAGCGCCCGTACTTCCCCCATTCACATCCCCAACCAAATGCAGTCGGCTGCATGAGAGGCATTTTTATGTCCTCCCGAGTACCCCTACCCAGCGAACCCCCCCAAAAAAGATGTGTCTGCAGCAAGCGCGGATATAGGCGTGACACCCGCTATTATTGTCCCTCCTGTCCTGACAATCCTGGTCTTTGCATTGGTGAATGTTTTGAACGCTACCATTCACTAGCTGAGTATTAGCGTAGGGTACAGCATTGCACAGACTAGGACACACTTTCACAGGGTCTCCCAAGATGCCATCGCATTTTGAGAGACCCGAACCTGGAACCGGTTACAGTTATAAAAGTTACAGTTACAAAAAAAGTGAAAAAAAAAAAAAAAAAACACAAACAAAAATATAAAATAAAAAATAATAGTTGTCGTTTTATTGTTCTCTCTCTATTCTCTCTCTCTCTATTCTCTCTATTGTTCTGCTCTTTTTTACTGTATTCTATTCTGCAATGTTTTATTGTTATTATGTTTTATCATGTTTGCTTTTCAGGTCTGCAATTTTTTATACTTTACCGTTTACTGTGCTTTATTGTTAACCATATTTTTGTCTGAGTACAGCATTCACGACTTTGAGTGGTTATACCAGAATGATGCTTGCAGGTTTAGGTATCATCTTGGTATCATTCTTTTCAGCCAGCGGTCGGCTTTCATGTAGAAGCAATCCTAGCGGCTAATTAGCCTCTAGACTGCTTTTACAAGCAGTGGGAGAGAATGCCCCCCCCCCCCCCACCGTCTTCCGTGTTTTTCTCTGGCTCTCCTGTCTCAACAGGGAACCTGAGAATGCAGCCGGTGATTCAGCCAGCTGACCATAGACCTGATCAGAGACCAGAGTGGCTCCAAACATCTCTATGGCCTAAGAAACCGGAAGCTACGAGCATTTTATGACTTAGATTTCGCCGGATGTAAATAGCGCCATTGGGAAATTGGGGAAGCATTTTATCACACCGATCTTGGTGTGGTCAGATGCTTTGAGGGCAGAGGAGAAATCTAGGGTCTAATAGACCCCAATTTTTTCAAAAAAGAGTACCTGTCACTACCTATTGCTATCATAGGGGATATTTACATTCCCTGAGATAACAATAAAAATGATTAAAAAAAAAAAAAATGAAAGGAACAGTTTTAAAATAAGATAAAAAAGCAAAAAAATAATAAAGAAAAAAAAAAAAAAAAAAAAAAAAGCACCCCTGTCCCCCCTGCTCTCGCGCTAAGGCGAACGCAAGCGTCGGTCTGGCGTCAAATGTAAACAGCAATTGCACCATGCATGTGAGGTATCACCGCGACGGTCAGATCGAGGGCAGTAATTTTAGCAGTAGACCTCCTCTGTAAATCTAAAGTGGTAACCTGTAAAGGCTTTTAAAGGCTTTTAAAAATGTATTTATTTTGTTGTCACTGCACGTTTGTGCACAGTTGTAAAGCATGTCATGTTTGGTATCCATGTACTCGGCCTAAGATCATCTTTTTTATTTCATCAAACATTTGGGCAATATAGTGTGTTTTAGTGCATTAAAATGTAAAAAAGTGTGTTTTTTCCCCAAAAAATGCGTTTGAAAAATCGCTGCGCAAATACTGTGTGAAAAAAAAAAATTAAACACCCACCATTTTAATCTGTAGGGCATTTGCTTTAAAAAAATATATAATGTGTGGGGGTTCAAAGTAATTTTCTTGCAAAAAAAAATAATTTTTTCATGTAATCAAAAAGTGTCAGAAAGGGCTTTGTCTTCAAGTGGTTAGAAGAGTGGGTGATGTGTGACATAAGCTTCTAAATGTTGTGCATAAAATGCCAGGACAGTTCAAACCCCCCCAAATGACCCCATTTTGGAAAGTAGACACCCCAAGCTATTTGCTGAGAGGCATGTCGAGTCCATGGAATATTTTATATTGTGACACAAGTTGCGGGAAAGAGACAAATTATTATTATTTTTTTTTTTTTTTGCACAAAGTTGTCACTAAATGATATATTGCTCAAACATGCCATGGGAATATGTGAAATTACACCCCAAAATACATTCTGTTGCTTCTCCTGAGTACGGGGATACCACATGTGTGAGACTTTTTGGGAGCCTAGCCACGTATGGGACCCCGAAAACCAAGCACCGCCTTCAGGCTTTCTAAGGGCGTAAATTTTTGATTTCACTCTTCACTGCCTATCACAGTCTCGGAGGCCATGGAATGCCCAGGTGGCACAAACCCCCCCCCAAATGACCCCATTTTGGAAAGTAGACACCCCAAGCTATTTGCTGAGAGGTATAGTGAGTATTTTGCAGACCTCACTTTTTGTCACAAAGTTTTGAAAATTAAAAAAAGAAAAAAAAAATTTTTTTTTTTGTCTTTCTTCATTTTCAAAAACAAATGAGAGCTGCAAAATACTCACCATGCCTCTCAGCAAATAGCTTGGGGTGTCTACTTTCCAAAATGGGGTCATTTGGGGGGGTTTTGTGCCACCTGGGCATTCCATGGCCTCCGAAACTGTGATAGGCAGTGAAGAGTGAAATCAAAAATGTACACCCTTAGAAATCCTGAAGGCGGTGATTGGTTTTCGGGGTCCCGTACGCGGCTAGGCTCCCAAAAAGTCCCACACATGTGGTATCCCCATACTCAGGAGAAGCAGCTAAATGTATTTTGGGGTCCAATTCCACATATGCCCATGACCTGTGTGAGCAATATATCATTTAGTGACAACTTTGTGCAAAAAAAAAAAAAAAAAAAAAAATAAATTGTCACTTTCCCGCAACTTGTGTCAAAATATAAAATATTCCATGGACTCAACATGCCTCTCAGCAAATAGCTTGGGGTGTCTACTTTCCAAAATGGGGTCATTTGGGGGGGGTTTGTGCCATCTGGGCATTTTATGGCCTTCAAAACTGTGATAGGTAGTGAGGAGTAAAATCAAAAATGTACGCCCTTAGAAATCCTGAAGGCAGTGATTGGTTTTCGGGGCCCCGTATGCGGCTAGGCTCCCAAAAAGTCCCACACATGTGGTATCCCCATACTCAGGAGAAGCAGCTAAATGTATTTTGGGGTGCAATTCCACATAGGCCCATGGCCTGTGTGAGCAATATATCATTTAGTGACAACTTTTTGTAATTTTGTTTTTTTTTTTTTTTTTTTTTCATTATTCAATCACTTGGGACAAAAAAAATGAATATTCAATGGGCTCAACATGCCTCTCAGCAATTTCCTTGGGGTGTCTACTTTCCAAAATGGGGTCATTTGTGGGGGTTTTGTACTGCCCTGTCATTTTAGCACCTCAAGAAATGACATAGGCAGTCATAAATTAAAGACTGTGTAAATTCCAGAAAATGTACCCTAGTTTGTAGGCGCTATAACTTTTGCGCAAACCAATAAATATACACTTATTGACATTTTTTTTACCAAAGACATGTGGCCAAATACATTTTGGCCTAAATGTATGACTAAAATTGAGTTTATTGGATTTTTTTTAGAACAAAAAGTAGAAAATATCATTTTTTTTCAAAATTTTCGGTCTTTTTCCGTGTATAGCGCAAAAAATAAAAACGGCAGAGGTGATTAAATACCATCAAAAGAAAGCTCTATTTGTGGGAAGAAAAGGACGCAAATTTCGTTTGGTTACAGCATTGCATGACCGCGCAATTAGCAGTTAAAGCGACGCAGTGCCAAATTGTAAAAAGTGCTCTGGTCAGGAAGGGGGTAAATCCTTCCGGGGCTGAAGTGGTTAATAGCATTTTTCCAAAAAGTTGCCACCAGATTGTGGCGACTTAATGCCTTTTTCTTCATAACTTTCATGAGAGAGAGTGAAGAACTAGCACAGTCGGGCGTGACATTATACTCCTTCATACGCAGTGGATGGATCCTTCATGATGTGTGACTCCACATCAGACTAGGCTCCTATAACATTGAGTCTAGATATCAGGTAAGGGAACATCTTGTACTATTACGGTGGAAGGTGCACTTGGGTATATGGTCGTCCATCATCTTTGGACAAATTTGCAACAATTTTATCACATTTATTCCTATATGGACACCTTTACGGACTGATCATAGTCACTTTTACTTTATATGCATTTACCACTACTCACATAGCGCGGCAATTGTTGTTTTATCTGGTTAATTACTACACAAGTTTGTGCCTCTTCCGCAATATTCACCGGAAGAAGACTCCAGCATGTGGCACCGTGAGGCACTTTGCTCCTGCAAAGGCTCGTTACTGCAAGACTAAGAGGGAGTCGGCGACTTTGCGACATGAGGATATATTGGTTGACAAATGAGATCAATCAATTCACAATGACACCTACACGTAAATTCCCATAAGGAACAGCTCGATCAAGAAACCAGCATGTGCCCACGATAACAATTTGTTCATGGGGAGAGTCGACTTCAATCAAATGATCATGCCCTACCATGCTGTAAGAAGAACCCACCATTGGTATTAAAAAAGTCTTTTTTTTTTTCAATGTGGTCATTTATAATATATATGTGATTTACCGTAAATCCACCAAGACGCCCATATGCTATCTTGATTATCAAGAGGGAACTGTCACCACCCTTTTGTAACCTAAAGGCCCACCAGAAAGCATTCACTCAGGTTCAGTGAGCAGACTCCACGAATGCCGCTTTCCCGAGAAAATACCTCCCTGTGAAACAGACCAAAGATGTCAAAAGAAATGCTGGTTGTGCTCCAGAGGAGGAGTTAGAAGAGATACCATGGGGTTATTTACGAAAAGCAAATCCACTTTGCACTACAAGTGCAAACTACAAGTGCAAAGTGCACTTGAAATTGCACTGACAGTGCACTTGGAAGTGCAGTCGCTGTAAATCTGAGGGGTAGATCTGAAATGAGGGGAAGCTCTGCTGATTTTATCATCTAATCATGTGCAAGCTAAAATGTTGTTTTTTTTTTTATTTTCCTTGCATGTCCCCCTCGGATCTACAGCAACTGCACTTCTAAGTGCACTTTCAGTGCAATTTCAAGTGCACTTTGCACTTGTAGTGCAAAGTAGAATTGCCTTTCATAAATAACCCCAGATGTATTGTTGTCCCTGGTGTCCTTCCCAACCAGGCCTCTGTTCGGGTGACTGTTTCTGCCGTTACTATACTTCTCTATATTATTAGTGAAGTATGGTTAACATAATTCTCAATTCCTGCCATTTACCTTCACGCCCCTTATGCCACTGCATGCTCCTGAACTGACCCTGGCCTGTTATTCGGCCACACCTCTTCCTGCTCCAGAGCGGATCCTGGCCTGTTATTCGACCACGCTTCTGCCCAATGCTAAACTGTACAATGACTGATCTTGGGCGTCTGGCCGGCTATGCAGATGGCAGCATCTTCCTAGAGCTCCTCTGCTCCATGCTACATTTGCAGCCACAGATTGACAATTGGGGTGACACCTAGTTTCACTAACCTGGGACAAACTCTGCTACCCCCTGAGCTCCATACCCCGCCGCTGCAAAGCACCCGGGCAGACACGCAAAAACTGACCAACTTATACCTGCCCCGCGGATCATCAGGGACCAAGATGGCACTGGCAGAGCTTGTGGCAGCCCTCCAGGTCGTGACAGTGATCACAGCATCTACATACTAGACCACAGACTGGTTGTTCTGCTGTACGACAGCGACCCTGGTGAGTCTTCACCTCCTCTGTCCCTATCTTCCTGCAGCCCTGAAAAAACCAGACACAGAATGGAAGAGACATCTTGTAGCATGTCAGAACCTGCCTTTCGGGCTCCCTCTATGCCTACAATGCACCTGAAGACTACCATATAAGCTTTCCCTGCCACTGATCAACCAGTGTCTGAACTATGAAAATTATGCTTCTATCTTATCTTTCAATATGTTTACTTAAAATTAAAAACTGAAAAAAAAGTAGCAACAGATGATAATCTGGCCTGCAAGGTCATTCATGAAATGAATGAACAGTTACCATATAAGAAGTCTGGGGTATCAAACAGTCAACTCTGATAACCATCAAGAAGCAGATGTGGTTAGGTTTACAATAGGATCTGAGCAAACTACCTAGAATCTACTACCGTATTTGTAATGGGTTGAGTTTGAAGGCTTGGGGGGGGGGGGGGGATGACCGAGGCCCAACCAACCCCACATGGGTCGTCCATGCCACCCCTTTGGACTAACACTGTGGACTAGGAGACACCATGGGGAAAACTTGAAAACAAAGACACTCTGTCCCCTCAATCCTCCCCTAACCAGCACCCAGGATCCAGCAAACACCGGTGTGGGGGTCATACAAAGATGAAGGAGAGAGGGAGGAGATATTTAAAACTGGTAGCATAACCTGTTTAAACCACAAGTGTATATCTCAGTAAATTATAACCAGACCAAACTATATCACCTACTGGTTGTTATGATTTGGTAAAAGTAAAACTATGAACATATAAGAAATTTCCACCAGCAAGTTTGAAGTGGATAAGAAGAGGAAGCGATAAGAAAAAAAAAAAGAAGAAGAGGACAGGAGGGGAAAAGCAAGGAAAGGGGGAAATGTAGGTCTTCCAGGGGAATGCATTTAAGGGGGCCCACAACTTGGGCAGAAGGGCACATTGATATATAGTGCCCAGGGTTCCCAGATTGCCTCAAATAGTTGAACTCTGTCTTGCAGCTTAGCTACCATTTGTTCCTGGGACATAATCCAGGAGATTTTCCGCTGTGTTGCTAAAATTGAGATTGAGGTTTTTTTCCTAGGCTCCTGCAAGCATAATGTTAGCTCTCCCAACAACATAGAAAAGATCAAGGCCTGGTGTTTAGGGGTTTTATCTAGCTTGCGTTTCAAAAGGGCTATTATGGGGTCCTGTGGAACAGACACCCTGTAACTTTCTGTAGCAATAGGAAAAAATGAATCCAACAACTTCTAATATGGGGACAGGTCCACCATGTATGGCACATGGTACCCAGAAGATTGCACCCTCTGTAGCACAAGGCGGCATCTGGGTAAATGCTAGCGAATCTGGTGGGGACAAAGTACCGTCTAGTGAGGATTTTTACATTTGCTTCAATTAAAGAGATATTCATAATACCTTTATAGGAGCAACAAAATGCCTGGAACCACATACCGGGTTCCACATTGATTTCCAAATCATAGTTACATAGTTACATAGTAGGTGAGGTTGTCCAACCAGATAGTGTGTAGATAGTGGACCTATTCTGAATAGTCCCTTATTCAGCCACCATCAAAAGGCTAGAATATTCATGCCAGGGGGGGACCGCTGGATTATGAAAGAAATGGGAAAGAGGTCTCATGCTAGAGATTAGTGAGGCCTGTTTATAGAGTGCATCACATAGTGCCAAGGAATGTGTTAGTGTGGGAAACAAGACAGTGGGTCTCGCTTTAGGGGGGCTTCCAAGGAGGAAGTCAATTGTATGATGAGGAACTGCCTTGTCTTTCAATAGAGAACCAATCTGGGTTGGGGCCCCTGGAGTGAACTACAGAGATTTGGACCAGTTGTGCGGCTTGGTAATACCACTACAAATTGGGAAGGGCCAGTCCACCTTGACTTTTTATGCAAAATAGAACTTCTTTAGGGCAGCGATGACCCTTTTATCTCCAAAGCTTATGATTTTAGACTGCACTTTTAGAAGTAGCATTTTCTTAATCGGTATGGGGAGACAACGAAAAAGGTATAGTAAATGTGGAAATTATGTCATCTTGAGCAATCAAGATGACATTCTTGCCACATTTACGATACCCTTTTCGTTAATCCTTCTCAGCCAGGATAAACCACACTTCGACCACATTTTTAAGTCTTCTTCTAATTTACAAAACACAAGAGGGTAATTTGCTGTATATAAAAGTTATCTATATTGTTGGATAGTTTGATTCCTAAATATGGAATAGAGTCAGGGGCCCAGGAAAATGGGAAGTGATGACTCAGCTGGTCAACTAGCTTAGGAGGGACTGATACATTTAGAGCAACAGATTTGGAAACATTTCATCTAAGACTTGAGATGGAGCCAAAGTCTTTCAATAGTTGAAATACATCGGGGGTGGAGATCAGTGGAGAGCTAAGAGGAGCAAGTCATCCGTGAACAACACACATTTGTGTTCTTGAGGGCCACAAAGGACCCCCCCCCCCTTAATATCAGGGTGAGATCTGATGCCAACGGCTAAAGTTTCAATAGCAACTGCAATTAGCGGAGATAAGGGGCAGCCCTGTCTAGTCCCTTTTTGGATGTTAAAAGTGTCTGAGTAGTGACCCGTCAACCGATTTGGTGCGCTAGGAGAAGAGTATTATAATGAATGGATAATACCCATAAATTTGGGCCCAAAACCCCACCTCCTTGTAAGGCCAGGATAAAGAATCAAAGGCCTTTTGAAGGTCTATGGATAGCAGACAGCCTTCCTGCGTGACACCCCCGTCCCAATGTGAGTGAAGTAGGGAAATTACATCTATGGCTCGTCTAATCCGATCCAGCCCTTGTCTCCCCGGGATGAAACCCACCTGATCTTTATGAATATATTTAGCAATGAAACTTGAAAGTCCCATCACTATAATTTGTCATAATTTTGAGATCATTGTTGAGGGAAATTGGAAGGTAGTTACTGACATCACTTGCATCTTTCCCCGGTTTCGGGATGACCGAGATATAGCTTGTGTTTAAATCAACTGCCTAAAAGGAGTTCCATCCTGCAGGGAATTAAAGAACATCGCCACAAAGGAGGGACCAAACTTCGTAAAACAGCACCCTGAGAAACCATCAGGACCTGGGGAAGTGCCTGGTTTGAGAGTTTTAATCACTTCCAAAACCTCCTCTGATGAGATGGGGTTATCAAGAAGTTCCCTGTGTTTGCGAGTGATTTTAGGGAGGGGGAGATCTCGGAGCAAAGCTTCCAGCTTACTAGTAGATGGGGGGGGGGGGGGGGGGGTTATTGTATAATTTTGAGTAGAAAGTTTGAAAGGTTTCCATGATCTGATTGGGATTTTGTGTCAGATCTCCTGATGCCGTGCAATTTTTTGGGAAAAATAGGGTCTGGTGTTTAGGGCTAAGTTTAGCTGCTAATTTAGAACCAATCGTATCTTTTTTGTGAATAGAATCTTGCACCTGTCCATCTAAGAGGTTTTTCTGCTGCTGTGGTCAGAGCTACAGTGCCTTGCAAAAGTATTCACCAACCCCTCCTTGGCTTTTTACCTATTTTGTCACATTACAGCCTTTAGTTCAATGTTTTGTTTTTTTTTTTATCATTTCAAGTTTATTGAAAAAAGATAAAGAATAGTAACAAAAGAATACACTGTATATTGCAAATTTTGCAGGTGCAACTGCGTACTTTTCGTCTTTTTACAGAATAAAAACAGTTAGTGTGAAACTTGTGTAGAAGTCTAAATGTTTAACAGACACCGCATCACTGAGATTATTTTCACTAAGCTGACTTTGTGGCTGTAAAATAGAAAAAAAAAAAAAAATACAGCATAATAGTTCTATCTACGCTTCGCAAGCCATTGCGACAAACATTTCTTATCAGTTGTTCAGATTGTTTATTGTTGAGAACAAGCAAAAGTGTGGTCTCTATGATTCTCTGAAACAATCTAATTCACGTCTACAAGAGAAGTACGAATTTCCAAGGTATATACCAGTGAGGACATAAGCTATAGATCAGCCATGAAGTGTTAAGAAGTTGGATATAGAAAAAAGAAGTAGGAAGGGATAAGGGAAATGCTGATGTGAAGGGCAGAAATAGGATACAGAGGAAGGGCACCCACCCAAGACCGCAAGGTCCCCCCCATACCTAATTCAGGAAGGGAATTCTGCAGAGTATTTGAAGAGCAACCAGGGTTGCCATGTTTTGTGGAATCGTTCGATATGGCCTTTGTCTTGGGCCAATACGTCTTCCATTTCGTGGATCTCACTGACTCTCGACAGCCAGTCCCCAACAGTTGGAGTAGATGTAGAGAGCCAATGTAGAGGTATTTGAGATTTGGCTGCGTTGAGGAGATGTATTGTCAACGAGCGTTTGTAGCGTTTAAAAGAGGTGTTGGACAAGTGTAATAGACAACATGCTGGGGTCAGTTCCACTTTGGTTTCTGTAATCTTTTTAATTAAAACCTTAACTTCATTCCAGAATGGTTCAATTTTGTGGCATTGCCACCAGATGTGGGTTAGTGTGCCTTTTTCGGAGAGACATCTCCAGCAAGTGTCTGGTTTTTGTGTATCCCATTTGTGTATTTTATCAGGAGTGCTGTACCAGTGGGTCAGCAGTTTGTAATTTGTCTCTTGCAGTTTCGTGCTTATGGAACATTTATGTGCTAGGGCAGCCACATACCTCCATTGTTTGTCTGAGATCTCCAATTCAAGTTCTTCCGACCATCTCCTCCTGTGCCCATCCGATATCTCAGTCCCCGAGCGACTCATCCACTCATACGCTACAGAAGTGGCCTTTTTAATTGGAATTCCCTCTCGACACACCGACTCCAAAGCCGTCAGGGGTCTATGTAGTGTTAGGGGTTCCTCAATGTTACCTAAATAGCTTCTTAATTGGAAATATGTCCATAGTTTCATTTGGGGTCGGTTTAAGTCTGTCTTAAAAGACAACCAATCTCTGAATTTGTTTTCATTATAGCAGTCTCCAGCCAGCAAGGGATCCCCTGCCGGAATCGACTTAAGAGTTGGGTTATGTAGACCTGCGGCAAAGTCTGGGTTATCTGTCAGGGGTGTTAGAGGGCTGGGTGTTGAGGTCAGCTTTTTTTGTTTAGCTAGTCCGGTAATGATCTTCAGTGTGGTACCAGTGATTGGGTGTGACCTTACGGGATGAGGTAGTGTTTTGATAGAGGACCATGGTAAGTATTTAAGCGGCAGCGTGGCAAGCGTTGACTCTAGTGATACCCAGTCCTTCTCCGACTCATGGCAATGCCAGTCTATGATTCTGGCTATGTGTGAGGCCTGGTAGTAACTGCGGAAGTTCGGGAATTGGATTCCTCCTAGATCTTTGGGTTTGACCAGGGTGCCTAGTTTGATTCTGGGTTTTTTATGTTGCCAGAGAAATCTCGTGACCATTGTATTAAGCTCATTGAAAAATTTCTGAGGTATCTCTATCGGTAGTGTGCGGGTTAGATATAAAAATCTGGGCAATATGACCATTTTTACTATGGCTGCTCTGCCGAACCAAGAGAAATAGTTCTCGTTCCAAACTGTTAAATCTTTCGCACAATTTTTTAGAAAGGTCACAAAATTTTTCTCATATGCTATTTTTAGAGATGGTGTAAGCCAAATTCCTAGATATTTTAGTTTGGTCTTATCCCAAGTAAATGTTGAATTCGCCTGAGTTAATTTGAGTACATTGTCTGGAAGGGAGAGGTTCAGAGCCTCTGACTTTGTATAATTAATTTTTAGGTTGGATATAAATCCGTAGTGTGCAAATTCTTGTAACAGGTTGGGGAGTGTTGTAGTCGGTTTCGTTAAGAAGAACAATAAGTCATCTGCGTATGCAGCTAGTTTGTACTCTTTATTTTTAATCTGGAAACCTTGTATTGCTGTGTTTTTTTGCACTGTTCTAATAAAGGGCTCTAGTGAGAGAATAAATAAAAGGGGAGACAGGGGGCAGCCCTGTCTAGTCCCATTTTTAATATATACTTTTTCTGAGAGAATTCCGTTTATTTTTAATTCCGCTGTTGGGTTTTGATAAAGGGCCGAGATCCAATGCAACATGTTCGGACCTAAGCCCACAGCTCCACACACCGCCAGCATGAAGTCCCATGCCACACGATCGAAGGCCTTCTCCGCGTCTGTTGAGAGGAGAAAGCCTTCGATCTTCCGTTGTCTCACAGCCTGTGTTAGTAAGAGAGCTTTAGTAACATTGTCTTTGGCCTCTCTGTTTGGCATAAAGCCCACCTGCTCCAAGCCAATTAGTTTTGAGAGCAGCGGCCCCACCCTCAATGCAATGATCTTCGCAAACAGCTTGGCATCGAGGTTCAACAAAGAGATGGGACGGTAGCTAGCACATTCCTCTGGGTTTTTGCCCTCTTTCGGTATAACCGCAATATGGGCAGAGAGAAAACCAGGAGTAACACGTCTTGGCTTGGATAAGGCATTCAATGCATCTTTTAAGGGTTCAGTCAGAATCTCCATAAAGGTTTTGTAATATGTGGCGGAATATCCGTCAGGACCTGGGCTCTTGCCCGGTTTTAGTAATTTGATGGCCTGTTTGACCTCTGCTGTTGTGATTGGGGCTTCTAGGAGATCTGTATCCTCCTTGGGTAGAGATGGTAGTCCGCTATGTCTTATGTAGTCTTGTATGAGTTGTGTCCTATCTCCTAGCATTTGTGGAGGTTTATGCTGTGGGGGCAGGTTATAAAGCTTCGTATAGAAAGCGTGGAAGTGATTAGCTATTGCCTCAGGTGTTACCTCGAGCTTTCCCTCTTTGGATCTGATACCAACTATCTGATTAATTGAATTTTGTTCTTTGAGGGCCCTCGCCAAGAACCTCCCAGCTTTGTCGCCTGACTCATAATAGAGCCGCCTCTTAAAGAAAAGAATCCGTTTGGCTTTAGTGTGGAGAATCTGCTGTAGATCCTTCCTTGCCTCTAGAAGGCTCTTGGCTGAGGTCTCCGATAGAGATTGTTTATGTAATACTTCCATTGTCTCAATTTGGGTGAGTAATTTTCTAATCTGGGCATCTCTTTCTTTTTTGCGTCTTGAACCCATTCCTATCAGAACTCCTCGTATGGTACATTTATGTGCTTCCCATACAAGTAGTGGGTCTATCCCCGGTGTATTATTATGTTTGAAGAAATCGGTTATGTTGTTTGTAAGTACAGGTAAGAGTGTCGGATCTGATAATAAAGACGTGTTCAGTCTCCATGTCTGCTGTTGTCTACTTGAGTTCTGTAAGTCCAATGTCAGTGAGATAGGTGCGTGGTCTGATATTGTTTGTGTACCTATTTTTGCAGCAGTAATTTTTGATAGATCTCTCTGAGGGACAAATATGTAATCCAGTCGTGCATATCTGTTGTGTGGTGTCGAGAAATGGGTGTAATCTCTACCATCGGGATTAAGGAAGCGCCAGGAGTCCACCAACTGGAGCTTGTGGAGGAGTGATTTGATCTTTTTCAGGATTTTATAGGTAATGCAAGTCCTTCCATTGGACGTATCCAGAAGTGGGTTTAGAGGTACATTAAAATCTCCCCCAAGTATAATACAACCATCGGCGAACTCCTGTAGCCCCCTCACGATGAGTTGGCAGAAAGTTATGTGAGACTTATTTGGGAAGTATACATTGGCGAGAGTCAAAGGCATGTCATTGTATGTACCCTTCAAGAACACAAATCTGCCCTCAGGGTCACACAACTGTTCATTTAGTTTAAATGATGTGTCTCTGCCTATTAGTATCGTGACCCCTTTTGATTTAGAGTCGGGTGTGGTAGCATGGAAGGCTCTCGGGAACTGTGGGGATGTTAATTTGGGGATGTTGTTTGTTTTAAAATGGGTCTCTTGTAGGAAAACAAACTGAGGTTTACCTTTTTTAAGTTCTCTGAGCAGGGTGGAACGTCGCTCGGGTATATTTAAGCCTCTGATGTTGTGAGATATCACAAGGGGACGATTCCCCAGCGATGAGTATACCATAGTGTCGGCAAAGGAGGAGACGGACGGACTTCGAATCTGTAAAGATAAGACTGTTATATGAGGTTTGACACTTGTTCTTCACTTAGAAATAGAATATCTCTAATAGCCCGAGCGGGTGCCCCTCCCCTAGTAAGCAAAAGGGAAAGTAGAGAAGAAGAAAGAAAAAGGGTGAGTAGTAAAAGAGGAGAAAGGTTTAGCAGAGAGTTATTACTATGGGGGTCAATCTCCAGAGATACCTAAACCACCCCAGGTGGAGATGTACCCGCAGTCGTAAAATATCAAGTAAAATTTGTGGGGGTTGTGGGAAGCGACTACGACTAAGCGTAGCTTAGGCTCCAAGTAAGTGGAGTGCTGTGGAAACTACGAATGAACAGTCTCAACGTGACACACACAGAGGTTCACAATAGTAAAAATATTGGTATTATTAAGGTCACACCCGACCAGGATGTGTAGCAAGTAAACTCGGGTCTAAACGTGAAAACCAGAACCTGAACTCACAGAAAATAACTATAACAATTATGTCATCCGACTATCATCAAATTAGGTAGTCTTAGCTGTCACCTATGGATACGCCCCCTATATATGTACATAATCAGATCTAATTTGCATACAATAAATCTGTTCAGGGCGGTAGGAGAGAAGGAAGAGAAAAAAAAAAAAAAAGGGGGGGGGGGGGAATAGGTTGTGAGGTAGAGGGAAGGAGGGGGGGATGGTGAGGTAGAGGGGAGGGGGGGAGGGGGGGGAGGCCGAGGAAAGGGGGGGGAGGGAAAGGGGGGGGGGGAGGGAGGAGGTGGCGACAACAAACAGTTTTTACTCCTATTAACCATCCTCCATCTATTCCTCTCGCTCTCGTACAGTTTGTAAATCTTCGTGGTTTGTATTTTCTTGCCAAAATCCCATTGCTTCAGGGCTATGTGTTGATGTAGCAGTGAGCCACGTCCAGGGCACATCTGTCGTCGCGTCTGGGATCAAGGCCCTACCTTCAATCAACAAGAGATATGGAGCTGGAGGGTTAGGTCTCCTCCTGAATAAGCTTCAGAGTTCGCATCTTAAGCTTAATAGCTGTGCAGAGAGCTATGGAATGCTGTCATAAGTATCCCTCCGGGTGATGTTTGTGGGAGTGTCTATCCTTTTTTCCCCTTCCTCCATCATCCCTCCCCCTTGGGGGAAATGTTCCACAGGCGACAGCAATATGACATGAACATCAGAACTGTAAAAGTTGTGGTTTGGACTGCAGGTTTGTTAAGATCATGTCCATTGTGGTACACATGGAGCTATTCACATTCCTGGGCTCTGGATGGGCCGACCAATCTCCTTGGGGTATCTGCATGGGAGCTGTTTCCTTTATTCTGTTTATGTTTTTTCGATAGCCTTTTGTCTGGAGAAGAGAGTGGGGAGGTGGGGGGGGCTCCTGATCAGGGTTGGTTGTAAAATTTCCTCATACCATTCCGGTAAATCCATTGGTTCCAGGTCTAGTGCTTCACAGAACTCTGGTAAATCTGCTGGCGAACGCAGGATAACTTGATGGCCATTATATGTAACTGTGAGTGCAAAGGGAAATCTCCAGGTATATCTCAAGTCTTTTGCTCTCAGTTTCTCCAGCAGGGGTCGCAGTGCACGTCTGTTCTTTAAAGTAATCTGGGAGAGATCCTGGAACAGCATAATTGTGGCGCCATTAAATATGATTTGCTCATTTTGTCTCGCTTTTCGCATGATCTCTTCTTTAATAGCAAAGCTTTGTAAGCAACAGATTATGTCACGGGGCGGTGCGGTATCTGAGCCTCTGGGCCTGAGAGCTCTGTGAGCTCTTACGAAATTGATTTCCGTGTCTTCCTGCCTCTCAAGCAGGCTGTTGAAGACTCTCCGGAGTGCTGTGGTGATCTGATCTTGATCCACTGATTCCGGGATCCCCCTGACTCTGATATTACACCTCCTCCCCCTGTTATCGAGATCTTCAATGTGTCTGTTCATGTTAATAAAATGCTGTATATGGTTTGATGAAACCAGCTCTAGTTTGTGGATTGCTTTATCTCTCTGTCTGCCTGCACTTTCGGCCGCCGCCATTTTTTCATTTATCACCATCATGCTTGTTTTCAAGTCCGTTATGGCGGCAGAAAACGTAGCTTTTATGTCCGCAGCAAATACCGACATGTCCGCAAATGTGAGCGGGTGGTCCGGTTTGGACTTACCCCTACTGGTGTCTTCAGAAGCGGACAGTGAGTCCTCGCTCTCTCCTTCCTCCTGTGGCGTCGGCGCCATCTTGCTTCTCGGGGTCCCGCTGCGGGCCGCTGATTTATGTCGGAAGATTTCAGCGATGTTGGCACTGGCAGAAGCCGAGTTTCGGCGTGTCTGTGGTCCAGGCGTCCAATGTAGCTTTCTGCCCGGCATTTGTGAGCTGTAGGTCGGGTGTTAGGGCTCAGAACCTCCGCGTGTGTCTCAGAGCCTCCTCAGTGAGCAGCCATCTCCGCCGCGCGCCAAGCCACGCCCCCCTGTTTTGTTTTTTTTTAATCTGAATTATATATGATGGTTTAGAACATAATAGTCTAAGTTGGTAAAGAAAAATTAGAAAAATATATGCATAAAACTATTTTTCAGAAATAAAAAAATGATAATTGGCATGTGCGTATCTATTCACCCCCTTTGTTATGAAGACCATAAAAAGCTCTGGTGCAACAATTTTCCTTCAGAAGTCACATAATTAGTGAAATGTCCACCTGTGTGCAATCTAAGTGTCACATGCTCTGTCATTACATATACACACTTTTTTGAAAGGCCCCAGAGCCTGCAACACCTAAACAAGAGGCACCACTAACCAAACACTAACATGTAGACCAAGGAACTCTCCAAACAAGTAAGGGACAATGCTGTTGAGACGCACAAATCAGGGTTAGGTTACAAAAAAAATATCCAAATCTCTGATGATCCCTAGGAGCACCATCAAATCTATCATAACCAAATGGAAAGAACATGGCACAACAGCAAACCTGCCAAGAGATGGCCACACCCCAAACCTCATGGACTGAGCAAGGAGGGCATTAATCAGAGAGGCAGCACAAAGACCCAAGGTAACCCTGGAGGAGCTGCAGAGTTCCACAGCAGAGAATGGAGTATCTGTACATAGGATGACATTAAGCCGTACGACTCCATAGAGTTGGGCTTTATGGTAGAGTGGCCAGAAGAAAGCCATTACTTTCAGCAAAAAACAAAATGGCACAGATTCAGTTTGCAAAAAGGCATGTGGGAGACTCCCAAAATGTATGGAGGAAGGTGCTCTGGTCTGATGAGACTAATATTGAACTTTTTGGCCATCAAAGAAAACGCTATGTCTGGCGCAAACCCAACACATCACCTAAAGAACACCATCCCCACAGTGAAACATGGTGGTGGTAGCATCATGCTGTGGGGATGTTTTTCAGCAGTCGGGACTGGGAAACTGGTCAGAGTTGAGGGAAAGATGGATGATGCTAAATACAGGGATATTCTTGAGCAAAACCTGTACCACTCTGTGTGTGATTTGAGGCTAGGACGGAGGTTCACCTTCCAGCAGGACAATGACCCCACACACACTGCTAAAGCAACACTTGAGTGGTTTAAGGGGAAACATGTAAATGTGTTGGAATGGCTTAGTCAAAGCCCAGACTTCAATCCAATAGAAAATCTGTGGTCAGACTTAAAGGTTGCTGTTCACAAGCTCAAACAATCCAACTTGAAGGAGCTGGAGCGGTTTCGCAAGGAGGAATTGGCAAAGATGTGGCAAGCTCATAGAGACTTATCCAAAGTGACTTGGAGCTGTGATAGCCGCAAAAGGTGGCTCTACAAAGTATTGACTTTAGGGGGGTGAATATAGTTATGTACATTGACTTTTTCTGTTATTTTGTTTTGTGTTTGCTTCACAATAAAAAAAAAAAAAAAATCTTCAAAGTTGTGGGCATGTTCTATAAATAAAATGATGCAAATCCTCAAACAATCCATGTTAATTCCAGGCTGTGAGGCAACAAAACACGAAAAATACCAAGGGGGGTGAACACTTTGTCAAGGCACTGTAGGTTGAGTAGCACCCGAGGGGAGTCTAACTGGGCCAAAGTGTCGGGAGTAGGGTTATGTTTGTGGGATTTGCTTGCTAAGAAGAATAAGCCAGTCAGCTTCTGGATTTCTCCTCTGCGTTCGCGTTTCAGCTGAGAGGAAATTTCAATGAGTTTCACTCTCATGACTGATTTGTGGGCTGCCCATAATGTTGCCGGTGAGACTGTCATTGTCTGCAAAATACTCCTTTAGAGCTTTGTCTAGAATTGTACAGTGAACAGGATTGCTCAGAAGGAACTTTGATCTGGTATGGTTGTTCAATGATCCAACTATACTGACCTGACACCCACTATTGTTGACACTGTATTTATGTTATGGAGAACCTCTATGTCTGTAAAATGTATGTCAATAAAATTCATTGGAATCAGTGATTGCTCAGAAGGGATTCATTGAGTCCCCATTTGATCAGACCTTTTACTCCTAGGGGGCGTCAGAGATATCATTATTGAATGGTATAAAGTAAATAATGATCAGTGCAACTTGATGATATATATAAAATATTAACAATAAGTGATAAATGATGTGCAAAATCGCTAATTGCGATTATGCAAATTGCTAATGATGCTGTGCAAAATAACTGAAGCAACAGTAGCCTTATGTTCAATGTAGATGAATACTAAAGTGCCTATGTTGTAACTGTGCAAAACCGCATAATGATGCTGTGTAAAAATCGCTAAAAAACGACAATAAACAGTGCTAAACAACTGAAGAAGTTACGTGAGGTGACGCAATGCATAGGGAGTAACCAGACCGCATGAGAACCGGAAGTGACGCACAGAGGCACCTGTAAAGCCACACAATTTACAGACTTGCTGTTTTTATTTTACACTGTTGTAAGTACCCACTTAGCTTTAAATAAATTTATTAGCTTATTCAGTATTACACTATGGGAGATTCTTCTTTATCCTTTGCATATATCTGCTGGAAATGAACACATCCTAAGCCACCATCCACCATACCACGGTTTAAGAGGGATATCCATTACAACACCCTGCAAAGATCTCCAGCCACACCCATCTCCATTGCTGTTTACCATTTCCATGGAGGTAAGGGGCCAGTACACACTGAGTGTTACACACGAAGAATGATACACCGGCGGCTGTTTTGAAGAGCACATTGGAGCACTATTTGCACTTTCATTTATCATAGACTTTATCATTTTCAATAAGTGAACTTTCGCATCTGTATTGCGGTAACTGTGTGATATTGGGAATTGTCTTCACACAGTCAGAATTTTTAGCACAAGCATTGTTTTATTGGTATTATACATCATTATTTATTTTACATATTTTGTGGTTACACTGGAATTAGGGCATTAATATCTAGGATCATTATTGCATTTGCACAGCGCTTAGCGCACGCACACTCTGATTGTTTTATTTAGCACTGCTGATTGTTGCTTTCAGCGATTTTACATAGCAGTATCATGCATTTTTGCACAGTTGCAACATAGTCATTTAATGTTTATATACACTAAACATAGAGCAATTGGTTTGTTCAGCACTGTTCATTGTTGTTTTCAGCGATTTTTACACAGTACCATTATGCGTTTTTGCACAGTCACAATATAAACACTTTAGTATTCATCTACACTGAACATAGGTCAACTGTTGCTTCAGTTATTTTGCACAGCATCATTAATTATTCACATAATCGCAATAAGCGATAATTGCAATTAGCAATTTTGTACACCATTTATCGCTTATTGTTAACTATTCCATATATATATATATAATTAAACTGCACTGAATATCATTTACTTTATACCATTTAAGAGCATTTACACACTTTGGATATAGCTGCAACATATCTGATTAACACACACTTAGCGATTTTACATAGCAGCATCATGTGTCTTTGCACAGTTGCAACATAGTCATTCTATGTTTATGTACACTGAACATAGAGCTATTGGCACTTTAATATATACTGTGCGTTTACATTAGTATATTAATACCCAGAAACACTATAGCATTTGCACAACACAACGTGCACATACTCAGATTGGTTTGTTTAGCACTGTTTATTGTTGTTTTTTAGCGATTTTTACACAGCATCATTATGTGGTTTTGCACAGTTACAACATAGGCACTTTAGTATTCATCTACATTGAACACAGGGCTACTGTTGCTTCAGTTATTTTGCACAGCATCATTAGCAATTTGCATAATCGCAATTATCGATTTTGCACATCATTTATCGCTTATTGTTAATATTTTATATATCATCATCAAGCTGCGCTGATCATTATTTACTTTATACCATTTAAGTGCATTTATACACTTTAGATCTAGCTGCAACTTATCAGATTAGCATATATTCACTTTGATAGCGCGAAGGATCTTACTTACATTTATCATTATTGAATGGTCCGATAGAGATGTGATTTTGTTTTTTTTTTGAGCTAGAGGAATAGCTGTGGATTGTAGGAAGATGTGGTCTATCCTGGCATAGGTTTGGTGTGGAGTGGAGTAGTGCATATAATCTTTGCCATGAGGATTTAATTTCCACCAAATATCTGTCAAGCCAAGTGAGTTCAGGAGCTGCAATATTTTTAAACTTTGGAGGGGCGTTTAGGTTTTGGGGTCCCCTTACTTGACTTGTCTAAAGAGAGATCAAACGGTATGTTCAAGGTGCCCCCTAGGATTACACTACCCTTAAAATAGGGAATCAAAACTTGTATCATGAATTAAAAAAAACCCGCTTGTCCCTTGTTTTGATTGTAGTTTGAGATAAATGTATATATTCCTTCATCTACTGTGCCTACAATCAGCAAAAAGCGACCCCCAGGGTCTTTGAGGATCTTTGATGGGGAGAAATTGAGTTGTTTCGAAAAGCAAATTGCTACTCTTCTTGTTTTATTCTCAGCATTAGCCAATAAGAATTGAGGAGAATTCTGGTGAACGGGGGATTATATGAAATAGGAAAAGGGGGAGGTGCCTGCGAGATGGACATGCCCACTTAGAGCTCTGCTCCAAGGAGAACCTCACCGAACTCACAGCCACGCATCGACTCCCTGAACTACACCCGCCGCCTTCTCTAATCGCGGGTAGAGCTGTGCGATTTTCTCCCAAAAAAAAAATTTGCAATTAAAAAAAAAACTCGTTTCACGATTTGAATCGAGTTTTTTTTTTTTTATGAACACTGCGCCGGTCCTGAGGAGCTGTGGGCAGGAGTTTTTATGTGAGGCTGCGGCTTCGACCTAATCCGCGGCTTCCGGCCTCGCGGACTAGGCTGAACCCGCGGCCTCGCCTAAAAACTCCTGCCCGCAGCTCCTCAGGACCGGCGCGGTGTCAGCGCCGGTCCTGGTGAAAAAAACAAATCTAAAAAATTGATTTGCTGAAAATCTGAATCGATTTGACCTCTCAACTCGATTCAAGATAAAAAAAAAAATTGATTTTTTCCCCAGCCCTAATCGCGGGCAGATTGTCGCTTGAACAACCATGGTTTTTGGAGGCTCCAAAGTGGTGGTACGCTCCAGAAACATTAAGGGCTCCATGGCCAGTCCTCCCAGACCTCCCAAGATGGCGCAGGCTTCTGCCTCCCAAACTAGCATGTCGTGCTCTGCCAAGTCCTCACAGCATACTCCGTTATCCTAGGTCGGTAACGATGACCCAGACCCAGACAGTGGTCCACGCAGGCATGTTCAACCAGTTTGAACAAATGCTGCAGAAAGCCCTTAAGCAGACTTCTGACCACATCACAGACAAGCTGACTTGTGAGATCAGGGAGTTAGGTGAGAGAACTGCTGAGCTGGAAGTGAGGGTTGCCCGTCATATGCAGCCTGCCAGTGCCCAGCAGCCTAACCAGTACCCGTCATATGCAGCCTGCCAGTGACCAGCAGCCTCACCAGTGCCCATCATATTCAGCCTGCCTGTGCCCAGAAGCCTTACCAGTGCCCGTCATATGCAGCCTGCCTGTGCCCAGCAGCCTCACCAGTGCCCAGCAGCCTAACCAGTGCCCATCATATGCAGCCTGCCAGTGACCAGCAGCCTCACCAGTGACCATCATATGCAGACTGTCAGTGCCCAGCCTTGTAGGAAGTTTCTAGAGCTCAACACCAAGGTGCAGGTGAACAAGTGAGCGTACCTGTATACCCATTTCATGGTTTTATTTTCTTCTTTTTTTATCTCTGATCTGCTCCTTCCTCCTCACACACTATTTTCCTTTCCACTCACTTGTTCACCTGCATTTTTATGTTGGGCTCTAGCAACTTTCCACAATCTAGAGTATTTACAGTATACCCAATATATATATGTATACCCAATACATATATTTAGATATGAAGCCCACTCAAACCACTATCTGGATCTTTGTCCTTAGTTTTCTTGGGGATCATGTTTATGCACCCGGTAGCTCTTCTGCGGGTCCCTTCCACAGCTCTCGGTACAGACAATTTGGACAGCCTCGGACACCTAGTCACCCATTTTCCAGACTTATTACGGTGTAAGTACTAATAGGGCTGAGTAATTTTCTCCCTTTCTTTTTGTACATACAGTGGGGCAAAAAAGTATTTAGGCAGCCACCAATTGTGCAAGTTCTCCCACTTAAAAAGATGAGAGGCCTGTAATTGTCATCATAGGTATACCTCAACTATGAGAGACAAAATGTGGAAACAAATCCAGACAATCACAATGTCTGATTTGGAAAGAATTTATTTGCAAAGTATGGTGGAAAACAAGTATTTTGTCAATATCAAAAGTTCATCTCAATACTTTGTTATATATCCTTTGTTGGCAATGACAGAGGTCAAACCTTTTCTGTAAGTCTTCACAAGATTGTCACACACTGTTGCTGGTATGTTGGCCCATTCCTCCATGCAGATCTCCTCTAGAGCAGTGATGTTTTGGGGCTGTCGCTGGGTAACACGGACTTTCAACTCCCTCCAAACGTTTTCTATGGGGTTGAGATCTGGAGACTGGCTAGGCCACTCCAGGACCTTGAAATGCTTCTTACGAAGCCACTCCTTCATTGCCCGGGTGGTGTGTTTGGTATCATTGTCATGCTGAAAGACCCAGCCACGTTTCATTTTCAATGCCCTTGCTGATGGGAGGAGGTTTGCACTCAAAATCTCACAATACATGGCCCCATTCATTCTTTCATGTACACGGATCAGTCGTCCTGTTCCCACCCCCATGCTTCACAGTAGGTATGGTTTTCTTTGGTTGCAACTCAGCATTCTCTCTCCTCCAAACACGACAAGTTGTGTTTCTACCAAACCATTCTACTTTGGTTTCATCTGACCAAATGACATTCTCCCAATCCTCTTCTGGATCATCCAAATGCTCTCTAGCAAACCTCAGACGGGCCTGGACATGTACTGGCTTAAGCAGGGGGACATGTCTGGCACTGCAGGATCTGAGTCCCTGGCGGCGTAGTGTGTTACTGATGGTAGCCTTTGTTACGTTGGTCCCTGCTCTCTGCAGGTCATTCACTAGGTCCCCCCGTGTGGTTCTGGGATTTTTGCTCACTGTTCTTGTGATCATTTTAACCCCACGGGGTGAGATCTTGCGTGGAGCCCCAGATCGAGGGAGATGATCAGTGGTCTTGTATGTCTTCTATTTTCTAATTATTGCTCCCACAGTTGATTTCTTCACACCAAGCTGCTTGCCTATTGCAGATTCAGTTGCCCCAGCCTGGTGCAGGTCTACAATTTTGTTTCTGGTGTCCTTCGACAGCTCTTTGGTCTTCTCCATAGTGAAGTTTGGAGTGTGACTGTTTGAGGTTGTGGACAGGTGTCTTTTATACTGATAAGTTCAAACAGGTGCCATTAATACAGGTAATGAGTGGAGGACAGAGGAGCCTCTTAAAGATGATACAGGTCTGTGAGAGCCAGAAATCTTACTTGTTTGTAGGTGACCAAATACTTATTTTCCACCATAACCTGCAAATAAATTCTTTCAAAAATCAAACAATGTGATTGTCTGGATTTGTTTCCACATTTTGTCTCTCATAGATATACCTCAACTATGATGACAATTACAAGCCTCTCTCATCTTTTTAAGTGGGAGAACTTCCACAATTGGTGGCTGACTAAATACTTTTTTGCCCCACTGTATCCTCCCCGTTGAGGGGTACAACATTAGATCATACTGGTCTACTCGTGTTTTGTGTTTTATAGATTTGCGTGCACCGCCCCTGAAGAGTGGTAGTATCCACATTATCTTGAGTTTTCTATCTACCATTTAGATTGAAGTGTTTTTACTATATCCAGGATTTGTTCCATACCACACAGTGGTTGGATGGTTGCTACCAATGTTTGTTTCTATATATGGTCTGTAATATGTGATTGACAATTTTATTTTATTCATTGTTGCATGTATCTTCTAGCCATGTGTACACACCTAAATTTAAAGTCCGAACCCCCCTTTCTTTTTTTATTTTTATATTCAATATGCAAGTGATTGTGAGTAGTCAGAGTGAGGGCTTTTTTGCTGTCGTAGTAGTGGAAACGTACCACAATGTCCCTTGGTCTAGGTCCAACAGGGGTTTTAGCAGCAGGGGACCTATGAGCCCTATCTAGGTGCAAATCTATGTTGGCTATAACAGGGGCAAGAGCAAAGAATACACCCAGAAGGTAAGGTTGAATGTGATTGTCACTCACATTTTCAGAGACACCTCGTATGCATAGGTTTTGACGCCTTTCCCTGTTTTCAAGATCTTCTTGGTGTAATTGAAGTTGGGACATATGTTTAAGGGAAGAGTTCTCCTCCTCTAGGGCATGAACATATTGAATCATGTCCTCAAACTTTGTCTCTAGCATAGCAGTACGGGCCCACAGCTGGTCAATTTCTCCATGCAGTTGCTGGGATATTTTCTCCACTTCCTGAGTTATATTGTGGGTTAGTTGGTGTAGTAGGGTTTGGAGCTTTTCATCTAGCAGCTCAGGAGTTAATAAAGTTTGTATAGCAGAAAGCTGTGAGGAAGGGAGGACCTGTGAATGGGTTTCCTCTGCCACGTCAGCGCGATCCAGTTTGTTGGGGCCACCTGCGAAATCAAGGCCGGGGATGCCGGCTTAGTCAGGTAGCGGTCCATGCTGGAGGTAGGCCACAGCTCAGAGTGAAAGCGAGGAACAGGTTTTTGATACCTGAATTTTTACCATGAGGTTCACAAGCTTTGTGTGGGGTTGGGTCTCTTACCCCTGGAGCTCAAGGAGGCCAGTGGTGCAGAGGAGGAGCCGTTAAGAGCAGAGCTGGACCAGAGCTCACTTTTTGTGCATCCACCATTGACGGAAGCCGCCTTGTGCTTGCATTTTTAACATCACTACCCCTGTTTATAAAATTATCTGCAATCAACAGGCCTTGATTTTATCCAGGCATGGAGAATGGTGGATGATGCTGTAAAGCATTTGAATAAGATATGCAGAGGCTTTGCAGTCAGCAACTGGATTTATCGGTTTTATAAATGAAAAATTGGCAAGTGCAAACATTTGTTTGAAAATGAGATTTTCTAAATGAAGATCCACAAGAATTGCAGAAGTTACTGATAATAAACATTTTGAAATTTCTTGTTACAATGTTATCCTTGACACTGTTACAGAGAGTGTAGAGTCAAGATTTTCCACTCATGGATTACTTTATAAGTAAATGTCTTGCTTGGATCCAAATAGGTTTGAAGAAATAAAAATGGGGAAAAAATGCGCTAGAAAACTTAAACATAAAAAAAAAAAAAAAAAAAAAAAAAAAAAGAACACAAAACTATAGCTGCACATAAAAACACCAATATATGTGTAAAGTAAACTTAAAAAATCTAAATAAGTGCGCTTACAGCCTGTATACAAAGACTAGTGGCATTAATCGAATAAAAAATGGATTAATTGAACGTGCATGAATAAAAGTGCAATAAAATAAATGACATGAGAAGAGTGTGCACTTGTGTGCAAAAACACACATATCCACAATTGAAATATAACACATACTGAATGAGTGATCACTTCAAACTATCACTAAACAGAGTGAAATTCATCAGTGGTGAAAATATGTAAAAGTAGCGATTTTAGTCCATAAACTGAAGAGCAAAAAAGTTCCATGAGTGTGTGTCAACTTCATAAAAGTAGGGAAACATTCACATTCCATCCCGCCGTACCCCATATAGGTGAAGGGAGAAGAGAGGAGTATAAAAATGTGACTCGCTGTTGAAATAAATCCAAAGAAATGCTGAAGGTGGACCCTTACCCTGAATGGTGGACCTTCCTATTAGCAAGGTCTGACAAGCAAGCAGATTTTGCCCTCTGCGGGGACCGTGAAGTGGTGGCGTCCAACACAGCTGATGCGTCCAACTCCTCCAGCCCGGCGTTCTCCAAATCGTCCACCTTTTTGTTGCTGTTCTGAACAAAACCCTTTTGTTATGTCCTGATCAGGACATAACGAAAGGGTTTTGGTTCAGAACAGCAACTCTCAATAGAGAGTCACATCTTTATACTCCTCTCTTCTCCCTTCACCTATATGGGGTACGGCGGGATGGAATGTGGATGTGTTTCCCTACTTTTATGAAATTGATACACACTCATGGAACTTTTTTGCTCTTCAGTTTATGGACTAAAATCACTACTTTTACGTATTTTCACCACTGATGAATTTCACTCTGTTTAGTGATAGTTTGAAGTGATCACTCATTCAGTATGTGTTATATTTCAATTGTGGATATGTGTGTTTTTGCACACAAGTGCACACTCTTCTCATGTCATTTATTTTATTGCACTTTTATTCATGCACGTTCAATTAATCCATTTTTTATTCGATTAATGTCATTAGTCTTTGTATACAGGCTGTAAGCGCACTTATTGAGATTTTTTATTTTTTAGGTTTGAAGAAATGCAAGCCTCTTCAGACCAAATTCAGTTGAATGTTATATCAGAAGCAATACCAGAATCAGACCCAGTTATTTACGTGAAGAACTAATCTCTTTTGCCTCCAGCTACAAAAAAATCTGTAAAGGTCTGTTGAATGACAGCAATGATGGAGAGGAATTGAATTCAGATTTGGAAGAGCAACACACCAGCTCTAGCGCTGATCCATCCACTTCTATACAGTAGCTGCTGTAAAGAAGGACTTGCATGAACTGTGTGTCTTGTGCTTTCAAACTACTCTATCAGTATCAACCGTGTTCAGTGACCTTTAGTAATCTCTTCTTGGCATATACATATATAATTACACTGAGCACTACACAGTGTACATGTGAAAGATGCTTTTCTAAGTTTAAAATCTTACAGTCAAGAACAAGATTATCACTGTCACAACAAAACCTACAGGCATTGATGCGCATTGCAGAAGAAAAGCAAGTCACACTAAACAAAGAATGACAAAGATAAAATCATTGACACTTGCAGAAATGTCACCTGAATTTCGCTTTTTACAGCTTTTGTAACATGCTTTTATTTATTTTTTATTCATAATAAACTCTTCAGCTAAGAAGACATTTGTTGCACCTGTTGTGAAGATATGAAATATATGAACCATATCTTTCTATGTATCCAGAGTTCCTCTTCAACATGAATTTCTATTTTTGATATTTCTTATTATTCTTGTTTTTCTCTAAGATGTTTCTGAATTCTTTTGGTATTGCAACACAAGTGGCTGACCAGCTGACAATTAAATGTTCTGCCAATGACCCGACACAATTCTCGGAAAGGATGTGATATGGGAAGATGTTGACATAGAAAGTCCCTGTGTAAAAGTCAAATTAACCTTTCCAAAATAATTATTCTTCCCTTTCTGTCAAAATAATTCCTTAATTAAAAATATCCAGGTCACGATAACCCAAAAACTGTCCAAAAGCTGTGTTGACATACTTGGTGAAATGCGTACTTGTGACGTGTAACTTTGGGCTTTTGCCCGGCATAGAATGTAATGCTACGAGTTTCTATAAAAGGTCTGAACTGCTTTATAATCTGGATCACTATTGATGAAGAGATGTGATCCACTGTATGTACAGTGTATATTCTGAAGTAAACATACATGAGACTAATGCAGCTCTATTGGCGTTGATGTCCTTTATTTCAAGGTTCAACTTAACACTGTTATATTGTGTTAATTTATTAAAACCATAATTTTGGAAATGTACCATTGTTGCACTCTCTTTAATGTAAGTTGATTTGTCTTTATTTGTAATAATATACATTTATTTTGTGGAAAAATTATGTGACAAATTCATGTTATGTGTAGGTGGGGCTTTGTGTGGGTGTGGCTTGGGTGTGGGTGGGGACACATGGGCAGGGGCACAGGGGGCCCCATGACCTTCCATTGCCTGGGGGCCCCATGAGTTGTCAGTCAGCCCATGTTCAAAACGAATATTAGAAAGTATTATTTTATCAGAAGAGTAGTTGACGCTTGGAATAGACTTCCCATAGAGGCGGTGAGACATTAATAGCAAGTGAAAACATTTCACTGATCTATACTCAAACTTTTTTTTTTTTATTAATATTTGCTGTCACTATTTTATTTTTCTAAAGGAGAACTGATGTGTGATTTTTCCCAAGTCTACATTGCTATGTAAAGCAGAGTTCCACCCAAAAGTGGAACTTCCGCTCATTTGTCCCCCCCCGCTCTGGTGCCACTTTTGCCACTTTTCGGAGGGGAGTGGATACCTGTCTTTTGGTATCCTGTTCCCACTTCCGGGAGTCTGGAATGCGGCAAATTACATCAGCGGCAGGGCTCCTTCCCCCTTCCCAGTAGGAGAGCGCAGCGGTGCCCCGCGCATGCGCTGTAGGGACCCGGCGTGAAGCTGTAGTGCTGCACTGCCAGGTTCCCTTACTGGCACTGGCAGCACCCGGCAGCTGATGGAAACATCAGCTGCAGTGCCAACATCGCTGGACTCCAGGACAGATAAGTGTCCTATTATTAAAAGTCAGCAGCTGTGGTATGTGTAGCTACTTGCTTTTAATTTTTGCAGAGGTGGGCAGACCTTTTTTTTAAATAAAATGTGTGAATATATTTTCTGTGTTAGTTTAAATCAGTGAAGTTTGGCAAATACTACCAATGTTCCATTGCTTTATCGACAAATTAATTGGAAAAATAATCTAATGACATCAATCACATCTGACCAGGAAGTGCTAGAGAACCATTTTTGTAAAATATTCAGAATGCACAGTCTGTGGCATTGTTGGCTATTTAAAGAAGAAGTAAACTCTGCTGTTTATTTTTTTACCTGTAAAGTAAAGGCACAATGTGCTAGTATGTGTCGCATACTAGCACATTATGTGACATTTGCCCGCAAATGAAGCCCTCGTCGCCCCTGCTACATCTTTGCCAGTCTTCCTTCCGGGTCCGCGGTCACTGGCTCTGTGATTGGCCGGAGCCGCATGACGTCACTCCTGCGCATGTGCGTGGGAGCTGCTGGTCACAGCACAGGGTTCTGAAGAAACAGCACCTGTGGCCCTTCCTTCAGAGCATATGTGCCTATTATGTAATTGGCACAGCATAGAGTAAATATTTCCTAAACTGTGCAAGTTTAGGAGATATTTACAGTACCTATAGGTAAGCCTTATTATAGACTTACCTATAGGAACAAACAATAGAGGGAGGTTTACTTCCTGTTTAATAAGCCACTCAAACTGTGCATTTCTTACATACAGACTTTTGACCTGGCAAATGATCTATTAGCAGAACATTCATTTTGACACATGCAGAATTTCAGTAAAATACTCAATTTTCAGATCTATCTGCATACATTTGAACTCCTAAAAATAAAGAAAAACATTACCACAGAGGCACTTGACAATACCAGTCAATTTCATACCTTTATAGCATGGAAAAGAAACACCCCGTGCATTGCTTCTCGAATGGCATCCATCCCCCGAAATGAGAAGGAAAGGTTAGAAAGGCCACCGCTGACTTTAGCGCCCTTTAAAGTAGCCTACAAAAAAAAATAAAAAAATAAGAGACCTTAAAATGCAGGCATGTCATATGTGTAACAACCAGGCATTATTTCATAATATCAAGATCTTAAAGCAGTAGTAAACTTGTTAAAATAAAAAAATAAAAAATCCTTACACTAAACTAATAGCTAACCAATTGACTGATATATTGCCCACTTTAATCCATTGTGACCAATAAGGTTTTACAAAAGGTCGCCAAATATATGATGCCAGCAGATGGATTATCAACATTATTCAACATGTGGAGTCTACTAGAGCACCTTCCCTTCCTTTCTCCCTAGATGCAGGAGTAGGTGTTTGAATCCACTGGGCTTACTGTCACAGCATCCTTCACACATTTAGATTCCAGGGGAAAAATTTAAATGCAATCCTTGCCATATATACAACTCCATAAAACGCAACTGAATGTCTTAGATATGTTATCTTATCCATTTCTGCTATCTAATGGTAGAAGACAAGGATGCCCTGTATCCCCACTAATTTTCAATCTACTAATGGAACCCCTAGCATAACATATTAGAACCCTGTGATATCAGGATTTACCATTGGATTTACCATTGGTGACCCAACACACAAGGGAGGCACGAGGGGTGTACTAGAACACTAAATTTCAAAAGCACAAACTTTACTAAACTGCGCTCAATGTTGCAGGATATTAATCAGTTCCTGACCGTCTCACGCAGATAAACTGTGTCAGAATGGCTCTTCTGGGTGAAATCCCGTATGGGTATGTCATTCCCCTAAGTTGCCGCCAGGGGGCGCGCGCTCACTGCACAGCGGGGGACCCGATGCGTGTGGCCACGCACGATTGCATGCACGAGCGCCAGCACAGGGATTTGTGTGTTTCTCCTCTGTCAGGGCAGAGGAGACATATCGTTTGTTCCTACTAAGAAGGAACAACATGCTCGATTCTTGGAGAGGGGTGTGACCGGATGCTAGAGTGAGAGGCGGTGTTAGCGGTCTCCCTCTGGCCTGATGCCTCCGTGACCATCCGCACCAGCTTGGCGGATCAAGCCCAGCTGGAAGCACTCTCATCCGCTGCAGAGCCTTGGGCTTGTTTGGCTGCCTAGCTCCCTTCAATACTTCCATACTGCCTGTGTCTGCGTGTGCCGCCGGAGCGCCGTCAGCGGCCTGCGGCGCCGACGACCCCCCCCTGGAGCGGCGAGGAGCGGCGAGGAGAGCGTGAGACGCCGGTCGTGTCAGAGAGGGTTGCCGGGGCGACGGCTCCGACGCTGGCGGCTCCGACGGCGTTCACTGACAGCGGAAGAAGCGACCAGTGGGGAACGTCCCTGCACTGCCCAGGTACCCCGGCAGTACCAAGGTATTGAGCATTACATAGGAGGCGGACTGTTTATGTTTCTCTTCTCTCTCTCTCACTGGGGGCTGAATTGTTGCCTGAAGTAGAGGGGTTTGAGGTTCAGGCAGCTTATCCTGCGATCATAAAATGGCTTATCCCTGTGGGGGAGAGGAACACCCTGCTGGCTGGAGCTGGTATGTACAATTAATGTAAACATTTATTTATGGCAGAGAAAACAACAGCTTGATAATACGGAATTGTCCGTCACACTAGGCTGGGTGCTAGTCCTGCTTGTAACCAAACATCAGAAAAACATAACTGGGACTGTTTTATTATTTTGACCTGAGAAAAGGAAGGGAAAGGCTAACTTGACGAGCCGTTAAAACCCCATAAATTGTTCTCCTTTGGATTATATAATAAGCCATGACTAGAAAAAAGGGAGAGGAGCCGCAGCAGCAGGAGAATACTAGCTCTCAAACCACTCGTACATCAAAAGAAAAGGGGAACCAGGCAGCAGCAGCGGCCAAGTTGGAAAAATTTGCGCACCCCTCCACCTCATCACCATCCAAAAGCACCCTCCAACAGCAGGAGAAATCTCATGTGGGGGGCTCTGGGGACAGGAAGAGTCTAGGAAAAGGGCCGACGGCAACACACACAACAAAAACCGCGAGCAGTAAAGGCTCTGCGGGCGAACCCTCAGGAATGGCAACTAGCATTGTCGCCGAGCAAAATACATCTCCAACAGCGGAGCCTACATTGAAAGATGTCCTATGCGCTGTTAATTCCTGTAAAGCCTCCCTAAGTGAACTGTGCGACCAGCTGAAGGGGTTAAAGGAAGAGCTAATTACAGTAAGCCAAGAATTACAAAGGACTGTTGCTAGAACAACCATACTAGAGGAGAGGATGAGTCAGGTTGAGGACGATCTGGCCCCACTGAAGCAAGAGCTTAAAGCAATGAAAACGCAGGTTGACCTGCATAAAGTTAAGATGGAGGAAATGGAAAATAGGTCTCGCAGGAACAACGTGCGGGTGGTAGGCCTACCGGAGCGGTGTGAGGGTCCCCACCCCGAAGAGTTCATGGAGAAGTGGCTTAGGGGAACATTCGGGACGGAAACCTTTTCTCACCTTTTTTCTATTGAAAGAGCCCACAGAGTGCCAACTAGGCCCCCGCCTTCAGGAGGATATCCCAGACCAATAATTATGAAATTCCTCAACTACAGGGACAAGGTTACATTGATGAGCAGGGCTAGAGAGAAAGGGGATATTTTACATAACGGGGCAAAAATTTTATTTTTCCCCGACTACTCCCCAGACCTGCAGAAACGAAGGGCCGAATTTAGGGACATTAAGCATAAACTACGGGACTATAAAGTAGAATATGCCCTGTTGTATCCGGCACGCCTGCGCATTACTGCCCTAGGGGCCACTCATTTCTTCGACACAATGACAGGGGCAACAAAATGGCTCGAAGATAACAAAATGACTCTGCAGAGCTAGGGGTTCTATAAGGCTGGTTAAATCACTATGCTTTATTCTATTTTGGTTTCCTTTTTTTTTTTTTTTTTTTTTTTCATCATATAGCGGATGGCACGGGGAGGGGGGGGCAGGGGGGGGGGTGTGATGGATGGAAGCACGGATGAAGGATGTGGTTTTACTAGGTTTATACACTTTAAGTACCGATTTGGTGTTTTGGAATAGGGCTGGGGGAGGGGGAGAGGGGGGGAGGAGCTTGGAAGTGTGTCACAAAGCACTTGGTCAGTATATGAGTGAGGAGTTTTTCTTTGAACGGTTGGAAGGGAGTAAAAAGGTCACATGCATAGCCCCTAGGGCTGGCCTAGCTAGGCAGGAGGGGGAGACACGAAAAGGGGTGGGGAAAGGGGGGATGGGTCAGGTAAAAGTTGGGGGGGGGGGAGGGGGGTAGGTTAAATAGAGGGAGGGGAGGGGGGTTCACAATAAACTATGTGGTCAGATACTGTGGTGAACGAAAAGCACACGTACTCAGGGGGAAAGGGCCTACAAAAATAAAGCACATTTGCACATGTTGTTTACGTTCACAATTAAATAACACCAGAGGAGGGGGCGGAGTGGTCCCTGGACGCGGGGGCCCTCGCCCCCTCACCTTATTTTTCTCTTTTTTCATTTTTAATATAACCACAGAGACTACGGCAAGTCCTGTAGACACAATCGCACAAATGAATTGCTTTTACCTTTTGAGGGGTCAGTTATTTTTTTTCTTTTTCTTTTTTCTTTTTTTTGTAAATGCCATTTAAAACCTTAAAAATAGGCTCGTGGAACATTAGGGGTATGAGTGACCCTGCTAAGAGGGCAGCTGTATTCTCGGTGATGGAAAATTATGGTATTGAACTGGCTTGCCTGCAGGAAACCCACCTCACTAACGAGACTAAATTATATGTTCGGAGTAACAAATTCCAAGAACAGTACCACTCGGTTCATACCTCTTACTCAAGAGGGGTGAGTATCTTGGTGAGGAGAGGTACCTTATTTTCCTGCAGGGAAGCTAGGATAGACACGTTGGGAAGGTATGTCTTTCTGAGTTGTGTTGTGGAAAAAAAACCTCTGGTGATAGCAAATGTTTATATCCCTCCCCCGTTTAAAACAGAGATCATGCTGGATCTGTTGGAGTTTGTGGATGGTATGGTGGGTATTCCTATAATAGCGGTGGGCGATTTTAATGCAGTTCTAGATAGCAGCATGGATCGATTTCCGCCCGTGCCCCGCGCGGAAAGAGTACCAGAGGGGCGATTAGCCCAACTGCTTGAAGAGATTGGATGGCGCGATCTGTGGAGATCTTATAATCCAAATATTCGGCAGTACTCCTGCCACTCAGGGTCATACTCTACTCTTTCGCGCATAGACATGGCAGTGGGTAATAGTGAAGCCCTGCGATTAATAGGAAACAGAGTATAGACGGAGGGGAATATCGGACCACTCACCCCTGACTTTGACTCTAAACCTAAGCATTAGAACCAGTCAGAAGAGGTGGACAATAAACCCACTATGGCTGGACCTGATCAGTAGTCCAACAGAAATATCCTCTAAGTTAAAAGAGTTTGTAACGTTTAACTCAGGCACAGCACCAGTAGGGGTGGTGTGGGATACCCTAAAAGCATACCTTAGGGGACTGCTACACCAGCAGGTTGCCATGGCAAAAAAAACATCAAGGGACTGGGAGGTGAGGGCCAGTAGGGAAGCCACGGAAGCAGAAGCGCAGTATGTGTTAGACCCAACCCCAGAAAAACAGGAGATTTGGCTCAACAAACAACAAGAGTATAAAGAGGTAATCAACAGAAGAGTAGAGAACTAGAGACTTTTCCAGCAACAAAATTATTTTGGGGAGGGAGAGAAAGTAGGCCGGATGCTCGCCCTTCTAACTAGGTCTAATCTATTCTCACCAACCATCTCCTCAATTAAAACATCGGCTGGAAATATTACATCTGATCCGGTCGAGGTCTTAGAAACTTTCTCCATATTTTATAGAGACCTGTACAGGTCCCGCCAGGGCCTGAACCAACGCGAGATGGACAGGTTCTTGGAAGGAGTAGACCTGCCCATACTCTCGGAGAGGGATAGAAGCGAGGTGGATTCCCCTCTGGCCCTGGAGGAGCTACAAAAGGCAGTCGCAGAGTTGTCAGGTCAGAAATCTCCGGGCCCGGATGGGCTACCACTGGAGATTTATAGGAAATACGGGGAGATTCTCCTCCCAGAGCTCCTAAAAGTGCTAGAGCAGACGACCAGGGATGGTAGGCTGCCCTTATCAATGTCAGAGGCCGATATAGTAGTGATCCCAAAGGAGGGGAAAGATCAATCGGAAGTTTCTTCATATAGACCTATATCACTGTTGTGCACAGATGTCAAGATCATTGCAAGGGTGCTGGCATCCAGGCTAAACAAATGTATTGACAAACTGGTGCACCCGGACCAATCGGGGTTTATCCCCGGTCGGTCCACTAGCACAAATATCAGAAGAGCTTACCTGAACCTACAGGTACCAACAGAGAATGTGGGATCCAGAGCCATATTGTCCTTGGATGCTGCCAAGGCTTTTGATAGCCTAGAGTGGGAATACCTCTGGAGGGTGCTAGAGAGGTTTGGATTCGGTCCCGTATTTATTAGCTGGTTAAAAATTTTGTATAACCATCCAAGGGCAAGGCTCAAGATAAACGGTGAATACTCTGAAAGCTTTCCCCTCGAAAGAGGGACAAGACAGGGATGTCCCTTATCTCCTTTGTTGTTTGTTCTGGCCATGGAACCATTGGCGGGAGCAGTGAGATCATCTACGGAAATACAGGGATTTCAAAGAAAAGGGAGAGAAGAGAGAATAGCACTTTTTGCAGATGATATCATATTTTTCCTGGGGGACACGACCTCCTCGTTGGAGAAAGTGATGCATTTAGTAGAGGATTTCGGAAAGTTCTCGGGATTAGTTATCAACTGGGAGAAGTCATCGCTTCTACCGGTAGACTCAGTGGCCAACTCTACTCCAATGTGTTTGCCTCACTTGAAGATCACAGAGAAAATGAAATACCTTGGCGTCGTGCTGTCCAAGGACCCCGGTACGTTTATCAAGGATAACTTGACCCCCCTCTTACAAAAATTTAAGAGGAAATGCGATATTTGGAGCAGACTCCCTTTGTCTGTGGAGGGCCGAGCCAATTTGATAAAAATGGTCTGGATGCCGCAGTTGTTATACCTACTTCATAACGCCCCAGTTTGGATTGGAGGGAAGTGGTTTCAAAAGATCCAATCCCTTTTTAGGGAATTAATATGGAAAAAAGGGCAGGCTAGGATCAACCTACAAAAACTGCAGCGCCCCGACACGGAGGGGGGACTGGGGGTTCCTCAACCATTTATGTACTACCTGGCAGCCCAGCTACAACAATTGGGTGGATGCGCCACTGAGAGAGGGGGAAACAATAACGTCAAAATCATTCTACAGGGGAATCCACACAGCTCATTAGTGGGAGCACTGGAGGCAGACTCGCTACAAGGAGAAATCCCGACATTTAAAATGATCACCAGGGTCTGGCAGGCAGCTAAGAAAATAATGGGGTATAAAGGAATATCAGAACATACGCCACTGTGGAATAATAAGCGATTGCACGAACTATCAACAGTAGATAGGAACAGATCGTGGGAAAGTCGTGGGAGAAGACGGTTGATACAACTATATGAAGGGGACACTCTGAAATCCTTTGAGGACCTAAGACACGAGTACGGGATACCAAACCAGGTATTCTACAGTTACTTGCAGATCAGGCACGCTCTTAGTAAGCAGTTTAGTAGGCAACCCCCAGTATGGTGTAGGACCCCACTACTACAGACAATAATTAAATCAGAGACCACCAAGGGCTTAATTTCAGAGATATACTCCCAACTAACAAAGAGAGGAAATACGAAGGCAGGTCTATCAGGGGGAAGGGGCAGATGGGCGGCCGATGTGGGGGAGATAACGGACGAGCAATGGGAGAGGATTCTTGAGTTTGGATCAGAGGTGTCGGTCTCTCCCTCACAAAAAGCCTCCCACTTGATGTTGTTACACAGATCTTACTACACACCAAAAAGGCTGTTTATGTTTGGCCGTAGAATCAACGACGAGTGCCCTAGATGCAGAGGAACAGGCGACCTAATTCACATGGTCTGGAGGTGCCCAAAACTAGTAAGGTACTGGACTGAGATTATAAAGAAAATAAATGCTACGTTTAGAGTGGACTTAGAGCCCGATCCTAAAATCTGTGTGCTGGGCTACGTCAGTAGTGGATTGAGGGATAGAAACACAGCCGTAGCGATAGCAAGATGCTTGTTTCAAGCTAGAAAATGAATTGCACAAGCATGGCAATCAAGCACACCTCCAACCCCGGAAGTTTGGGTCGGAACGGTTAACTCCACAATAAGGAGCGAAAGGACATTCTACACAAGGCTTGGTAATTATAAAACGTTCGTGAAACTATGGAACCCATGGGTCCAAGCAATGCCATGCTCCTAACCAGTGTTACCTTAGTGCCGAGGGTAATTGTCTTTTCACCAGGGTAGAGATGCTGTTCCATAGCCTAGAGACCTGAAGTTAAGAGAGAATAAGGGAAAAAATAATAGCTTGATATAAGGTGTGCATCGGAATAATTAGCGCAGGTCACTGGGGGGAGGGGGTGGGGGGGGGGGTTCACTAGTTTAAATAGTTTAAAAAGTAATAAAACACTGCCATGTATGTAAACAGTAAGAGATTGGGTGGCCGGCTGGTCGGGACGTATACGGCGGGTGTGACTTTTTTTTTTTTTTTTTTTATCTTTCTTTATGTTACACTTTTGTATAACTGTAATCTTACATACTTAACGCACAAATCAAGAGAAAAGTCTGAATGGCCACAATGATGTGACTCGGCAAGAGACAAATATGACCATCAATCTGAAAGATGTCTCTGGATCAAGGTAACTGAAGTGGTCAAAAAAAAAAAAAAGAAGGAACAACGATATGACTCCTCACATAGTCAGTCCTATCCTCCCACAGTTAGAACACACTGAGGGAACACACATTTAACCCCTTCCCTGCCAGTGACATTTACACAGTAATCAGTGAATATTTATAGCACTGATCACTGTATAAATGTCAATGGTCCCAAAAATTTGTCAAAAGTGTCCGATCTGTCTGTCGCAATAACACTAAAAATCGCAGATCGCCACCATTACTGGTAAAAAAAAATAAAAAATAAATAAAAATGTCTTAAGACATTGTCATAGATGTCATAAAAGAATGTATATAGGCCTAAACTGACAGGACCCATTCCCACACGCTCCCAGGGCTCCAAAAGCAGAAGCTGGCAAAAAGTAGGTGACAGTACACACACGGTAGCACTCCATCCCTCTGTTCCTATGGCTAATCCCTCACCAACTGGGTCGTTAATTAGAATCGCTTCTCACAATGTCCAAGGACCAAACTCCCCTAACAAAAGAAGAAGAGCTTTTGAAAATTACCCTTCCCCTAAAATAGATATCATTATGCTACAGGAGACTCACTTCCCGACCCGGTACAACCCCAAATTTCTCCACACACATTATCCGACCTTCTACTTAGCCAATGCAGCCAACAAGACCAAGGGAGTTGCAATATTATTCTCTAAGCACTGCAATTCCTCCCCTATCTCATAATATAAAGATCCAGAAGGCCAATATATTTTGGTAAAGGGGACAGTGGAAGGCAGGTTGTATTCTCTTGCATCCTATTACACTCCAAATAAAGGCCAATCTCAATTTTTTCAGAACCTATTTAGGACCTTGAGCCCACTTCTAGAGGGTTTGATCATTTGTGGGGGTGACTCAAACCTAGCCTTTGACCAAGGGCTAGATAAATCAAAACCACCAGTAACCCAATTAACATGTCCCACCAAGACAAGCCTACGTGTAGCAAGACTTTTCAATTCACAGGGCCTTGTTGACATATGGAGGGAATTGAATCCCTCAAAAAGAGACTACACCCACTATTCTTATCCACACCAACTCTATGCTAGAATCGACCATATGATCTCCCCTGTAATGATCCTGGCAGCACAAAAAGCTTCCATCATTGATACTGCATTGTCGGACCAATCGGTCTTACTCACCCTACAGAACGCAATCACCAGAACTCCAATGTCTCATTGGCGCCTCAACAAATCACTCCTCAGTAATCCTGTGCATACCTTAGAGACAGAAGAGGCCCTAAAAGAGTACTTCATAATAAATGACCAGACTGACATATCCCTCGAAATGCTTTGGGCGGCCCACAAAGTTACCATAAGGGGCACTCTAATTCAGATAGCAACCCGAATCAAAAAAGAAAGGCAGTTGGACGTGCTCAAACTAGAAAACACTTTCTCCGACCTTAAACCTAAACACAAAAAAAAAAAACCCTCTAACATCCTTCTTGACAGACTAGATGCAGCAAGACTGGAACTCAATCTGGCTTTAACTGCCAAAGCGGAGAAATATATCCGCTGGAGCGAAGCTAAATTTTATACTCAGAAGGACAAAATAGGCCATATGCAGGCAGCAAAGCTTACACCAAGATCCCACCCTGCCCAGGATTAGGAGACCAGGACAGGCTGCCTCAGCAAATCCAGACAAAATATTAGCTGCCTTCCATGACTTCTATTCAGCACTATACGCCCCCTCCCCCACAAACAAAGGCTCCTTGTTCACCGATTATATGCGGGACTTACCCATACCGACCCTTACTGCAGAACACAAAAACATAATAGAAGACCCCATTTTAGTAGATAAAATTAAAGATGTCATTAAAAACCTCAAGAAGGGATCGGCCCCAGGACCAGACGGTTTATCAACCCCTTGTAAAACTTTTGCAAACATCCTAGCCCCATACATGGCTAAATTCTACAACTCAAAAACTTCAGGCTCCCCAATGGACCCCCAACTCAATACTGCCTATATAGCAGTAATCCCCAAACCAAACAAAAATCCAGAAGAGGTCGAAAACTATAGGCCCATATCCCTAATAATGATCTAAAGAGCTTAACAAAAATCTTAGCCAACCGTCTTTCCTCCTTCATTAATAGATACATCCACAAGGACCAGGTGGGGTTCATTCCCGGGAGACAAACGCTCTAAACATTTCCCTGAATCCAGACATAGTTAAATCTTTACAAAGCACCTTTCCCTTCAAGTGGAGTAACTCTTCTATAGAATACCTAGGGATCACCCTTACAGCCAAAATTGAAAACCTGTACTCCTCTAACTTCATTTCCACATACCGGAAGTTGGAATCTGACTTAAAAAATTGGGCGAAAGGTAAACTTTCCTGGCTAGGCAGGATTCACGCCATTAAGATGACATTACTGCCCAGACTGCTTTATCTTTTCAGAGCCATCCCAATATGTGTCCGTAAGGATCACTTGAAATCTTTCCAACAAAAAAATTAACAAATTTATTTGGGGGGCTTCAGGCCACAGACTACCGCAAACTACATTATATAGACTTAGGGCTAAAGGGGGACTGGGTTTGCCGAGACTGCTTTGGTACTACCAAGCAACAAGACTCTCGCAGCTTTCTATAGTGCATTCTAAAACAGAAAAACCTGACTGGATTCAAATAGAGAGACAGGCGGCCCCCTCTTATACCCTTGACTACCTTTTAGGGATTCCCGCCAAAAACAGACCCCCGATCCTTTCGCCCATCCTATCCCAATCTTTTGCCCTGTGGGACAATATGAGAACGAATCACTCAATCTCAGAATGTCAACCCCTTTCACATATCTCTAAGACAAACTTCATCCCAGGCTTAAAAATCAGATCCTTCAAATGGTGGTTGGATAAGGGGTTGTACCGGATCGGACATTTTTTTACCTTGGCAGGTCCCATTTCCATGAAATTCTGTACAGATCAGCTGGAAATCCCGACCTCTGAACATTTCAGATTTTGACAAATCCAGCACTTTCTCCAAAAGATCTGGAAATCTAAACCAGCCCCTCCCGCGTTCACCTCATATGAGATTTGGTGCGGTCAAGCCATGAAACAGAGGGATGGAATCTCCATAGTTTACCAGTCACTGGCCCAAATGCCCAACAAAACCCCTTATATGAATTCTTGGGAGGAGGATCTCCAAATAAGATGGAGTTTGGAGACTTGGCAAACATCTTTCTCTAGATCTTTCAAGGGGATTCAGAACATCTTTGATCGAACCCAATTCGAAAGTGATGACCAGATGGTACCTTACACCAGCTAGGTTGGCAACCATGTACCCTACGGCCAATCCTCAATGTTTTAGAGGTTGCCAGCTAACGGGCACTATGGCCCATACTTGGTGGGAATGCCCTAGACTAAGGTCCTTCTGGAACAAGATGTTTGCCTTAATTCAGAAGGTCACGACCCATCAGATCCCTAAAATCCAGGCTATTGCTCTTCTAAATGCCAATTTGCCTAGGATACCTAAACCTACATGCAAACTAATCCATTTCATGTTTCCGGGGGCGAAACGAACGATCGCTAAAGCGTGGAAACAATCCAGAGTGTCTCTGATGTCCACAAAACGCAAAATTTCATGGATTATGTCCCAGGAAAAACTCACAGGCATACTCCTAGACAAAACCAAAAAATTTTAAAGCCACCTGGGAGCCCTGGGTCAAATATATGGGTATATCCCTCATACCCGGGATAACAGCATAAGAGACTTATCCCAGTAGGTCCGGATTGTTGATTGGCTTATCATCCTTTCCTCTTTACCCTTTCTTCTCTCCTTGCTCTTCTAATCTATATCCTTCCCTTCCTTCTCCATACACTGTACGCTTTCTCTTCCTACCAAGGATACACTTTATCCAAATGCCTCTGAGAGTATAGAGTAGGGGATACCCGGCTCCAAGGACTTGGGACCGGAGCCCCTAGATTTCTCACCCGGTGACCAGAGCCTCTGGGGCCTAGTAGGCGGGGCTATGTGGGGGGTTGTAGGGGTTCTCCCTGGGCACAGCATGATCCCTAGAAGGGGTGCCCGGGGGGTCCCCTGGACCTCCTCTGCTGTGCCTATCATCCACGATAACAGGAGCATATGGTTACTCTTGAGGGTAGGTTTTCACAGTTTATACCATGTTCACTGAATTCATTTTACTGCTTTATGAATATATTTGCTAATGTCTCACAGCATACAGTGTATGTACAACTATTTGGTTGATATATTTTTATTCTACTTTGTTGTCATATGAAAAATATAATAAAACCCTTTTGAAAGTAAAAGTCAGCAGCTACAGTATTTGTAGCTGTTGACTTTTACTTTTTTCACAATGGCCAGAAAAAAAAAAAGTACAAAGTGGAGGGGTCAGTGTTAGCATTCAAACAATACAAGGAATGCAATATGGAGTGTAAGTACGCAATCAGGGCGGCTAAAAAGATATTGAGAGACACATAGTGGAGGAAAGTAAAAATAATCCCAAGAAGTTTAAATATATTAATAGTAAAAAAATGAGGATGGAACACATAGGCCCCATAAAAGACGAGGAAGGGAAGGTGGTTACAGATGACGAGGAGAAGGCAGCTCTACAAAATGCTTTCTTCTCCTCAGTTTTTTGACGATGACAGCATTGTTAGCTATATGCCACAATATCTAACTATGTGACTAACAGAGGCTTTATCCAGAAAGGATTAGAGAAGCTTAAAGTGTTACTAAACCCACAACCGTAAAATCAGTTTATTAATGCAGTAAACAATGTTTGTTACACCTGCCGTGGAACCTAAGGGTTAATCATTTGCATTGTGTATAAAGGCAGTTTCATCTTGTCTCTCTGATCCTCCTCTTCTTCCACTGTCTCCAAAAAATAACCTGATCTTTACAGAGCCAGTGGGCGCACTGCACATGCTCAGTTTGTACTGCTAGAGATTTATTGTTATTTTTTCTTGGGAGGGCACATGTGATCAACACAGGGCCAATTAGCACTGTCCAGACAAAGGATCAGGGGAGAATGAAAACTCCTCCTACAATCTTACAATCTTTACTAGGAACTGATAGAAGTTACAAGGCTGCTTAACAAGGGAGTTTAACAAGACATGTGGCCACTCATTAAAATTAGAAGAAAAGAAGTTTAACCTTAAACTACGTAGAGGGTTCTTATCTGTAAGAGTAGTGGTCGCAGCGGGGGGCATCGATAGTTTCAAATAACGATTAGATAAGCATATGGAAGACCGCAACATACAGGGATATACAATGTAATATTGACATATAATGACACACATAGCTTTGACTTGATGGACTTGTGTCTTTTTTCGACCTCACCTACTATCTATATACTGCTGATGAGAAAAGGTATTTAGAAGTTTATATTTACTAAAATAATTGCATTACCATATTCTGTGTACTGTGGGAGACCAGATATAGTGAATGTAGGTTATGGGTTTGGTAACAGTAACATAAATAGATCACTGGGACCAGATGGCTTACACCCGAGAGTCCTTAACTACTTTTCATACTTAGTGTTTACAAGTTAAAATCTTTTTTTTTTTTTTGCTAGAAAATTACTTAGAACCCCCAATTATATATATATATATATATATATATATATATATATATATATATATATATATATATATATATATATGTATTTTTTTTTTCAGATACCCTAGAGAATAAAATGGCAGTTGTTGCAATACTTTGTCACACGGTATTTGTGCAGCGGTCTAACAAGCGCAATTTTTTGGGGATAAAATACACTTTTTTAAATTAAAAAATAAAACAGTTAAGTTAGCACAATTTTTAATTATTTTTTTTTATATTGTGAAATTTAGTGTTACACCGAGTAAATTGATACCAAACATGTCACACTTCAAAATTGTGGAATGATGACAAACTTTGACCCCTAAAAAACCCCAGAGGTGACATTTAAATGTCTACAGGTCACCAATTTTAAGTTGCGCATGAGCTCAGCGGGGCGCTTTAATTAATTTTTTTTTTTTTTACACTGTCCTTTTTAAAAAAAAAAAAAAAATGCCAGGCCCTCCTAAATGTGAGATCTGGTGACAAACAGACCTCAGATCTCGCATTTACACTAAAATGCAATTAAAAAAAAAAATAAAACAAACACATTTATTTAACAAAAAAAAAAAAATCCCCTTCAAGACCATCCAATGTTATGGAGCCGAGTCGGGGCCAGCTTTACCTCACTCGGCTCCAGGCCTGTTAGGGGAAGGATGCAATCGTCTCCGCCGCTACAGACAGCCCCAGTAAGAGAAGGAAAAAATGGCTGCACATTCAGAGATCCCGATTGCCTTTTATTATTTACAGCGATAACGCCAAAGACACCAACATGAGGTCACGTAGACGCGTTTCACACATACATCTTGTGCTTAATCATTACAATGACAAATAACCGATAGATCTTAAATAGACCGCCCCAGTAGCTACAGGTGTTCCGGGGCAGTCATAGTCAGCATTAATACACAGCCCGATCAATCACAAAACTTCAGCCCCAAGGAGCATCTGGATAAAGAAGTTACCAAACCCATAACCTACATTCACTATATCTGGTCTCCCACAGTACACAGAACATGGTAATGCAATTATTTTAGTAAATATAAACTTCTAAATACCTTTTCTCATCAGCAGTATATAAATAGTAGGTAAGGTCGAAAAAAAACACAAGTCCATCAAGTCAAACCTATGTGTGTGATTATATGTCAGTATTACATTGTATATCCCTGTATGTTGCGGTCTTTCATATGCTTATCTAATCGTTATTATTGCTGATCATCACCGCCCCTGGAACACCTGTAGCTACTGGGGTGGTCTATTTAAGATCTATCAGTTATTTCAGTCATTGTAATGATTAAACACAAGATGTATGTGTGAAACGCGTCTACGTTGGTGTCTTTGGTGTTATCACTGTGAACAAAAAAAGGCAATCGGGATCTCTGGATGTGCAGCCATTTCTTTCTTCTCTTACAAGTTTCCCAAGGAGGTGGGCCGGGGCTGGCACTCTATGAGATACTCCATTTCAGGCTCTCATCATACACCTGGAGCAGCGGTTCTTTTTTTCTTGTATACCGGCTCCGTTAAGTGGCGGAGACGAACGGAGAGCGGCGGGAGGGGGCCCTCTCCCGCCCCCGATAAAAGTGATCTTGCGGCAAATCCGTCGCAGAGACCACTTTTATCTGAAAGCGGACCTGAAAAAAAAGCACAAGTGGAGAGGCGCTTCTGGGTGCAGTCGTTTTTTAAAATTCAATTTAATAGACAACGTAAGATCAACTCACATGTGGTATAAAAATGAAAAGCATGGTATCAGAAAGTCGAGATGACATTCCCACATCCTGTGACAAGATCTGTGCTGTGTATGATGACCGGGGATCTTCCGAATGATGTAAACGCTGGCTCCGGAAGAGCGGCCTCAGAACGAGGCTTGGAACAGTGGATGGCTGGCAGCAGGAGGATGATGTCATCAAAAATGGACGCATTTTATGAGCGTGCGCACTTGGATGCTCTGCAAGTCGCGCTCCTACCTCAGCAGACAGTCTTAATACCATAGAGAGGGATTAAATAAAGAAAATGACACAAGGGCGGAGCTGGATGAGGCAATGAGGGGGAGGTTGGAAGTGACATTGAAATTAGTAAACTAACCAAATTAAGATGTAAATACTATAATACTATAATATGCAAATAAAAAATATGGATATAGTATGCTGGTCCGGACTGAGTATATATAATATTGGTAGGGGAGAAAAATATGTATATATATAGCTAAAAAAAATAATGGACATATATATATATAAAGCAGAAAAATAAAAACTGTTATTATATATGCTGGATATGAAAAATGGAAAGAGGAGGACAAGCTAAACCCACAAAGCACCAATGCTAAACCCGCAGAGCACCAATGCGCACGCATGGGAAGTATCCATAAATACAATGAAAATTATATAACATATGTAGGGATATAAAAAATAAAACGATAACATTATTAAACATAGACGTACATAAATTGGCAGGCGGTACGCATGCTGAAAATGATAAATACATAAGACAGAATGGGTCTACATACAAAACATATATGATATAAATAATTAAGTGGGATAATATAGTAGCTCGCAATATGCTGGGATAAAATGTGGTAATAAAATGCATATGTATATGCGTTTACACGCATATAAAATGCATACAAACGCACACACATACCAAATGTATTAATATGGAAATTAGTACCATAAAAACATGTATATATAAGAGATATAATTAAAAAAAAAAAGAAACAAAGATAGGCGGAAGTATACTAACAAAGATGAAAGGTGGGTTTATACGATGGTGGAAATTTCTATACCTTCATTCATTCCACCAGGTGAAAGGACATCTAAATGATAAATCCAGTAAGTTTCTCTAGCGCAGAGTTTTTTGAATCGCTCTGCAGCTGGAAAAGAATTGGGGATTTGTTCAATCACCCAAACTTGAAGCCCTTTCGTGGATTGTTGTTGGGCTTGGGTAAAGTGTTTAGGCACACTGTGGGCCATCCTTTAACGGGTCAATGTCACTTTCGATTGACCTCCTATGCTCCCCAAACCTGGTCCTGAGAGCTTGTATAGTGTGGCCTACGTATAGTAAGCCGCAAGGGCAGGTAAGTCCATAAACGACAAAGTCTGAGGAGCAGTTGTAAAAGTCCTTCAGTGTATGGGTGACCCCCTTTGTGGTAAATGACTTTTTACCATGTTGTATGTATTGGCACGTTTTGCGGCACTGGAACATCCCAATTAGTGGAAGGAGTATGGGCTTGTCCAAGACAGTGCGTCTGGATCGAATTTTGCTGGGAGCTATCTTCGTTTTTAAATTAGGCGCTCTCCGATATGTTACCCGTGGTCTATCTGTAATGAAAGGTTTTAGGAATGGGTCCTGTAATAGTATGGTCCAATGGTCAGCCAAGATTTTCTCCATTTTCCTGAATTGATAATGAAAGGTGGTAGTGAACCAAACAGTGTGGTTGGGTGGTTCACACAATTGTTCCTGAGGTTTCCCTTTTTGAAATGCTTCGATGATGAGAGCTGGGGGATAGTCCTTATCCCTGAATTTTTTAGTGAGTAGAGTACTTTGATCGACATAATCACATTCTCTTGTGCAGTTCTGTCGACAGAACTGACCCTTAGGGATATTGCTGATCCGTTGCGGGAGATGGCAACTGCTGTAATGCAAAAAAGTTTCCCACAGTGGGTTTGACATAATTCTTAGAGATGATGGTGAGGGTAGCTGGAATCAAAGCCCAACTCAAGATGAAGGAAAGATAACGTATCAGGGTTAGTAACATAGGTAAAGGATAAACCATATTGGTTCTCATTGCAGTGATCGACAATTGCGTGCATATGGGTTATTGTGGAGGATATAAAGGTTCTCCCAGTAGCCCATAGCAAGGTTGCCATAGGAGGGCATGAAATTTGCCCCCATAGCCGTACCCTGTATTTGTACAACAAAATCCCCATCAAACTGAAAATAGTTGTGTTTTAGACAGAAGGAAGTAGCGTCCAGAATGAAAGCTGCCTGGCACGGGTTGATAAGAGGATCTTTGGCTAGAAAAAACTCTAATGCTAGTAGGCCAAAAGAATGGGGGATGGATGTGTACAATGAATTGACATCAAGTGAGAGCCAGACATAAGTCTGCTCCCACTTTTAGGGAGACAGAAGTTCAAGGAGATGTGTCCCATCCCTAACGTAAGACTATAGCTGTTGGACAATGGGCTGTAGAAAATGATCAATGTATAAACTCAAGCCTGTGGTGACACTGTCCATAGCCGCTACAATTGGTCTACCGGGAGGGTGGTCTAAACTTTTATGAACTTTGGGGAGAAAGTCTTGGCTGATCATTGGACCATACTATTACAGGACCCATTCCTAAAACCTTTCATTCCAGATAGACCACAGGTAACATATCGGAGAGCGCCTAATTTAAAAATGAAAATAGTTCCCAGCAAAATCTGATCCAGACGCACTGTCTTGGACAAGCCCATAATCATTCCACTAATTGGGATGTTCCAGTGCCGCAAAACGTGCCAATACATACAACATGGTAAAAGGTCATTCATCACTAAAGGGGGTCACCCATACACTGAAGGACTTCTACAACTGCTCCTCAGACTTTGTAGTTTATGGACTTACCTGCACTTGCGGCCTACTATACGCCGCACTATACGAGCTCTCAGGAGCAGGTTTGGGGAGCATAGGAGGTCAATCAAAAGTGGCATTGACCCATTAAAGGTGGCCCACAGTGTGCCTAAACACTTTAGAAAAACAACAAAAAAGTGTGGCGCTGAACAATGTCATATAAAACTGTAAACAAGTCAATAGACAGTAAGGAGGATCAATTGTATCTGCTTTTAAGCATATAGTCCTCATATGAACTTCAAAGATACATAGTCTATATGGCAATATGTTAAGACAAAATATTGAAGACTTATATAGACATCTTGACTGAAAATCCGCTCACTACCACCAAGAGTTGAGGAGGCTTACCAGATGAGGTGGACCCAATGGGGCATACGCCGGATTGGGTCGGACAAGGCTTAGGTGGTGAGTGGCTGTATATACTCCAAGAAGGATGCGGTCTCACGAGTTTGTTGTATTCATCCAGATAATACCAGGAACTTAAGAGGTGTGCGCAATCTCCCGGATGTGGGAGGTCATGTAGATCTTAAGGAAGTGGTGGGGTGTTCCATAAGCAAACCCCTGGTTTCACAGTGACATTATCTGTGCAATTGCTGGTTGCAACGAGAGAGTCTGTTAGAGAATGTCTCTGTCTTCGCTTTCATTTAAACCATTATCTGAAAAGATACAGGGCTTTCTGGGTGGCATATGTATTGTTTCTCAACCAGAAATCCTGTGACCCCCTTGCTCAGGGAGGTCATACAGTGCTTAAAAGCAGATACAATTGATCCTCCTTACTGTCTATTGACTTGTTTACAGTTTTATATGACATTGTTCAGCGCCACACTTTTTTGTTGTTTTTCCATTTTACACTTTGTTGGTCGTGTTGGCTGCTTCCTTGTCTTTCGTTTTAGGGTAGCGCAGAATTATTCTATATCTAGTGCCTAAACACTTTACCCAAGCCCACCAACAATCCACGAAAGGGCTTCAAGTTTGGGTGATTGAACAAATCCCCAATTCTCCTCCAGCTGCAGAGCGATTCAAAAAACTCTGCGCTAGAGAAACTTACTGGATTTATCATTTAGATGTCCTTTCACCTGGTGGAATGAATGAAGGTATAGAAATTTCCACCATCATATAAATCCAAAATTCATCTTTGTTAGTATACTTCCGCCTATCTTTGTTTCCTTTTTTTTTTAATTATATCTCTTATATATACATGTTTTTATGGTTCTAATTTCCATAATAATAAATCTGGTGTGTGTGTGCGCGTTTGTATGCATTTTATATGTGTTTTAGTACCACATTTTATCCCAGCATGTTTTTTATGGTATTAATTTCCATATTAATACATTTGGTATGTGTGTGCGTTTGTATGCATTTTATATGCGTTTAAACGCATATACATATGCGTTTTACTACCACATTTTATCCCAGAATATTGCGAGCTATTATATTATCCCACTTAATTATTTATATCATATATGTTTTGAAAGTAGACCCATTCTGTCTTATAGATTTATCATTTTCAGCATGCGTACCGCCTGCCAATTTATGTACGTCTATGTTTAATAATGTTATTGTTTTATTTCTATATCCCTACATAATGTTATATAATTTTCATTGTATTTATGGATACTTCCCATGCGTGCACATTGGTGCTCTGTGGGTTTAGCATTGGTGCTCTGTGGGTTTAGCTTGTCGTCCTCTTTCCATTTTTCATATCCAGCATATATAACAACAGTTTTTATTTTTCTACTTTATATATGTCCATTAGTTTATTTAGACTATATACACATTTTTCTCCCCTACCAGTATTATATATAATCAGTCCGGTCCAGCATACTATATCCATAGTTTTTATTTGCATATTATAGTATTATAGTATTTACATCTTAATTTGGTTAGTCTACTAATTTCATTGTCACTTCCAACCTCCCCCTCATTGCCTCATCCAGCTCCCCCTTGTGTCCTTTTCTTTATTTAATCCCTCTCTATGGTATTCAGACTTTGTCTGCTGAGGAAGGAGCGCGACTTACAGAGTATCCAAGTGCGCATGCTCATGAAACGTGTCCATTTTTGATGACGTCATCCCCCTGCTGTTAGCCATCCACTGTGTTCCAAGCCTCGTTCTGAGGCCACTCTTCCAGAGCCGGCGTTTACATCATTCGGAAGATCCCCGGTCATCATACACAGCACAGATCTTGTCACAGGATGTGGGAATGTCATCTCGACTTTGATACCATGCTTTTCATTTTTATACTACATGTGAGTTGATCCTACGTTGTCTATTAAATTGATTTTTAAAAAACGACTACACCCAGAGGCACCTCTCCACTTGTGCTTTTTTTCAGCTCCTTGGAATATGGTTTCTTCCCTTAATTGATGGCAGCCTTGTGTGCTTCCTGTGGACGTTTTTTTCCCTCTCCCAATACCACTATATAGCCGATTTGCCTGTGTATGCCAGATGGACTATATTGTCAATTACTAGCAGATTTGTATTGGGACTTTTATGATCTCTGTGTTGATGCGCCTATACTTGTGTTCATCTGAAAGCAGACCGCCCGCTATCTGCTGCCATAACGGTATTCCACTTCAAACAGCTGACTTACAAAGACAGTAGGCGGCCAGCAAGTAAAGAACTCAGTCAGGTTATAGCCAGACCACTATTCCTAATCTTCATGGACAGCTTACTGACAGGATTGGTACCAGCTGATTGGTGAAAAGCCCACGTGGTATCAATATTCAAAAAAAGGGCAGAGATCTATTCCTGGGAACTATAGGCCTGTCAGTCTAACATCAGTAGTTTGTAAACTGTTTGAACGGATGATACGGGACCATATCCAAGAATTTGCTGATGAACAGTATAACTAGCAGTAATTGGCATGGGTTTAAAAAAGTTTGCTCGTGTCAAACCAACCTATTAACATTCTACGAGGAAGTGAGCTCCCATCTGGGCAAAGGTAGGCTGGTGGATGTGGTGTATCTGGATTTTGCAAAAGCATTTGATATAGTCCCCCACAAACGCTTAATCTACAAGCTGTGGTCTGTAGGCATGGATCACAGGGTATATACCTGGATAGAAAACTGGCTACGGGGGTGTGTCCAAAGGGTCGTGATAAATTATATGTACTCAGAATGGTCTAGAGTGGTCAGTGGTGTACCCCAGGGCTCTGTCCTGGGACCCAATCTGTTTAATTTATTTATAAATGACATAGGGGATGGGATAAATAGCTCGATCTGAGTGTTTGCTACGGCACTGCGTCGCTTTAACAATTGCGTGGTCGTGCTACATTGCACCCAAACAAAATTGACATCCTTTTTTTCCCCCACAAATAGAGCTTTCTTTTGATGGTATTTGATCATCTCTACAGTTTTTATTTTTTGCGCTATAATAAATATCCCAAAAAAATCTATATATATTTGCATGCAATTTTCTCTACAGCGCATACATATCCTCTGAAGAAGACCTGATGGGGTCGAAACGCGTCAGGATCTATCCAAGCACTTGCACTTTTGGACAATGTGTTTAGTTTTCCATGTGTGGTTATGCTGTTTTCACATCTCCTGTACCACAGCTCAAATTTTTACTTTACGGTCAATTTTGATACTTTGTCTCAATAAAGTTATATATTTTCATATTCTGGTATATTATGTTTCCATCATTTTGCTGCCTAGAAAACCCCTCCCATTTGGGGGACCATCTTTTTCTGTGATCACACTCGGGGTGTGCAGCATTCTTTTCTTTTCCCAAGTGTTTCCCTGTTTCAAAAAAATATATAACAAAACAAATTTCTTCCTCAGTTTAGGCCGATATGTATTCTTCTACATTTTTGGTAAAAAAATAAATACATTCGCAATAAGTGTATATTGGTTTGCGCAAAAGTTATAGCGTCTACAAAATAGGGGATAGATGTATGGCATTTTTTTTTTTTTTTTTTTTTAGTAATGGCAATCTGATTTTTATCATGACTGTGACAGATCAGATACTTGACACTATTTTGGGACCATTGAGATTTATACAGCGATCAGTGCTATAAAAATGCACTGATTACTGTGTAAATGTCACTGGCAGGGAAGGGGTTAAACACTAGGGGGCAATCAAGGTGTTAAACGTGTTCCCTCAGTGTGTTCTAACCGTAGGGGAGATGGGCTCACTAGAACATGACAGATCACTACTGCTCCCGATCACTGGGAGCAGTAGATTCATTTCATGTTGCTTGGCAGAACAGGAAAATGCCTTGTTTACATCTCCCCGTTCTGCCTCAGTGTCACGACCGTGGACCACGGACACACTAGCCTGTGATTTAAAGGGGATGTATGGGTACACCCATTTGCACAGCGGTGCCATTCTGCCAACATATATCGTTGTACGCTGGATGGCAAGAGGTAAAAAGGGTATTTACTCCAGAGATAGGACGAGTATCCTACCACTTTATAAAACACTGGTTCGGCCGTCCAGTTCTGGTCACCAATTCTCCGAAAGGATGTGCTGGACCTGGAGAGGGTCCAGAGAAGGGCAACCAAATTAATATGGGGACTGGATGACCTAAATTATGAGGAATGACTACAAGCACTAAATTTATTCTCACTGGAGAAGAGACGATTGAGAAGGTATATGATTGCAATGTAGAAATATCTCAATGGCGATCCCAGAATAAGTATGAAACTTTTCAGTCCCAGAGAGTGTAAGAGGACATGGGGCCACATGAGGAGACTGGATGAAAAGTAGTTTAACCTGCGTAGGGGTTTTTTCCACTGTCAGGGCGGTAAGGATGTGGAACTCTCTTCCACAATCAGTGGTGTTGGCAAGAAGTATGGATAGTTTTAAAAGACTCTTGCACATACATCTTAACGCAAACAATTTAAGTGGATATGGGAAATTATTTTTCTACACACACACCTACACAGGTTGAACTGGATGGACTGATGTTGTTATTCAACCTTTACCAACTAGGTTACATAACATTAATCTTTTCTGCTGATGATGCCATTGTCATGAAAACCAACCAAGTTACTTCCCTGGCTGAAATATGCAAAATATTATGGTGGTTTAGCAATGTCTCTTATTATAAAACAAATGAAACTAAATCATTTATACTAGATTTGAGTGTAGATGGCACTGCTAGAAACTTCCTGCAACTTCAGCTCTCTAATGTCTGGGCCGATACTAGTATGACCTACCTTGGTATCCAACTAACTAGATCAGTGAAGGACTTATTCTCAAAGAATTACATCCCCTTCTCTTTAACATCCATTGTGACATGAATTAAAATTATTACAGATAATAATTAGTTCTCTTGGTCAGGTAGGGTTTCTGCGATCAAATGATGCTCCTCCCACAACTTGTATTTTTTCAGAGCTCCCCCTTCTCTCATTCCTATTTTAGGTCCCTTCAAACCACCCTTAGCAGCTTTGTGTGGCAAGTTAAAAGAACCTGATGTGTGCATTTGAAATTCAATAAGTACAGGTCAGCAGGGGATCCAGTTATGTTAACTCTTCCAATTATTGTTATGCTACTATTTTGTCACAATGCAGGACTGGTTCCTTCCTGCTCCCTATACATTCTGGGGGCAGGTGGAATCTATTCACATCCTATGGCCTAACTTATGTAACTGGCTATATGGAATCACATTGGGAGACCCGATACCATCATCCCTCTCTTCTCCTATGCTTGCCTCGATACAAGCCTGAAAGAAGCGCTCTATTAGTTCTCCTCCCAGTGCATGCTTACCCCCAGTAGTCTTATTGCAGCATTTCCTTACCCCTCAGACCTACCTATTGCTCAGTGAATAGACCATAATATGCCACATTGAAGATCCATTTGACAAATCATCAAATCCTTTCCCTGTTTACAATGAGAATACCACTTGCCACCCTCAGAACTTTATAATTTTATTTGTATAACCAGTTGTTTGTCCTAGTTGCCCAAGCCTTTCTGTACCATGCCACATTTAGCATGGTTGCATCTTTCGTCCATCCATAATACTAAAAAAAAAAAAATAAATAAAAAAAAAAGCAAAACTACAGCAAAAAAGTTATCTGTTAAATCTAATCCTTTCATACAGTGGGAAACATTTTTGGGGACATCATATACCAAATCACAGTGGTTGAAAGCTTTAAATTCCACTCAACTTGTTGCTCCTCATTATGGGAGCTTACTCAAAAAACCTCTCTGAGGTAGTATTTGACTCCGGTCAGATTATCCAAGTTCGGGCACCAAATTTCTTGTTGGAGACAGTGTGGAAACAATGGAGACATCCTTCACATATTCTGGACCTGTCCAACTTTAGTCCACTTCTGGAACTAAATCTTCAAGATCCTATTGGATTTCCTCGATTTTTTTATTGCCGGCAATTATTTTTTGTTACATTCAGCTGTCACAGCAGGGAAGCCTGCTGATGACTCATTGGTCCTTAAGAACCAATGAGTCATCAGCAGGCTTCCCTGCTGTGACAGCTGAATGTAACAAAAAATAATTGCCGGCAATAAAAAAATCGAGGAAATCCAGTCGGCTTCATGGCCCACTTCTTAATAACCAGTTAAAATTCACACTGTACTAATGTGCCGCAACCATGCTGCAAACGTTACAATAATCCACTTGACAGGCTTAAAAACTGAAGCAAAGCGACATGATGCTAACACTTCATGTTTTGATGATGTGAACAGCACTGTGTGCTGTCCATTGTATCATTGGCATAGGCATTTAAGGTGAGTTTTTAACGCCCCTCAAATGCCTGCTTTTAATACCAGTGTGAACTAAACTATGTTCTTTTGGTTGCAAGATTTAATACTGCAAAGCTTTGAAAAACCTCCAGCCCCCCCATGATTCTGGACACAACTGATCCTCTTCAAAAACATTGTTCTTACGAGTTAATGATGGCCTCCAGTTTAGCCCATCATGCCAATGTGCTGTCCCTCTGGCAACCTTGGACTCACTGGCTATAAAATACACACCATCTCAACCCACCATGATACTTCTGTATCCTCCCCAGATCGCAGTTTGTCCAAAAGTGGTCGAAGGGCCTGCCAACATTCCAGTCTCCTTGGGTAGGTCCAGAAATAGGGTAATGGAGGCACTAAAGTCAAGAGGCTGGTACATCTGTGTGTTGCTTAAAAAATGTTCTTTGATTATTCTCCTTTCTCATGGCCCCATTGAAAGTACTTATTCTCAATGTCCAAGGACTCAACTCACCTAAAAAGCAGGTTAAGGCTTTATCTTTTGCTTCAACCAATGTAGCCCGTTTATAAGAGACTCACTATATGAACCGCTACACCCCTATAATTTTTCAGTACCTCCTTTTCACAAGTCTTCAAGGCTTCTGCTGATACCAAGCAAAGGGGCGTTCTTGTAGCCTTCCATCACACTACTCAATTTGCTCTCCAGGCAGAGATATGAGACCCTGAAGGATACCACCTCATTTTAACTGGCATCTTCTAGACTCTGAGGTCACCATAGTCTTCCAGAAGTCTAATTTATTTTCTCTCATCTACTGCAATTAGTGGACACTCAAAGCAGGCACTACATTGGTTTGTGGGGACTCTAACCAGGTACTATACACCTTCCTAGACAAGTCTATCCCTGCCTCCACTAGTCCTGGCAAATTATATTTTCAACAACTATTACACCTACACTCAATTTTTTACTTTTGGTGTGAACTTAAAGTGGCTGTAGAACCACTTAGTGATCAGGCAATCCCGTCTTCCAAAATGGTAAGTGTCCTGTATATGTGTCATGTATATATGGGCTGACACAGAGCTGACAGACAGGGAGGGGGGATAGAGGAGAGCTGCAGATAGCTGTGTATGACAGAGGTATGTAAACGGACCACGGTGTCAGGGTTTAGCAACCATGATAAACCGTGGTCAGTATACAGGGGGCGGGCAGAACCAGGCAGGATCAGCCAGGTGATATACGGGGCCAAATTATACAGCACAAGCATTATGGTGTTATTCATACTTTAAAGGAACAGGATCCATTTTTATTTATTTTTTATTTTATTTTATTTTTTAAGGGTAACAAACACTTTAACCCGGCTAGACGGCAATATACATATTACTCTCACACTCAGAAAAACTTATAGATCACATCTTTTCGACTGTAGGATCCACACCAGCCTCTTCTGCTATCTTCCCGTTCTCCTGGACAGATCATAATGCAGTACTCACTTCCTTGGCTTCTTTGATACCTCAGCAATGTGATACCTCCCCATCCATCCCATGGACTGGAATGGACATTGAACTAGTCTTTAAGGAATACCTAACTTTTAATGCTACAAGCGGAGAGATCTCCATTAACCTTATGGGAGGCATATAAGCGGGTGATCCAGGGGGTTTGTATCTAACAGGCATCTTATGTTAAAAAGGAGAGGCATCTTTACCAACGCCTAGAAGCTACTTTCCAAAACTCTCATGCAGCCTTCCAAGCCGATCCTACCCCCCCGTGGCTTGACAAAATCTGGATAAAGCTAGACTTGAATTGAATTTTTTTTTTAACTGGCTCTGCCGAAAAAAGTGATGCGTAGTTCTAAACACAAAGGGGTTGATTTACTAAAGGCAAATAGACTGTGCACTTTGCAAAGTGCAGTTGCTCCAGAGCTTTGTAAATGAGCAAAAGCTTTGAGAAAAAGCGGTGGAAGGTCAGGGGGATTTTTGCAGTGCCGAGTACATAAAGAAAAAAGTTTTTTCCATCAGTTAAAATAGAAAAGAATTTTATTTAATGACATGCTTAAAAAAGATTTGAACATGTAAAATTACAGGTGTTTGGTGGTCATGTATTAAACAGATAAATCAAAGTTCACAGAAGAGACGTTGCACACTAGCCCGACATGTTTTGCTATTAGCTTCCTCAGGGAATGTGCAAGACTTAATCGAAACCACTAAACAAATGAAATAGAGATATTATGGCATACATATAAATCATACAGTCAAATTTATCATACAGAAAAATGATGTGTGAGCTTGGTTGCCAAAGAGAGACATTGATACTATTGCCCCGTACACACGGTCGGATTTTCCGATGGAAAATGTCCAATCGGAGCGTGTTGTCGGAAATTCCGACCATGTGTGGGCTCCATCGGACATTTTCCATCGGATTTTCCGACACACAAAGTTGGAGAGCAGGAGATAACATTTTCCGACAACAAAATCCGTTGTCGGAAATTTCGATCGTGTGTAAACAAATCCAACGGACAAAGTGCCACGCATGCTCAGAATAAATAAAGAGATGAAAGCTATTGGCCACTGCCCCGTTTATAGTCCCGACGTACGTGTTTTACGTCACCGCGTTCAGAACGATCGGATTTTCCGACAACTTTGTGTGACCGTGTGTATGCAAGACAAGTTTGAGCCAACATCCGTCGGAAAAAATCCTAGGATTTTGTTGTCGGAATGTCCGAACAAAGTCCGACCGTGTGTACGGGGCAAAACACTTAACCCAAACAAATGCTAGCACCCGCAAACCACCAGGCTGGACCCTAGACAATCACCCCAAATAACCCAATCCGAGAGAATCAGTCAGGTGTGGCCATAGAGGGCAGAAGGGCGACACTGGGGGACAGTAAATGTTCGTAAAATTAAAATTGGTTTAGTAGATAATTTTAAGGATGATAAAAAAGGGACAGTTGTCTCATTGGTTAAATACTTACCAAGGAGTATGTGCCTAGTGATCAACAGGGGAGACACTCTTACACAAGATCTTTAATAGGACTGTGGGAGTTTGGCTGCAGGAAGCAGACTGAAAGAATAATAAAGAAAATGTATGTATAGGGGTGCTGTGAGCATAAAGAGAAGGTAAACAGAAATCAGAGTCAAACGAGTAGGAGATAATAGGGAGAAAAAGAGCATAAGAGAAATGAAGGGGGAGAAAACATTGAAGTAGATAGAAGGAGAAAAGATCTCCAGTAGATACCACTGCATTGAGGGGAAGGAACGCCAAGATTGAAGAGGGAAGTGTATGCAGTGATATTGAAAGACCGTGACAGTGAGTGTCTCCCCTGTGGATCACTAGGCACATACTCCTTAGTAAGTATTTAACCAATGAGACAACCGTCCCTTTTTTATCAGCCTTAAAATTATCTACTAAACCAATTTTACGAACATTTACTGTCCCCCAGTGTCGCCCTTCTGCCCTCTATGGCCACACCTGACTGATTCTCTCGGATCTGGTTATTTGGGTCCAGCCTGGTGGTTTGCGGGTGCTAGCATTTGTTTTGGTAAGTGTTTGTATCCATGTCTCTCTTTGGCAACCAAGCTCACGCATCATTCTTCTGTATGATAAATTTGACTGTATGATTTATATGTATGCCATAATATCTCTATATTTCATTTGTTTAGTGGTTTTGATGAAGCCTTGCACATCCCGAGGAAGCTAATAGTGAAACACGTTGGGCTAGTGTGCAACGTCTCTTCTGTGAACTTTGATTTATCTGTTTAATACATGACCAAACACCTGTAATTTTATACGTTCAAATCTTTTTTGAGCATGTCATTAAATAAAATTATTTTCTATTTTAACTGATGGAAAAAAACTTTTTTCTTTATGTACTCGGCACCGCAAAAATCCCCCTGACCTTCCACCACTTTTTCTCATATACATTGGGATGAGGTGCCTAATTTAGGGGTGCTGCATCATCAACCAGACCAATCCCCTGTTTTTGCTTCTCAGTGTTTAAATACACTTCCCTTCAGTCTGATTGATGGCAACACAACAATTATTTGAACTATTGTACAGATTGATTCACTAGTTATATTCAAAATTGTACAAGCTGTATAATATTTCAATCTGCTATACTTTATACTTGCTTATGGGAACATAATATAATTTTGTTCTTTAGTCTTCCCTTCCAGACTGTTTTGGTCACTTACTCTTGTCCTACTCTGGTCCTTTCCTATTCCCCCATCCCCTTATTTATTTTTGCCCTGTTTTCCCCTTTCCAATTCAAGCATGGCTACCTTCAGTGGAGAGGCCTGGGAAGGCCTTATGGACAAAATCCAGCAGTCCCAGCATTCTGCGGAGATTTCTGATCAGGACCTGGACCAGGCTTTTCTCAGACTACAATGTCTCCTAGAACGTAAAGTAAGAACTTTTTGGCACAGGAAGTATTTTCTAAAATACACGGACAACAACATAGTCCCTTGGGGTTTTAGAATACAAATCTTCCCCGATCTGAAAAAAATAGAGGAATCACTGAAATCTAGTTGGGAAAATAACCTACAATCTTGTTTGTTTGGTATGATGTCTCTGCTCTGCACACAGTATGAAGTTGAATTAAAGTCCCTTGATGATTCCATCTCTAGGTGATATGAGGATTATACACTCAATCACAAGCACTCGATTTAAGAAAAAGGAACAAGATCTCAAAACACATATAGAAAGATACACCTTGAATATTATTCGCACTAAAGAAAACAAATTCATAAGGGACATGAGTGCACACACCAATGGTTTTGCCTACAAATGGGCCCAAAACACCAATACGAGAAATAAACCTGTCTACACCTATGAACGTAACACTAATAAAAATGACAATGATACTAATTTATCCTCTTCCTCCTCATCTCTTTCCTCTAGTCAATCAACCATCTATCGTGACTTATCGGGAGACAGACTACCAAAAAGGCCCAAAGGCAACTCTGATGCAGCCTCCACCCAATCAATGACACATCATCCTGGTAATTCTTCAGCACGTCAGTCACAATCTGTTCATTCTAAACAGGCACCCGCATGCTCGGTATCTTTACCTCACCCGTCACTTCCGGTCACTCGCGGTCCACAGGCCTCAGCCTCACACACCAAGGTTTCCATGGCACCAACCACCTTGAATATTGCCTCTCCTTTGCACTCCAACATCACCAACAAGGTAAACACTACTGAGGTAATTATCTCTCCTTCTGGCACTCCCTTACCTACTGACATCAAACTAGCCCCCCTTTTTTTAGGAAAGGATTAGGGTACAAACCTCTGTTAAATTCCTCACCTACCTTTAAGGAAAACGACCAACTATCGATCATTAATTTGTCTTCCCATAATTTAACGGATACAGAGACACAAGTCTTACAATTAGGCCTTACATTCTGTCCTGACTCCCAATGTGACAAATTTTCACTCATTAAAGACCTGCATTTATTTGCACGTAGGCTCATTTATAGGAGCATTTTTGACAAACTTCCTTTAGAGATGCATCCAACAGACCCCAACTCCAACATTCAGGAAAACATTGAAGAACATCAAGCTCTTGAGGACCTGATGGAACTTTGGGAGGAGGGACACGCCACCGACGACGACACGGCTGTTATTCCCCCACCGGCGTTGTCGATCGCTGGCGTATCTTTCCCCCCTCCTCAATCTTTCAAACCCAAATCCAGACTTTTTCCACTTTTAAATACTAACCCAAACATATTGGCATTTATTCAACAAACAACAAAAGCAATAGAGGATCTCAAAAGCTCTACCATGAAGACCCCCAATTTAACTTCAGAACAAATCGATGCTATCAAATCTCTGCAAACAAATTCTGAAATAATAATTAAGCCCTCTGGACAAGGGCGGGAACGTGGTTGTCATGAACATCCCCCAATATGTAACCATGTGCCAAAAAATTCTTACGAACTGTAGTTGGTATCGCCCCATTTCAAAAACAGTGATCAATAACTTTGAAGCACAATACCGTGCAATTATCTTTTGGGCTTACCACCAAGGTGTTATTGACCAGAACACTCTGAATTTCTTGAACTTCAAGGATCCCTACGTTTTACGCACTACCCAAAGTGCATAAATCACTGACTGAACCCCCAGGATGTCCCATAATTTCTGGATGTTCCAGCCTTACTGAAAATGCTAGCTCTCTAATGGATAGCTACTTACAACCCCATGTCACTGCACACTCTTCATACATCAAGGACACTATTGACCTCTTGAGAACAATCAAAGGTATTTCCCTTCCTCCCAATACTTGGCTAGTAGCCCTTGACGTAGAAAGCCTCTACAATGCTATTCCACATGATCTAGGAATTAAAGTGATACAGCAACACCTAAATGAAAGAGGTCCCTCTTTTGCCAAATATAATGCATATGTATTGGATCTATTTGACTACATCTTGAAAAACAATGTGTTCATTTTTGACTCCTCCCACTACCTCCAGGTACAGGGGTTGCAATGGGGACCAAATGTGCCCCCTCTTATGGGGGGGTGGGAGAAGGAGGTCCTCTGCAGAGAGGATTTGAGTCATCTTCACGATAAAATTATGGCTTGGTACCGTTTTATAGAGGATGTCCTTATTTTCTGGTCCGCAACTCAAAATAAACTCAATGAATTTTTACAAATAATTTCAATTAACAATTTCAATTTAAAATTCACTTTGCATTGCAGTCAGAACAATATCAGTTTCTTGGACTTGGTCATCTCTATCAATGCACAAGGTAAACTTGACTCGTCCCTCTATAGAAAGCCCTTAGCGGGAAACACCATTCTTCATGTCCAAAGCTCGTACCCCACCTCCTTAATCAGGAGTATCCCCTATAGCCAGTACCTAAGGCTTAAACGTAACTGTAGCAAAGACTCTGATTTCAGAACCACAGCCAGGGATTTGTATAACTGACTGAGAATTAGAGACTACAGCCATGCCTGCCTTAAAAAAGCCTTCAATCGGGCAAATGCAGAAAAAATAAATTCATTGATTTTTTTCCAATAAACGGGTCACTAAATCTGACATAGTGAGAGTTATCACCCGATAATCTAGTCAGCACCAACAAATCAGACATATACTAACCAAATTTTGGCCACTTCTATCCGCAAATCCTACTGCAAGTAAATACATAAAAAATGTTCCTGAAATCACCTTCAGACGAGCTCCCTCCCTGAGGGATCGGTTGGTCCAGAGTCACTTTGGAACTACGCTATCTCCCACAATTCAAGCCAATTGGGGTACTTTCCCCTGTGGTGCTTGCGATGTCTGTGAATATGTTGACGAAAAAAACAAATTTAAACTTCCCAACGGCAAATGGCATTCCACCCAGTCTAGGGTCACCTGCCAGACACCTGGTGTTATATATTTGGGCCAGTGTCTGTGCGGTGGCTTCTACATTGGAAAAACAAAACGACATTTCTTTAAACTAATACGAGATCACATCAAACCTATTAAGAAAAACAAGATGGACACTGCCATCAGCTGGCATATTGGTATATACCATCACTTCAATCCTCATTATATCACATTTTTGGCACTTGAACATATCCCCATAGACTCCTGCGGTGGCAGTGTCGATCGCATCTTGTTACAGCTAGAGGCTCGGTGGATTTACGACCTCAAAACCACATCTTTTCCTGGTTTTAATGAGAGCCTTAGTTTCAAGTCCTTTATTAAGTCCCAATGAATGTCAGCCCCTAGGCCATCCCTCTTTTGGCTGTTTACCCAGGTTTGAAGATTCATTTCTGTTACCCTCCTTTCCCTTCTACCTCCCCATTCCCTTTTTCCCATAAGCTAGTGTCCCTATCTCTATCAACACCTTATTATTAATTATCTGTTATATACTTTGTTTATTTAAATTTGTGCACTATACTTACTGTTTATTTACATTTGTTCAACGTTGTATGTTTTATGATTTAATTCCCTAATTACTAGCATCAGCCATACACATCTGTAAGTGATCTTGGTTGCCCTTAGAAACACTTGGTCAGAGCTGTCTTGTGGTCCTGCTTTGCTTCCCCTGTCCTTCTCTGCTTTTCCCCGGTCCATCTATGTCGGTCACCGGATATTTCTCCCCCTTTTTCCAGTCATGAGGAATGGGTCTTTGGTGGGCCATACGGACTCCCAGGGCTTGCCTTATTCATCTATTAGCCAGCCCATTTACACTCCTGGCTGCGCAGGGGGACCCATCTGATCCTAAGGTGGCTTTTGCCACTTCGGATCATACCTCTTCTTTGCCATCTCTGCATGTCCCGGGCCGATGCGGAGAGGCTGGAGTTTCCAGGCGTTCGTCCTGTCCACCTTGGATGGACCTGACTCCTCCCTCCTCGCGCAGCCTCTTGAGTAGTGTAGTTTGAAGGTTTTGCCCCCCCTGCGCATGTGCACAGGCGTCTTCTCGTCTGCCTCGAGCCGGTGATGTCACACGCCGGCTCGTCGGAGGGTAGATTTAAACCGGCTTAGAGACGAAGGGAGACGCTCTTATCCAGTGGCGCTTGTTAAGATCGGTAAGCATAAATCTAGCCCGATAGGCTTTATATAACTGAATGCTTCTCTTCATAGCTCTTGCTCCTTTCTGCCCCTTGGCTATTCACTGTCTTTCAATATCACTGCATACACTTCCCTCTTCAATCCTGGTGTTCCTTCCCCTCAATGCAGTGGAATCTACTGGAGATATTTTCTCCTATCTACTTCAATGTTTTCTCCCCCTTCATTTCTCCTATGCTCTTTTTCTCCCTATTATCTCCTACTCGTTTGACTCTGATTTCTGTTTTACCTTCTCTTTATGCTCACAGCACCCCTATACATACATTTTCTTTATTATTCTTTCAGTCTGCTTCCTGCAGCCAAACTCCCACAGTCCTATTAAAGATCTTGTGTAAGAGTGTCTCCCCTGTGGATCACTAGGCACATACTCCTTAGTAAGTATTTAACCAATGAGACAACTGTCCCTTTTTTATCATCCTTAAAATTATCTACTAAACCAATTTTAATTTTACGAACATTTACTGTCCCCCAGTGTCGCCCTTCTGCCCTCTATGGCCACACCTGACTGATTCTCTCGGATTGGGTTATTTGGGGTGATTATCTAGGGTCCAGCCTGGTGGTTTGCGGGTGCTAGCATTTGTTTGGGTAAGTGTTTTTATCCATGTCTCTCTTTGGCAACCAAGCTCACACATCATTCTTCTGTATGATAAATTTGACTGTATGATTTAGATGTATGCCATATCTCTATATTTCATTTGTTTAGTGGTTTCAATTAAGCCTTGCACATCCCCTGAGGAAGCTAATAGTGAAACATGTCGGGCTAGTGTGCAACTTCTGTGAACTTTGATTTATCTGTTTAATGACATGCTTAAAGATTTGAACATGTAAAATTACAGGTGTTTGGTCATGTATTAAATAAAATTCTTTTTGATTTTAACTGATGGAAAAAACTTTTTTCTTTATGTACTCGGCACCGCAAAAATCCCCCTGACTTTCCACCGCCTTTTCTCATATACATTGGGATGAGGTGCCTAATTTAGGGGTGCTGCATCAACCAGACCAATCCCCTGTTTGAGCAAAAGCTTTGCTGACTTCCATCATCCAATCATCCGCAAGCAAAAGTTTTTTTTTTTTTATTTTCCTTGCATGTGATTGGGTATTCTTTGCAAAGTGAAGCTTTACCTCATTCACTAAGCTCTGGAGCAACTGCACTTGCACAGAGTAACTGCACTTTGCAAAGTGCACGTCTATTTGCCTTTAGTAAATCACCCCCAAAGTGTATATGAAGGCCAATAAGCCAGACACCTTTCTTGCTTTAGCTCTCCAGGCAAACTGGATCACTAAGCCTATACACCTGAAATTTTCCAGACTCCTATCCTAGTAATCTTTTGAAGGTTCTCGCTGTCTTTTAAAAACACCTATCTGATCTATATACTGCAAAAGGGTCAGTTTGACGAGCCTCAAGCTACCTCCCTTTTTTTGTAATATGCCCTTTCCTGGTGCTCACTACTTCCCAACCAGAAGATTATAAGAAACCTATTTTGCATTTAGAGGTTCTGACTGCGATTAAATCACTAAAACCAAATGAGCGCCCTGGCCCTGATGGGCTCTTGGTCACTTACTATAAAGGGATTGCTGACCTTTTGGCGTCTTTAATTCACTCCTGGATGGCCAATCCTTCCAGCCAGAAACTTCAACGCCCACCATGTCCATCCTTCCCAAGCCCCAATTGGATGATACCTCCTGGACGAACTATGGGCCCATTTCCCTGGGCCTATAGTTTGTCCAGATTTTATCTAGTCGCTTAAATCATGTTATTGGTTTCATGATCCACACGGATCAGGTAGGCTTTATACCTTCTTGGCAAGCTGGAGATGTATGTACGACGGAATGTCTCCCTTGCAGATTCAGCTCGCTGAAGACATATCCCTGCTTTTTTTTTTTTTACTTTTAATTTTTTTTTTTATTTGATATAAGAAAATGTATATAAAATTATGGAAAGTATTCCTGGCCTGTGGGGTCTTAGTATGATTTTAGTTAGAATGCATAATGTAAGGGGCGTGGCTAACCGCGAACCGGAATGGCAGCGTGAGAGTGGAGCTCCTGCACAGAGGGACAAACGGCAGCATGAAGCAGCTTACCAGGGGACAAAACCATCACCCCATCAGGGTGACTGACATCTCACACACCCAGATGACAATGTCCAGGAAGCGCAAGGAGAATCGGAAGCCTCAGAAGATTACTGAGTACTTCACATATCAGCTGCACGGAGGTAAGCAAGATGGCGCCAGATCATCCTCTACCCCAGTCCGTGCCTCACAATCCCTTTCGCCTGCATCCTTCTCTAGCAACAAAAATAACAGATCCCCTACAAGCCCACACTCCTACACCCCAGTCTGCCAGCCCTGCTAAGGCTAAATTTAGGATGGATGGCTCTGCAGTCCGGTGGCCAGGCCTGATGATTCTGGGGAGGAGCTGCCAGACGGAATAGAGAAGTTCCCGACCACCAATCAGCCTGTCATGGACACTGTATTGAAAGACATGTTGCTTTCTTTGCGGAGCACGCTCCAGGCTGATATGGTATCCTGCATACAAAAATGCAACCAAGACATACAGATATTGGAAGAAAGTGTAGATTCACATCGAACATAAAATGGGGGAATTCACAACCACAATAAACGACTTGGATGGATGCCCATGACGGGAATGAGGAAGAAATGGAGATCATCAGGGGAAAAATAGCAGATATGGAAGATAGGTCCAGAAGAAACAATATGAAGATTAGAGGTAGTCCTGAATCTGTCCGACAGGGAGATCTGCGGACCTACGCTACCTCTCTAATCGCAGAAATCCTCCCTGATCTGACGGCGCTTGATATCACTATTGACAGGATCGACCACCTCCCTAAACCTTCCTACCTCCCAGAACAGACCCCAAGAGATGTGATTCTGTGTTTGCATTTCTACCACACCAAAGAGCAAAAGATGGCAGCAATGCGTACCAAGGAACGCATCCCACCTCAGTACCATAACCTGCAATTCTACGCAGACCTCTCCCCTCTCTCAAAAAGAGGAAAAGCCTTGTCACTATAACCAAAGCCCTCAGAAACCACAAGATGAACTACAGGTAGGGATACCTGACAAAACTTACCATTACCAAAGATGGGGACACTCACATCGTAGACACACTGGAAAAAGGCCTGGCCTTACTGAAGGACTGGCAAATGATCCCTAAACCTGACCACAACCAAAACCTTCCTAGGAAGGCCCTGCCAGTGGAACCAGAATAGAGAATGGTCACCGCAAAAAACTCCAAAAAACATACCTGAACCTGGCAAGTAAATCTAGGAGCTTGAAGTCCCGGTGGACACATAGACCTTTCTCTGCCACGAAATTGACCCTTTGATTACATTTGAGCAGCAGTGAGCTGCATCCAGGTATGAAGTTCCCTTACAGAAACCTGGACATTTAGTCCATTAGTCCGGAATGATTAAAATGTTCCAAAAATTTGGAACCCAGTTGTTTACATTGACTTTTTTTGTTTTTCTGTTTACTTCGTTTTTATCCCATTCATCATGGTCCATTCCTCAAAATCTACCGAAGATTCCCAGGTATCGCACACAAGGAAACATCTACAATCAGCACTCAAGCCAAAGGCATCACCAGGCCATCCCCCCGTTCCAGCACCAAGAAAAAGAGGACAACATCCAATGTCTCTACGTGACACAGCACAAGCTTCATACTGTGAGTACTGCAAACACAGCTAATAAACACTCTCTCCACGCAGAGGATGATTTTCACAGCGACTACTGGGGGGAACACTTCTCACCGAAATCAACTATTTGCCTGAAGGCCTCTCAATCTCTTGTTCATAACCTGTCCACATGGGGGTGACATTTCTATCCATTAATACAAAAGGCCTCAACCACCCAGTTAAGCGAAAATCAATGTGGCAAGAAGCCCTACAGTTTAAAGTGATGTCCTGTGTGTACAGGAAACACATTTCAGTGATACAGCACAACCTACATGCTCTCACAGGAACTTTCCACATGTCTTCATGTCTAATGCAGAATCAAAGAAAAGAGTCGTCCTCACAGCAGTCAAAGACGCGGTATCTTTTCAGCTTCACAAGGGAATTAAAGAGCTGTGAGGTAGATACCTAATCCTAATATGTGACATCAATTCCACCACATATACAATTGCAAACGTAGATACCCCTAACTCCCATCAAATATGATTTATCAACAAGCTGTTAAAGAAAATATATGCACACTTAAGAGGGTCTTTGATGATCTGTGGAGACTAACATTGTCCCAGATAAAACCATGGACTGTACCTCAACATCTACTCGGACCTTCTCTCCTTAATCTAATCCATCAAAATGGCCTGTATGATGCATGGCATTGCCTACATGCAGGAGAAAGACTTCACCTTTTTTTCCACACCCCACCAGTCATACTCCAGCATAGATTTTTTTCTTGTTGACCAAGGTCTTTTATCAAGAACGATCAACACGACCATCAATGATATAACCTGGTCAGACCACGCATCAGTGATTTTGACTATTGCAGACTCCCTAGCCTCCGGCACGATCCCGATATGGAGAGCCAATCCGCTTCTCCTGCAAAGGGAAGATACTAAAAAGATACTAGAAAAGCACCTCAGTGAGTACTTTAAGGACAATGTAGCTTCTGTAACTGATCACTTTATCCCGTGGAACACCAACAAAGCGGTCATGCGGGGCATTTTTATTAAACTAGGTGCGGGGGTAAAGAGGCAGAGGCAACGGCAACTGAAGGAGCTTGCTGACAGTATCCACACCCTAGAAGACTTAAATAAGCAAAACCCTTCACCTCTAACCTCCCACAAATTGACACAGCTCCGATATGACCTTTAGACTACATCTCCTGGAGAACTTTGAAAAGTCCTCCAGGCGATTGAAAATGACTTACTATGCTAATGGCAATAAAGCGGGGAAAGTTTTGGCCCAACGCTTGCGTCATTGCAGGTACAGAACTAGAATCCCCTACATAGTTCACCCCACTACTAAAGACAAATAATTTCACCCCAGAGACATAGTGGATGCTTTCAGCAAGTACTGCGGTTCCTTGTATAACCTTGAAAACGACCCAAATACCCATCAACCAAATCCTGAACTAATCTCACAGTTTCTAACCAAATTGTCCCTTCCCCAACTGTCACCGGAACAATTGCAAGAACTGAATTCACCCTTCAGTTTTTTGGAAGTGATCAAAACTATTGACTCACTGCCACTCAATAAATCCCCAGGCCCGGAGGGATTTATAGGGGAATATTACAAGGCCTTTAAACAGATCCTGACACCTCACTTAGTTCACACCTACAATGATGCTGCCTCCTCTTTCCCCTCAGAAATGCTTAAAGCTCTAATTATAACACTACCCAAGCCAGGGAAAGACCCATCCACTCCACAGAACTTCAAGCCTATCTCACTCCTTAATAATGACTTGAAACTACCGTATTTATCGGTGTATAACACGTGCCGGCGTATAACACGCACCCCAAGTTTAGGAGGCCGTTTTAAGGAAAAAAACTTACATTTAAATGCCCATCAATGCAGCCTCATCAGTGTTCATCTGCAGCCTTGTCCATCATTGCAGAATGAACAGTATCCATTTGCAGCCTTGCCCATTGTCATATGCAGCCTTGCCCAGTGCAGCCTTGCCTGGTGCAGCCTTGCCTGGTGCAGCCTTGCCTGGTGTTGTGTGCTGTTTGCAACATTTAATGTTTACATTTGCCGCCGAGATAGCCTGTGTACTCGTTGTCACGCCGCCCAGCCTCCCTGCTGTTTCAGAGAGGATGAGAGGAGCGAGCGCTGCCAAAAAAGACAGAGCCGAGTGTACTGTGTACTCAGCTTGGCTCCGCTCGCAGTCCCGTCATTGGACCTGTGTTATGTCCATCATAGGAGCTGGGTGGGACTGCGAGCCGAGTACACAGTACACTCGGTTTGGTCTTTTTCGGCAGCACTCGATTCTTTCATCCGCTCTGAAACGGCAGGGAGTTGGGGCAGCGTGACTGCGAGCGGAGCCGAGCACTCGGCTCGTTCTTTTTCGACGGCGCTCCCTCTTTTTTTCTTACACAGACAGTGGGGATCGGCGTAAAACACGCACCCACGATTTCCCCCCGATTTTAAGGGGAAAAAGTATGTGTTATACGCCGATAAATACGGTATATGCCAAGCTTATAGCATTACGATTGATAGACATCCTCCCTAAACTCATACACCCTGATCAGTCCGGGTTCACCAAGAGTCGTCAGACCTCAGATGACACCAGACTCCTCATAAACATTATTCACCTAGCAAAATTACGCAGGTCGCCTTCTCCGTTTCTGGCTTTAGATGCAGAGAAGGCGTTTGACCGCATACATTGGGGATACCTAGCTAAAGTACTATCAGCCTTTATGGCCCTTTATACCTGCCCCTCAGCCCACGTGTATACTTCAGGAACCCTCTCGACTCCATTTAAAATTATGAATGGGGCGCGCCAGGGATGCCCATTATCACCACTAATATTTAATCTGTTGACGGAGCCTCTGGCGTGTCACATTCGTAGCCACCCACACATCACAGGTTTTCAGACTTATAAATCATCACAAACCATCAGCCTATTCGCAGATGACGTTATCTTAATGCTTACAGATGTGGAAAAATCCCTGGCTTCGGTACATCAATCACTACAAATGTTCAATTGTCTTTCATATCACAAAGTAAATGAATCTAAGTCCTATATACTTGGTTTGAATGTTCCTCCAAATACTCAAGAGAAACTTACAAAAAAGGTATCCATACACATAGGACAGTGCAGGCATAAAATACCAAGGCACCACTTTAACTCCTAACACGGAAGATTTATTTAAGGCCAACTATACCTCGTTCACAGATAAACTTAAAGAGGAGTTCCCATTTAAAAAAAAAAAATTGAAAGTCAGCAGCTACAAATACTGCAGCTGCTGACTTTTAATTGGACACTTACCTGTCCTAGGGTACAGTGATGCGGGGGATTGAAGCCGCGCTTGTCTCCCCCTCCATTCGGCAGCGCCGGCATTGCAACTGTGGGCGCCGAGCTGTGGCTTCACAGTTGGGCACCCACTGCGCATGTGCGATTGGCCACTCAGTCATCTGGGGCCTGTAATGGGTCCCAGATGATTGACAAGAGGGAGGGAGCAGAGCTGAGCCCTTCCTGTGCCAAGGGGAAGTGATGTCACCAGCCCAGGCACTGAAAGAGGCAGACTACGAGGGACCCCCTAGCAACAGGCATTTAGAGGTAAGTTAAAAAAAAAAAATTCCAATTTTTTTTTTATTTTTTTTTTTTAGGCACATTCATGCATTTTTTTTTTTAGGGTGGAACACCACTTTAAATTTAAACTCCAAGAACTAGCTAAAGTCGAGCTTTCAAGGTCAGGTCGACTAGCGGCCTTCAAAATGATTCTATTGCCCCAATTTATATACTTGTTTAGAACTCTCCCTATCCCTGTACCCAATTCCTTTTTCACTACAGCCCAATCAAAAATTAACAACTACCTATGGCAAGGAAAGAGGGCAAGATGCGCCTTTTCAAATCTGATTAACACCAGGAAGGCAGGCGGGGTAGGAATGGTAATACTTAAGGATTATCGCAATGATGCCACCTTAGCTCAAATTAACCTTTAATACTAGGTGGTCAGAACTGGAAAGCTCACAAGTAGGTGGAAATAATCTGTACCACCTCCTTCTCACAAGCCGTTATCATAGATCATAAGACATGCCCCAATCCCCTACTATACTAGCCTCCCTGCAGGCCTCGGACGTACTCCTATAACTTCCTCCTCCAGAGAAACCAAAAACACTATAATCTCATTACCACTGCAGAGCCTAGCTACTATCATACCTAACTTGAATGTCGGCAGATGGATAAAGGGATCAGGGATGCAGATGACCTAATGATAGAGCCAGCACCTAAAACTTTTAGATCCCTAAAGATAGAGTACGGCTTGACCAATGACTATTATACCTACTTACATATTACCCATTTTATGTGCTCCAATCCAAACACCACTTTGTCCTTACCATGGCATATAGCCCAATATTATACTAATCCAAACTCTAAAACTAAAGGTATATCCTTGTTTTACAAAAAGCTTAACAATAAAGATATATTCCACCTCCAAACCTCCAACATACTAGCTTAGGAAAATGAGCTGGGGGCAAGCTATACCCCTGATCAATGGCAGAGGGCACTTAGCGTCTCATATGCGGCAACAAAAAGCGTGAACTTATGGGAAATAACGCAAAAACTTTTACTTAGATGGTACCTAATCCCATATAGAATTGCAAAATTTGCCCCACATACTCCTGCGACATGCTGGAGAAATTGTAGAGGGGTCAGAACACTATAACACATACTGTGGTCATGTCCGGCCATAACCAACTACTGGACAGCAGTGTTTCAAATGATCACAAAACTTCTGGTAAGGTAAGAGTGCCTCTGTCACCAGGTCTGGCACTTCTATCCTTAACTATTGAAACATTACCAATAGAGGCTAGAACAGTAACCATCCACATTCTTTTAAGTGCAAGATTAGTGCTAGCAGGTCACTGGAAGGATCAAGTGGTGCCTTCTATCCAAGAAGTAATAACGACAAGCAACATGCATGCCGCATATGAGTTGCTGTTTGCTTCCACACAAGGAAAGCTCCAAGAAGCTAGCTGTTGGAAAATATGGTCTGAATGGTACAAGAAGGACCTTAGGAGTTGATTATGCACCATGACAGATTGGGGAAAACCGGTTCAGATACATTGACCGTGATGAATAAATAAATATGTTTATGTATGTTTGCGTAGTTCTAGAACGCACATTTTCTTTTATCAGTTAAATATCAGTTTCTTTTATCAGCACATTCTCTTTTATCAGTTATGTATTACCTTCTTTATTGTATACAGTCCTAGCCCAAAGTGGTGACACTAGGGTTTCTTTGGGACATATACAGACACATTAAACAGAGCAAGTTTCAAGGATAAGTGATTGTAAGTTGACCAATCAAAGTATTGCAACTATTGATATGTCATGCCTGATGTCCATATGTCTATTACTTTTTTATCAGTACTGAAATGTAAACTAACAAAGAAGTATGGATCATAGAAGATGGAGTGGTGGGCCGCGCTGCCTCCTACCCCACAACACAGATTGTTCCCAGATGGGGTGTGTGGGGAGTAAGGCAGTACCACAACCTTGAGTTAAGCCACGTCTAATGTCTTGGATAGTCAGACAAGTGTCCGTTTATTAATGCAATCCTTAGGTGCCTTTTTGGGTACCGGTCTAGCTACATTTCAGGTCAAGTTTAAGATCTTTCCTCTGCTGTTTTTCTTGTTTTCTCCTTGATGTATATGTACAAAATCCTTCAATAAAAATTATTGAAATAGAATGCATAATGTAAACCTCTTGACCAGTTTGCACATATATTATTGCCCCGGGGTTGAATACATATGTGCAACAGAAAAATGGCCACTACAGTAGATTAATATTCAACTTCTAGAGGTAAATCACAGACTCTGATCACATCAAAAATGTCAGCCATTAAATTCCTATGGTGACTACAACATTTTTAACAGATAAAAGACATTCATTTCAACCAATCCAGTTCTCCCGATGAAGTCATGTGGACGTGATGTAACGTGTAAGGCATTCTGGATCGGAGGTGATGTTAGAGACCTTGTTTTTGCAGAGTATATGATATGCTAAAGGTGAATTTTCTATTAGAAACTGCTGAATATATGCATCTTCCTCCTAATACCCCCCGAGGAAAGGCTGTAGACCTGAAACGTGTCCGGTAGAATGGAGAAAGCATACCTCACACGGTTGTTCAATACCATGATGTCTGTATAAAAAGCTATTTTTTTTTATCATGTATATCTTCATGTTTTCTTTTATTTGTCTAATTTTGTAAATACAATTTTAACATGTTGAAATAAATTGATATATTTTATTATAGGTCATTGGTATGCTGTCTGCCTCTAAAGTCCCAATTCCCAGAGGGGGTCAAATACTTTTTGATATGTATCTGGGATGCTGGCAAACAGGCACCTGACTTTACATTAGTGGAAATTGCTGCTTCCTCTGAAATGGGTACCCTCCTAATCTATGTCCTTTTCTTGACTTTATAGAAGTGCCACAATCTATTATAACCCTTATGTGCTACTTAGTAATGCTTTAACAAGGCTGATGAGTGAGCTACTACTTAAATTTAGGTTGTTGCTTTTGGATTTAGTTTTGTCATTGTATTACTGTGAGCCAGGGTATGCCCAAAGGCTCTGTTTTGTAATACTGCAAAAAATGATTAAAAAAAACAGGATTTTTAAAACAGCTTACCTGTAAAATCCTTTTCTTTGAGGTACATCAGGGGACACAGAGCCATAGTAATTACTATGTGGGTTATAGGCCACCTTCAGGTGATGGACACTGGCACGCCCTAAATTAAGAAGTGTACTCCCTATATAACCCCTCCTACTACTGGGAGTATTCAGTTTTGTAGCCAAGCAATACACGTATATACCAAAGAAGCGAGGGACCTCTGTGTCCCCTGATGTACCTCAAAGAAAAGGATTTTACAGGTAAGCTGTTTTAAAAATCCTGTTTTCTTTTCATACATCAGGGGACACAAAGCCATAGTAATTACTATATGGGATGTCCCATAGCAATGGCAACTGAAGGGTGGGAGACACAACAAAAAAGGTAGGGCATTAAGAGGCTAGAGGACTTATACTGAAGCCTGCAGTACACTACACCCAAAGGCAATATGCTCATGACCTTTAACATCTATTTGATAGAATCTGGTAAATGTATGGACTGAAGACCAGGTTGCGGCCTTGCAGATCTGAGCCATAGAGGCCTGGTGATGCACCGCCCAAGAGGCACTAACAGCCCTGGTGGAATGCGCTTTGACATGAAAAGGAGGAATTTTCTTCTTTAGACCATAAGCTTGAACAATCACTTGACAAGTCCATTTGGAAATAGATTTTGATGCCGCTTGTCCTCTTTTAGGACCTTCTGTGACAAGTCCATTTGGAAATAGTAGATTTCGATGCCGCTTGTCCTCTTTTAGGATCTTCTGTGACAAGTCCATTTGGAAATAGTAGATTTTGATGCCGTTTGTCCTCTTTTAGGACCTTCTGGCAGGACAAACAAAATATCTGTTTTGCGAACCTGAGCGGTCGCCTTTCAATATATTTTAACCGCTCTTACTACATCAAGGGAATGTAGTGCCTTCTCTTCCCTAGATCAAGGTTTTAGTAAGAAAGAAGGCAGAATAATATCCTGGTTCAAATGAAAACCTGTCACCACTTTCGGTAAAAATTCAGGATGAGGCCGCAATACCACTTTATCCTTATGCATGACTAAATATGGCTCCTTACAAGACAGAGCCGCCAATTCCAATACTCTTCTGGCAGAAGATATGGCGACCAAAAAGACTATTTTCCTTGTCAAAAGAACTAAGGGAATTTCCCGTATAGGTTCAAAAGGCTGAGTTTGTAAAGCCGATAAGACTAGATTTAAATCCCAAGGATTTAGAGGTGCCCTGATAGGGGGATCAATTCTTGCTACCCCCTGAATAAAACTACGCACCAGAGAGTGAGAAGCAAGAGGCCGTTGAAAAAATACTGCTAAGGCCGAGACCTGGGCCTTGATAGTACTCAAAGCCAGCTTCATCTCTAATCCCATTTGCAGGAATTCAAGGATCCTACCTATGACATACTTCCTTCTATAATAAATGACTCTGGAGGCCGGCTTCCTAGCATTAACCAAAGTAGTCACTCCAGAAGGAGATAACCCACGATCCCTTAGAATGTGGGTTTCAATAGCCAAACCGATAAATTTAGTGTTTGTAAGGTAGGATGAAATACCGGACCTTGAGCAAGAAGGTCTGGCCACAATAGCAGGGTCCAAGGGACTCCTATCGCCATCTTTATGATCTCGGCAAAAGAAGATCTTCTGGGCCACCAGAATCACCTCTTTACGTTCCTGCTTGATCCTGCGGAGAAGGCGCAGAAGTAGCAGAACTGGAGGAAACGCATAGATTAGTGAAAACTGATCCCATGGGAAGACCAAGGCATCTGTTCCGCACGCTAGCGGGTCCTTCATCCTTGACACAAAGCTGTCGACTTTGTTGTTGAATCTGGACGTGAACAGATCTACGTCCGGGACACCCCATCTCTGACATATCGACAGGAAGATGTCGGGGTGAAGAGACCATTCTCCCGGAAACATCTGCTGGCGACTCAAGTAGTCCGCCTGCCAATTCTCTATCCCCGGAATAAAAACCGCTGATAGACAAGGGATGTTGCTTTCTGCCCAAGCTAGAACGATTCCCCTCTTTTTTGGGCTGCACGACTTCTTGTGCCGCCCTGGTGATTGATGTAGGCTACCGTCGTGGCATTGTCGGATTGAATCCAGACAGGACAATTCCGCAGCCTTAACGTCCAGGATTCTAGGGCCAGATGTACTGCCCGAATCTCTAGAATGTTGATGGATAAGGTCCTCTCTGACTTGGACCATCTCCCCTGGACAGAAGCTTCTTCCAGGACTGCTCCCCAACCTAGAAGGCTGGCATCCGTTGTTACCACTTTCCAGGATACTGGTAAAAAAAACTTCCCCTTTTGGAGGTTGCTGGATATCAACCACCAATTGAGGCTCAGACTGGGGGGATAAGATCATTGGAAAGTCCAAGGCCTGAACCTTCTTGTTCCAGGCCGACAGAATGGCGTTTTGTAGCAGTCTTGAATGAAACTGCGCATAAGGGATGGCCTCGAAGGAGGCCACCATCTTCCCTAACAATTTCATGAACATCCGAATGGAAGGATTTCTCTTTGTTCTGACAAGATGAATTAGTTCCTTTATAGAACTGATTCTTGCCTGGAGTAGGAATACCTTCTTTTGCACTGTATCTATGATTAGCCCCAAGTACTGTGATCTCCTTGATGGTGTCAAGGAAGACTTCTCTAGGTTGAGTATCCAACCTAGGCTTTCCAAGTAGCTTACAGCTGAGATTAGATATTGGTTTAGACCAGAAATTGATCTATTAAAAGCAGAAGTCTAAATAGGCTAGGACCGTTATGCCCTGGGCCCTTAACCTGGCTAAGGGAGGTGCCAGGATCTTTGTGAACACCCGTGGTGCAGTGGCTAGACCAAATGGCAGAGCCAAAAATTGAAAATGGCGATTTTCTACCACAAAGCGCAGAAATTTCTGATGAGCGGGAAATATCGGCACGTGGAGATATGCATCTTTGATATCGACTGATGCCAAAAACTCTCCTCTATGTAAAATGGAAACAACCGATCGGATTGACTCCATGCGAAAGGATCGGATATTTAAGTGCCGGTTTAGATCTTTGAGATCTAAAATGGGTCTTGCCTCGCCGTTTGGTTTTGGAACCGTGAAAAGAGGCCGTCGAGACTGCCTAGAGGCATATGTTCCTGGCACTGGAGAAGAAGCACGCTTAAAGGAGAAATGAAAAGGTAAACTGGCTAGAAGCTTTTTACATGGTGCTTCTGCTGACCAATATTTCAGCCATAGGACTCTGCGTGTATGTACTAGTCCCAGCATAAGTCGTGAGGCTTGAATGATAGAATCTTTCATAGCATCCACCGTAAAACATAGTGCATCTGATACGCCAGCCCATTGCTGGGCCTGTTGATCAGGAAGAATCTTAAGTATCTCCTCAAACTGATCCTTTGTGGACTGAGATACCCCAATTGCCACAAGAACCGGCTGCACTACTGAACCTGCCAGAGACATGTTGTTCTTAAAACGAAGATCCAATTTTTTATCTGCTGGATCTTTTAACGTTTGTGCATTGTCTACCAGACAAGTGAGATTTTTATTCACCGAGGCGATTGCAGCATCAATTGCTGGAACTCCCCATTTCTTATAGAATTCCTCCTCCATAGGATATAGTGTAAAAAATTTCCTTGGAGGAAAAAAACAGCTTATCCGGGTGTTCCCATTCCGAATACATGAGCTTTTTTAGCCAAGAATGGATAGGAAAAGCATCCCCATACTGGGGTGGCTTTAGTGATCCCAAACCAGAGGTGGGCTCATCACTAGACTGCGCTACAGGCAGCAAAAAGGTTGAGCGAACCAATTTAGTAAGGGAGTGTACCAGCAAACTGTCTTGTGAGATTACTCCCTCCCCACTAACATCCTCAGAAGAGGATATATTAGTATCGTCCAGGTCTTTTGGAAGACCTTCCTGATCCCCTGCTCCTTGTACCTCAAAAAAAGGATCCTGAGCACTAGACGGGGATCTGCTACGCTTAGACCCACTATGAAGAGTGATCATAGCATCCATCTTCTTTTCCAAACTAGAAATGGTAGAAGAAAAAAACCTCCTGTGTGATATAAATAGGGGCTGAAGTGTCCAGCACTGCTGCAACACCAGTCCCCCCTGACGGCTCATTCTGACCGACCACATCACTCTCAGAGGAGGATGACATTCTTTTGGTCATGAATTTAGGTTGTTGTAAAACACTCGGACCCTTAGAACCCTTTGAGGAGTTCCTGGTACCTCTTCCACTCATAGCCATAATGTACAAAAACAGAGGTGATACCAAAAAGAATGCATACACTGCTAGGTTATAGTCCAGCAATATAATGCTGCTATTAATGCCCAACCTGAAGCAATAATAATGTGTCAAGGGAAATGCCTGTGTCACCAAACCTGAAGCAAAGCCACCTCTTTGCTCCTGTGTCCCTCCACAGCCAGCAGCAGCACACAGTGTGCTTTTAAACACTTCCTCCACGTGTTCCTGGCGTCTGAGAACGCCGACGCTGTTAGCCCTGCCCCCCCACGTTGCCTACGGCTCTGCCCTCCCTTTAAAAAAGGATGAGATTTCCCGCGCAAGCAGCGGACTACAAGTACCTTAGGACCTAGAGCCAGACTGGCGAGGGGGGGGTAAAAAAGCTGCCAGGCGGCCGCAGCGTTTTTTTTTTAAATTGTATACAGGCTTAAAACTGCCCTGAGGGGGGAATCCCAGCATAGGGGCCACTGACAGGGAGACAATTCACCCCTTTTCTTATCGGAGGATCTGCTGTTTTGGCCGGAGGAGAAGGAGGAATGTTTGGCTCCTGACACTGTGCTGTTTCCAGCATGAGGCGGTGAGTGCTCAACACAGCCCCCAGTGGTGACACATAGGCATGACAACATTATTCAGTTAAAGGAGACTTTACATGAAAAATTTCAGAAAAAAAATCTCCACTTACCTTTTCCCCGCCACAGGGTTATCTGTGGTAAAACCATCAGACCCAATCTTCACCCTTCACGGTGGGCTCTGTAAAACCTTCAGGAACAGGGGAACCTTGAGGTATCCCACAATCCTGGACCTGCAACAGCACCCTGCCAGTAAAACTTTATTGGCCTTACTACCAAAAGTACTGGACCCCAGGGTCCAGCTCTCTAGAAAGAGAAGAATTTGCAAGCAAAAAACCTTGTTTCTTCGGATACGAGGCCTGGGTACCATTTAACCTGTGCTAAAAGACACTCTGAATGGATCCGTCAGCATGGCTAGCCCCAGCAAGGATTGTTCCAGTGGAGCTCAGCACAGCACATCTTTACTCGTGACCAACACCTTAGACACTGGCGAAATAACTGAAAACTCCCAGTAGTGGGAGGGGTTATATAGGGAGTACACTTCTTAATTTAGGGCGTGCCAGTGTCCATCACCTGAAGGTGGCCTATAACCCACATATATAACAAATAAACCTGCGCTAGCAATTTACTAAAAATAATTGATTAACTGTACCAAAACCAAATCATAAATAATCTATACAAATAATAGTGAATGTGAGAAATGTGTAAAAAATATTGATAATGTATACCATACACAATTAACCGCGCACTGGGTGAAATCGTGCATGAAATGCACTAATAAGGAAAAAATATGCAAAGTGAAAGAGGACAAATCGCAAATATATGTGATGAACAAGCGCGACTATGAAGTGATATAGTGTCATTAAACTAATGCAAAAATTATATAAAATAAAAGCACTCTCATAAATGGTGAATGACAATGAAGTAAGCCTCTAAACAATCATAGACGCCAAGTGAAAAAATGAAACAAAAAAGTCAATTGCATCCAAATTTACAAATGAATGAATATCCATATCTTTAAGAAGCTCCTTCACAGAAGGGACAGATGGCAGACTTCCAGCATATTCATTCGCAGGATGATATAAGGCTACCGATATGCTGATGTTAAAGATGGTTGGGACCATAGAACTCGCGTTCCACCAAAAAAGAAGGGAAAAATATATAGCATAAAACCTTAGGATAGCATAAGGTCACCTGCGCATATATGCGCTACTCACAAGACCGGCATGCAGAGCAGGCATTCAGATAGTTGGTCGGTTCGCCGCTGATCGGCGTGCGTTCCACCAAAACAGGAAGTGATGTCACTGGTACTGGTTAGCAGGCGTAGGCAGGATGTTACGTCGACGCGTTTCGCCCCTCCCCCAGGGCGTTATCAAAGACTAGTTAGTCTTTGATAACGCCCTGGGGGAGGGGCGAAACGCGTCGACGTAACATCCTGCCTACGCCTGCTAACCAGTACCAGTGACATCACTTCCTGTTTTGGTGGAACGCACGCCGATCAGCGGCGAACCGACCAACTATCTGAATGCCTGCTCTGCATGCCGGTCTTGTGAGTAGCGCATATATGCGCAGGTGACCTTATGCTATCCTAAGGTTTTATGCTATATATTTTTCCCTTCTTTTTTGGTGGAACGCGAGTTCTATGGTCCCAACCATCTTTAACATCAGCATATCGGTAGCCTTATATCATCCTGCGGATGAATATGCTGGAAGTCTGCCATCTGTCCCTTCTGTGAAGGAGCTTCTTAAAGATATGGATATTCCATCATTTGTAAATTTGGATGCAATTGACTTTTTTGTTTCATTTTTTCACTTGGCGTCTATGATTGTTTAGAGGCTTACTTCATTGTCATTCACCATTTATGAGAGTGCTTTTATTTTATATAATTTTTGCATTAGTTTAATGACACTATATCACTTCATAGTCGCGCTTGTTCATCACATATATTTGCGATTTGTCCTCTTTCACTTTGCATATTTTTTCCTTATTAGTGCATTTCATGCACGATTTCACCCAGTGCGCGGTTAATTGTGTATGGTATACATTATCAATATTTTTTACACATTTCTCACATTCACTATTATTTGTATAGATTATTTATGATTTGGTTTTGGTACAGTTAATCAATTATTTTTAGTAAATTGCTAGCGCAGGTTTATTTGTTATATATCATCAAAGTGCAAGCACTTTTATCCTGCAGCTGCAAGAGGATTTTTAAAGATCACTACATTACATGAATTCATTTGCGAGCGCTGTTTTATATATATTTTTTCTATAACCCACATAGTAATTACTATGGCTCTATGTCCCCTGATGTATGAAAAGAAAAATGTACTCTTTGATCACCTATGGACCGCCGGATCATTTCTCGGGTGAACTGGCGGAAGCGGTAAATCCGAGAAACACTGGCGAGCAGCTGATGTCCCCTCCTGCGGCTTCGAAAAGCATTCCAGTGGCTCATGAGCTGCCCGAAATGCTTTCATGAGAAAGCCAGGCGCCGGATGCAAAAAAATGGTACTGGTGGCGTGCTCACAGGACAAAAAGGGAGATATGCAAATATGTGCCCCCTGGAAAAAAGCCCAGTACAGTACAGCAAATTAGCATATGTTTGGCGTGAAAGGGGTTAATTTGATGTTGAAATTCTGTTTCACCTTATAAGTGGTTTGTTTTCACCACACAAAAACACTCAACATTCCAATAAAAAAGGTATGATTAGCTAGAAAAAAAAAAATAAAAATGTTTACCTTTAAAATAAGCCTAAAGAAACACAACTTGAAAGAAAATAACTGAAATTCTGCATTAACAATGTTGATAGCAAACTCACCTTTATAATTTTGGTAGCTTCAATAAAGTTCATGGCATAATTATCATGCTCCTCCATGCCAGTTCCAATAGTCAAGATATTGGGGTCAAAAATTATATCATTGGGATTCAAATTCAGTTTATTAACCAAAAGGTTATAAGCCCTAGTGCATATTCTGACCTTTGATTCTGTATCTGTGGCCTATAAAACAAAGAAACAATGGGTATTTAACATTAGTTAATAACTGCATATACTCAGTATTTCTTTAATATGAAAACTTTGTGTCAGGTATTCTATTTTCTTTAGGCATTCATGAATACAAACATGTCTTAAGAGATTCAAAGTCATAGCATACACGTTCATTCTATAACATCAACATTGTAATAGCAATACAAACAATAGTTATTTCTGACAACTCAATATAAGCTTATGTTTTAACCACTTCAGTACTGCCATATGTATCCGTAGGTTGAGGCTACAACCATGATCCCGCCATATGCAGATTGAGGCTACAACCATGATCCCGGTATTGTTTCTTACGGTAATCGATTCCCACGCTAAGAGTAAACCTAGTGATTTTACAGCTGCTAGATTACTTTTACCCCCACCCACCACTGCGTTTATCAGGCTCTCGCATCACATCGGGGAGCCCAGAAAGGATGCGATCAGCGCCATCAGCTTCTCTAAGCATAGTGAGAGGAACTGACTTTGTTCCTCCCACCGTGTGATGTCAGATGAGGATTTTTTTTGTTTCAATTTTTTATTATAAAAAAAAAGTACAATAATAATAAAACTAACAATGTCAGAATATACAAAATAGACAACATACCACTGCATTGATCCAAATAAAAAGTGGGGTGCTAGTGAGCACAATATCTTGTACATCCAAATAATAAGACAAATGGAGTCGCTTAAGCTATAGCAATGATACGAAAGCTATAAAACAGCAAAAATACTTAAATGGCAAAGGAGATAATGGACTCAGTGGGGGGAACGCGAGGTATAAAATAATGGCCACCATCGTTCCAGGGAAATTGTGGAAAACTTATTTTGACCTTAGTGACTAAGTTACCAGGAGCCGGGGATGGCTCAAAATAACTTCTTCAAGATAAACGAAAAGGAGAACTGGGTATCAAAATAAGAACCAAAAACACTCGAAAAATTACTATCTACCAAAAGAGTGTGTCAATGTAAATTATAAATGGCCGCTGTATGGTCTATGACAGTAAGTAGGGAGCAAGGTAAAACCCAATGTAAAGAACTCCAGCAACGCTAAGCCATTTTGGCATTTTATTCCTCTCCTTCAGCCCAGGTATATACTTCCATCCTTTTGTCCAAACCCTTTCATATAACCAACAGAACTGGCCAGGGATGCCCCCTATCCCCCTTGATCTTCAAATTGATAATCAACCCTTTAGCAGAGGGTATTTGCGCTCACACACTAATTTCTGGCTACAAGTTTGCCAGCAAACCCCACACCATCCAACCTGTTTGCGGATGTCATGCTAATGTTAACCAATCCTGAGACATCACTTCCACTAGCACATTCACTGGTAACACAATTCAGCCTCATTTCCTATTACAAAGTAAACTTTAAAGTGGAGTTCCACCCAATTTACAACTCTTCAGCATCGCTCACTAAACTGTGCACTGTAAACAAATTGGATATAAATATTTTTTTTTTCTCAGCACCTACTGTATATCTGCTGTATTCATTTTTCGCTTCCTCCTCCCTGGCCGTGGGCCATCGCATCATTACCTGTTTGCAATGCCTTCTGGGAAGGGGCGGCAACTTCCTTTGACACTGCCTTTGCTATGGAAACCTGACCTGAAACCTATTACACAGCTTGTGCTGCACTGAGCATGTGCGAGATCTGCAAGGATGAGATCCAAGAAGAAATATAGTCTGGCTCCAGATGCCCACGGCCTGCTGTAAGTTTATAAAATAACAACCTACTGCTATAAACTAACAAAACAGACCTTAGTTTACAGACTAACTTTACTAGAATACATTAAGCTTGTGTATTATTGGGGTATTTTTATTTTAAAAAGTATAATTTCTGCTGGAACACCACTTTAACAAATCCCTATTTTGAATTTGAGCATCTCTGACCCTTTTTAAAATTGCAACTTCTATATATCTGGGCTGAAAGCAGTAATCCATACTTAGGGATCCATATTGTGACTACCACAACAGCAGCTGAAGCCAATTAAACAACCCTCCTATCTAAAATGGCTAAAGAACTTCCTCATTTAGCTTGGGTCGAAGGTCCCTGGGCAGGCCTTTAAAATGCTTATGTTGCCCCAAATTGTATAAGTCCCTGCAAATCCACATGCCCAATTCTTATTTACATGCAATGTCCTCCCTACTTAAGAAGTACATATATGGCAAGGAAAGAGAGCCAGATGTTCCCATGAGCTTCTCAAACACAGAGCAGTTGGCAGCATGGTTGAATGGTTGATTCTTAGATTATACAGCAACTCACTTTGATCAACTGAAATATTGGTTTACTATGTTATAATCTAAAGTAAACAGGGTCACTTAGCCAGTGCTTAGGTGTAAAGTTCTGAAAATAAAATCTATTGGCAGCTACTATAATAACAAAACTTAATAAAACATGAGCCAAAAAAGTCCAAATATATAGTCCCTTTGGCAAAGTAGCGCTTGTTTTTGTATAACATACTGGGAATGTATCATGTTCTGAAATAGTCCCCAAAAATAAAGGCAATAAAGGCAAGATTCCAGATAGATCAAGCAGCCAGCCTATTGAAATGTGTACAGATATGGAGCAGGAGTGAATCGTAGGACCCGAATGTATAAACCAATCCTTGGTAATGTCTTTTGGGATACCTTGGTAGATGTCTTCCTGCTAGTGATTGCATGGGCATAACATACCCAAAAAGCCTATATTTGAATATAAATCTGGTGAGTGCAATTCCTAACTAAGGGAGTGGAGTCACGTGGTGTGGTGAAGGTGTAATCCCACACATCTGACATTTGCCAACATAAACTGCTGTTCAAACTCCCCCTGATAGGACCTCTGCCTGCGTTATTTTTGGGACTATTTTAGAACATGATACATTCCCAGTATGTTATACAATAACAAGTGCTGCTTTGTCAAAGGGACTAAATGTTTGGACTTTTTTGGCTCATGTTTTATTGGTTTACTATGGGTGAGACCCCACTATGGGTTGATATTAAACAACATCTCACTATAAGCATCAATCTGAGTCACCTACTACTTGTAGATATTTTGGTAACCATTGTCAATTGCTGATCTGCCCATCACCAACCAAGGCATCCGTCTTGGCATGAAGGATATCAAACATGTCTATTACCGGCTCTTCACAGGATGATGTGGTACACTTCACAATAAAGGTACTGGAGCTTTTACTCCCTAATCTTTGCACTAGCGATTGGGGAACGTATGGAGTCACCCAGGTAGAAGAGCCTTTTTTTTTATTTTTTGAAGAATCTTTGATTTAAAAAAAAAAAAAAAAACACAATGAATAAAAAAAGAATGTTACATGTTACAGACAAAATTGTAACATATATCAGAGACAATTTGCATACTTTGCATATGTAAACCAGACTAGTAACTATAAGTTGACACTCCTTGTTAAATAAAGCACGTTGTTTAATAACAGCAACAGATATCACTGACTCACTATTGTTATTCCAGAAAGACCATTGAGGAGTAGGCCAGATGTTCCAAGTGTGGACAATTTTTTTGTAAGCGTATGATTGAATGGGGGGCGCGGCTTGCCGACATTGCAAATGGCAGCTTAGTCCCACTGCTCCATGATCCACCCGGCTTCCAGCGGCTTTATCCAGCGACACACAGGGTCTACATTTCCCAGGCTTCTCCCTGGAGGACTGGGCATTGACGGAGTGCAATGTCAAAAACGAGGAAGAACCTTAAGCTGCTTCAAAAGCTGACAAATTCCTTCCCTCCAATGGGAACGGGCTGCAGCCAAGATGGTGCCGGCAGCTCTCACAGACACACTGTTCGGCATGCTGTCCGGCTCTCCCTTCAGGCTGATCACAGCAGATCTCAGCACCTCAAATTCTCCTCACAAGCAACACACAGTGAGTACTCACCACTGGAGAGATGAGGGATTTCCAGGGCAAACGCACAACCTCCCATTCCATAAAATACCCGAATCAGTACAAGAGTCTGAAATAGTGCAATTTCTGCAATCCTTGCTGCGTACACTGGTTCCTAACTTGACCGACAGAGACCTGGAAAGTAATAGAGCCCATAGGCTGCCAATGCCCTCTCACCTCCCAGCTGAAAAACCTAGGAATGTACTAGCGCGCATCCACTTTTAAGAATGCCAAAGAAAAAGTGTTTTGCCTGCAGCCAAACATGCTATGAACTTACCAGAACCCTTCACTGCGATCATTCTCTATGTGGACTTGTCCAAGGCAACCATGGAGAATCTACACCAACTATCAACCATCACAAAAGCACTCCAAAACCATCATATACCCTACAAATGGGGGTTCCCTTCCAAACTGCTGATCACCCGTCAAGGAAGAACCCATGCTGCACGCACACTCTTAGCTGGCCTTACCCAATTACTGAGATCCTGGCAGGTTCTCCCTGAGAAAAGACAGAGGCCACCTTTTCCGCCTTCTACCCAAATGGACGCTGACTGGTCCCACCAGAACGTCTAATATACCCCATCAGCATTTATTGTTTTAATCATTTTTAATTGATTTTTTGCAAAAGACAAACATATTACATAGCATTTTAAATAGACTCAACATACAAAAATACAACATATTCACAAATCTCATTACACATAATACATAACACTCCTAAGATATATAAATCATATAATTTTGCCATCTCACATAGGTAGATATAATATTCTAATGTTCCCCCTTTCATATACTCAAACTTTTGGGAGGGGATGAGGGTGAGAGAAAACCCCAAACCAATACTTTTCCTGTGGACCAAAAAAGTTAATTAAATTATGGGGTGGATCTAGGGAGGATTGCACAGAGGTCACCACCCCAGTTCCACCCTAATTCTGTACAGCCCTGCTCGCCCCTCCCTCCTTCCCTGAATTTAACTATCCCCTCTTACTTTTCCTCTCTTCGTCTCCCGACCCGCCATGGCTGTTGCCGTGTGGCCTCTGGCGCTGCTGCCTTGGAGTGGAGTGGAGAGCAGGTTGGGCTTGAATAGCCGGCGGTGGTGCCTCGGAACATAGGTTCGGAAACCTCCGGGAGTCACCCGACCCCTCTGTGGTCGAGGTCGGAAACTCTCGGGGTTTTTCGGGAAGATCGGAGTGACGGAGGGGTGGACACTGAGAAGAAGGTATCCATCCCTGTACCCACGCGGTGAGAGCCGAACTAAGCTAGTGGAGCTAGCAGAGCAGCGTTGATTGCTGGGAACGGAGAACAGAATGAAAGGATAGCCTGCAATTACAGAGAGGCAGCGCGGTCGGTGCGGACGGTGTGGAACTTGCCCGGAGGTCTATTTGAATAGAATGGGACTGTGAGAGTCTGCTAGAGGCTCTTGAAGAATCGGCAGAAAGGTAAAAGCACAGGAAGACACAAGGAAATATCTTACAGCAAGTGCTAAATTTGGTGTGCAAGTTATAACAAGCAGTCTGGGACGGTGGAAGGAGGACCTGCAGTGTTAGGGGGAGCAGCAACAGCAGGAGTGGATAAAGAGTGTATGAACTGCCATAAACTGTTGTCATTAAAGCAGTGGATAAATATAGAATACAAATGGATGAAACCGTGTGACATACACATATAGGTAAGGAGTTATACGAACTGTACGCTATAAGTTATCGGTTTCTGGTTTTAGAAGGGAGGGAGCGGGTACCTGGACAAAACACAAAGAGATAAAAGAATTTTAAAGGCCAATGCTGATATTTTGTGTACTAAAAGGCCTTTTTTTCCTTTTTGTGTTTTTTGTGTGCCACCTCCCTGCTTGGTGAAGTGAAGATATCACACTCTGTGGTACATTTGCTTTTTCTCCTGCGGACCCTTTTGTCCACAAACTATCTGAGGGGCAGGGTGTTTGAGGCGGTTTTTCCATTTTTTTTTTTTTTCTGGGGTCCTTCTTACCCCAAATGCCCCAGATGATCTCAATCCAGTTTTTTTCATTGTGAACAACTGTACGCTACATTACACTCACCCCATTATATAGCTCACCTGTCTTTATAGTAGCTCTTTCTGGCTCAGTTTGAACTCTACTTCTAAATACCCCCCACCCCCCTTTTTTTTTGGATTGGCATCTTTTTTTTTTTTGTATTTTCAAGGTAAATACAAAAACAAAACAGAGCCTATTGGGCATACCCAGGCTCGGTCATAAGAACTACACACTAATATAAAGAGAAAAAAAAAAAAATATTATATATATATATATATATATATATATATATATATATATATATATATAGAGAGAGAGAGAGAGAGAGAGAGAGAAATATATATTCTAACTAAACCACTGTACGCTCAACCACCTGTGCAGAATATTCAAAGTAGTCCTCTAATTCCATGTATATCCTGTAATGCCCACTTTAGTCATTCATGAAATGAGATGTACATTACAAGAACATATTCATATTCCCCCCCACCCCCATAAACTATCGACTGAGCAGCCCAGTAACGTTCATGAGAGCAGGGATGCCCCTTGAGCCATTCCCGGCACTAATAGAGTCAATTAATCATCAATCGAATCTGCATTAGTGGACAGGGATTCCGTCCAAATATCCCATATTTTGTGGAATTTTTTGCCACAACCACGTGACAGGTAAGTAGCTTTGTACAATGGTAGAGCCGCATTCACTAACTTCTTCCAACAATTTAATGAAGGTGCAGATGAGGCCTTCCATCTGAGTACTATAGATTTACGGGCATAGTAAAGTAATAATCCTAGCAGGGTTCTGATTGCCCGGCGTGGGGCCAGTGGTTCAACTAGTCCCAGCAGACATACCTCTATAGACAATGGCATGGGGACGGTGGTGACAGTCAAAATAAATTTGGTTACCTCAACCCAAAAAAATTCAATCTGAGGACAGTTCCAAAAAATATGAGTGAAATCTGCTGAGGCTGAGTTGCATCTCCAGCAAGAGGCAGAGATAGATGGATAGATTCTATGTAAGCATACGGGTGTGTAATATACCTTTATGTACTATTTTAAATTGCACCAATTTATCCCTAGCTGATGATACTAGCTGTGAAAAGGGGTATTCCCACATTTCTTCCCAAACTTCTGTGTCTAGTGTAGAGAAATCTACCTCCCACTGTGCCCTTAGGTTTTCTAGCCCCACGTGGACGTTAGCGAGTAGTGCTTTGTATATGGTAGATAAGGGCTTAGATAGAGCTTCATCTCTGAGCAGAGTCTCCAGATTCGAGGTGTAAAAAGCCACAGGGGCATTTTCAAACTGAGTGTTGAAGGCGTGCCTAAGCTGCAGAAATCTAAACAGGTGTGAGTTAGGCAAGTTATATTGTTGTTTCAACCTGTCAAAGGTTTGTATTTTGCCCTCAAGACAAATTTGATTTATACATTTAATGCCCCTGCACGCCCATACCCCAGGTTCGGGAATGGACCCGAACTCTGGCAATTTCGGGTCAAACCAAAGAGGGCTATAGGGGGAAATGTGTCCCGAAGGTATGGGGCGTAGTGAATTTGCCACTGACCATGCCCATATGACCGCCCTCATTTAGATTGTGAGCTTATTGAGTAAAAAATTAAACTACGGCATAGAGGGGTTGATGTCTGCAGTAACCATCATTGTAGTAAAGCATTGGGGAGAAAAGGAGTCAAAATGAATCAGGTGGGAGTTGTAATATTATAAAATCATACTTGGTTCAAGATAGGACAGACCAAGTAGTAGAAAGTATAAGTGAAAATACATTACCACCACCAGCAGAGCAAGTAAAAGAGAGTGAGTGTATGGGAGATGAAGTGGAGGGAGATAAAACATTGGTAGATGATGCACAAAAAAGTGACAAAGCCCAGCCTCCACAAGCCAAGAGTAATAAAATTGATCAGGTACCTTCAGGGGGACAACAACAGAGAATGGGCTCCGAAGATTTACAAGCGCTCCCTACAAAACAAGATATGGCAGATATGATGTCTCATCTAGAGCTTATGATTAAGGGTGAAATTAATGCAATAAGAAGGGATATAGAGAATGTACTACAGAGGGTAGAAGAAACAGAAAAAAATCTAGAGGAGCAAAAATGGAGCTGCGATTAAAAGCTGAGATGGGCTGGGTAGAGATTAGGAACATTCAATATAAGTTTCAAGACCAGGAAAATTGTACTAGACGAACAAAAACTTAAGGGTATAGGGGCCTCCCAGAGACTGTTAAGGATACAGAATTAGAAGAAGTACTACAGGGAGTGTTCAATAAAGCCCTGAAAACAGAAGCAACACCACCTATTCATTTTGAAAGGATCCATAGAATACAGAGAATAAACAAATCCCCTGGAGATTTTCTAAGGGCTGTTATAGCAAGATTTCATCATTATGAAGTAAAAGAACAGGTGTCTCAGAGTTCAAGAAACTCCCCTCCCATGGAATTTATTGGAACCAAGATGCTTATCTCAGACGTATCACCAGAAACATTAGCCAACAGAAGTGCACTGAAACCTTCAATAAGTCATCTACAAGCAAATAACAATGTATAGGTGGGGATTTCCAGCTTGCCTGTCCGCAAAGAATCAGGGGGTCTCAGCGACCTTACGATCTAAAAAGAATTCTGCAGTAAACTTGGTTTATCATATATAAACTTGGAAAACTGGGAAAAGAGGCCGCCGGGCTGGAAGAAATTAAAAGACAGAGACTGGAATAAAGTATAGTCTTCTGAAACATATTAAAGTTGAAAATAAGGTTGTAAAAGAATTTTAAGTAGATAAGATGGAGTGGAGTGGGATGAGGGCATGGAAAGGAATCACTTGGGGGGACAACATGGAGTTGTATGCCCACTCGGCCCACCGGAACCATTCTGATTATTGAGGATGAGGTCTGGAGGACAAGTTGGGCATATAAAAAGAGACGGTCCGCTCAGCATTGTGCCCTATCGGGCGAAGGCCAGGTAAGACTTAGGATTGATTATCAATGTAGGGAGGGAGAGGGGGGAGGAATAGAGACGGAGGGATATATGTTGTTTCAATGTTATATGTTTGTATTTAGGTCATGTTTTTTGTTATTTGAATGTTACATTCCTAGAGGCAGGGATAACCCTCCCCACTCTTTTTCTATCTTTCCTATTGTAAAGCTCATAACAATCTCATTTGAAGTATGGCGCCCCTGAAAATAATTACCTCTAATGTGAAAGGGCTAAATAATCCCACTAAGAGGCATCAGATATCTCAGGAGCTAAAAGGATTTTCGGCTAACAGTTTTTTTTTTTTTTTTACAAGCAACCTACTTAAAATGGACATCAAACATATGTATGGGATCAAACAATTTCCCCACATGGATGCATAGTTACTCACCCAATAAAAGATCCAGGGGGACAGCAATAGGGTTTGATAAGAACACGCAATTTACATTTAAAGCAATGGAGTCGGACCCTGATGGGCATATTTATTCATCAAGGGGTCCCTATTTAACACTGATTATACCTTGGTGAATGTATACTGTCCCAATACATGCCTGTCTGTTTTCCTGAAAAAGGTCTTAAATAAATTAGAGGGTTTTAGAGAAGGAAGACTGATAGTGGCGGGAAATATTAACTTTGTCTTTGATCCAGCTTTGGACACTCAGCCCCTTTCTCTGAGGTCAGAAGGAAAGTATATAAAAGGCAATTAAACATAAGCTTCATTAATTGCAGTTAGTAGAGGTATGGAGAATTTTACACCCCAGAGACAAAGATTTTACATATTATTCTTCAGTACACTTGTCATACTCTAGAATTGATTTTATTTTGTTAGACCACCAGCTCTTAGAAGGGATACAAAAAACAGAAATAAAATCAATAACTCAGACCATGCTGCAGTGGAGACAGTGTTGGAGTTAAAAGATATCCTAACTGGACAGAAGTCTTGGAGAACGGACAAATCTCTTCTATACGATTCTAGGATAATTGGGGATCTAGAGAAGGAAATGAACCTATTTTTTTGAAGAAAATAATAGAGAAAATACTGCTTGACTGTACTCTAAGAAACGCATAAAGTTTATATGAGGGGGGGGCTGATAGAGAGGGCTAAGAGGAAAAAAATATGGCAAGCTCAGAAACAATCCCTTCTACAAGAAATGCAGGTTCTGGAACAGTTGCATAAAGGGCTACACGTAGATCAAATAATGTCTAAATTGACAGAAAAGCGAGAGACGTTGAGGGACCTGATGGAGCAAGATACTAAATAGATATTTAATAAGACTAGTAAAAAGTATTATGAAATGGGGTTTAAGCCAGAAAAGCTATTGGCAGGGGTAATTAAACCTAGAAGTAATTTGAACTATATAGCAAAAATTAAAGATAAGAAAGGGGAAGTAAAATACTCTACAAAAGACGTTACAAAGATTTTCCAAGATTATTATCAATTGCTGTAAAAAGTTAACATACAAAATCCTGATGAATTACAAATCAGAATAAAATACAACAGAGCAATACTTAGAAAAGGCAAAGATGCTGGCTATATTAGAAGAAGGATTCACTAAGTTAGCTATAGAGATCTCAAAAGAGGAAATAGAACAGGCAATTAAAAGTACCAAAACAGGTAAAAACCCACGTCCGGATGGGTATATCTCACTATATTATAAAACATTCTTGGGAATTTTAGCTCCCTTTCAGTTATATATGAACGCCATAGGGGGAGGAGTTTAAATACGTAAAGAAGCATTAGGGGCCCATATAACTCCCTAGCTAAAGAAGGGAAGGATCTAACTGTGTGCCAGCTATAGGCCAATATCCTTGATCAATGAAGACAAAGATTTATGCGAGGATATTGGCTGAGAGGCTGAAGCCCCTTATGTCAAAATGGATAGAAAAAGATCAAGTAGGTTTTAGCCCTGGGAGGGAAGCGAAAGATAATGTAATAAGAGCATTGCTTTTGATCCATGGAGCCAAAAGGGGAAAAAAAACATTATTATTTCTGTCAGTAGATGCCGAAAAGGCCTTTGACAGATTGGACTGGGAGTATATGCTTGCGACACTGAGATATGTTGGCATAGGTCCATGTATGTATAAATGGATAGAGGCGGAGGCGCATTCGTGGCAGCTCCCAAGATGGCCGCCAGCTTCTAGCGCTCCTCTCCACCAAGGCCCCATAACAGCCACTGGAGCTCTCAGAGCGGTCCCACACGCACACCACTGGGATAACCTAGTGGGGGAGACCCTCAGGAACCTTCCGATGACAATGCCGCAAGCCAGGAGGAACCTCAGTGACCAGATGTCCACGGCAGCCGTTCCTCTCAGCTATGCCAAGACGGCGGCGGCTCCACGAGGCACACACAGCATGGAGACCTCAGATGAATCCATCGCAGATCAAGACCTGATACCGCCACACTCCCCAGGTACTTCCTAACCACCCCTGCCCCTGGCCGCATCCCCTGCCTCCACGGAGTTCCTGCTGGGCAGATTGAACTCTGGTCTCCCCTCCACCTCCATGCTGGACCCGCACACAGGCATGCTTCTTTCTGTGATCGAGGCAAATGATGCTACCCCCATCCCCAATGATTTCCCCTCCATGATGGAAGCATTCTCTCAATTACTCTCAAAAAGCTTAGCCTTAAATGCGGCCCAAATTACTTCATCCATCCATGCTGACATGCAGCAGTTAGGGATGAGAATGGACACTATAGAAAAGAAAGCTGATCAATCAGTAGCACAGAATAAATCAGAACTCAGCCAGGATTCATGACGTACAGGATCAATTGGAAATTGCATTTGCAAAGATCGACGACCTCGAGAACAGATCGAGAGGTTATAACTTTAGAATGAGGGGGCTCCCCGAATCCGAGAAGGATGTACATATTGCTTTAAAATCTCTGATAAAAGGGCCTTATCCCAGATATTCCTGATCACTGCATGTTAGATAGAGCCCACAGAGCCCTGCAACCCCCCCGCTCGGATGGTCTCCCCAGAGATATCATCTTGAAGCCCCATTTTTATTCGGTGAAGGAGGAGGTGATGAAAAAATCCAAATACTCGGATGACCTCAAGCTGTATGGTCACAAAATCCAGATTTTTGCAGACCTATCACCATATACAGTACAGAAAAGACGTGCTCTTAAACCGCTCCTTCAACTTCTGATGGAAAGAGAAATCACATATAGATGGTCTTTCCCTCTCCATCTGAACTTCTCATACAAGAACAAAAGTCATAGCTTCTTATCATTTGTAGAGGGAGAACGCCTTCTGCTACAATTAGGCCTGATCACACAGGAACCTCCCTCCACCAAGTCTCCCAGGGGAACCCCCCCGTCTTCGAAGAGACCCCCCACCAGCAAGCCTGCTGAAGCCCACCTGGCTACAACAGAATTCCAAGCGATTCAGGGAGAATATTCTGCCATGATGCCCAGGCTCCTTACAGGGATCAGGCCCCTGATCCAGGACATTCCTTCCTCCACTTTCTGCTTCCAGATGTTTCTTGGGGCATCCCTACACCCCTCCCCACTGGACAGCTCCATTTTGGGAATAACTCCTCACCTGCACTGACTCAGATGGGGATCAGTCACACGCCTTTACCGGACTGACTGCTACCAAAGAACTGGGGACCTTGGCTTTGTTACAGGTAAGGGGGGGGAGTAACTGCCTCTTAGCTCCTCCGAGAGCACTGACTGTATAGTTTTTACATTCTTCCTCTCCCACCATTGTAAACTCAGTAGGGACTTTAGTTCTTATCCCCTGAGGGATGATCAATGGTTCTCAAGGTTATAAGTGGTTAACGTTACTTCAGGTTCTCCTCGTACCTATCCCTCTGCGCGGTCGGTGTGGCTGACAACACCGGCGGCGCGGAAGAATACATCCACACGTTTAAGGGAGGTTGGCTCCCGCTTTATTGTTAAGGTTTCTGAGCTCATCCCGGGCGGGGTCTGCTCGCTCCCCTGGGCCCCTAGCATAAATGGCTGGGGCCCTGGGCAGGGGGCGGATACCGTTAGGGGCACTCAGTGATATAACTTGTTTTTAAACTTTGGTTTTTCACGGGACATTCTGCTTATTAGTATATCATAGGATCATGGATAGCCTTCAGTTGAATTGATCTTAAGGTGGCGGGGCTGTGGTGGACCCAGTGCACCTCTAGTGGGAACCAGGAGCACCGCTAGTGCTCTTGGTTGCTTACCCGGTTTCCCTCTATTTAGGGTAATCCGGTCCTCTCAGGTTTAGGGGCTCGGAGTGGCTAGCCCATTCCACCCCGGGGTTCATTGTTTTCATTGGTTTTATATAAATTAAAGTTTTTTTTTGTTTTTTTTTATCTCAGGTTTCTGTAACGTGCTTGTTTTTCTTCCTATCTGTTCTCATCTCTTTCTTCTTTTCCCTTGATAATGCTCATCTGAGTGTTCCCAGGTTCCACGTGTGCCTCTGGCCTCCCTTGTTAGGTCCCTGCTCATCGGCTTACATACCTTTCGGACTGCTCAGTGTGCATCCCTCTCAAAGAAAAGGTAAGATACATGTTTCTCATATAGGCTCACCCCCTCTGGTCCATGACTAATCCACATTGCCCCCCTCCCACCCCCAAAATTATTTCTGACAATGCTCAGGGCCTCAATTTGCCCATAAAACGCAGAAAACTTTTTCAACTGTACCAATCCGTGCATGCAGACATTCTCTTCCTTCAAGAGACCCATTTTCCATCCTCATATAAGCCCACTTTCCTCCATCAACGTTTCCCCCATTTTTTTTTTAGCTTCTGCAGTCAACAAAACAAAAGGGGTGGCCATCTGCTTTGCTAAGCACATTAACCTATCGCAACCGGAGACTGTAGTCGACCCTCTGGGACGCAATGTCCTGGTTTCTGGCCACATACATGGGGAACTATATACTTTTGTCTCATACTACACCCCTAATAAGGGGCAGAAAACCTTTTTTTGACTCCCTGATACACAAATTGCAACCACACTTAAAGGGTACGATTTTTATAGGCGGGGACTCCAACACGGCCTTCGACTTCTCTCTAGACAAGTCTGCAGGTAGAAAACCTAGGTGCCCTTCTAGACAGAGCGTTAAAATTGCGAAGCTGCTTCATGAGGCAGGACTGATTGATATCTGGAGAGAAACCAACCCTCACACTAAAGACTATACCGATTATTCAGCACCTCATAACTCCTTTGCCAGGATAGACCACATCTTCACATGGCCCACTTCGATTCCACTAATTAGATTGTCCAAGATAATAGATACTCCCTTGTCTGACCACTCAATGGTGACACTGATTACACAAAGAGCTGCGGGTGTCGGAAGCCCCCCTCGTTGGCGTTTGCAGGAATCCATTTTGAGTGACCCAGTACAATGCACCTTACTGGAAGAGACCATCAAGGAATACTTCCAAATTAATATGACGAGTGACGTTTCACCTCTAACCATTTGGGCGGTGCATAAGTCCGTGATTAGAGGAAAATTGATTCAAATAATATCTAAACTTAAAGCAGAACATAGAGTGGACATGATTAAGCTATCAGAGGACGTTTGTTTCTCAGAAAAGGCACACAAACAACACCCCAAGCCCGAGTCCCTAGCAAAATTAGACCAAGCCCGGGCCCTCCTTAATCTGACCTGGACTACGGCTGCCGAAAGACACCTTAGGTGGACTGGGGCAAAATTCCACTCCCAAAAGGACAGGATCGGTTTGAGGCTTGCAGTAAAGCTGAGCCCCAAACCCCGCTCCTTGGCATTCCCGAAAATCAGATTACCTTCGGGGAACCCGACACAAAACCCAGCTAAGATTATGGAAGCTTTCCTCCAGTTTTATTCCAAACTTTATAAATCGAACCCTCCATCCTCCCGACTGACTCAGACTACATTTCTAGATTCTCTACCACTGCCCACTGTGTCTACCGACCACAAGGACCTACTTGAGAGCCAATTCAACCAAACAGAAATACTGGATACGATCAAATCGCTGAAAGCGGGTTCCTCACCAGGCCCAGATGGCTTTTCCAATGGGTACTATAGAAAATTTGGCTCCTGCTTGGCCCCACACTTAAGACTATTTAATGCCCTTAGGGAGGGAAGCCCCCTCGGTGCTGACCTAAACTCAGCCTACATCTCGGTAATACCCAAAACCGGGTAAAGACATGAGCGAGGTGGGCAATTATCGCCTGATTTCGCTGATAAATAACGATATTAAAATAATGACAAAGATACTAGCAAATAGAGTTGCGAGCTTCATCCCTTCATATATCCACAGAGATCAGGTGGGTTTTATCCCTGGGAGACAGGGCCCAGACCAGATCCGACGGACCATCAACGTCATCTCACTCATAAAATCCCAATGGGATGGGGGCCCTCCTCAGAAAGGCTTCCTCCTCTCGATTGATTTCCACAAAGCCTTTGATTCGGTGGAATGGGCATATCTGTCTGGTATCCTTCGGAGGTGGGTGTTTGGCACATATTTTCTAAACTTAATCCATTCACTCTACTCTAACCCATCAGCACAGATGGCAGATACTCAGCCTCTTTCTCTATTGGTAGAGGTACCAGACAGGGATGCCCACTCTCCCCCCTCCTCTTCGCAATAGCCATCGAAACGCTGGCCATAGCGCTTGCGGGGAACAGGAACATAAATGTGCGCTTTATGCCGATGACCTCCTCCTCTTTATAACCTCCCCTATAATTTATACTCTGGTGGTTTAAAAAATACTGAGTTTTTAGCGAAATTTCTGGCTTGAAGGTCAATATGAATTAGTCAACGGCATTAAACATATCAGTTCCTAGCAGCCTACTTACACAACTCTCAAGCAACTTTGACTTCTCTTGGGCCTCCGCTGCAATTCCTTATCTAGGGATCAAACTAACACCAAACATTAATAACCTTTTTAAAGCAAACTATCCCCTTATGATTCTAAAATGTAGGGGCAACTTGGAAAAGTGGTCTAGATGTTGTCTGTCCTGGCTAGGCAGGGTGCATGCAGTGAAGATGACGCTTCTCCCCCGTCTCCTATATCTTTTTCGCTCCCTCCCAATCCCAAAGCAATTCCTCAGTAAATTTCAATCAGAAGTAGTACGCTTTGTCTGGGGCAACAAGGGGTATAGGTGCCCAACTAAAACCCTTTTTCGCCTGAAATCTCAGGGTGGTTTGGGGTTACCAGACCTTTGGGTTTACTATCAGGCAGCACAACTGTCTTTCCAGGGGCCCGAAACCTGATTGGCTCTCTATGGAAAGAAAAGCTATCCCCCATACCATACCATTGATTATCTCCTATGGCAGTGATGGCGAACCTTGGCACCCCAGATGTTTTGGAACTACATTTCCCATGATGCTCAACTACACCACAGAGTGCATGAACATCATGGGAAATGTAGTTCCAAAACATCAAGGTTTGCAATCACTGTTCTATGGTGTGATCCAAAGAGTAGGCCAGCCATAATTGTCCCCCACCCTCTCTCACTCCATTGCATTATGCTCCAAGCTTTACACACACACTCTCTGATATTCCCACTGAAACCATTAGCTCATCTATTCCATAATGTGAACTTCCCTCCGGGGCTCAATATAAAAGTGTTCCGTTGGTGGAAGGACAAGGGCCTTTATTGCATAGGCCACTTCCTTTCCCCAGCAGGTCCTCTTACCCTGTCCCATTGCAGGAAGAACCTGGATATGCCTGAGACGGAAAAGTTCAGGTTCGGCCCAAATCTCACATTTTCTAAATGCCATATGGACCAACAAATTGGAACCTCCCTCTATAACCCCTTATGAGCAATGGTGCTCCAATACTGTGGACCAGAGGGGAGGCATCTCCTTGATTTATACAGCCCTACAAACAAACTTGGACAAACCGACTTATGCTCGGGCCTGGGAGGAGGACACGGGTAGTAGGTGGACTCCATCAGAATGGTTCCAGGCCTCAAAACGCTCCTTTAAAAAGGTATTTGCAATATATCATTAATCAAAGCTAGTCTAAAAGGTACTGACCAGGTGGAATTATGTCCCATCCAGACTAGCGTTGATCTACCCAGGGACCTCGCCACTATGCTTCAGAGGCTGTAAACTAGAGGGTTCTATGATCCATATATGGTGGTCCTGTCCCCGCATTAGATCCTTCTGGCAGAAAATCTTTCGTACTATTAGCTCCTTAACAGATGAAATGGTAACACCTAAACCCAACATAGCTTTACTTAATCATCACATACCCAACCTGTCCAAGCATCTACAAGCTCTCTCTTTCTTTATTTTGTTAGGAAAATTACAATAGCTAAGGCCTGGAAGAGGCCCCTTGTCTCCTTCCAAGCTTGCAGGAGGAAAATCTCATGGATTATGGCTCAAGAACGAATAGTAGCAAAACTTAATGACAAAATTGAGAGATTTAATGCCACCTGGGAACCTTGGGCTAAATTTTGTAACATACCTTTCCTTCCTGGTATGGAGGCTGAAACCAGGAACGTTTCCCCCCTTCTTTGACCTCGCTCCTTTCACGTGTTTCTTTTCTCCCTTCTCTGGGGCACCTAGTCCCTACCTCACCTAAAATGCCGAAAGACCTGAATTTGCCCCTACGGGAAATTTTTCTATTGTTTTCGGTCAGACTGTTGGGGAGGGTTTCTCCCCATCACTGATGTACGGTCAATAAATCACCGGGAATTTAATTTTTTGACCTGGAGGGCTCTACTTACATAACCCTACCAATTGGTCAGCTTTGTTCTCAATTGAGGGATCGGTTGTGGGCCTGGGGGGCATCAGCATACCCCAAAGTGAGCTCCCAAAGGGGTGGGGCATATGGGGCCTCACGGGTGGTCCGGCAATCGCTTCCTAGGACCGCATATTCCTTGTCATCAGCCTCTATGGTGGGGAAGCCCTGACAGTCCTGACCCCTTACATGGTTGACACCGATGATTGATCTGATTCCTGCATCCATATTGTTCGATTTGGCAAATTTCGTTAATAAGCTAATTTCCCTTTGTTGGTTCACTTTATAGCAGATAAACTGGACTATTTCACGAATTAATGTTTCTCAAACTGTTATGGATAACTATCTTTGCTATGTATGTAACTTTGTCCAATAAAAACATTTTAAATTTTAAAAAATGGATAGAGGCATACTCCAGACCAACGGCTCAGGTACGGGTTAATGGATCCCTTTCAGGTACCTTTGCGCTGTACAATGGTACACATCAGGGATGTCCCCCTTCACCTTTATTTTGTCCTCTCCCTGGAACCTTTGCTAGCGACTATATGGGCAAATAAGGAAGTTAGGGGTGTGGAGGTGGCCGGACAAGAACATAAGGTTTCTGCATTTGCAGATGGCATGATGCTATACGTCAACAATCCTAGACAAAACACTTCCAAATATTGTAGTGGAATTTGAAAAGTATGGAGAAATTTTTAATCTAAAGATTAACCAAGAAAAGATGGAGATATTAATGTATCTGTACCTCTTGCAGAATGTAGAGATCTTAGATCTCTATATCCTTTTGCTTTGAAACAGAGGGGCTTAATACTTTAATCCAACTTCGGAAGCGGACGTATACCGGGATAATTATCTGCCTCTGTTAAATCAAGCAAGATTTGAGGGGATATCTGGCGAATAAGTTGTCTTGGTTGGGCAGGATACATGTGATCAAGATGGTGACTCCACCAAAAGCCCTATATGTTTTCCAAGCCCTCCTGATAAACATCCCAAAAGCTTATTTAAAAACCCTTAGAACATTGATTAGGAGAATTATATAGAAAAATAGGAACCCTCGTATCTCTATTGGGATATTGACCAGGCCGAGGTCTGGAGGGGATTATATCTCCCAGGTTTTGAGAGGTATCATGAGGCAGCGGTGCTACGGAGGACAATTGATTGGAATCATGGTACCTCTCAGAAAAAATAGGTATAATTAGAAGAAAATTTAAGTGGCGTATGCCTGGGTACCAAGACAATATAGGGGGCCTCCTATGGATGTAGCTGCAATAACAAAGGAAACTTTTAGAGCATGGGATGGCCTGTTTAAAAACAGGCTATGGCAATATAAAAGTCAGTTGATGCCCCTTTCGGGTACTAGCTACTTCCCACAAGGGAGGGAGAATAAGCTGTACCTGAGGTGGACATTTTTGGAAAGTTTAAGACTTTAAGATGTTCTGAATGGGAATACCCTCAATATCCAAATTACGAGAGAGATACGACGTCTCACACTGGGATGTTTGGATTTGTTTTTTTTTTGGTTTTTTTTTTTCTCTTGGGTGGAACTGGAGAGAGGGCCTTTTGTGTGACCCGTCAGCATTTATGACCCCGACTAGCCAACTTGCTGGGTCAGTGCGGCCCTATTGCTTGCTTACTTACTTGCCTAACATTGCCCCATTGTCTCTGATCTCCCAGATGCCATTGGAAATAACCCCCTATTGGTTTCCATCAGCAGATATTCTGCACATTGAGCCTGTATTTTTACCGGGTTCCCTTTTTTATTCACCCTCCCTTCCACACCAGTCTTTCAAACTTGCCCTTCTCACCTACCCACTGCTCAAACATAGAACGGTCAACCTCGACCACGATTCTCTGAACAAATGCTTCTTAATACATTGAGTAGGGGGCGTGGTCTGCCGGCGGAGTGTGATGGGCGCTTAGACACAGAGCTCCGTACACTGGGGAGAGCTCTGGCGCGACAACGGCTTGCATCCACAGCCATCCAGCCACCTAACACACAGGACACCCTCCTGCATCATGTCCCGAAAAAGAAAAGAGGAAAACCGACCGAAAAAGCTGACAGCTTTCTTTCTCAAGGTATCGCCTAAGGTCAGTGCTGCCCAAAATGGCGCCGGCGCGACCGAGGCTGAAGCAAGGTCTTCATACACAGATCTTCCTGACGATTTACAGGGGGATCAAGAGCCACAACTGCTGCCCCTATCTCCCAATCACTCGGCCAGAGGAAGCCCACACTCTGAGCACTGCTAAAGCCCATATGAGGCTTGATGATCCCTCATCCCCAGAGCATAGGGCGGCCAACCCATTTAATTCTCTCCAGTCAAATCAGGCCCTTCAATCCTCGGTAGCTGCCTTTCCTACCACAGGACAAACTGTATTGGACACGACTTAGAGGACATGCTCCTCTCACTGCAGACATCACTGATGTCAGATCTGTCTTCGCTTATAACTAAATTCTCCTCAGACATTAACAATTTGAGTAACATGGTCTCTTATATAGAAGACAAAATGGAGGGATGCACAACTGTGAATGATCTTGTGGACGCATATGATGAAGTGATAGATGAGCAGTCATGATCAAGGCTAAAATAGCAGATTTGGAAGACCACTCTAGCCGCAATAATGTGAAAATACACGGCATACCTGAATCAATACCACCTGCTGAGCTACCAAAATATGCAAATGACCTCATGCACGCTATCCTTCCCATTTCACTTGAAATCTCCATAGACCGCATACACACAATTTCCAAACCGCCTCATCTAGCTGCCTCAGTACCCAGAGATGTGCTTATGAGAGTGCATTTTTTTCCACGCTAAAGAAATGCTCCTGGTCAGCTGGAACCCTTCCCGCACTATTCGCCGACATACAGCTCTATACATATCTCTCTAAATACACCTTAAAACAACGCAGACAACTAAGTCCTGTCACCAAGGCCATGCATAACCATAAAATTCAGTACAAATGGCGATACTCAGCTGCCCTGCTCATCACAAAAAATGGTGCCGATCATACTATATCCACCCTTACAGGAGGACTGAAACTCATATACCTGGGGTATTATTCTCTACCAACCGCAGGACTCCAGCCTTCCTTTGCAAATCTCCATACAACCATTGCAACCACCAAAAGAACCATGAATGACACCCTGTGGTCTTAAATCCGTGGATGGGCCTTTCATATGTACACCTTTCTCTCCCCGGTTACTGAATTATAGCTAGCTAGATTTGTTTAAAAATTGACACTGACTGTTCTCCCCACGTTGAGGATTTGATATCCCCAGATTATTCGATCTGCCAATCGGTTATACCATAATAACCCACCTTCAATAATATCCAGCTCTTAAGTTGACTTTTTTTTCCCCTTTTGTCCTATTTTTGTTGTACCAATACACAGTTTAGCTCTCCAGCAACACAGCAAAGCTCCACAGATGTCTTGCATCTGGATCCACTTCATCACAGCAGAAGAACCAGAACATCAACCGGAACACCTCCAACAGAACCAACTAAGTCCCTACATAATTAACACTGACCGTTTCCACAAACCATGCCACTCAACATCCTATCTATAAATGCAAATGGACTCAACCATCCTGCCAAGCGCCATTCCCTATGGAAAACTGCCAAAACAAGGCACCAACTGTGACATCCTATGTGTCCAAGAGACGCACCTCTCATCCACAACTCCAAAATGCTCCAACAAACGTTTCCCACACATCTTTCAGGCTTCCTTTTCCTCCAAAGAAAGAGGAATCCTAATTGCAGTCAAGGACACAGTGAACTTCCAGTCCCATCAGGTGACTCTAGACCCGAATGGTCGGTATAATATACTGCAATGCAAGGTTACCTATACCCTGATAAGCCTATATGCACCCAATGTCCACCAAATGCGTTTTCTCAAGCGCCTCATGCAATCCATCAAATCTATCCAAAGAGACCATTTGATTATGTGCGGTGACTAACCTGGTACCTGATATTCACCTGGACTCATCAACACTGTTCAAGAGAAGAGAATCCCTTCTGAAAAAAACCCTACTTGACCAAGACATGTTTGACATTTGGCGATTCCACCACGGGTCTGAGAAAGACTACACATATCTTTCCCCACTTCATAAAATGAATTCAAGAATTTATCTTTTTCTTGCAGATAAGTGGCTTCTTCAAAAGGCCACTTCCTCAACTATTCATACCATGTTGTGGTCGGACCACGCGCCCATCAGCATCTAAATTGCAGACTCCCCACCACATTGACCATTGATCTAAAATCAATCTCTGGCGAGCAAACAATTTTCTACTGCAACAGCCAACATACTCTGCAGAGATCATCACTCTACTCTGAATTCTTTACGAACAGCGTGGGCTTGGTACCCGACCACAGCATGGTATGGAATGCACACAAGGTATTTATAAGAGGTGTATTAATACAAATGAATTCTTGTATGAAAAAAAGGAGCAGAGACTAGAGTACCTCACGACTGCCATAGCAGACCTAGCAAAAACCAACAAAGCAAATCCACAGGCCATACATTCAGCTAAGCTTATAGGCAAGAGCTTAGAACCCTTCTCTTGAACTCCTATGAAAAAACAGCACAAACTGAAGGCCATGGCTTAGTCCATCTCAAACAAGGCAGGGAAAGCTCTAGCTAGACGCCTAAAGGGATATCAGGCAATAACCAAAATAGCCTATCTAATTCACCTTCACACAAAAGAAAAATTGCTAAACCCCCAAGACGTGGCTGACGCCTTCAGTTCATTACAGTGACCTATATAACCTTAAAGTGGTTGTAAACCCATTAAAACCACTTTAACCAACAGGTAAACCTATATTAAGGCTTACCTGTAGGTGCAAGAAATATCTCCCAAACATAAAAGGTTTAAGAGATATTTGCAGAAATAGCGGCACCGATGTCTACGGTGCATGCCCTGCAGACATCGGGCGCAGGCGCAATGGGAGTGGCGTTTCTAATGGCGATCTTGCTGTTAGTGGCGGCACCAGCACGCATGCGCGGGAGTGATGTCATCGCAGCTCCAGCCAGTCACAGCGCCGGAGCTGCGATACCCGGAAGTCACTCCGGGAGAGATGGCAGCGTCGGAGGAGGCGAACGAGGGCCGATGCGGGGGCTTCGATCTCAGGTAAGTAATTCATAAGGAGCTAGTATGCTAGCTCATTATGCCTTTGTCTTGCAGGGTGTATTTTTTTTTTTTTACAGAGGCTTTACTTCCTCTTTAAACTTGACGCCCTGACTCACCATCCCTCTATTGATGACATTGATGCCTTTCTAAACCACGTAAACCTCCCAACCCTAAATGAAACAACTTGACTCCCTGAACGCACCTTTCACAACCTCAGAACTACAATCTGTCATCAAATCTCTCCCATTAGGGAAAGCTCCAGGTCCTGACGGACTGACTAGCAAATATTATAAGCAATTCTCTTCCATACTCACTCAACATATGGCTACCCTATACAATGAAGCAGTTTCCTTTTCCTCATTCCCTCAATAATCACCCTCCCAAAACCATGGAAAGACCCGACTACCCCCCAAAATTTTAGGCCAATCTCTTTACTAAATCTTGATTTAAAAATGTATGCAAAAGCTATAGCCATCAGACTAAATAACATACTACCCACCCTAAATCACTGCGATCAATCCAGTTTCACCATGGGTCGCCAAGCGCCTGACGCTACCAGAAGGCTCATTATCTACCACGCTGAGTCCAACGGAACGCCATCTCTGCTTCTATCTTTGGATGTAGAGAAGGCATTCAACAGGATTCACTGGACTTATCTCCAGAGTCCTTTTTAAATTTGGTTTCAAAAGAAAGGCTTCTGCAAGCTGCCCTAGCCCTATACACAACACCCTCCGCGAAAGTATACTTCTCTGGAATGATATCCCAACTATTCCAAATAACCAATGGTACGTGCCGGGGATGTCCATTATCACCCCTGATCTTTAATCTTCTTATGGAGCCCCTAGCAGAACACATCAGAACTAACCCCCTCATCTCTGGCCTCACAATCAATAGATCCCAACATAAAATTAGTTTATTTGCCGATGATGTCATCCTAATGGTCAACAACCCAACCTCTTCCCTAAGCAGCAGTTCAAGACATTTTCATGTGGTTCAGCAAGATATACTACAAAATAAATGAAACCAAATCATTCATACTCAAATCTAGGTATAGATGCTATGACTACACATCTACTACAATCCCAGCTCCCTTACACCTGGGCAGAAAAAAGTATCTCATATCTCGGTATTTAGCTCACCAAATCAGTTAAACATCTTTCCGCGTGTAACTACACAATGTTTACCAAAAAACTGCAGGCTGACCCACAAAAACTAGCGCGACACAAACTATCATGGTCAGGGAGACTAGCATCATTTAAAATTAACCACCTTCCACAATTGCTCTACCTTTTTAGAAGAATACCCATCCCGATACCTCAATCCTATTTTAAGTTTCTACAAACCATCCTAAACAAGTTCATCTGGCAAGGTAAGAAACCCCAAAGTGCCCACTCGAAACTTATCAAACACAGATTAGCAGGAGGATCAGGGTACACAGACTTTGCAGACTACTCCCAAGCCACCATACTAACGCAAATATGAGAATGGTTTAGCCTTACCCCTAACACCCACTGGGGTCAAATAGAATAATCTTCACTTATCAGATCAGACCTAAGAACCTGGACTTTAGGGATCCCTTTAGGCATCATTATACCAAATGTTCTTTCCCCTACAATGAAAGCCTCAGCACGTGCATGGAAAAAAAATTACAAAAAAAGAACTAACATCCTTGCAAGCCATATCACCCCTCATCCTGATAGGAGTTCCCACACAACACCAGACCTCTTGCCATCCCAGTGAAGAAGCAAAGGTATCCTTCACATTAAAGACCTGTTTCTCCAATTCCAAATTAAAAACCTTCTCCCAAATGAGAGTAGAGTTTGCACTTCCAACCTCTGAATATTTTACTCATCTACGGGTAACCCATTGCTTATCCTCCCTACCTAAACCAAAACCAATATAATCCTTACCTTCCACCATATGGTATTTTTTAACTCACCCATCTCCTACACGGAAAGGCATCTCATTGCTCTACAACATCTTACACCAAAAAACAAAAAACGGAATTACTTACCGGTAACATCCTTTTCCAGGAGTGTTTCAGGACAGCACCATAGAGAGACGCTGGCCCCTCCCCTCTTAGGAAACACCGCCTTTCAATTCAATATTTAAATCTCACCGTCCCCTCAGTTCTTCAAGAGTACCTCCGGCCAGCTGGGGAGACACAAGAATACGTCATACAAATCTTTATCTTATCTGGCAAACTCATGTGATTAGTTCTCATAGATAGCCAACAATTTGGGTGGGTACCGGTGCTGTCCTGAAAGACTCCTGGAAAAGGATGTTACCCGTAAGTAACTCCGTTTTTCCCCATACATCTTTCAGAACAGGACCATAGAGAGGATAAGCGAGCACCTTACCTTAGGGAGGGACGCCAGCTCTAAGCCAGTGCATCCACCCTGGCTGCTCCGTCCCATCTGTTTAGGGAAAAGAACAGGTGCGCTTTTGTGTTCACCCTGGAAGCGAAGAGGTCCACACAAGGCACCCCCCACTTCTGAGTGATCATCACAAAGATGTCCTGGTTCAAAACCCAGTCGCCTTCACTCAGCATCTTTCTGCTGAGAAAATCCGCTACCTGGTTTTTGTTCCCCCTTCAAATGTACTGCCGAAAGGGATAGAATGTTTGCTTCAGTCCACCTGATGGATTCCGCCAGAACCCACAAGGATCTGCTCCTGGTACCCCCTTGCTTGTTGATATAGGCCACCGCTGAGGAGTTGTCCGAACGGACCTGCACATGCTGTCCCAGGAGTTCTCTCTGAAGAGCTCTGAGTGCCAAGTCTATTGCTCTCAGTTCCCTCCAGTTCGAGGTCTTCTTTGCGTCCTCTCTCCTCCAAGTACCTTGCACCATCCTGGGATCTAGGGTCCCCAACCTGTGCCACTCGCATCGGTCGTGACCATCCTGGAGACTGGAAGGACCCACTCCAGGCCCTGTGAAAGATTGAATCCCTTTCACCACCAGAGGGACCTCTTGACTTTGCTCGGCACAGATATTAGGGTATCCAGGGACCCCTGACTGTGGTCCCAGACCCTCAGGAACAACCCTACAACAAACAGTTGTACAGGGCGAAAATGGAGCCCTGCCCACTGAACTGCCAGGAGCGTGGAAGTCAGTAAGCCCAAAACTGACATAGCTTTTCTTACTGAGATCTGACGGCTGCCCTGAAGCAACAACATTGCTTTGTCCACCTTCTGGATCTTCTCTACGGGAAGGAACACCTTTTGCTTTGTTGAATCCAACTGGATTTTTCCAGGTTCAAGAGCCACCCCAAGTTTTCTAGGATGTCTCTTGCTACCTGAAGATCCTGGGACAACTGCTCCAGGGAAGAGGCAAACAGAAGTAGATCGTCCAAGTATGCGACTACCGAGATGCCTCTAAGCCGTAAGAAAGCCAGGACCTCCACATAACTTTGGTGAAGATGCGGGGGGGGAAGAGCATAGTCCAAAGGGGAGTGCTTTGAACTGTAAATAAAATTTCCCTTCCCTGGCTTTTAGCGCCAGTCTGAGAAACTTCTGATAACCTTCTGCGACTGGGAAGTGCAGATAACTGTCTTTCAAGTCTATCAACGCCATGAAGAAATTTGGGGGAAGAAGCGCCTTCACCAAGTAGACAGAGTCCATCCGGAATCTCCTGTAAGTAATTGAGACATTCAGAGACTTCAGGTTCATGATAAGCCTGAACTTTCCCGAAGGTTTACAGAGCACAAAGATGTGGGAATAAAAGCCTCTGCCCGTCTCCTCTGCTGGAACTTGTACCACCACCTTTGCTACTCCAGCTCCTGTAGGGAGGATAGAAGAGCTGATGATTTTTCTGCACATTTTGGCAGCTCGGTGACAAGGAGTCTGTGCGGAGGAGGTTCTGAGAACTTCAGCCGGTAACCTCTTCTTATGATCCCTAACACAAACTGGTTGGAAGGTTGGAGGTGATCATCTCCCACTGTGGAAGGAAAGCCCCCAATCTTCCTCCCACCCTGGTAAACCCATCATTAGGTTTTCTTGGGCTGTTCAGGAGGGCGAAAAATCGCTCTTCCACGACCCTTGCCCTTCTGCCCCCAAGCCTTTTTCTGCCGCTCAGCTTTTGGGGCTTCAAACTTTCTCTGAGGGCGAGACTTTCTTTTGGTCTGCTCCTCAAAATTCTTTTTAACGGGAAAGGACTTTTTCTTATCGGCCGTCCAAGCCAAAACGGCCTCTAACCCTGGTCCAAATAGAAGATCCCCTGTGATTGAAATCCCACAGAGTTTAACTTTAGACGCGCTGTCCCCTTGCCATGTCTTAAGCCATAAGGCCCTTCGAGCTGAATTAGTGAGGGCTGAGGACATTGTGGACATGCGCACTGATTCAGCTGAAGCATCTGCAATATATGCTACCCCCTTAAGTAGCATGGGGAAGGAAGAATAAATAAATAAAATAGTTGTTAATAATAAAAAATAAATAAATAGTTTTTTTTGGCGTCCCTGCTTCAATGTGCGCCTTAATTTGAGTAAGCCAATATTCCATATTGCGGGCCACCACTGTGACCGCCATGGCAGGCTTAAGGTTTCCTTGCGACAAATCCCAGGACTTCGTCAAAAGAGTCCATCCTTCTGTCCATGGGATCTGAAAGAGCCCCCATATCTTCGAAGGCCAGGTCTGTATGCCTGCAAACCTGAGAAAAAGCAGCATCTAGTCTGGGAGACCTATTCCAGACTAGAGACCCTTCCTCTGCAAAAGGAAACCTTCATTTCAAAGCCCTTGAAAAGAAAAAAGTTTCCTTTCAGGATCTTGCCATTCCTTCTTGATGGCTTTGACCAAGACATCATGGACCGGGACCTCCCTTTTTTGTTCCCGTAGACCTTTGTACATCTGGTCATGGATTGATAATGCCTTCTTTTCCTCTTGTATACCCAAAGTGGTGTGGATAGCTCCCAAGAGATCCTCCACTTCGTCAAGGGAAAGTTTATAGCGAAAGGTTCTTGTGGATTCTCCATTCACCTCCTCTGCATCCGACTTCCCTTGGGAGTCTGAAGTGGCGCTGTCTGGCTCCTCCTCAATTTCCTCTGGTCTCTCTCCACTAACAGAGGGAGTATCCACTGGGCCAGGTGTAACACTCTGCTGCACTGGTGAAGGATTTCTCTGGGCTTGCGGCAATTGGAAGCTAGAAAAGAGTGCTTTAAAGGACTGAAAGGTGCTAGAAAGCTCCTTGACGGACGTTGCCAGGTCTGTACCCTGTTCTGCCGCCTACTCCCTAACTAACCCCTCAATGCACTCTTTACAGAGTGCCTTGGTCCAGGATTCCCCCATGGTGACTCCACAAGAGGGACATTTTTTCTTGGAACCATGAGGCGGCTTGTTTTTCTTTGTGGCTTTCTGAAAAAAGAAAGAGCAGCCATAAATGCCCAATCTCACCAGTGGTATTACAGAGGACCACCAGGAGTGCTCCCCCCAGTACCAACCACCACCTGGGTCCCAGACACACTCCCCCCCCCGACCACCAGGGAGGGGAAACACCCGTGGAGCTAACAGGATTAGGTAAGGGAACACCACCCCAGGGTTCCACTTCCCTTAGCATGGCTGGTGCTATTATCTCCTGGAGCAGTTCGCGAGACCTCTGCCTCCGACATGTCCCGCTGAGGATGGTGGTCGATCGTGCCCCCAACAGCTGACTCTACAGCAAAAGACAGGGTCGCACAAGCCGAACGCTCGGTCCATTTTCTGTCCCCCACTTAGAACCGGAAGACGCAGGATCATTGGAAGTGCGCGCCCCCGCCGGAACTCACGTCGCCCGTCATCTGGCCCAGCCATAGAGCTCCACAAGCTGGCTGCCTGAACAGGCAGGAGGGATCCGGAGCACTTCCCACAGCACCCCCTGGGTGGAAGAACGCGGACCTCCTCAGCTGTCCTCCTTTCCCCAAGAGAAGCTGAGGCGCACCAAACTATGGGCATGTCCTAACATACAGCCTTACTGGTCCACTATCTTCCAAATCTTAAGAAATGTCTCCAAATTGCCACATCCCCATCTCCCCTGCACTGGCACTCCTAAATCTAACAATAGAAGCCATCCCTTCCCCCCTAAGAACAATAACCACACACACACACACATCCTTTTAGCAACCAGACTCAACATCACTCGCCTGTGGAAATCGGTCACAACTCCCACTATTGAAAACACCATTGAAATATGGAACAGATCTCCCCTTGTTTTTCGGCATCTCCAGCAGGAATAGGTTGATTGGGAGCCAAAAGAGTAAGAGTTAGGTTCCATCTTTGAGAAGTCTTTTGGGATAGTTCCCAGGGCTGAGCAGCTGGTAGATTGGTTTCCTCTGGTGGGGAGTCACTGCTAGGGAGCCCTGGCTGGACCCCCAGAGAGGCTGAAGCCAAAATGTTTGAGGAAGGGGGAATCAGGTCCCTCTCTCTCTCTCTCTCTCTCTCGCAACCAGGTAAAGGCTAGGGAGCCGCTATTACCTGTTTTGAAATAGAAAAGAAGGAAGGAAATCAGTAATTTAAGATGATATGGCCTCTGCTCATCATGTATCCCCAGCAACGCCATGGCCGGCAAGAGCGGAATAGAGGTCTGCAATCTGGAGTTGATTTCACCTACAATCTTAGTCCAAAATAGTGCAACAACTGGGCACTCCCAGAACATATGTATAAATGTACCTATATGGACTTTGCATTTAGGACCTGTGTATAAATTTAACTTGAATCAGTTTGTCCTTGGATGTTATCACTAATTTCGGGCCATACTCTAGACAGTCCTCCCATCCCTCCTTATCCAGCGACGGGATATCAGCCCGCCATCTTTCCCATAATTCATTAATCTTAGGGGAATCTCTTCCCAGCAACGCATTATATAGAGAGGATAGGGGTTTAGTCAAGTCTCCAGGAGATAGGAGATCTTCGATGAGATCCGTCTGTAACAGGGGAGTTTGCGGGAATTGAGCCCTGGCCGCATGTCTCAGCTGTAGGTACCGGAACCCCATCTAACGGGGCAGTCCGAATTTAACCGTAAGCTCATGTAAGGAGAGCAGTTGTCCCCCAGACATTACGTGTTCCAACATGGTTACACCATATCTGGCCCACACCACTGGGTCCGGTATCATACGGAAGTGTTTAAGTCGTGGGTTCCCCCATAGGGGATGAGCTGGAGACAACTGGCCAGGTCTCAAGTATCTGCGCCTAGCCGCCTCCCATACTCTCCAAGTTGCTCTAGTAGGTCCAGGGACCTCACAATATGCCTTGGGTCCTCTATAGGGAAAATTCCGAAGGTCCGTCAAGGAACCCAGAATATTCGCCTCGAGACAGGTTGCCACATTGGATCTAGAGCCCTGGAACCACCAGTGCACCGTCACCAACATGGCCGCCCAAAAATATATCTGGAAATTTGGGAGGGCAAGTCCACCCAAATCTGCAGGTAAACATAACGTAGTACGTGCCAACCTAGGGTTTCTCCCCGACCAAATAAAGGAACTCACTATACGGTCAATCTCCCGAAAAAACGAGGCGGGGACCCAGACCGGGCAATTCCTAAACAGATAGTTACATTTGGGCAGTATCATCATTTTAAGGAGACTAATGCGTCCCAGAAGATTCAGAGGAAGATTCTCCCAGGCAGCACATTTCGAACGTAGGGTGTTCAGGACAGGGGCCAGGTTTTTTACAATAAAATCAGAGAGATTCCTAGTGATCACAACTCCAAGATATTTAATATTCCTTAACCCTTTGTAGTGGGGAGGAGAGGGGTCCAGAGTTAACTCCATCATCTATAAAAAATAGGACTGATTTGGTCCAATTTATTTTAACTCCCGAAAGTCCACCAAAATTGTCAAAGATACGCAAGGCAGCTTGAAGAGAGGGCCCAGCATCATTTAGGTACAATAATGCATCGTCAGCATAGAGGGAGAGGCGCTCTTCCATCATACCCACCCGTAGGCCCAGAACGTCCAGTGCACTCCTAATGGCAATTGCCAGAGGCGCCAGGGCGAACAGGCTGGGGGAGAGCGGGCATCCCTGCCTCGTACCGCGAAACAGATCGAAGGAGTCTGAGACCCAATTGTTGGTGCGAACCCGTGCCAGGGGGGATCGGTACAGCAATCGTACTCCGTGAATAAATTTGGGACCGAATCCAAATCTACGTAAAGTCTCCCATAAAAATTTCCATTCAACGGCCTTCTCGGCATCCAAAGAGGCAATAACCCTGGACCCCGTGTTGTCATGCGATGTTGTTAAGTTAAGGAATAGGCACCTAATATTTATATCTGTGCCCTTGCCTGGCATAAATCCCGTCTGGTCTATACCCACTAGGTCTTCTATTACATGAGATAGTCGGGTGGCCAAGACCTTAGCAAAGATCTTGGCATCGACATTAAGCAACGAGGTGGGCCTGTACGATGCGCAGTCAAGAGGGTCTTTTCCTGGTTTAGGAACCAGTACAATAACCGCCTCATTCATTGAGTCAGGTAGGGCTGGCAGAGTTGCAAATTTAGAAAGCAGTGAAGTCAACTTAGGGGCCAGTAGTTCAGAAAAATTGGAGTAAAATTCAGATGGTAAACCATCTGCACCCGGGGCTTTCCCTTCCTTGAGATGTCCCATGGCAACCTGTATCTCCTCAAGTGTGATGTCAGTCTCTAGTCCCTTCCTTGCTTCCTCAGACAAAACAGGAATAGACAGGGAGTCAAAAAAAGAGGATATGGATGAATCCGATGCAACATCTCTAGAGGAGTAAACCTCCTGAAAGTATTCTCGAAAACGGTCATTAATATTAGCAGGGTCAGTAAGGATCTGGTCAGTATCATCTCTAATGGAGCCTATGGGGGTTGAAGGTATGTTTCCCTTAGCCAGTCACGCAAGAAGCTTCCCATTTTTACCACCATGCTCGAACACGCGTTGAGCGGAGTATAACAAAGCCTTGTCCGTCTGGGCCATCCTAGTGGTGGATAGGTCACGCAGAGCCTTTTTCCACGCCCTATACCGGTCTTCCCCAAAAGCAGAAACGTATTCAGCCTCCAACCTGTCTGCCAGTGCCTCCAGCTTAACTATGGAGCGAGTAGGAGAGATATTGAAGAGATAGAGCAAGAGACTCCTGCGCTGCTCGCGGACTCCTAAACAGGGGGGCACTGCTGCAACACCTAAAAACTGCTCCACACAGACAAAAACGCATATGAAATAGAGGGGGGGGGTGGTTGCGCTGTGATGGGGAAGGGGATGGGAAAAAAGGGGGGGGGGAATCTACACTAGAGTGTATCTGGCAAATATGCCAAGTGACCTGAAGGTAAAATATATAAAACAAAACACAGCACACTAGTGTATAATAAATGACTAAAAAAGTGACAAGTGCATATAATAAACGAATGGATAGAAAGCACTGAATAGTGTAGGTATAAAAGCAAAGTGGTAATGAATCACATAAAAATGAGCAATGCACATGATAAGAAGGGCAATCACACTGATGACATATAATGCATATCTCACTAGGTGCACAAAAGAGCTAGTGAGTAAATCTTAAACATAAATCAGAAACGCTTGACCAATGAAATACATCAATAAATAATGATAAATAGTGCCCCCATCAAAGACCACCCCCCTCCCTTCACCTGTCAATTTGTTTGGATGTCTACTTGAATTGTGACCCAGCATTATTACACTTGGTGGTGGGACTGTCGTCTATATTCAACACCATCATTATATTTTTATATATACATTTGGAGATCCACGGTTTCTATATTTTTCTGGATTTATATTTCCTTTTGCCATGATGATTGTGATTCATTACCACTTTGCTTTTATACCTACACTATTCAGTGCTTTCTATCCATTCGTTTATTATATGCACTTGTCACTTTTTTAGTCATTTATTATACACTAGTGTGCTGTGTTTTGTTTTATATATTTTACCTTCAGGTCACTTGGCATATTTGCCAGATACACTCTAGTGTAGATTCCCCCCCCCCTTTTTTCCCATCCCCTTCCCCATCACAGCGCAACCACCACCCCCCTCTATTTCATATGGAGCGAGTAGAGTCACGCTTGAGCCGAGTGATACTATGTCCATACTCCCCTCGTATCCAAGCTTTAAATGAGTCCCATACAACAGAAGGGGCAGCTGATTCAGCATTGTCTGTCCAGAAATTGCAGATAGAGGCCGTTAGGGGTTCCAACAGTCTCTCATCATTAGCCCAAAATCTGGATAAGCGCCACAGGCGAGTTCCTGGTGGAACAGACAGCGTCAGTGTCAAACACAATGGTGCGTGATCTGAAATTCCCCTGGGAAGCACAGATAGGTCATGTACATATTGTAGTGCAGGGCACGAAGCATAGACAAGATCTATTCTGGACAGCATTTTGTGTGAGGCTGAGTGGCAGGTGAAGACTTTCAATGTCGGGTACAGGTGCCTCCAAACGTCAGTGAGGGCAAAAGTTTCCGCCCACTGCCTGAGGTCCGGAGTGTCCCGAGCCGAGGATTGCAGCCGATCAAGTTCCACCAGTGGAACCATGTTAAAGTCCCCCATGAGGTATACCAAGGCGGTATCAAATTGCACCGCTATTTGCATGATCTCGTGAAGGACCCTGCCAGATGCTGGCGGAGGAACATAAAGCCCAGCTAGTACCACATTCTTATCAAATATATTAGCATGTATAACAACAAATCTCCCTTCTTTATCTGTTTTAACCTCAATCAGCCTAAACGGTAGTGTCTTGTGGACCAGGATGCTAACCCCTCGGGCATAGGTGGAAAAGGTGGAATGATAATTAAGGCCCACCCACGCTTTCCTAAGGCATACCGTTTTGTTTTGCGGCAAATGTGTCTCCTGGAGAATACAGATCTGCGGGTTGTGGGAGCGAAGCGAAACAACAAGGAACGCTTAACAGCAGTATTAAGCTCTCGAACGTTCCATGAAATTACCTTTAACTCAGCCATGAAGTATGAGGTATAGTGGATATGCAGTTATGTAACATACCAGACAGGTAGCATCCCAGTCCAGCCACACATATTATTCTACATAGCACTGTGTAAATGGTTCTGTTCAAACATACGTCATATCTAAAGCACCTGAAACAACAAAATAGTGTTAACAAAAACAAACCCAGCATTAAACCCCGCCCCCCACCCTGCATCCCCCACCCCAACCTAGGAATGCCAAACATCAAAAAAGAAAAATAAAACCCCAAGTTCAGGGAGCGTGAACCAGTGGGTGTAGACCCTTAGTGGAGAGGATTGTCCACGTAAGGTGACGAGAGACTCGGCCGCCATTAGGAATCAGGATAGCGTTCCAACCAACAAAGGTTATTTCGGACCGTCTCATTTCGGACCAATGTGGGTGAGTAGATGTGTGGATTAAACTAGCAGCACATGATGAATAGAAAAAATAAAAAATAAAATAAAATAAAATAAAATATGTTCTCTGTTTAGGATAAATGAGGAAGATCATCCTGTAGCTCAGGAAGACAGGGTATACCATACTCTAGGCGGTCCATCTGGCAAGGTGCTTTCCTCCCTCGAATGCGATTAGCAAGTGATTATCTCCTAGATTGGAATTTCAGACTAGGCAGTCATAATAAAAGGTGTATATCACTTGCAAGTGGGAGAAGAAGAAGTGATCCTGCAATACGTGCAACGGTCACTAGAGTCTGCCAGTGACCATCCTACAGGAACCAGGATCAACACTGAAATCTGAGCTTCCAAGAGAGCCAACAAATCATTGCTGCAGTAAGTCAGTATAACATAGGCACTCTTCATCTCTAAAAATCCCATCATCTCAGAAACATCTTGTAAAGGGCAAAAAAGGTTATCCCACAGTAGATTCAACCAGCGGCAAGCTTGGAAGTAAATATCACCTGGCATAGCCAGGGGCACAACACTTCTACTGTATACCGACAGGGAATACAAAAGGCACAACGGGTGCAAGATTAATTCCCCTGTTGAGATTTAAACAATCAGCGGCCAATATTCAGAGCAGAAGTACAGAAGAGCATATTGCAGCGTTTAACGGTTGGGGGGCAATGATTCCAGCCATGCGTTAGCATCCCTGGGGGAGGTAAAAAATCTGGTAGTTTCCCCGTCTTGAACCCTTAACCGTGCTGGAAACAGAACACTGTATCGAATGCCCTTAAGACGCATGGCAGCCTTCACCTGGTCAAAGGAGCGTCTGAGCTTTTGAGTTTCAACAGAGTAGTCAGGGAAGATAAGTAGCTTGTTATTTTGATGGCGTATTTCTCCCTGCACTCTAGCAGCCCGGAGCACTTCATCCCTGTCACAGAAATTCAGAAACTTTAGGATGAATGTGCGTGGCGGTGCTCCAGGGGGGCCCGGCTTGGGAGGGATCCGGTGAGCCCGCTCCACCGCATAGAAAGGTGAGAATTGAGTCCCTGGTAGGAGGAAACGTATTAGACCTTCAATAAACTCCGTCGGACATTTCCCCTCAGCTCCCTCCACCAGACCTACAATACGAAGGTTGTTCCTCCTATTACGGTTTTCTGCATCTTCGGATTTATATTCCAGTGCTCTAATTTTGGTTTGCAGGGCCCTTAGGTCTGCTCCTTGAGACTCTACAGTGTCCTCTACTTGCCCCAAACGCTGTTCCGCAGCAGAGAGTCTGCCCCTTATTTTATCCATGTCCAGCCTTATTAGACCAACATCTAATTGCACAGCATCTATCTTGGAGGTAAGGGTAGTAAGGGAGGCTTGGCAATTTCCTATAGCAGCCAGGACATCAGCCAGGCCTGGCTGTGTAGAGGGGGACTGCTCTGGCTGCTCTGTTTGGGACGCCATGTTGCCACTAGCGCGCCTCCCGGGCCCCACGCGGTCTGCACAGGCCGCCTCTGTCTCCACCGGTTCGGGGGGAAGTTTCAACTTCTTACCCCTTCCTCTGGCTGGCCGGGATGATCGGCGGTGCATGTGAAGAAATCCGTTGGCTTGAAAACCTGCTGCTGATGCTGCTTTTAAGAATTTTCCACACAAGTGAGTTGCCAGGGGCAGAGGTGACCCTGGGTATATCAAGATGGACGCTGCTCCAGGGACCAGGTCAGGGCCTCAGACCTTTCAGCCAACTGCCACAGGGTGTAGAAATACTGTGGCAGTGCCCACAGGTAGTCCGATGGCCAGGGCAGGTAACCAGGAGTCTCTGGGGAACAAGATGTGGCAAGGTATTGTGTCGGAGCTGCCACCGGGTGTAGCAAGATGGCCGCCGCTCCAGGCCCAGGTCGAGGCCTCAGACCTTTCAGCCAGCTGCTACCAGGTATAAAAATATTGTGGCAGTGCCCACAGGTAGTCCGGTGGCCAGGGCAGGTAGCTAGGAGTCTCTGGGGAGCAAGATGTGTCCAGAAAATGTGCAGAAGCCGCCGCCGGGTGCAGCAAGATGGCAGCCGCTCCACGGACTAGGCCGAAGCCGCGGTCTTTCCCACAGGCAGTCCCCGGACAGGGAGATCCGGCGATCGCGGCCGCCGATGGCGCTCCAAGAGGCTGGATAACCCCGATGGCTAGTCAGGGAGCAAAACAGGCTTGCTAATCACTGTAGTCAGGTTAGGATCGCCAGGATTACAGCAGGATTGTGTTGCAGGAGTATGGGCAAGTGGAGCTCTCACTGCACACGTCCTACCCCATCGCTCTCCAGGCCACGCCCCCGGAAATTCTGTTTCACTCTCGACCTATCCCTAATATATACCCAACAGTCTTAAATAATTCTGACGGGTCCCCTCCGGAAATATTGGAGATGGCTCCTTAGAGGGTCGCCAGTGTCCGGTTTGCCACAGTTTGCTCCCAAGGGGGTGACGAGACGGGTGCAGTTATCTATTCCCAACTTTAATTTAAGGAACAGAAGAGAGTCATCCTTGTATAAAAATCAATCACTAAGACTATTAAAGTACAACATTTCTCACTCCCTTGTTTGTTAGAATGTTCATGTTTGGTTATTGCTGTTCATGTTTTTGCTTATTCCTTGAGACAACTAAATGTACCACAGTTCATTTTATGGCACATCAAGTCTACTTAACAGAACATTGTATAATCACTATGTACAGTACAACTATTTGTTTTCCAATACTATTGTATTTCTTTGCAAAAAAATTCAATATATGGATTAAAAATGAAAAAAAAAAAAAAACATTTGAAAGGTGAAGCAGTGACACGTCCCCCCGTGCCTAAAGTATCTCTCCACCATGCCCATGAAACTGATCTCCCTGAATGTCATGGGGTTGAATAGACCACTCAAAAGAGCTAGCCTTCAAAAGGAGTGGATTAAGCAAAGCGCTGACATAGAATTCATCCAGGAGACACATTTTGCTTTGGCAAAAACTCAGACACTCCAGCTTAAAGGTTACAAAACTATCTTACTCGCATCTGGCCATTTTTGTGGAGGAGCAGCGTGGCATAGGAGCACCTAGGTTTCTTGTGTGACCAGACATAGGTATTAAATAATCTCTTGATAGATGAAAAGAACGGGATGTGTATAGGGAGGACTCTGCTGCCCTTCCAGCTCAAGATAGGTAGTGTTTATCAATCATTTGAAGGTCCTGTTTGCATGAGGCCAAAAATGGGGTGTAGCTATGATGGTGTAAGTTGGTAGTGGATGAGTTTAGAGATGCCCAGATTTGGCAAGGACTTTGAAACCCTTTGGAAAGGAAAGTTTGATTGCAAGTGTGTACGCTGAGAATATTGGATTTGGATTTGTTTACCTTATTATAAGAAACAGCATTTAACATTTTATACACCCCTGGAAGGGAAGAAGCCGGTTCTGTTAGAGACAATATTATGTTGTCCACGAATAGTGTGATTTTGTACGTTTTAAAGATTCTGTGGCACAAATCTTATGGGCTAGTGGTTCATTAGTACGGTGAAAATTATTAGGGACAGTGGGCACCCTTGTCTTCTCCCATCGGCAATGTTAAATTTGTTGGAGAATACTCCGTCCCCAAATACTCTTGCTGAAGGGGTTATATATAGGGCCGTAATTGCAGATACAGTGCCTTGAAAAAATATCCATACCCCTTAAAATGTTCCACATTTTGTCATGTTACAACCAAAAATATAAATTTTATTGGGATTTTATGTGATAGACCAACACAAAGTGGCACATAACTTTAAAGTGGAAGGAAAATGATACATAATTTTAACATTTTTTTTTACAAATAAACATCTGAAAAGTGTGGCATGCATTTATATTCAGCCCCCCTAAGTCAATACTTTATAAAACCACCTTTCACTGCATTTACAGCTGAAAGTCTTTTTGGGGATGTCTCTACTAGCTTTGCACATCTAGAGAGTGGCGATTTTGCCCATTCTTCTTTGCAAAAAAGCTCAAGCTCTGTCAGATTGGATAGAGAGTGTCGCAATAGCAATTTTCAGGTGCAAGAGGCGGGACTTTACATGAGGAACACGGAAGCAGATGAGTAAATGGAGTAAAAAACAGCTTTAATAGATTCAAATAATCATATATTTACATATTTAATGTTAATGCATAATGCTCTCCCGACACTCCTCTGTGGCTATTGAATCAGAATGCAACGTCTGATGGTTTGGTCATCCGATGCTCCGGGAATCGAACTACAGCTAAGTGCCGTTCAAATCCAGTTGTGATAGCTCAGAACAAACACCAGGCAGGCTGTAAGTTCAAACAGGAATCTTACTTTTATTGATGCACACAACACACTTTTATACACAGCAGTTTAAACACCCCGTCCCCAACAACCACTTTCCTATTGGTCAATTGTAAAGTACACTCTAGTCTTCACTCAGGTCCTCTTGTCCATGCAAATGAGGACTTGAAACGGGGTCAGCAGAGATTGGTCCGATAGCTTGAATAGGAGGACTGATATGTGTAATGACACAGAGAAGCCCCAGGGGGTAATTAAAGTACATAAACAAATGGTCAAACACAGAACAATGCCTTCCTTCCAGACCAATGTTGAATGTTGAGAAATGTTGAGTAGAGTTAAAAGGTATAGTACAAGTAGGAAAGGGGAGAAATGAAAAAGCAGGGAAAAAAGAGACACAGGGGTAAAAGAATTGAAAGGAAAAAGGGGAAACAGAAAATGGTGAACAACAGGTAGGTTAAGTGAATGGTGAAAAAGAGTAGATACCTAGTGCAAAACGGATGGGAGCAAAAAAGACCAAGGAGCATGTTGTTTCACAAGGGAGAATGATGTGAGAAGATCTAAGTGTGGGACCCAACCAAGGAAGAGGCTCATATAGGGAGCGCCGCCACAGCCCAGCCCCCAACGTCACGTAGCAGCAGCCCATAGGGGACGAGGGAGGCGCCACTGGCAAGGCAGTCAAACCACCCAAGCCACCCAGCAGGAAGCGCCAAGCCAAACAACCCCCAATGCGTTGGCAGATAGTAATAACCCAGCCGGAAGCGATACGCCATGAGGACGCCGCACGTCCGGCATGGGAAGCTTGACGTTGACGCGCAGTGATAGAGCCCCCGCCCATCCCACGTCAGAACAGGGTGGAGGGGAGGCCCCCAGTGCGGGTCGCAGCTCACAAGCGTAAGAGGAAGGGTACGGTCAAGCAACAAACCACAGCCGAAACCACCAGTGCGCACATGTAGAAAAATTAACCAAATTAGCTGAGAATACTATACCTTTTCACTCTACTGAACATTTCCCAACATTCAACATTTTTTAGATCACATATATTTTCCCTTCGCATTTTTTACAGAGGTCCCCCCATTGGGGCTACCCCATTTCTGTGATATTTCACACATTCTTACCCACTCGGGGCGCTGTTTGTGTTGGCTGTTGTCGCCCTGCTGTGCCCCTCAGCTCCCGGACGTGGCATCTTGGGCTGGTCTGTGACTCTCATGGCTGCACTACCATTGCACAGATTTATACGTAAGTTTTGTGGGTCAAATATATATATGTGTGGGTCTTGCATATTTTACATTTGCCCACTTGTTTCCATAATCCCCCTAGATTATTTAAAACACTTGACCACTAAGCACTTAAACCCCCTTCCTAACCAGACCAATTTTCAGCTTTTGCTGCTCTCACATTTTGAATGACAATTACTCAATCATACAACACTGTACCCATATGACATTTTTGTCCTTTTTTTTCACACAAATAGAGCTTTCTTTTGGTAGTATTTAATCACCTTTTTTTTTTTTTTTGCTCTATAAAAGAAAAAAAAAGACTGAAAATTCTGTAAAAAAAAATAATTTGTCTTTGTTTCTGTTATAAAATTTATCAAATTAGTCATTTTTCTTCATAAATTTTGGCCAAAATTTATACTGCTACATATATTTGGTAAAAATAAGTACAAATTGGTGTATATTATTTGGTCTTTGTGAAAGTTATAGAGTCCACAAGCTATAGTGCCAATATCTGAAAATTGATCTAATTTGAGACCCTAACATGCCAGAAAAGTACAAATACCCCCCAAACGACCCCTTTTGGAATGAAGACCTTCCAAGGTATTTAGAAAGATGCATGGTGAGTTTTTTGAAGTTGTCATTTTTCCCACAATTCCTTACAAAATCAAGATGATTTTTTTTCACAAAATTGTCATATTAGCAGGTTATTTCTCACACACAGCATATGCATACCACAAATTACACCTCAAAACACATTCTGCTATTACTCCCGAGTTGGGCGATACCACATGTGTGAGACTTTTACACAGCGTGGCCACATACATAGGCCCAACATGCAGGGAGCACCTTTAGGCTTCTGAAGCACCCAGGCCAATTCTGACATTTCTCTCCTACATGTAAAAATCATCATTTATTTGCTAGAAAATTACATAGAACCCCAAAACATTATATATTTTTTTTTTAGCAAAGACCCTAGAAAATACAATGGCGGTCATTGCAACTTTTTATCTTGCGCGGTATTTGAGCAGCAATTTTTCGAACGCTTTTTTTTTTTTAAAAAGAAACAGTTTTGTGCTTTAAAAAAACAAAAACACAAAAACAGTAAAGTTAGCCCAATGTTATTGCGTAATGTGAAAGATGAAGTTATGCCGAGTAAATAGATACCCAACATGTCACCCTTCAAAATTGCACACGCTCGTGGAATGGCGCCAAACTTCGCTACTTAAAAATCCCCATAGACGGTATAAATTATTTTACTGGTTACATGTTTTGAGTTACAGAGGAGGTCTAGGGCCAAAATTACTGCTCTCGCTCTAACGTTCGAAGTGATAGCTCACATGTGTGGTTTGAACACCGTTTTCATATGTGAGCGGGACTTAAGTATGCGTTTGCTTCTGCATGCGAGCATATAGGGACAGGGGCGCTTAGATTTAAAAAAAAATTTTTTTAGTGTTTATTTTACTTTATTTTAGTTTGACACTTTTTTCCAAAAAATAAATTTTTTGATCACTTTTTTTCCTATTACAAGGAATGTAAACATCCCTTGTAATAGGAATATGGCATGACAGGTCCTCTTTACAATGAGATATGGGGTCAATAAGACCCCACATCTCACCTCTAGGCTGGGAAGCCTGAAGTAGCACCGGAGGGCAGCGGGAGGGGGGAATCCCCTTCTCGCCTCCTGTAAGAATGATCAAGCAGCGCAACAGCCGCTATGATCATTCTTATGGTGTAGGGAATCACCGGCTGAAAAAGCTGATGATATCTGAATGATGCCTGTAGCTGCAGGCATTTATTTATTTATTTTTATTTATTTCAGGTACTTATATAGCGCCGTCAATTTACGCAGCGCTTTTACATATATATATATTATACATTCACATCAGTCCCTATACCCTCAAGGAGCTTACAATCTAAGGTCCCTAACTCACATTCATACCTATACTAGGGCCAATTTAGAAAGGATCCAATTAACCTACCAGCATGTCTTTGGAGTGTGGGAGGAAACCAGAGTACCCGGAGGAAACCCACGCAGACACAGGGAGAACATGCAAACTCCAGGCAGGTAGTGTCGTGGTCGGGATTCGAACCAGCGACCCTTCTTACTGCTAGGCGAGAGTGCTACCCACTGCACCACTGTGCCGCATCATTCAGATATCCCGACACAAAGTCAAGGATGTCATATAACAGTGGGCGGGAAGTGGTTAAAACGCATTTTTTCTTTAACACAGAGTCCATTTATACAATATTTCCAACACATAGCATGTACATACCAAAAACGACACCCCAAAATAGATTCTCCTACTCCTCCTGAGTACGGTGATACCACATGTGTGAGACTTGTGAGTATGGCCAAGCATGGCTGGGTATGGCAGGGTATCGCCGAGTATGGCTGGGTATGGCAGGGTATTGCGGGGTATTGCAGAGTATTGTGGGGTATTGCTGGGTATGGATGGATGGATGGCTGGATGTGGCTGCAGTTGTCACAGAGCAGCGCTGTGGGCACTACAGATCAAGCTCACAGCACTGCTGCAATCCGATCTCTCCCCCTCTCCTCTCACACTATATAGATTGGTACACACAGGGGAGAGAGGAACCGGTGTCATGATATGACGCCGGTTTGTTTACAAGTGATCGCCCTGTCAATTGACGGAGCGATCACATGGTAAACGGCCGCGCTTAGCCTCTGGACCCAGCGGTCACGGTGTGCGCGAGAGCGTGATTCTGGGAGGACGTCACTGTACGCCCTCCCAGAGTTATGCAACCACCCTGTAGCCGTCATTTAGCTATGGGCCAGTTGGCAAGTGGTGAAAATATGGTTGTCTTCCCTACCCAAAGGTGATCACAATGGTTTTGCTCCAGACGAGTGGCTATAAGGTCCCGAAACGCGTAGAGCTAAAGACTCCCAACATGTGTACACAACTTATCAACTTTGTATGGACGTTCCTTCTAGACCTACTTTCATTTCTTTTTATCCCCATTAAGTGACACCTTGGTGGATCACTAATCTGTATTAGGTACCAACTACTATGTATGTAATATATGCATTAAATTCTCCATGTATTTGTAAACATTGTTATTTCCTTGTTGGAATGTATACTATTGTGCACTATTAGGTTCTTATAAAATATAAAATATTGATATATAGCATTACGCATTAACATTAAATATGTAAATACATGATTATTTAATTCTATTAAAGCTGGTATTTACTCATCTGCTTCCCTGTGCCTCATGTAAAGTCCTGCCTCTTGCTCCTTTTTTTAAAATTTCAATTACTGAACCAAGATGGAGGAGGGGACTTGAATGGCCTCTTGTACCTCATTTAAAGTCCCAAAATTCTTCTTTCTTCTTTTTGTCAGCAATTTTCAGGACAGATTCCCAATTGGATTTAGGTCTGGACTTTGGGTCATTCTAACACATGAATATGCTTTGACCTGCCCACTATCCCCCTTATTGTTTATTTTGGCATTAGAACCATTAGCAATTAAAATACAAAATCATCCAGATATACAGGGAGTTCATTGCGGAGACCGCAAACATAAATGCGCGTTGTTCGCGGATGATATATTGTTACTTCTCTCCTCCCCAATCACCTCTTTGCGCACTCTACACATAGTACTAAAACATTTCACTTCAATAACAGGTCTACAAGTGAACCACTCAAAATCCCAAGCACTCAATGTATCTTTACCAACACATATAATCCAAGCTTTACAAAGTTCATTCTCATTTAAATGGCAGAACGAGGCCCTTCCATATTTGGGAATCTTTTTAACTCTTTTAATATGGGGAAACAAAAGACCCAGGGTGAATAGACAAACATTATATGCACCAAAACTGAAGGGGGGCTTAGGGGTACCGGACCTGATTAAGTACTACCATGAGGCGCAACTGTCCCAGCTGATTCGATTCCACACACGACAGCCCAATCCACTCTGGATGAGGGTGGAATCCTCTCTGTATCCAAACAAAGAGATTAGCCATTTAATGTGGATGAAAGGGAAGGATAGACCGACAATATTGTGTCCGACTCTATCCTTCTCGTTAAATTTATGGGACAGATTGGTAGCTACATACAAATTTAAATCCCCACACACCCCACTAGCCCCACTGCTTAATAATCCTTCATTCACCTCGGGTCTCCTCCCCCACTAATTCACATGGTGGACTAACAAAGGTCTGCTATGAATAGCGGACTTATGTGACCATAGAGGTGTTATGTCGAAACAGGTCCTCCAGGAAAAGTACCAACTCCCAAATTCAGAACTATATCGCTATACTCAGATAGCTCATTAAATTGCACTTCAGATCTAACCACATCCACCCCAATGGAAAATTTCTGCAGGACCTTCGACAGACACACAGGTCACATATCTCAAATATATAGTATTTTAACCTCAACTTTTCAAAAATTGTTTTACATGCAAAAATGGGAGGAAGATATAGAAATCAACCTAGAAGTGGAGGAATGGAGCAAAACGTCACTATGTGCATCCAAATCATATCAATACATCGTTGATAGAGGCAAATTATAAAGTCTTGATGAGGTGGTCATGGTGCCACCGAGAGTGGCAACCTTTGTTCTGGGGGCCTCCCCGCAGTGTTTCAGGGGATGTACTATAGACGGCACCATGTTTCATACATGGTGGACATGCCCAAAAGTGCGAAGGTTTTGGATTCGCACATACAATTTCATATATTCACTGACTCAAGTTAATCTCATTAAGTCGCCCCTACAGGCACGGTTGGGACGCCCAGTGGAGGGGACTTCGAAACATATGAAGAGACTTGTAGCAGCAAGAATAGCAATAGCTAAGTCTTGGAAGTCCCCAACTATCCCTTTTCACTTGCTAAAATCCAAATGGTCATGGATAATGGTGAATGAACGCCTCTCTGCAATTTTAAACGATAAAATGGCTTTGTTTGAAAAAATATGGGACCCTTGGATCAACTATCTTTCAGCTACATGAGATGGGAGTGGCTCAGGAATATCTCTTTCCAGGGCAAGAGTGTACCCCCTTCCCTATCTTCTACTTTTCCTTCTATCATTCTCTTTCTCTTCTTTTAGCCGGAATTGGCTTCAGGGGGCCCACGGGCCAATTGAGGCCCCGGGGCCCACTTCAGGGGCCAAATTAGATGGTTACACCAAGCGGAGGGGATGGAGGGAGTTTAGCCTCCCCCCGCGGTTCCCCATATTACATGTGAAGCACATTTGTGTGCCAACTAGAGGAGGTTCCTCCTTTCTATGTTCTATCTTTGTTTTAATTTTTTTCAGTTGAGGTCTTTACTATATGTACCTAAAATAAGGACAAGGGTAGATAAAACTTCACAGGTATACAAAATCATTTGTATTGTAACCGCCTTATAACCGACTTGTCACTTGTTCCAATACTTCATACAAAAAAGGTAAATGTCGATTTTGTATTTGTTGAAAATTTTCTGAATAAAAATATTGGAAAAGAATATGCTTTGACCTAAACCATGCCATTGTTGCTCTGGCTGTTTGTTTAGGGTCGTTGTCCTGCTGGAAGTTGAACCTCTACCCCAGTCTCAAGTCTTTTGCAGACTAACAGGTTTTCTTCTAAGATTGCCCTTTATTTGGCTCCATCTACCTTCCCATCAACTTTGACCAGCTTCCCTGTCCCTGCTGAAGAAAAGCTTCCCACAACAAAATGCTGCCACCACCATGTTTTACGGTGGGGATGGTGTGTTCGGGGTATTGTGCAGTGTTAGTTTTCCACCACACATAGCGTTTTGCTTTTAGGTCAAACAGTTCCGTTTTGGTCTCATCTGACCAGAGTACATTCTTCCACATGTTTGCAGTGTCCCCCACATGGGTTCTCCCAAACTGCAAATGAGAATTGTGAGACTAATGGCTTTCTTTCAACAATGGCTTTCTTCTTGACACTCTTCCACAAAGGCCAGATTTGTGGCGTGCAATACTAATAGTTGTCCTGTGGACAGATTCTCCCAATTGAGCTGTGGATCTCTGCAGCTCCTCCAGAGTTAACATGGGCCTCTTGGCTGCTTCTCTGATTAATGTTCTCCTTGCCCGGCCTGTCAGTTTAGGTGGACGTTCAAGTCTTGGTAGGTTTGCAGTTGTGCCATAGTCTTTCCATTTTCTGATGATGGCTTGAACAGTGTTCTGTGAGATGTTCAAAGCTTGGGATTTTTTTTTTTTATAACCTAACCCTGCTTTAAACTTCTCCACAACTTTATCCCTGACCTGTCCGGTGTGTTCCTTGGCCTTCATGATGCTGTTTGTTCACAAAGGTTCTCCCAACAAACCTGAGGGCTTCACAGAATAAACATTTATACTGAGATTAAATTACACACAGGTGTGTAATTTACTAATTAGGTGACTTCTAAAGGCAATTGGTTCCACAAGATTTTAGTTAAGGGTATCATAGTAAAGGGGGCTGAATACAAATGCATGCCACACTTTTCAGATATTTGTAAAACATTTTGAAAATCATCAGTTTCCTTCCACTTTTTATGTGCCACTTTGTGTTGGTCTGTCACATAAAATCCCAATAAAATACATTTACATTTTTTGGTTGTAACATGACAAAATGTGGAAAATGTCAAGGGATATGAATACTTTTTCAAGGCACTGTAGGATGTTGCCGCCGAATTCAAACTTTAATAATGTTTGGTTGTGGTACCCCCAGTGAATGCCATCAAAAGATTTTTCAGCTATTAGCACTAAGAAGGAGGGAAGTTTCTTGGATTCAGCGTAGTATAATAGAGAGTTGTAAAGGCAGCAAGTTTATCTTAATGCATTAAGAGAAAAAAAATAAACTGTAGCAGCCTACCCACCCCCCTCTAATACTTGACTGAGCCCCTTCTCTCTCCAGTGATATCCACAAATGTCTAAGCAATCCTGGACACTCCTTCTGATTGGCTGGGACACAGCAGAGGCGCCACTGGCTCCCGTGGCTGTCAAGGTCAATCAACCAATCAGGGGAGAGAGAGGGGGTGGGGCCGGGTCAGTAATAGGGGCATTGAGAGAATCAAGCTGGGATGGCGATAGTTGTGGTAAAATCAAAGAGTTTAGAAATCCAGGAATTTTCGCCGTGGAGGGTTGTAGTGTAGCGGAGTCATCCTTTAACCACTTCAGCCCTGGAAGGATTTACCCCCTTCCTGACCAGAGCACTTTTTACAATTTGGCACTGCGACGCTTTAACTGCTAATTGTGCAGACATGCAATGCTGTACCCAAACGAAATTTGCGTCCTTTTCTTCCCACAAACAGACCTTTCTTTTGATGGTATTTGATCACCTCTGCTGTTTTTATTTTTTGCGATATAAACGGAAAAAGACCGAAAATTTTGAAAAAAAACACACGATATTTTCTACTTTTTGTTATAAAAAAAAATCCAATAAACTCAATTTTAGTCATACATTTAGGCCAAAATGTATTCAGCCACATGTCTATGGTAAAAAAAAAAAAAAAATGTCAATAAGCATATATTTATTGGTTTGCGCAAAAGTTATAGCGTCTACAAACTAGGGTACATTTGCTGGAATTTACACAGCTTTTAGTTTATGACTGCCTATCTAATTTCTTGAGGCGCTAAAATGGCAGGGCAGTACAACCTCCCCCCCCCCCAAATGACCCCATTTTGGAAAGTAGACACCCCAAGGAAATTTCTGAGAGGCATATTGAGCCCATTGAATATACATTTTTTTGTCCCAAGTGATTAAATAATGACAAAAAAAAAAGAAAAATTACAAAAAGTTGTCAATAAATGATATATTGCTCACACAGGCCATGGGTATATGTGGAATTGCACCCCAAAATACATTTAGCTGCTTCTCCCGAGTATAGGGATACCATGTGTGGGACTTTTTGGGAGCCTAGCCGCGTACGGGGCCCCGAAAACCAATCACCGCCTTCAGGATTTCTGAGGGGGTAAATTTTTGATTTCACTCCTCACTACCTATCACAGTTTTGAAGACCATAAAATGCCAGGACAGTTCAAACCCCCCCCCCCCAAAATGACCCCATTTTGGAAAGTAGACACTCCAAGCTATTTGCTGAGAGGCATGGTGAGTATTTTGCAGCTCTCATTTGTTTTTGAAAATGAAGAAAGAAAAGAAAAATGTATTTTTTTTTTCTTTTTTCAATTTTCAAAACTTCGTGACAAAAAGCGAGGTCTGCAAAATACTCACCATACCTCTCAGCAAATAGCTTAGGGTGTCTACTTTCCAAAATGGGGTCATTTGGGGGGGGGGGGGGGGGGTTGTGCCATCTGGGCATTCCATGGCCTCCAAAACTGTGATAGGCAGTGAGGAGTGAAATCAAAATTTACACCCTTAGAAATCCTGAAGGTGGTGCTTGGTTTTCGGGGTCCCGTATGCGGCTAGGCTTCCAAAAAGTCTCACACGTGGTATCCCCGCAGTCAGGAGAAGCAACAGAATGTATTTTGGGGTGTAATTTCACATATTCCCATGGCATGTTTGAGCAATATATCATTTAGTGACAACTTTGTGCAAAAAAAAAAAAAAAAAAAAAAAAATTTGTCTTTTTCCCGCAACTTGTGTCACAATATAAAATATTCCATGGACTCGACATGCCTCTCAGCAAATAGCTTGGGGTGTCTACTTTCCAAAATGAGGTCATTGGGGGGGGGGTTTGAACTTTCCTGGCATTTTATGCACAACATTTAGAAGCTTATGTCACACATCACCCACTCTTCTAACCACTTGAAGACAAAGCCCTTTCTGACACTATTTGTTTACATGAAAAAAATATTTTTTTTTTTGCAAGAAAATTACTTTGAACCCCCAAACATTATATATTTTTTTAAAGCAAAGGCCCTACAGATTAAAATGGTGGGTGTTTCATTTTTGTTTTTCACACAGTATTTGCACAGCAATTTTTCAAACACATTTTTTGGGGAAAAAAAACACACTTTTTTTTTAATTTTAATGCACTAAAACACACTATATTGCCCAAATGTTTCATGCAATAAAAAAAGATGATCTTAGGCCGAGTACATGGATACCAAACATGACATACTTTAAAATTGCGCACAAACGTGCAGTGGCGACAAACAACATACATTTTTAAAAGCCTTTAAAAGCCTTTACAGGTTACCATTTTAGATTTACAGAGGATGTCTACTGCTAAAATTACTGCCCCTGATCTGACCTTCGCGGTGATACCTCACATGCATGGTGCAATTGCTGTTTACATTTGACGCCAGACCAACGTTTGAGTTCGCCTTTGCGCGAGAGCAGGGGGGGACATGGGTGCTTTTTTTTTTTTTTTTTTGCTTTTTTATCTCAATTTTAAACTGTTGCTTTCATTTTTTTTAATCATTTTTATTGTTATGTCAGGGAATGTAAATATCCCCTATGATAGCAATAGGTAGTGACAGGTACTCTTTTTTTGAAAAAAAATGGGGTTCTCCTCTGCCCTCAAAGCATCTGACCACACCAAGATCAGTGTGATAAAATGCTTTCCCAATTTCCCAATGGCGCTGTTTACATCCGGCGAAATCTAAGTCATAAAATGCTCGTAGCTTCCGGTTTCTTAGGCCATAGAGATGATTGGAGCCATTCTGGTCTCTGATCAGCTCTATGGTCAGCTGACGGAATCACCGGCTGCATTCTCAGGTTCCCTGTTGGGACAGGAGAAAAACATGGAAGACGGTGGGGGGGGGGGGGGGGGGGCATTCAGGACATTCCCTCCCACTGCTTGTAAAAGCAGTCTAGAGGCTAATTAGCCGCTAGGATTGCTTTTTTTTTTAACGTTGAACAAAGGTTTTTATTAATCAACTGGTGCATACATGTTATGTTTGCTTTTACATATAAACTTAGTAACTGATACATTGAGTGTTATACAGTCTGTAATTAAGATATTTAGTACATTATTTTCGTCATGTGAGTATATTCTACAAGTACAGTATACATTTAGTACATACAGACTACATATTGAGGCGTGTGTTCAATTATTCATTTCAAGCTAATTTGGTTTTATTATACACATGTATCAGATTCCTGGAGCCAGCGATCCCATATCTTGTTGTATTTGTTGGGGCAGCCTCTGTTGATATATATGCATTTCTTATACGACAGGGTATTATTCACTTCTATTTTCCATTCTAATATTTTGGGAGGCGTTTGTCTCATCCATTTTTTAGCTATGATTTTTCTTGCTGCGAACAGCGTCTCATGAAGAAATATTTTTGTATACTTATCAATTGTATCTGGTATTAAGCCAAGAAGGCTTTCTTTTGGGTCTAATGCTAGGGGTGAACCCACTATCGTGTAGAAATGTCACGATTTGTTTCCACAAACCTTGAATCTTGGGACATGTCCAGATCAAGTGGAAGAAAGTGCCTGTCTCTTTTCTACACATCAGGCATGTGGTAGATTGGGTGCGTTTGTATCTTGCCACTCTAAGGGGTGTGAGGTATGCCCTGTGCAGAATGTAGAGTTGCGACAGTCGATACGATAGTTTGGGGGATACGGCCTTACAAGACTCCAGTGCCTCCTCCCACTCCTCATCCTCTATTGGTCCCACCTCTCTTTCCCATCTAGGTTTCAGGTCGTATGCTATTTTAGTAGAGATGGGGGTTGAGAGCATGTTTTAAAATGCTGAAATCAGTTTGTGGGGATCCGTGTTCTTAATTACTGCCATAATGACATTGGGTGTAGGGTTTGGGACAGAGTCAGAAAATTGTGATTGTGTCGCATGGCGGAGTTGTAGAAATCTAAAGAACATACAATTTTGAATTGTGAATTCTTCTTTAAGTGAATTGAAAGTTTTAAGGTGCCCATCTTTTAGTATGTGATGCAGGTAGACTATTCCCTGCCTGGACCATATACTTTTGTCATGAATTTTGTTGAATTTGGGAAGGTTCTTGTTGTGCCATATTGGCGTGTAGTCATTGAATTGTGGGATTTCAAGTTTGGAAGCGGCTAAGTCTCATATTTTCATATAGTGGTATAGCATGGTTTTCCTATTTTCCCCTGGTTCCGACCCTCCCGAAACCGATGCTATTGCGTATATCGAGTCCTTGGTGTGTTCTGCCCATTTTGGACATAGGAGCGTGAGAAATCTCTCACTATCCGTTTTATCTAAGTGAAAGAGCTGTGACAATTGTGATGCGATGTAATATAGGTTAAAGTCAGGGAGAGCTGTGCCACAAAGGTCAGTTGGGTTCTTGAGAGTTTGCCATGCCAGTTTGTGTCTGTTAGTTCCCCACACAAAGGGCTTGAGAAGGGACTACAGAGATTTGAAATGTTTCAGGGGTAAGTAAACTGCAGTATGCCATAGGACATACAGTATTTTAGGGAGTAGGATAATTTTAATTAAATTTATGCAGCCCCAGGTTCCAAGTGGGAGTCGGGACCATATTCTTACTTTAGTTTTTACCAGGGAAAGGAGAGGGTCTATATTAAGGGATATGTAGTCTTGAGGGGATCTGGATATATGGATCCCCAGGTATTTAATGACAGCAACTCTCTGTAGTGGTAGTCTGGCTTGGGATTCTGGGGGTGGAAAGCTATCGATTAGTAGAATTTGGGACTTATCCCAATTCATTTTCAATCCTGAAAATGTTCCGAATTGTTCGATCGTGTGAAGTGCGGTGTGTAAAGATGGGCCTGAGTCTGCTAAATATAACAGCGTGTCATCTGCATACATACTGATTTAGGAGCCCATTCTCAGTCCTTTAATCTCTGGGTTTGCTCGGATGGATATCGCAAGGGGTTCCGCCGCAAGGGCATACAATAGTGGGGCCAAAGGACAGCCCTGTCTCGTACCTCTGCTAAGGTCAAACATCTGAGACAGCCACCCATTGGCTACCACCTTGGCTTTGGGTGCCTGGTATAATAGTTGAACCCACTTAATATATTTGGGACCGAAGCCATAGCCCTCCAAACATCTCCAGAGATACGTCCACTCCACCGAGTCGAAAGCTTTTGCTGTATCCAAAGTTAATACAACTCGTGAACCAACCTCCTCATGTGTGGCCTGTATATTTATGTATAATTTCCGGAGATTAAACGAGGTATTGCGACCAGGCATGAAACCTGCTTGGTCTGTATGTATTAGGGACAAGATGACCTGATTGAGCCTGATGAATAGTACTTTGGCCAATATTTTGATGTCAACCTGTAATAGGGATATGGGGTGGTAAGATTCTGGGTATCCCGGGTCTTTTCCTGGTTTGGGGATGAGGACTATTGTTACCTCTGTCATGGATGGGGGTAGAGTCCCAGTCTCAAAGAGATGGTTGTATAAAGCCAGTAATTTGGGGGTGAGTGTTTCACTAAATTGGGAATAAAACTCAATTGGGAGCCCGTCTGATCCTGGGGATTTAGACCTGGCGAAACTAGCGATGGCGGTTGTGATTTCGTCTGTGGTGAGGGGTGCCTCTAGTAGGTCTATCTGTTCTTGCGTCAGTTGTGGGAAAGTCACCTTCTCAAGGAAGAGGGACATTGATTGCGTCTCAGTGGGAACTGTCGTTTTGTACAAGTCGGCAAAGAAGTCTCTAAACATGGAGGTTACCATGGGTGGGTCTGTTATTTGTTGTCCTCCAGGGCCATGTAGTGTAATAACCATCGGGGGTCTATCTTCACTGTGTACTAAGTACGCCAATAACTTGCCCGCTTTTTCCCCATTTTCAAACATTTTTTGTTTAGAGAAAAAAAGTTTTTGTCTTGCTTTTTGAAATTGTAGCTGGGTGACTACTCTAGTTTGTAGTTTGAGCAGGTTTGCATTTGCGGGGGTCGGGGTGGTGGCAAAGTCTCTCTCAGAGGAGGACAGGTCCGCCATCGCCTTACCGAGGGCACTGGCAGAATCTGCCTTAATTTTATTGATATCAGTAATTAACATTGAGGGAGCTAAAAGCTTAAAGGAGTCCCATACTACGGAGGGTGATGCTGACTTGTCATTCTCCGCGAAGTATAATCTCCACTTACCCGCAAGCTCATCATCCTCCGGTAGGAGAGATAGCCAAAAAGGGTTCAAACGCCAGGATCGTGGTGGTTTGGCTATGGGGATGCTTAATGTGATCCAGTAGGGACTATGATCCGAAAGTATTCTGGGGCAGAACGCAGCCTCTAGTAGTCGCGGTGTCAGTCTGTGGGAAATGAGTATGAAGTCTATGCCCGGGGTGTCACTTAGCAGGTCTCCAATCCTGTATAGGTAAATCTTGTAGCAGAATTCTGGACAGAGAGGATGAGAAACACGAGTACGATTTTGTTTGTGGGAACTTGTGGCACCATGTGTCTGTTAAATGAAAGGTGGAGAGGATCTTGTAGAACCTAGTTTCGTTGGGAGCATTCAAGGTGGGTGAAGTCAGTTGTAGCCTGTCTAGGGTTGGTTTTAGTGTGGTATTAAAGTCACCCAACCAGACTGCAGATATTGCAGGGTGGCGAGCCATGAACGACAGTCCCTCTTTAATTATGGTGATGTTAAATGGGGGTTGTACATAAAAGGCCAGTATGAGTAGGGGCTTCCCGTGTAATTTAGCTAGGAGAAATATGTATCGGCCTTGTGGATCAGTAGATAGTTCACATAACTCGAAATGTACAGATTTAGCTATCAAGATTGAGACTCCCCTGGCATGGGATGTGTGGGTAGAATTATACGCCCACCCAACCCATGGGCAGCGGAGTGCCATCTGGATGCTCCCCTCAACATGTGTTTCAACCAAGGCTATCACATCGGCACACTGTTTCTTGAGGAATGCGAAGACTGCTGCACGCTTAATTTTCTTGCGCATGCCCCTCACATTCCACGTAAGAAATTTTAGAGATGCCATGGGTAGAACTTTTTGAAATCTAATGACACAGTGATGTTAAGCGATTTTCTCTTTGTGCGTGAGGCACTTAGGTTCCTAATATTCAGACATGGATGCATCAATACTGTATCACACAACATATATGAACACTCACATGAACTTCGAAATGTTACTTGTTTTCTGTGGTTAGTATGCACAAACTATTTCAACAAAACTGTAAACAAATTAACTCCCTCCCCCCCTCCCTGCCCTGCACTTTCCCAAACTGGTGCGGGCGTATTCCCTTAACTTGTGTCCAACTGGGAAACATTTAATCTTCCAGGTTGTATAGAAGATGTAGTACATCTGGCTGAGTCTCTGGGGTCTGAGTAGGTCAAGGGATATCACCCATATCAGTAATTCAAGGTATGTTATAGTTATTTGATCCCCTTGTTTCCCATTAAAGGCAGCTAACATGCTCCAGAGAAAACTCCAGTAAACATGATACTGCTTCCCAGTGGTGTGTGGGGTAAAGTCTCGCTGCACGATGCATGTGATTTGTAGGACTTCTGCATTCCCGGAGCTCCGAAGAGTAATTGGACTCCTGTATAGTAAATATCTAGGGTTTCTGTCTTGTACCCGCGCTGGTGTGTAGACGGTCCCATATCACATTCAGGAGCTATGTGTGATACAAAACGTTCCACGTCCAGAAATGGGTGGTTTCAAATAAGGTTCCATGCGACTGCAGGGGACAATGCGACTCCGGAGAAAAGTTGAGGTTGGGCAAAATTAGTTATAGCTTTATAACTGGAACTTGGTCATTCAGCTCTTTCCGGGTTAGCACGGCGCTCCAGCCAGGAAATCACTTCTTCCGGATCCTCAAAGAAGACTGCACGGCCGTCATGTTCTATTCTGAGGTGGGCAGGAAAGAGCATGGAGTACTTGTAATGTAGGTTCCTCAGCCTGCGCTTGGCCTCCATAAAGCTCTGACGACGGCGTTGTACCTCCGCTGAAAAATCTGGGAAAATAGCTACTTTAACATTCCCTACTGGGATGTTTCCTTTCTCCCTCGCCATCCGCAGGGCTGCGTCCCGGTCTTTGTAGTTGAGGAGTTTGGCTATGAATGTGCGGGGGGGCTCCCTGTGGGGGAGGTCTGGCTGGCATGCGATGTGCCCGCTCCACCGCAAACATGGGGGAAAAGGCTTCTCTCCCATAGGTGTTGATTAGGAGTTGTTCCAAGAACGTGGTAGTGTCCTTGCTTTCAGTCCCCTCTGGTAGGCCTATAAGGCGCAAATGACACCTTCTCAGCCTATTCTACATATCATCTTGTTTGGTGAGGAGTTGGCGTATTTGCTGTTGCATGCGGTCTGAGGAGGCTTGTAAGGGTGGAATGGCATCCTCCACTGTGCTCAGCCTGGTCTCAGCTCCCTTCACTCGGTCCCTGAGTTTTTGGAAGTCTTGCCTGATGAGGGAAATACTCATCTTTACCTCCTCAATTTGTGCCGTCAGGGAAGTTCTGCAGAAAGTGATTGCTTCAAGTAATCTGTCAGTATCGCCTGCCGTTCGTTCCCCCCCTCCTGCTTTCTCAGGGGCGCCATCTTCCTCCATATCATCCTTGTCTTGTCGGCGGTACTGCTCGATTTTCGTCGCCGCTTTCTGCGATTTTGTTGGCGACATACCGAGGGAGTCCGGGGTGTCACTTAGCAGGTCTCCAATCCTGTATAGGTAAATCTGGTAGCAGAATTCTGGACAGAAGACAGCGCTGGCCTTGGCCTACATACCTCCAAGATGGCCGCGGATCTCCAGGAGTAGTCCGTCTGGGATGACGTGCGTCTGAGGACCTGTGAGGGTTGGGTGGGGTATGCTGAGAGTCCCCAAGAAGGTCGCCCGGGTGAATTCAGAAGGCAGCAGGGTGGAGATGCAGCACAGGCCGGGTGTACCAAGATGGCCGCGGACCTCCGTGACTAGGCCGAAGCCGCGGACTTGCCTAAATGCGGCCGCCGTGCGGAGGATCGCCGATTCGCTCGGGCCGTCGCTGTTCCGATTGCCTGCAGGGTCAGTGAAGGGGATAATGGATGTCCCCAGGAAGGTCCGTCCAGCGGGTGGTAAGTATTTCGGAGTGCAGGATGGATTATAACAAGAGTATTAGACGGAGCTCAGGGCTTGCACGTCCTATTCCATGCTGCGTCAGGCCATGCCCCCCGCTAGGATTGCTTTTACATAAAAGCCGACCCCTGGCTGAAAAGAATGATACCAAGATGATACCTAAACCTGCAGGCATCATTCTGGTATAACCACTCAAAGTCCAGCATCATACCAGTACGTTGCTGGTCCTTTTTGGGCATATATTGTAATTTTTTTTTTCATGCAGCCTGTGGGCTTAACGAAAAAAAGAGATTGATTGGTGGGTAAGCCCACCATTAGAATACCTCCCTTCATCCACCCACTTCTAATGATGGGCATACATGCACCATTTATATATGCCGAAGCATGGGGGCATCCGCCCCAAAAGTTAGGAACAAATCGCCACCCCTGCTGCCCCCAGGCATATATCACCTCCGCTGGAGTCACGGCTTTATATATCGTGGGAGCAAACGCTGTTGCTGTCAAGATAAATAAATCCGCGCTGTAGCTGAATGGCGTACCTGAAAACAAAAAAATGGTTAATAAAACACAGTAAAGAGTAAAGTGTAAAAAACTGCATACTTGAAAAGCAAACATGATAAAACATAATAACAATAAAACATTGCAGAAAAGAATACAGTAAAAAAGAGCAGAACAATAGAGAGAGAATAGAAATAGAGAGCAAAACGACAACTATTTTTGTTTTTTTTATTATATATATTTTTTTTTCTGTTTTTTTTATTTTTTTTTACACTTTTTTTGTAACTGTAACTTTTAAAACTGTAACCGGTTCCAGGTTCGGGTCTCTCAAAATGCGATGGCATCTTGGGAGACCCTATATCCGCACTTGCTGCAGACACGACATCTTTTTTGGGGGGGTTCGTTGGGTAGGGGTACTCGGGAGGACATAAAGAAAATGCCTCTCATGCAGCCGACTGCATTTGGTTGGGGATCTGAATGGGGGAAGTATGGGTGCTGCAGAAGTGGTAGGTTCCCAATTAGGATTGGCGAATGCAGCAGGAAGGGCATTATGGGCACGACGGATCTGTGTTTGTCTTCTTGGTGGCAGCGGGACACTACTTGTGCTTGCCACCTCACCAGCTTGAACTGCACTTATGGGACTCGCCACGTCACCAAGTGTTACTGCAGTGCTGGTTTGACTACGACCGACCGGGGTGTACTAGGCCGCTGGTGCTTGCCAGTTCACCAAAACGCTACCAAAAAAACTATCAGCGATCACAGGGATCAGGCCTGACTCTGCGAACGCTGCAGTTATGCGTTTAGTGTTTTGTAAGTGACAGTGATCGATCGATACTGCACTTGGGTGGGCTGGGCGGAGGAGCAAAACGCAGGTGCTAGCAGGTATCTGGGCTGATCCCGCTAACACTGCGTTTTTGGGAACCCTAAACTGCTGGGGACGCTAGTATAGATCTGATCGGATCAGATATTGATCTGTTCAGATACTATACCACTAAGGGAGGTGTATGCTGCGTGCGTGGGTGTTAGCGGTACTGGCGCTAAGCTGACATTGCCTGGGGCGACGCAGACCCTATCTGAACCTAAAACCTAAGTTATATCACCGCCGGGCGATCAGGGGGCTAAACCTTTATTATTAGGTAATAAACGGCGGGTGCCCTGACACTATAAAGAATTAACTAACCAGAGTCACCCGTAACAGTTATACGGTGATCACTGGTGAAAGGGTTAACTAGGGGGCAATCAAGGGGTTAAAACCATTATTAGGTAGTATATGGGGGTCCCTGACACTATAAAACGCTGACGGCGAACCTATATATTTACCTCCCTAAGTAGTGTCACCAGTGACACTAATACAGTGATCAGAAAAACGATCGCTTAGTGACACTGGCGACAGGGGGTGATCAAGGGGTTAAAACATTATTAGGGGGGTACCCTAGACCTAAAGGGGGCTAACACTAACTGCCCTACCACTTCTAACTGTCATAAACTGACACCAATGCAGTAATCCAAAAAAAAAAAAAACTGGTGTCACTGTGACGGGGGGGGGGGGGGGGGGGGGTGATCAGGGGGTGATCGGAGGATGATGGGGTCTAAAGTGTGCCTGCTGTGTTTTACTGTGTGTGTTGAGTTGGTGCACTTACTCAGATGTCTTCTCTCCTCGGCGCCGGAACGGAAAATACCGAGCCGAGGAGAGATGACATCACTTCCTCTGCCGCTGTTTGCTATACAGCAGCAGAGGAAGATTCTCATTGGCTGGGAGCGATCGCGAGGGGGTGGCCACAAATGGATGGCCTCCCCCTCACCTCTGATCGCACGGGGACAGATGCTGACCGCCTCGGGCACCCATACGTTACTTTGCCTGCCCATGCCATTCTGCCGCAGTATATCTGCGTGAGGCGGTCGGCAAGTGGTTAAGTTATATAAGTTGCTGTAATAAAAGAAAATTGTTTGTCATTTCTTTGGGGTGAGAACAATTTGCCCCATGAGTGGGGTGTAGAATATAGGGGCTTTTTTGTTTGGTTATTTTTTGCTTAACTTGAGCTGCAAGAAGTTTGCCAGCCTTGTTGCCTGATGCATAGAAATTGGCTTAAAGTGTTTGCTACCCTAAAATTAAATAAAAAAAAAAAAAAATAGAACCCTGTTCCTTTAAAGCATGTTATACAGCACAGTGCTTGTGCTGTGTAATTTCGCCCCCCTTATCACCTAAAAAAACCTGGCTAATCCTGTCTGGTTCTGCCCTCCATCCTGTTAACTGAATATGGTATAGCATGGCTGTTGAGCCCTGACACTGGTCAGTTTATGTGCCATCCGCAGCCCTACTCTGTCCTCGGCCTGAGATGGGATCTCCCATCCTGGGTGGCCGTCATACGACGTCCTGGGCTTCCCGGCCGTCTAGGGGGCACGGCATTGTTCGGGACCCGATGTGTGTGTCCACCCATGGACCCCTCACGATCGCCGCTATTTGATATTTGAGCTCTGTTTCGTTCTTCCAAAATGTGAGTCTGTTTTTTATTATTTTAATAAACTAGTGTTTTAAAATGTTATTACGCTATGTGAGTTTTGTTTGCTCCTTGCATGGCATATGAAACTACACGTTTGGCTTATGCTGGATTACCTATGGGAGAGGAAGCCATGCGGACCCCTCTTTTCTTTCTGTTGATGACATCGGACAAGACGCATTTCCCAGAACCAGTAGTTATTATGCTTTTTTGACTTGTCTGGCGCACACCATTTCAGGTCAATTCTTTCCGGTAAGCCTCCTCTACTCCTGGTGTTGGCCCCGGCACTGATGTACAATCTATGCACACTTGTGGTCTCCCTTCTGCCCAGATTTGGTGCAACTAAAATTCTGTGAATACCATCTGGCCATGCATCACCCCCTTTGAACTCTGTTGATGTTTTCTTCACTATTTTTCTACACATTTTTTATGGACTTCTAAAGTTTCATGTTTTTTATGTTTGGTGTCTGGCTCATGGAACCAGCACGGGTTTTTATTAATCACTGGCACATCTGATGATTAAGTATTATTGTGTATTTACTTTATATGTGATCAACACTAATTATTTGACACTATCCATTTTATGGTCATTTTTTGGTAGTATTCACCATTTTTATATGTCTTTATTGTAATACACACGGCTGTGGATGTGATATATAGCGCCACACTTTTGTTTCTTTTGTTTTTTTTCTGCCTTGAGTCTATAGGTGTGTTGGCTGCTTTTCACTTTTTTTCTAAACGTAGCGCTGTACTTAATTTTTATATTTAGATATTTAGTGAAGCATATTGAAAACGGAAAGCCCCATTGATAGGTGATTTTATGTCGCTGTAAAACTTGGAGAAGTGCCATCAAAGCCCGACACTTAGAGATGATGAGCTGAGATAGATCAGCAAAAAGTTCATAGGTATGTACCTGGAAAATCAGTAAATCTCTTTGCTCTAGCTGCAGCTAGAAGTTGTTCCTTGGTACGGAAATAGTGAAATTTGGCGATATTGCATGGTGGTCCATCAGCTTTGCGAGGTTTGAGGGCTCTATAAATCCTGTCCATCTCCATTCGTTCGGCTGGTATGGAAGGCTTCAGTTCTTGGAATAGGGATAGCATAGTGGCTTGCAAATCAGTGACAGATTCAGGTATTCCACGTATGCGGATATTGAAACGCTGGGCCCTGTTTCCATAATCTTCTAAACGAGATTGAAGGACTAATGCCACGTATACATGATCAGAATTTCCGTCAGAAAAACCTTGGGTGGTTTTTCCAACAGAATTCCGCTCAAGCTTGCCTTGCATACACACGGTCACATAAAAGTTCTCTGAACTTTCAACCGTCAAGAACGCTGTGACGTACAACACTACGACAAGCCGAGAAAATGAAGTTCAATGCTTCCGAGCATGCGTTGAATTGTTTCCGAGCATGCATAGGAAATTCTGCGTGTCAGAATTGCTACAGACGATCGGAATTTCCAATAGGAACTTTTTCCGTTTGAAAAATAGAGAACCTGCTCTCAATCTTTTGCTGGCGAATGGAGCAGAATTGCTGACCAAAAGCTCACATCGGACTTTTGCTGGCGGAATTTCGATCGTGTAGAAGGGGCATACGTTTTTCTCTTTGAGGTTTTCAAATTCAACTGAAAAGGCCTGGGTGTTATTTTCAAGTTCATCAACTCTCAGTTCAAGATTTGCAGTGCATTTTCCCAGTTCTCTGATTTCCCTAGTCAGACTGTTTGTAATATGATCTGAGGTCTGTTTAAGGGCTTTGTGAAGCATTTTTTCAAAATGCTTTAGAACAGAAGAATGAGCAGGGTCTGTAAAAGATGTCATTTGTGAAGTTTGTATAGATGAATATGAGTCATATCCCCCGTGTTGCCATAGATACCTTAGAGCGTTGAGAGGATTTCACTGAGTAAGGTACCAGGGGGACGGGTTGCAGATAGTGCCATTCTGGCTGAAGCCTGAGGCAGCGCTTCGTGGTTTTTTGGTTTCATTTTCAAGTGAGAACTCCCAAAGAACCATTATGTGGCAGGGGTTATTAGCAGACAGAGTAACAATATTTACCAGGTGAAGCTGAGCTGTGACACGGTATAATACGGCAGAAATGTCCCTTCAGGGGCAGAGCTGGCATGTCTGCTCAGCCAGGCTCTGCCCATGCGCCTTCAGACCAGTCTTTTTCAACCAGGGTGCCTTGGCACAATGCCTAAAAATTGCCCAAAAAGTTATACCAGCCAGCAGATGGATAAAGACTGCCTTTTAGTTGCACAAAACTACAGGTTTTCATTGTGCACCATTACAACCTTCCTGCCACTGACATCCTAATAACCAATGAACACATGGAGACAGGACACAAAGAGCTCATAAAGAAGTACAAGTACAATGTTTCAGTAGATCAGTAAACAAGCTTTCTTGCGCTTATCAAGCGATCTGTTTTTATCCAACACTAAGGACGGAGTTATCCCACATTGCTACACAGTGGCACATACTGTGGAGGTGTTTGACCGCAGGAGGGGGTGAAGGATCTGGTGAGTGCGGCCACAATAGGAGCACAAATAAGGCACGCACAGAGTGTTGTTTCACTGGAAAGCCCACCAGAGTATCAAAAGGGTCCCTTCACTGGCACAAGAGCACCTTATAGATTATTTTGTTATATAGTAGCTGTTTATATACACCAGCACTTTATATTAGCATTATATTTGTTGCATTATTATTATTATTATGGTTGTTGTAATATTATATGCACATGGTATTAATTTGTTATTTATTGCACTTTAGATTATTTATTTGCATATTACGGTAATTTTATCTGTGATTTCTGACATATTGCATCTTAAATTGTGTCAGGTTCACGGACCACTAGTTCACTTAAATTTAAATTCAAGGGCTCATGCACACTGGGTTTTCACATCAATGAACATACACCCAGTCTATATAGTAAATGTTTTAATTAAACTGTGCACACATATTTGGGTATGATTCACCCAATTGCTATTCACTAGGAATACCTATCATTGCACACCATTCCTTCTCTCCCCCCAAATCCCTTCTCCTACCTCAATTTCTTCTCCTATCAAAGGGAGCAGTATACACATTTAAATTCTAACCAGCTTTTTATAACAACTGAACGGCGCCATATCTACTTTGTTTTCCTTCTAATTTTACTTACTCCACCTAGTGGAAGTAATTGGTAAAGGCAGCAGTTCCATTAACTACTTCCTAACCTCAATCAGTACTTATTGCTTTGCGTGGTGACTTTCTTTCTTTTCTCACATTGCCTCTAATGTTAGATGGTCCATGTGTGTGGATGTTGCTGAGCTACATAAAACGATTTTTTTGTTTTAACATTTTAGAATGGGGTGCCTCGAGATTGCACATCATTTTAAAGTGTGTTGACTGAAAAAAGGTTGAGTTAGACAATCAGAGAACATACCTGTCCCACTTCATCAAAAGCCATGATAACCATTGCTGCACCAAATTGCTTTATCTTTTTAGCTTTTGTCAGGAAATCCTCTTCTCCCTCTTTCAAACTGATACTATTTACTATACATTTACCCTGACAGCATTTCAGACCAGCTTCAATCACTTCAAAGTTAGACGAGTCAATGCATAGGGGAACCTAAAAACAAAGATCATAAATAACCATAAATTATCATAAATCAATTGCTGCCAGATTAGGTTTTCAGTCCTGTATAAGCATTATTTCTCCTGAGAAGCCCATCTTGTCTAAGGTTTCTCAAACATTGAGCTATTGTGTTCTGACAGCAAGGAGCCTTCCCCACCATCAGAACACACTGATCAGTGTTGTTGGTAATATCCGGCAGCACTGATCGCTTGGGAAAACCTTGACAGGCTGGTTGTACAGAAGTAGATCAAAGGTCAACTTCTGTACAACCAGCCTGCATGTACATGGATCGAAACTCAAGTATGGCTACCTTAACAAATGAAACAAAAATAAATAACTGTCCCAGAGGTTGCATATTCAACAAGTCAATTTGCAAATTTAAAATATTTAATATTTCTCAACAGAAGATTTAAAAGGTGGCCAACACAAAACAATACTATGCTGCTAAAACTGCAAATACAAATTTGACACCCTTAACCACTTGCCGCCCGCCATATAGCAAAATGACGGCAGCAAAGTGGTTTCAATATCCTGACCGGACGTCATATGACGTGATCAGGCTATTAAGCCGCTGCGCGCCCCCGAGGGCACGCATCACGGCGATCGTTGTTGCGGTGTGTCAATCTGACACACCGCAACTCCGATCTATGTAAAGAGTCTCTGATGGAGACTATTTACCATGTGATCAGCCAGGTCCAATCATGGCTGATCACGATGTAAATAGGAAGAGCCGGTGATCGGTTTTTCCTCACTCGCGTCTGACAGACACGAGTAGAGGAGAGCCGATTGGCTGCTCTCCTGAAAGGGGGGGTCTGTGCTGACTGTTCATCAGCACAGCCCCCCCTTGGATCCCACCCAGGACCACCAGGGAAGCCGCCCAGGATAGCCATCCACACTGGACCACCAGGCATGCCCCCTAGACCCCCAGGGAAATACCAATCTGTGCCCAGGCAGCTTCCAATCAGTGCCCAGGCAGCTGCCAATCAGTGCCCACTCCAATGCCTACCACTGCCAGTGCCACCTGGGATGCCTATCAGTGCCACGTATCAGTGCCCATCAGTGCCACGTATCAGTGCCGCCTATCAGTGCCACCCATAAGAACCCATCTTTGCAGCCTTTCAGTGCCCAGTGTCGCCTATCAGTGCCCACCAGTGCCACCCATGAGTGCCCATCAGTGCCACCTATCAATGCCCATCAGTGCTGCATATCAGTGCCACCCATCAGTGCTGCCTACCAGTACCCATCAGTGCCGCATATCAGTGCCCATCAGTGAAGGAGAAAACTTACTTATTTACAAAATTTTTTTTAACAGAAACAAAAGCAAAACGTATTTTTTTCCAAATTTTCGGTCTTTATTTGTTTAGCAAAAAATAAAAACCGCAGAGGTGATCAAATACCACCAAAAGAAAGCTCTATTTGTGGGAACAAAATTATAAAAATTTAGTTTTCAGTGTAGCATGACCGCGCAATTGTCAAACTGACAGCGCTGAAAATTGGTCTGGGCAGGAAGGTGTATAAGTGCCCGGTATTGAATAAGTGGTTAAAGTTGTATTAAAGTCTGCTTTGTGTTTTTTACCTACAGGTAAGCTAATAATAAAGCTTACCTGTGGGTAAAACTAACATCTCCTAAACATGCACCATTTAGGAGATATCTTCTCTTTTGGCAGCCGATGACTTCATGCCGTTTTTTCAAAGAATGGTGCTGTGGCCGTAACTCCATGCGTGGGGGTGAAGTCACCGTGGCCTGGTCATTCAAGCTGACAAAGCCTGCAAACCTGGAAGGAAGACCAGTAAAGATGGAAGCCCTGTCAACGGTGGTGACAGGGCTTTGTTTCAAGGTAGGTATTTTATAGCCTGCTAGCATGTGATGCATACTAGCACATCATGCTCTTAACTTGCCGGTGGAATTCTTTCTCTCCACTTAACCTCTTTACGCCGAGTGGCCGCATATGTGTGGCCCTGTGTAAACCACTTACCATGCTGAGTGCACACTTCCTGCACACTCCCAGTATGACAGGCGGCGAGGATAGATAAGCTCCTGATGCAGCCAATCACAGCCGTCACAGGTCTGTCTCCGTCTTCCAGCTTTTAGAACTCTCAAAGGGCCGGGAGGCAGTCGGCATGAAGGAGTTAAGTTTACTACCGCTTTAAGGGCACTTTCACACTGACCCAGGCGTTGGCAGTAAAGTGCGGTTATTTTTAGCTGTGTTTTACCGTCATTTTAGCGGCGCTATTCGGCCGCTAGCGGGGCGGTCTTAACTCCCGCTAGCGGACGAAAAAGGGTTAAAACAGCACGCAAAACGCTGCTGCAGCGGCGCTGCCCATTGTATTTGCCGCTCGTACAGTGCCGCAAAGAAGCTGCTTGCAGGACTTTTTGATGCCCTACCAGTGCAGCGCCCCCGTGTGTAAGCACTTGGGCTTTCACACTGGGATTGCAGTTGAGGCTTTTTTCAGGCGCTTAACAGGCGCTATTTTTAGAGCTAAAGCGCCTGAAAAAACACATCCAGTGTGAAAGGGGTCTAATACACATTTAAGCTATTTGCTGGGGTTATTTAAGTGGGAACACTTAAGGCTCTGCACTTCAGCGAAAATACACAGAAAAATACTTTGAAAAACCCCAGCCTGCAGGTGAACCCTTTCCTCTCAGCTTTCAGCTGTCCTTTCTCTCTGACACATGTGCTCACTACCACTCCTGACAGTTGTGTCCTCTCTCCTTAAACTTGCTTTCCTTCACCCCTCTTCTCCAATCCACAGCTTATGTATATAACTTCCTCACTTTTGTCCTCTCCTTATTACTGGCACTAACTCCTGCTAATTCTAAATTCACATGCTAATAAAAAAAAAACATCAGGACACTGGGGGACGTCCCTTCATATAAATCACACCCCCGTATTACCTCCTTCACCCTTCTGCTTCTCCTAACCTCTGTAGATATATCTCCAAACTCTGGGCCTTCATCATTTAACTGTCCTTTGCACCCATCACCCTGCACAGTCTGGCAGCAGCCACAATCCACACAATTTAGTTTCCATTCCTCTTCTTCCCAAGACCAGACTGCTCTAATCTTGTGCCCTTTGGAATGCCAGCTCTGTCTAACAAACTCACATGTCTCCATGACCTCTATCACCAATTCATTTAATCTACTTGCCATTACTGAAATCTGGCTTCATGAATCTGACACTGCTTCTCCTGTTGCTCTCTCCCATTGTAGCCTTCTTTGGACCCACTTCCCAAGACATCCTTCTATCCCCATAGAGCACCTTTCAGGTATTTCACCCACCTCCCTCTCTGTCACTCTCCTCATTCGAGCCACATTGCATTTGTCTTTTCTCTCCAGTTTCTCTAAGGACAGCTGCAATCTACCGCCCCTTGACCATTATCAGCTTTTCTTGATGACTTCTCTGCCTGGCAACCCTACTTTTTCTCTTCTGAAATTCCCACAATCATTCTCGATGACTTCACCATCACTAACACCAATACTAACACTCCTGCTACTTCTAAACTTCTCAGGCTAACCTTTTTTACCCAAAGCAACCTCTCCAGCAATCCTTTCCCTCTTTCTTATCACCACTTTATTAGTTTCACTCTCTCCCTCTCTTCCACCTCCTCTTGCCTTTCAACCACTTAATTACCCAGAAAAACCCAAGTAAACCCCCAACTCCTCTATGCTACTGACCACCGCTATGACAAAATCTCACCCATGTCCTGCCTAAACCTAGCCACTTCTGTTTACAACACTTCACCATCATCCTCCCTGGACACACTGGCCCCTCTCACTACACTTAGAAACAGGCCCCGGCCCATACAACATTGGCAAACCAATGACACCAGAAGTCTGAAAAAAATGCTGCGCCCTTGAGCACCTGTGGTACAAGACCAAGTCTCAAAGATTTCAACCAATATAAATCCGGCCTCTAAAAATACAATTCTTGCCTCCTCACTGTCAAGCAGATCTATTTAATTGCTCTCATTAACAACTTATCATCCCATCCCTGTCAACTCTTCTCTCTCTACTTCATCCTCCAATGCCTCCACCCACTAACTTACTTACTGCCCAGGAGATCGCCAATCACTTCAAAAATAAGATTGATACAATTCATGAGGAGATTTCCGGTGTATTGATACCTTCCCCAATTACCACTCCATGTCCACGGCTACAATCATTACTTCCCCCATTCAATCCTGCCACTATAGACGATGTTGCAAAACTTTTTCTCAACATCCACCTAACCACATGCCCCGTTCCCTAGCAAATGTTATGTCGACCCTCTGGCTCTATCCTATATTTTCTCACTAACATCTTCAATCTCTCCCTCTTCTGGTATCTTCCCCAACTACCTAAAACATGCACCAATCACCCTCATACTTAAAAAGTCTTCATTGGACCCCACCAATCCTAACAACCTACACCATATCTCCTTGCTGCCCTTTTTATCCAAACTTATTGAACATCTAGTCTACAACTGACTGACAAATTGCTAAAACCAATGGACACTATTCTGTACTCCTATTCTATGACCTCTCTGCTGCCTTCAACATGGTGGATCACCCCCTCTGGGCTTTCACACTGGAGTGAACGGAGCCGCTTTTTTCAGGCGGTATACAGGCGCTATTTTTAGCGCTGTAGCGCCTAAAAAATGCTGGCAGTGTGAAAGGGGTCTTAGATTGTACGTTCCAATGATCTAGGCCCTCTGACTTCTCCTGTATTAAATGGTATTGTAAGGCTCCATGCACACTAGCATTTTTTTTAGCTGCTCCTAGAAGCGAATAGTGTTATCCTATTGCTATGCTAGAAGTATTTTTTCAAGCTTCAGCGTTTAGGAGCAAAAAAAAAAAAAAAAAAAAGAAAAGATTTGTGTTTTTTCTTCATGTACTGTAAAAACACCAACACTAACACTCCTAGGGGGGTGGTGGTTGTGGATTTCACATGGCACTGTCTGGAGGCTTCTAAGCAGAGCTCCAGCCGAGACACAGCTTTTTACACTCAGCAAAGCAGTCTAGATCCTCCAGCTCTCGCACTACTCTGCCTAAATGGCCGGGGAGACGTTCAGCTGCAAAACTACTTTCCTCGGGCTCCATTAAAATGCTTCCTTGTTGCGGACAGGGAAAGCCCTAGCACCTTAGGTTGGCAGATCCACTCCTCTAGAGCCAGCAGATTGCCATCCACTCAAGTGACCTCATCTCAGGGAAGCTCCCCTGCTTCTTCCTTCGGTTCCAACTGTATGGAAGACCCAGGATCCCCCATGAGTTCTGATATGTTGTCCCTAATATGGAGATTGAAGAAGGCGGGCATGTTCCAGAACCTTGACAAATCTATAAAAAAATCTCACAGCTGTAAGAACAGATCTCTTCCACCTATTGGTCCTTGTAGATGATTTGGAGAAACTCCAGGATAACCAGGAGAGGCCATTAGGGAAGTACAATAAAGTCAACCAACTAGCGGTTGACCACCGGGCAGCTCTCTACAAATTGGAGGACTTCGAAAACAAACCATCTGAACAACCTCTGCATTCGGGGACTACCAGAGGTGACTAAAGATGCACATCTAGAGGCATTCTCAACACGCTCCTTGAAAACCTGGCTACAGACCTGCTGTGGTTTGACCGAGTGAACTGGGCCCTTGACCCCTTCAACCTCAGGATGTTATATGTCGCCTACACTACTTTGAGGAAAAGAATGCCATTATGGTGAAACTCTGTGGTACCCCAGTCATTGACTGACAGTTTTGCCATTAACATTTTTCCAGACTTCTCTAAAAGAGACCCTGGAACGCGGCCGACCACTCTTGGACCAGCTGAGGTCTGATGGAGCCACCTATCGCTGGCGGATTCCCTTCCTGCCCTATTGCTACTAAATATGGCCACTCATCCACCCTTCAATTCCGGCCTCAACATGACACCCCTGGAGCTCCCAGGCTGGCATGATCACACTCCTACGTTCTCCGCAACACAGGAATCCGGATAGTGCAAACTTCTTCTAAAAAGAAATGTACTGCGACCCCTGGATCTTCTCAGAAATATGGGTGAAGTGGTTCTTTTTTTCAGTTATTCTTAATACCCTACTCTTGCATGTCAAGTGAGACCACAATTATATTTCTGTTCATCTGCTTGTCTCACCGCATGGCACAGTTTCCATTAAGTGTCAAGTAAACTCTTTCCTGATGTTTCACCGACTGCCGCTGCAATGAGGGCTCTCCCACACACTACAGTTCTTGCATACTCTTACCAATGTTTGTTGTATCTTATATATGTTCTGAATTCATTTCCCCCTTTTTTGTTAAACTGCTTATGCTTGATATGGGTGAAAGTTTTAATTAGCACTCTCATGATCTTTATATTATAGCTGTCTCTCGGACTGGGCCATAAGCCCGTGTCCTCTGTTCCAGTTTTAGAATGTACACACCCCTCCTTCTGGGGTCTGTGAGACCGAGAAGCATTAGACCCCTTTCACATCGAAGGTGTTTTTCAGGCATTTTAGCACTAAAATCAGTGCCTGAAAAACGCCCTCCCATACCACCCCAGTGTGAAAGCCCGAGTATTTTACACCGGGGCAGTGCACTTGCAGGATGTTAGAAGTCTTGCAAGCAGCATCTTTGGGGCAGTTTGGAAGCGGTGTATTACCCTGCCCATTGAAATGAATGGGCAGCACTGCCGAAGTGCCTCCAAAGTGCTTCGTCAGCGCCTCAACATGGGCGCTTTTAACCCTTTATTTGGCTGCTAGCGGAGGTTAAAAGTGCCCTGCTAGTAGCTGAAAAGCACCGCTAAAAAAAACTGTAAAGTGCCGCTAAGCCAACGGCGCTTTACCGCTAACGTGGCCATGGCTGAGTGTAAAAAGGGGTCCTATGTCTAGTCTCGCTGGTTTCTTTCAGGCATTCATGTTGGTTTCTCAGCCTCTTGGTCCCGACAGGAATCACTGCATTTCAATGTTTGAATAATTTTTGATACCTTTTGGGTTTTTCATACCTTTTTATTTTCCCTTGCTATTTTTCATATCTTTTTCTCTCCCTCCCTTTTCCCACCCCATTATTTTGCTGATACAGGTGGTCTCATAGGCTAAAGGACCATGCTCTTACACTGCAATTGCTACATTAACCACTTCGGCTCCGGAAGGTTTTGCCCCCTTCCTGACCAGGCTATTTTAGCTATACGGCACTGCGTTACTTTAACTGACAATTGTGCGGTTGTGCGACACTGTACCCAAATAAAATTCATGTCTTTTTCCCCCACAATTAGAGCTTTCTTTTGGTGGTATTTGATCACCTCTGCGTTTATTTCTTGCACTATAAACAAAAAAAGGCTGACAATTTTGAAAAAAAAACAACAACTTTGTTTTACTTTCTGCTATAACAAAAAAAAAAGTAAAAAAATGTAAATGTCTTCATCTGTTTAGGCCAATTTGTATTCTGCTACATAATTTTGGTAAAAAAAAAATCCCAAAAAGTGTATATTGGTTTGTGCGGATAGATTTTCCATAGATTTCCAAAAATTGAGAGATAATAAAATAACAGGTCCATACTTTTCCCTCAGCGCACATAGAAAGGTTTAAAATAACATAAGCAGCTACTATAATAATAAACCACTGAACCAGAAATATGTTAGGGCAAAAAAAAAAAAAACATTAGTAGCGCTAAACGATAAAAATATTTTTAAGGTTGCTAAAAAGTCCACTTTTTCAGTGAATATGAGTAAATGTGAATAAAAATTGTCCACCAAAGAAAAATCCTTGCAGATTTTAGTTCCAGACGATCACCTTCACCACACCACGTGTGTAACACTCCCCCCAATGTAATCCACTTACCAGATATTGCTGGGTTATGGGCTTGTCTTTAAATGGTTGCTATCAGCAAACACTGCATCTTTCCATCTGTGTATAGGTTAGCAGAAGGAGGAAGAAGCTGGAGACCAGGACGACAGTCATTATGTTTGTGTTTTGTGTTGTGTGTTGTGTGTTTACAGGTGTCCATCTGACCAATGACTGTCGTCCTGGTCTCCAGCTTCTTCCTCCTTCTGCTAACCTACACACAGATGGAAAGATGCAGTGTTTGCTGATAGCAACCATTTAAAGACAAGCCCATAACCCAGCCCTATCTGGTAAGTGGATTACCTTGGATGGAGTGTTACACACATGGTGTGGTGAAGGTGATTGTCTAACTAAAATCTGCAAGGATTTTTCTTTGGTGGACAATCTTTTAATCACATTTACTCATATTCACTGATAAAGTGGACTTTTTAGCAATCTTAAAAATATTTTGATTGTTTAGCGCTATGGGATAGATTTATGGACTTTTAATTTTTTTTTGTTTGTTTTTACTAGTAATGGCGGTGATGAGCGATTTTTAGCAGGACTGACATTGCGGCGGACAAATCTGGCACTATGTGACACTTTTTGGGGACCAGTGACACCAATACAGTGATCAGTGCTAAAAAAAAAAAAAAAAAAAAAAAAAAAATGCACTGCCACTGTATACATGACACTGGCAGGAAAGGGGTTAACATCAGGGGCAATCAAAGGGTACACTGTGTTCCCTGGATGTGCTTTCTTACTGCGTGGTGGATGGACTGACTCGAGGAAGAGAGACATCTGTGTTCCCGATTAGCAGGAACAGAAGATCTCTCTCTTCCTGTCTGAAAGAACGACGGTCTGCCTAATTTTACATGGGAAGACCGCCGTTCTTTCTCTACAGCGAATGTTAGCAGGTGGCTAGCGGGCACCGCAGCCGCTGGAACCCACTGATTGTCTCCCGCTGTGTCCAATCATAGCGGGAGTGTGGCGCGCGCGCCCCAGAGGCGACAAGAGAAATCATGTACAGGTACGGGGTACGTGATTTTGCGCTTAAGGGCTGCCCTGCCGCAGTATATGCTTAAGTGGTAAATGTGATTTCTTGCAATGTCAAAGGCTTAAACGTTGCTAGCAAACGCCACAAGGTACTCAGAGAACTTTGGTTTTGGTAGGAGCATATCCCTTCAGCTTGAGGGGATGTAAGCAGATGATTACAGTGGTTTTCTTTATCTTAGGGGCTCTATAGGCAACATCCAGTCTACTTTAGCGAATGTTCACTGCCTGAATAACCAAACTGCTTTTTTTGTCCCAGATCTTGACCAAATTAACATGATTTGTAAAAAGGGGTTACTATGTTGGCAGGTGACATCAACATGCCTCTGGATCCTGTTTTGGATACCTCTCAAGGGTGCCCCACCACTCCCTTTAAAAGGTTTATGCTTTATTAGGAAAAACTTCCATGACACGCAATAGATGCTCTGCGATTGCTTCATCCAAGATTATTCCAAAATTCATGACTCTTACCCAAGGATCGATAATATTTAGATTTATCCTTTTCACCTTCCCCTTCTGCGTTTGGCCTCCACTGGCACTGCCTCTCTCTGACCATGCACTGGTCTCCAGATGTTTAGCTTTGCCCACTCTGCCTCCTCGCTCTAATAACTGGAAATCAAATTATTTCCTTCTCTCAAACCCAACCATCTGTCTCTCATCGACTTTAACGCAATATTTTGTAGATAACGCTACATCTGATACAACACACTCCCTGCTATGGGAAGCCCACAAGGTTACGATGAGGGGCAAGTTGATTGAACTTGGTGTGAGGAAAGAGAAGGAGCACTGTCAACAACTTGCAGAAGTCTTACAGCAAGTGGCAGATTTAGAGAAGCTGCATAAGCTTTCTCTACACAAAACCCATTTAGAGAGAACGACACAGAAGATGGAGGAACTTTAAAGCTTTCCTTGATCTTGATATTAAGCGATGTTTCCAACTCTCTCAGAAACTATATGAATGGGGAGATAAACTAAGGAAACAATTAGCCTGATCTTTAAAAAGGGACGAAAACCATCTCTCATTCATCTCCCAATATCAAAACCCCTTTGGGTGAGCTAGCACATGCTTCCCCTCATATTGCCTGGGTTTTTAGAGAATTATATGCCCATCTTTAGCAGGGAAAACACAGCAGTGCCATCTGAGTGTAGTAGATTAGTAGTAAAACAATTAATTAAAACACAAATAAGCAACTCACAAAAGTAGGGTAAAAAGTAGGCATCTCACATATAGGGTCTCTATTATCCCGATCCAAATCATCAGGTATGGATGCCGCCGGCTGCTCTGGTGGGTCTGAGGGCTCCAAAGTCATTGTAGCGCATCCTCCTCTGTCAGTGGTGACATCAACGGACGTAGTGAAGGGAGACCAACAGGTGTGCGTTCGGAGCATGCCTGCTTTATCCCCAGGCTTATGATGTTGTGTTTGTGTGAGGTTGTTATATCTCTCCCAAGGGAGGGCATGGACTACATTACCCAGGATTCCGTCTTCATAGTACTGACATTGATCATCCAGAATAACACATTATGGCAAAAAAAATTTAAAAAAAACAAAAACAAAAAAACACAATTGACATAGGGATGAACATTATTGGCATATAAGAAAATGAACAGTGTTTTTCGGCTTTTTTTTTAAAGGCAATTTATATTTATAAGCTGCATGGGGATTGCAAATTATTATGGGTCAAGACGAGTTTTAAAGTGCCATCTAGTGATCACACCAGGAATATAAACCTTAGCAGAAATTGCCCTACATGTCGTCTATATCTCTACAGCTCTTATCAGATGACCATTACTAACTGGAGAAGATTAATTTCAAATTTTTGACCATGAGGGTTATGCCAAAAATAAATATATAGAAGTTAATAAGTATGAGGAATGAAAGACCATGGAAATTATCTACAAGATTATTATAAACCAAGTATAAATGGAAGATGCCTGAATAGGAGTTACATTTTATTCTGTACTGAAGGAAACTGTGTACTTTATCATTACATACGTTTAGGTCCATATATATATAATTTGGGCACAGGCACAATTTTCATACATTTGGTTCTGTATGTCACCAGAATAAAATGAAAATGAAACAATCCAAATGAATTTACATAGTTGGTGAGGCCTCAAAAAGACAAGTCCATCAAGTCCGACTTGTGTGTGTGATTTTATGTCAGTATTACAATGTATATCCCTGTATGTTGTGGCCAATTAGGTGCTTATCTAATATTTTTTTTTTTTAATTACTGATGCTACCTGCTGAAACCACTGCTTGTGGAAGAGAATTCCACATCTTTGTCTCTTACAGTAAAGAACCCTCTACACAGTTTAAGGTAAAACCGCTTTTCTTCTAATTTTATTGAATGACCGCATGTCTTATTTAAATTCCCTTTCACGGAAAAGTTCTCTCTATTGTGGGGTCACCAGTACGGTATTTGTACACTGAAATCATATCCCCTCTCAAGCGTCTCTTCTCCAGAGAGAACAAATTCAGAGTCCGTAACCTGTCCTCCAGTCCCTTTATTAGTTTTGTTGCCCTTCTTTGGACTCTCTCCAGTTCCAGCACAGACTTTTAGCTTTAATTCAAGGAGGTTGAACATAAATATCAAGTAAATATTTTAGGAACCGCAATCATTTTTATACACAGCCCCCCCCCCCTCCCCATTTTCAGGGGCTCAAATGTAATTGGACAAATGAATATAAGCATAAATAAAATGTTCATTTTTAATATTTTGTTGAGAATCCTTTACTGACAATGACTGCCTGAATTCTGGAACCCATGGACATTACCAAAGACTGAGTTTCCTCTTTTCTGATGTTTTGCCAGGCTTTAACTGCAGCTGTCTTCAGTTGTTCTTTGTGGGCCTTTCTGCCTTTAGTTTTGCCTTCAGCAAGTGAAATGCATGCTCAATTGGGTTGAGATCAGGTGATTGACTCGGCCATTGCAGAATATTCCACTTATTTTCCTTCAAAAGTTCCTGGGTTGCTTTTGCAGTGTGTTTTGGATCATTGTCCATCTGTACTGTGAAGCACTGTCAAATCGAAAATTGCTGCATTTGGCTGAATCTGGGCCGACCGTATCTCTCTAAACACTGCAGAACTTATCCGGCTGCTTCTGCCACATCATCAACACCAATGACCCAGTGCCACTGAAAGTCATACATGCCCATGCCATCACACTGCCTCCATGTTTTACAGATGATGTTGTGTGCTTTGGCTCATGAGCTGTTCCAAGCCTTCTCCACATATTTTTCTTTCCATTATTCTGGTACAGATTAATCTTAGTTTCACCCATCCGAAGAATATTTTTACAGAACTGGTCTGGCTTTTTTTTTTTTTTTTTTTTAGATGTTTTTTGGTAAAGTCTAATCTGGCTTTTCTATTCTTCGAGCATTCGTAAAAATGGTTTGCACCTTGTAGTGAACCCTCTGCATTTGCTCTTGAGATGTCTTCTCTTGATTGTAGACAATGGTATGCCCACCTCCTTGAGAGTGTCCTTCACTTGTCTGGATGTTGTGAATGGGTTTTTCTTTACCATAGAGAGGACCCTGCGATCATCCACCTTCTGTTGTCTTCCGTGGACGTCCAGGCCTTTTTATGTTGCTGAGCTCACCAGTGCATTCTTCTTTCCTCAGAATGTACCAAACTATTGATTTGGCCACTCCTAATGTCGCCAATATCACTCTGATGGATTTGTTTCATTTTTGAAGCCTTGCAATGGCCTGTTTCACTTTTATTGGACAGCTCCTATGTACGCATGATGTAGGTTCACAGCAATAGATTCCAAATATCACACTTAAAATCAACTTCAGACCTTTTACCTACTTAATTGATGAAGAAATAACTAAGGAGAAGCTCACACCTGGCCATGAAACAGCTTTTGATTCAAATGTCCAATTACTTTTAGTCCCTTGAAAAGGGGGGGGGGGGGGTGGCAATTCTTAAGAGCTGTAATTCCTAAACCCTTCCTCCGATTTAGATGTACACACCCTCAAATTAAATCTGAGTATGGGCACTTTCAGCCCATAGCTTGAATAGGTTTTGGTAAATACCTGAAAAAAAAATAAAATGGTGCCCGTGTCCAAATATATATGGACCTAACTGTATAAGTCCTAATCTGTGTGTCCAAAGGGTCATATACTGGTGCTGTGTAATGATGTGGTGGATTCATAAAGAGGTACTGTAAATGAGTAGGAGTATGGTGGAAAAGTAATGTAAAAAATGAATGGGTTACAGGACTAAGTGGACCTCAAGATCCTTGTTTAAGCCACCAGGGGCCATAGTGTCTAAATTGTAGATCGAGCAAGTTTCCCTGGCACAGGGGGGCCAAATGTGTTCTGCTCTTGAGAGGCTCCTGGAGATACGTTCTATGACCCAAACTTGAGGGCCAGCTGATGATTTTTGATGGAAATCTGCAAAGTGTTTCGAAACGATGAGTTTATGTTTTCTTTCCTCAACGGTCGTCTATGTTCACCGAACCTTTTTCTGATGGTTCTGATGGTCCAGCCCACATAAAGTAGGCCCCAGGGACAAAACAAGCAGTAATTCACGAACTCTGTAGAGCAATTGTAGAAATCATCATGTGCTTGCCTTTGGTGGTGAAGTTTTTCGGACCACGTTGCACGCTTGCACACAAGGCAGTTGATCTTGTGACATGTGGGAGAATTTCCTGCAATTTTGTTATACTTGAAGCAATTTTACTTGTTAGATTGCGAGCCCGTCTGTATGAAATCTTCAGCTATCTGTGATGGAGGACTTCAAATGGGGATCTTCATAAATATTTTGGAAAATTTGTTCCATTCTCTTGTGGTGTAGATGGAATGGTGTTGGTGAATCTCAAAGGTTGAGGTGCATTATTGGTCTTGATTCTGATGTATTGTGGCCATGGAGGTAAAGCTGAAAAGTTTCCACTACCAATGGCGAGGGGTTATCCTTTCCCTTCAATTGTCTGTCTTGGACAATTACCTTCTGAGGTGTAACACACATTTCTGGGTGTCTATTGACGTTACTTCTCTATACACGTTGATACCCCGCAAAGTGGGACAGAGCGCTGGACTTTTTTTTCTTTCTCAGGGTCCACTTACTAATGCTAAACAGGCCTAGTTCATTTGGGGTGTCACTAAGTTTTGCCTTACACACAGCTTATTTCAGTTTGATGCCACGTCCTACCTTCAAACCCAGGGGACAGCTATGGGTGCCAACTTTGCACCCAGCTATACCAACTAGGCCATGGAAAAACAAAAAAAGAAGCAGGCTTAGCACATGTATTCACCCTAACAAATAGGGGGATTACTCACGGATCCTACACTGTACAGGGTGCTGTTGCCGTAACTAAGCATATGACAAAAAACAGGTGGTTCAGGTGTTAAGCACCTGAAAAGAGTTACTAATGGCAACAGAAAATGATCCTTAAGAGTATCAACAAAAATTCATATTTATTAAAGAAAAATTGGCCAAGTGATAAGCCAAATGTCAAAAAAGATAGAACAGCTTCACTATAATAGCCAAAAAAAACCACTGAAGTAATTGATGCATCACACACACACGTAAACAGAGACACTACATAAAACAATTTAAAAGGAGTGTCCGGACGCTGCACAGCAACAGACAGGCTAAGATGTCAGATGTAGTACATCATGATCATCTTTAAAAAAAAAAAGAGGGGGTTACTTTGTAAAGTGACACCTTAACCTGTGTGGGGCTCCAGTGAGGAATGGATAGGGGAAAGGAAAAAGGAAAGAAGTGGCCGACTAATAGGATAATTCATAAAAGGGCAAGAAGTGCCTGAAAGTGCATGGTGTTAGGAGACAAAAATTTCTAATCTTTCCAACCGGGAGAACTCATCTTGGATAGTCTTTAACCAGGTATTGGTAAGTGGTAGTATCAAGTATAGATCTTGCATTTAGAAAGATTTTTTCCGGGGAGTCCCGGTAGCACTGGTGTGGAAGGCAGTAAAGAAGTCCTTGATAAGGATCATACTCCGTCCCGGTGCTATATATACCTTTGAGAGGTATTAAGCTTTAAGTCTGGGTATTATAAATTGCGAGACAGTTATAGACTAGGGGATATGAGGCTTCATACATACAAAATGCTGTATTTTAAGTCACCTGTTGTGGGTTAATTGCTTTCGCCCAGTATTAAAAGGCACTTTACCGCTCATACAGTGTGTATGCTGATAGCCTCTGTTCTCTGTAGTCCCCTCCATAGATCTTGTCACTGATCCCCAAGCACTGGTATCTGTGTATGTCTGGCTATAACTTCGCCTAAGTGGCCAGCTATGTGTCGTCATGATTGGTGTCTCCTCATGCAGTCAGGGTCCTCAACGCTGGGAGCTTGGTGAGGCGGTGTCACATGACAGAACCATGATGACGTCAACGCGTTTTGCTATAATACATAACGAAGCTTCATCTGGACGTGATATACTGGGCGAAAGCATTCAACCCACAACAGGTGACTTAAAATACAGCATTTTGTATGCATGAAGCCTCATATCCCCTAGTCTATAATGGTCTCACGAGTTATAATACCCAGAAGGGACTGAAAGCCTAACACATCTCAAAGGTATATATAGCACCGGGACTGAGTATGATCCTAATCAATGACTTATTTACTGCCTTCCACTCCGGTGCTACCAGGACTCCCCAGAAACTTTCTATATACAAGATCTATACTAGATACCTGTCAGGGTTGGGCTCAGCCCTTCCTTCTCTGAGCTGGCCGCTCAGCTGTCGGCTAATTGCCAGCTCCTTTCTCTCCAGTGACTCAGCTGTTGATGATCTGCTCGTCAGTCCTGCCTACTTAAAGCCGTCCAGCTCACTTCATCTCTGCCTTCGCCTTTGGTCACATCTGAGACTTTCTCCTGCGTTCCTGTTGAAGACTTGCGCGGCTGACGTCCATTCTGGCTCCTGTTCCTGCTTGCTGTACTACTACGTTCATCTTTGGCTCTCTGACATTGGCATTGGCTGACTACCCAATCTGGTTACTGAACTCTGGCTATGTATTGACTACGCTTACTCTGTTTACCTTTTTATTATTATTAAACAAGTGTGATTAACTGTACTTCTGTCTCGGTCTGATTTATGGTTTCTGACAGTAGGCGAAGGCCATGAATTCAGAAGATGCGGTCAGTCCACTTGTTGGTAATATTTTTTCCAGATTGGATGACAAGGATCACCGCATGGATCAGTTTGCCTTGGCGTTACAAACGCTCCTGAGTTGCACGGCTAACCTGGAATCTTCCACTATGGCTGCTCCGGTATAACCTGTGTTGAAGGCCGTCCCTGCTGCTGCTCCAGTCTCTGTGCAGGCACCTGCCTCGAGTATTACCTCTATAAGAGGCATGTCTGGTTCCGCTCCGCTTCCCCAGCGATTTGGGGGCGATCCAGTTCAATGCAGAGGGTTTCTCAACCAGCTGGAGACATACTTTGAGATGCTGCCCCAGGCGTTTCCCACGGACAGAAGCAAAAGTAGGTTTTGTGATATCCTTGCTTTCTGAGAGAGCCTTGGCCTGAGCAAACCGTCTATGGGAAAAGCAAAAACCCGTGGTCCTGAGTTACCCAGAATTTGTGGCTTCCTTCAAAAGGGTATTTGACGTTCCTGCATGCTCCGCTTCTGCTGCCAAGAGCCTCATGTCCATCAGAGTACGAGAACTGTTGCCGATTACGCCATTGAAGTCCGTACGCTGGCAGCAAAGGTTGCTTGGAACAATGAGGCCCTCGTGGCTGCCTTCTCTCATGGTCTCTCACCCACTGAGCTGGAAAGGTTAATCACATTTGCCATCCTCATTGACTCCAGACTCAGAGAAAGACTCTTAAGGAGCGCTGGCACAAGCCTCCTGGATATTTGTCTCCGAGCTTTGCAGTCCCACTCTTGCCTCCCTCACCTCCCATGCCTCCTGGTACCGAGTCCGTCTGTGAAGATGAACCCATGCACTTGGGCTTCGCGCGTCTCTCTGCGGATGAGAGACAGACCTTAGGTGGCGTTGTTTCGTCTCCAGTTTCCCAGAAAGATAAGCTCCTGGTTTCGGTTACCCTGTCTTGGGCTCAAGAGTCATCCATCGAGATACAGGCTCTAATAGACACTGGGGCTGCAGGCCTGTTAATTGATGTTGACTTTGTATCAAAGCACTCGATTCCGCTGCAGCTGCATGACACTCCACTTGCCATTAAGGCTCTTGATGGGAGACCTCTACAGCCTGCCCATGTGACTCATGAGACTGTTCCATTGTCCATGGCTGTAGGGGCCCTTCACCATTAGATTATTCAATTCCAAGTTATTTCCTCATCTAAGTGTCCGCTGGTCATTTGTTATCCTTGGTTGCAGAGGCACAAAACTTCTTTTGATTGGCTCTGTGCTGAGGTTCTGTCCTGGTCAAAGGTAGCCAAAATCCTGTGCACCTCTTCACTCTCCTCCCTGCCGGAGGAGTGCAGCGATTTTAGCGATGTCTTTGACAAAGGTCAAGCCGGTACTTTGCCTCCACACTGGTCCTATGATTGCGCAATTGACCTACAACCTGGTGCCATACCCCCCTCGTGGCCGGGTTTACCCTTTGTCGGTCTTGGAGCATAAGGCCATGGAGGAGTATGTTGCAGACGTACTTTCTCGTGGTTTCATCCGCAAAATCCTCGTCTCCTGCTGGTTTCTTTTTTGTGAAGAATAGGAGTGGTGAACTGAGACCTTGTATCGATTATAGGGGTCTTAATTGTTTCACGATTAAGAGTGCCTATCCCATTCCATTGATTACGGAGTTATTTGACCGCCTCAAGGGTGCAACGGTTTTCACTAAGCTTGATTTGAGAGGGGCATACAATCTCGTCAGGATTAAGGAGGGCGACGAGAGGAAAACTGCATTTAATACCAGATCAGGTCATTATGAGTATCTTGTAATGCCTTTTGGCCTTTGTAATGCTCCAGCAGTTTTCCAGAAGTTCGTTAACGATGTCCTCCGAGATTTGTTGCAGTTATGTGTGGTGGTTTATCTCGACGATAGCCTCATTTTTTCCAAGTCCCTGGAGAGCCACCACACCACAGTCTGTTGTGTGCTTCAGAGACTACAAGAGAAGAATCTCTATTGTAAACTGGAAAAGTGCAAATTCCATTGTGAACAGGTGAAATTCCTGGGCCATGTCATTTCCAGTGCTGGCTTTTCGATGGACCCAGAGAAGCTTTCAGCGGTCCTACAGTGGCCTCGACCCGTGGGTTTACGTCTTCTGCAGTGTTCTTGGCTTTGCCAACTATTATCGGAAGTTTATTCGTAACTTCTCGTCTCTGATCAAGCCCGACTGATATGACCAGGAAAGATGGCAACCCACAGAGTTGGTCTTCAGAGTCCATTAAGGCCTTTAAGAGTCTCAAGGTTGCCTTTGTTTCTGCTCCTGTGTTGGCACACCCTGATCCTATGTTGCCTTTTATCCTAGAAGTTGATGCTTCCGAGACTGGAGTTGGCGCCCTTCTGTCTCAACGTCCTAACTCTAAATGCGCTATGCATCCATGTGGCTACTTTTCAAAAAAATTGTCACCTGCAGAGTGCAATTACGAGATTGGTGACAGAGCTGTTGGTGATCATTTTAGCCCTGAAAGAATGGAGACATCTCCTTGAAGGTACCACTGTGCCAGTTTTCATTCTTACTGACCATATTAATCTCACATTCTTGTCTGAGGCCAAGTGCCTCTCTCCCAGAAGGGCGTGATGGGCTCTTTTCTTGTTGAGTTTTTATTACATTGTCTCATTCTTACCCGGTACTAAGAATGTAAGGGCTGACGCCTTGTCACGACAATTTTCCTCCACTTCCAAGATGGAGTCGGTTCCGGTTCCTGTGATTCCTCCTGATTGTATTCTGGCTACGGTTCGCACCAGTCTTACTTCTCCTTTGGGTCACAAAATTCTTGCTGCTCAGGTCCATGCTCCTCCTGAGAAACCTTGTGACCGACTTACCATTCTCCCAAGGCTGCTGGCCACCCTGGGAAGAATCAACTCTTTTGGGCCATTTCCCAACAACTCTGGTGGCCTAGTCTACGTGCTGATCTAACCGCCTTCGTAGCTGCCTGTTCTGTGTGTGCTCAGAGTAAGACTCCACGACACCTTCCAGTGGGCCTCCTACAACCCATACCCAATGGATGAAGCCATGTGGGGGACACAGCAAACATGTGGAAGAAGCACGGTGCGCTGGTCAGATGATCACACAATTGAACTTTTTGGCCTAAAAGCAAAAAATGCTATGTGTGGTGGAAAACAAACACTGCACCTCACCCTAAATACACCATCCCAACCACAAACCATGGTGGTGGCAGTATCATGTTGTGGGGGTGCTTTTCTTCAGCAGGGACAGGAAAGCTGGTCAGAGTTGATGGGAAAAAGCATGGAGCCAAATACAGGGTAAGCTTAGAATTAAACCTGTTAAGAGTCTGCAAAAGACTTGACTGGGGCGAAGGATCACATTCCAGCAGGACAATGACCCAAAACATGCAACCAGATCTACAATGGAATGGTTAGATCAACGCATATTCATGTGTTAGAATGGCCCAGTCAAAGTCCAGACCTAAATTCAATTGACAATCTGTGGCAAGACTTAAAAATTGCTGTTCAGAGATGATCTCCATCCAATCTGACAGAGCTTGAGCTAGTTTGCAAAGAAAAATTGGCTAAAATTCCACTCTAGAGGTGCAAAGCTGGTAGACATACCCAAAAAAAAACTTGCAGCTGTATTTGCAGCGAAAGGTGGTTCTACAAAGTATTGACTCAAAGGGGCTGAATACAAATGCATGCCACACTTTTTAGATATTTGTAGAAAAAAAAAAAGAAAAAAAAACATTTATCATTTTCCTTCCACCTCACAATTATGTGCCACTTTGTGTTAGTTGATCATATACAATCCCAATAAAATATATTTACGTTTTCAGATGTAACATGACACTGTACGTGCAAACATGTGCAACATGGCCAGAAAAAAATTCACCAAAGACAAGACAAAAAAAGTACTGGATTTTTTCTACAATTGCTCTAAAGCAGGGGTCTCAAACTGGCAGCCCTCCAGCTGTTGCGGAACTACAAGTCCCATTGCAAGACTGACAATTACAAGCATGACTCACAACAGCTGGAGAGCCACTAGTTTGAGACCCCTGCTCTACAGAGTTTTGATATTTTGCCGGTCCTGTCCCTGCAGCCTACTTTGTGGGCTGGACGATCAGAACCTTCATAAAAAGGTTCTGTGAACATAGACAACCCATTGAGGAAGGAAAAGAAACTCAGTGTTCCTAAACACTTTGCAGATTTCCATCAAAAATCATTAACTGGCCTTCAAGTTTGGGTCAAAGAAAGTATCTCCTAGAGCCTCTCAAGAGCAGAACACATTTGGCGCCTCTGCGCCAGGAAAACCTACACTTTGGACGCTAAGGCCCCTGGTGGCTTAAACAATTATCCTAAGGTCCACCCAGTCCCGTAACCCTTTTTTTACACCACTTTTCCACCATACTCTCTACTCATTTAATGTACCTCTTTCTGATTCCACTACATCATTACACAGCACCAATATATGACCCTTTGGACACATAGATTAAGACATAGATTAAGTTACTTGTATGTAATAAAGTACACTGTTCCCTTCAGTACAGGATAAAACTGAACTAATTTAAGCATCATTCCACTTGGTTTAAAATAATCTTGTAGATAATTTTGATGGTCTCTCATTCCTTCTACTCATTAACTTATATTATATATTTATTCTTTAACAGGACCCTTATGGTCAAAATACGAAATAATGAAATTGATCTTCTCCAGTTAGTAATGGTCATCTGATAAGAAATGTACAGATATAGACATACATGTATGGTCATTTCTGCTAAGGTTTATATGCCTGGTGTGATCGCTAGATGGTCTTTTGTAACCAGTCTTTCCCTAATAATAATTTGCAATCCCCACACAGCTTATAAATATAATTTACCTTTTATTTTTTTATATGTGCACTATGTTCATTTTTTTTATGTGCCTATCATGTCAATTATGTTTTTTTTTTTTTTTTTTTTTTTTTTAACTATAATGTGTTATTCTGAACGATCTATATCAGTACTATGAAGACACCATGCTGGGTAATGTAGTCCATGTCCTCCCTTGAGAGAGACATAAAAACAGGCTCACACAAACATGGCCATATCACAAGCCTGAGGAAGGAGCGCGCATGCTCATAACGAGCGTCTGTTGGTCCCCCTTCCCCACATCTGGTGAAATCACCACTGACAGAGGAGGAACCTCTACACTGCCTTGGAAACCTGGGACCCACCAGAGCGGCCGGTGGCAGCCGCACCTGACAACAATCCGGATCAGGATGATACAGAGATCCTATATGTGTTATGCCTACTTTTACTCCACTTTTGCGAGTTGCTAGTGTGTCCTTTAATAAATCAGGTTTTACTACTAATCTACTACACTCAGATAGTGTTGTTGTGCTTTTCCTGCTTTATCTCACAGAGCCTCTTCAACTCTGACAGCTGGCTGCCAATTCTGAGCTGGTAGTCAATATGGACCAATTGGACATTTTGTTATGGACACCTGTTGACATGTCTTCATTTTTTAATTTTTATAACCATTAGCTTTGGATATTGATTGATCAACTATTATGGTTTAATCCTTTGCAAAACTATGTTAAATCTTTTAATTATCTTCTGGATACCAATTTCAGACCCATTGTATATTTACAGCTTATATTGTATATCCAGTCTTCCTTCCCTGTTCCCCAAGTGCCACTAAAGACTCTTTATGTCCATGTACACACAAACGTAAACATATTCTCTACTACCTTAGACAAGTCAAACTGCTAAAACTCTCCTTTTAAACTACTTTAACTAGAAAGATATCACTATTGAAGAATTTTCTGCAGCCTTAAAATCTATGCCACTAGGTAAAGCCCCTGGCCCAGATGGCATTCTCTTGTGCTGGACTGGACTGTTGATGGCTGTACTGTACTGTACAGCCATCAGAGTGCCACTCTGCTTTCTCATCTTACTGCCTATGCTAATTCCATGTGACCTAGGAAATGTATGTGTGCCGCTCAGGCTCATGGTAAAGGGGTATGTAGTCAATGCTTCTGCAACTGCTGCTAGAGTGCTGACATGGGATAGAACCTGTCCTGGTTCCTGTAAGGCTTGCCCCTAAAAGTCGCACATCTAGGTGTACTGGAGTGGTGAGTGGAGTGGCAACCTTAGCCTGGACTCCAACCAGGCCAAACTCCATTATATTGCAGGTACTGTAGGACTATGAACAGAATCTAACCGCACATATGACGGTTATACCTAAGCCAGGGAGAGATTCTACATGTTGTGGCAGTTACCTCCCATATCTCTACTTAATGTAGATGTTAAACTGTTCACAAAAGTCCTGGCTACTAGGCCGTTAACTCTTCTCCCATACTGCATTACAGCAGACCAAACTGGAACCATACCCGGGAAGCTAGGGACAACTCACTAAGCACTCTAGCTTATTTCTTTTGTCCGGGGTCACTCCCAGCCCACCCTTCTTTCAACAGATGCTGAGGAAATGTTTAATAGGGTGGACTGGGACTACCTCCTGACAACATTATGCTTCTTTGGTCTAGGCCCTAAAATGCTACATCATATCCCCTCCCTTAGAAACCGAACTGCTCAAATACAGATCAATGGCGCCCCCTTCACGCTACATAATAGCACTAGGCAGGGCTGCTCCTCTCAACACTATTGTCTTCCATTTCTTTAGAACTGTTTCCAGCCACAATTCGAAATTACAATAACATTCACCGGGTCAAGGTGGGCTCTAGGGCACATAAATACACTGCTTACACAGAAAATATCCTATTCTATTTCCAACAACCCTGCATATCTTTACCAAACCCGATGTCCACTTTTATCACCTTTCAAGTGTTATCTAACTTTAAAATCAACCTAACACAATCAGAAATTTTAAATATTACTGTTCCACGGTCTAAAGACAATCTCATTAAAACCCCTATTCACTTTCTACTGGCAACAAGACAGCATAAAATACTTAGGAATATTTCTTAACCCCCCTCCCCTCCATCTCACCAATCTATTCAAGTATAATTATATGCCTTTATTAAACATTAAAAACGGACCTCCGGCGTTGGTCCTCACTTTGTCTCATTCATGGCTAAGGAGAATATCATAAAAATGAATATTCTACCACGAGTCCTTTTGGTCTTTCAAATGATACCATTGGGTGTGCCTATAGGGTTCTTTTTCATCCTCCAGACCATAATTGCCTGCTACATCTGGCAAGAGAAACAGCATAAATTGTCTCGGTCAGTTTTATTTCCCTCCAAAAAGTTAGGGGCTTGGCCCTTCGTAATTTTAAAAGTAATTCTTTTTATGCACTAGCGTTAACTAGATTGGAAATATGCGAGTAATGTCAAGCTCTGGGTACACCTGGAGTCTACCCTATGTGGTGTGGACTTGTCTGTTGACTTGCCCTGTGGGATTCCATATTCATCCAGAGCCCTGGCTTTTTCTGCCTCACTTTTAACTACTTTTAACCTGGATATATGGGACATGTTGCACAAACGCTACTTGTGGAACTACAACTTGCCTTTGATGCTCCTATTGAACCATTGTTTCTTTCTACCTGGCTCTATGAATCTAGGCTTCAAATCCTGGCACCTGGGTAGCCCCCTCCTCCTACATCATATCCTCCAGAACCACTCTATTAAACCTTTACAATCCATTCTTGGTTCTAGGACATCAATTTTTATGGACACGTGGAGATGCACTCAGCTTATGCAATTTCTGCACTCCCTACCACAACCACTTTATAACCTACAGGATTGAAACACTTCTGAACCCGAAAGATCCACCGCTGCACTGCGCCTCACAGTTTTACAAAACACTCATCTCTATGCAAGGGCCTCAATACCCAGACTACATTACTTACTGATAAGCAGACCTTCATTCTTCCTTTACTGATGCACAGAAAGAAGAAGTTGTACAATTATCCCATGCCTCTTCATTATCGAAAGTGGCAGAAGAGAATTATAAACTCCTTACCCATTGGCACTATACACACGTGAAACGCCACACCAGGTTTTCCTCCCACTCACTTTTATGCTGGGGAAACTGTGGAAATAAAGCTACCCATGCCCATGTTTGGTGGGAATGCTCGCTAATTCATCCATTTTGGCAGTGTGTGTATAAAATGATATGCCCGAACTTGGGACATGCTCTACCCTCCAATCCTTGTACTATATTGTTTCACTGCACAACTGAACCATCAGCCTATATAAATGATCCCTCACCTTCTTAACACAGCTAAAAACCTAATTCCCACCTTCCGGGGTCATTCAACTGTCTTTATTGCAATGGTATTGTAATGCAATTGTAAAGTAGACAATATTTGCCCCCTAGAGGAATTAAAGTGGTCGTAAAGCCAGAATGTTTTTATTGTAATACATTCTATGCATTAAGATAAAAAAACCTTTTGTGTGCAGCATTCCCCTAATACTTACCTGAGCCCATCTCCATCCAGCGATGCTGCAGTCGAGACTCGGCTGCCTGGGACTCTCCCTCCTCATTGGCTGAGACAGCAGTGCGGAACCATTGGCTCCTGCTGCTGTCAAAGTCAGTGAGCCAATGAGGAGAGGTGGGGCTGAACCATGGCTCTGTGTCTCAATAGACAGTGGCTCGGCTTGGGTGCCCACACAACAAGCTGCTTGCTATGGAGGAACTCAGCAGGAGGGAGGGGCCTGGAGTTCCGGCGACAGACCAGAGAAGAGGAGGATCTGGGCTGTTCTGTGCAAAACCACGTCACAGACCAGGTACGTATAATGCATTTGTTATTTTTAAGTGAAAAAACTGAGCCTTTAGTATCACTTTAATATATATCGACATTCCAATATATGGCCCCGCTGGTTCGAATTTAAATATTCTCCTACATATAAGGAAGTTATTTCTGAATCTCCTGCCAGTCTACTGACAGTTTATATATTAAAGAGCTTGTTAACCCAAGCAATTGAGATCTACCCCACCTGATATATATCCCTACTCCCTTTTCCCACTCATACCCTCCTTCTCTCCGCACTCTCTCAATCTTCTCCTAAGTCCTGCTTTATTTTCCAGTCCTTCTCCACTTCTCCTAAACTGAAAAGTTTTCTTCCTTTTTGACCCAAACCCAGGTGCCTTTCTAGGTTTCCTCTGGCATTTTTAGATTCAGCGCACCTGTTGATACTTGGGAGATTTTTTTCCTTTATTATCTTTTTTTCTTATAACATATAAGAAATACATTTCTTGTGAACCTTGAGATCTTTTAGTGTGTATTGTGAAAACATAAAAGGCAAACTGTTCCTACACTTTGTATGTATTACTTGTTTTCCAATAAACCGTTAAAAAAAATAAAAATAAACACACTAACGCTCCTTAAAGCTTTTAAAGCTACTAAAAACGCTACATGGAGTCTTACTGCACTGTCTGCCCTCATGTTGTAAAGCACTGAACACACTGTTGGTGCTATATAAATTGTGAATAATGATAAGTGTTTAATCTAAACATTTGGGAAATCCAGAGCTAATCATTGTATGCACAAGCTGTGCCATTCATAATGGTTTGAGAGTACCTTTTGGATAATAATAATGTCTAACAGAATAACAAACATGTTATATAGGCAGTTGTGTAATCTGATCTGAAGAACATTTTACTCTGGCAGATATCCAAAAGGTAACCTTTTCCATTTGGTAGTCAAAAATAAAATACTTGCAGAGATAAAGTAATTTACCTTAGCAATATCTGGTTCAGATGCAATATAATTACAAAATCTTGCCATGGCTCTGGGCCCATCCAGCATTCCATCATCCATGTTAATGTCCAAAACTTGCGCTCCCATTTCAACTTGTGCTTTTGCAATTGACAAAGCTTCCTGTTAAAAATAAAATTTGGCTGGCTACACATAAAATATTTCTATTAGTCAATGCAACAATATGCAAAATATACAATTTTACAACAGACCTAGAATGTTGCATGTGGTTCAGATTACCTGAAAAGATCTAGTTGTGATTCTCCGATAAGGGGCTACAAGTCTGTAGACAGTAAAGGTGCTTCCTAAAAATGCATCTAATGGCCTGTACACACAACCGGTTTTGCCATCAGAATAAACTCTGAAGGTTTTTCCGAAGGAATTCAGCTCAAGCTGTCTTGCATACACACAGTCACACCAAATTGCGACCATCAAGAACGCGGTGACGTACAACACATACGATGGGACAACACGCACGATGTCTCGTACTTGCTTAAGGGGATTGCGTCATTTTTGGTACGTCAGAACAGCATACAGACGAGCGGTTTTCCCAATAGAAATTTGTTCCCTCTGAAAAATATAGAACATGTTCTCTAAGTCCGTCTAAATTTTCGACATAAAAAGTCCAATGGGGCATACACACGGTCAGAATATACGAAGAGCAGCTCCCATTGGACTTTTTCTGTTGGAAATTCCGACAGTGTGTACGGGGCATCAGTGACTTTGAATATCTAAGCTTTACAGTACATTTAGCAATATCAAAACAATCTAATGGGTCTATCCACATATTACCTAAAATTTGAAAACAAAGTTAACAATTGTGACAAACGTGCCATGTAAGGAACAACTTCTAAATGTTAAAGTGGAACTTAAAGAGCAGCTCCAGCCTGGGAAAAATAATGTAGCTGTTGACTTTTAATATAAGGGCACTTACCTGTCCAAGGATCCAGTGATGTCTGCACCAAACCAAGTCTTCAATCAGCTTCAGGTGCAAGTGCCTGCATCTTCACTAAGGGCTTGTTGACACTTGCCTAAATTTATAAAGCTCAATAAACGCTCCTATAGAGTTTGCATGGCTTTAGTATGGGCGTCAGACAGGCGTCAATGAGCTTTAGACAGGCGTTTTACAAGCATTAATGAGTTAAAAATGCTCCCCAAAAGCCCTATGGGCAGTTTTGAAGCGCGTGACCAATGTTAAAAATGCTCCACAAATGCCTATTCCATTACAGTAAATGTTAACGCCCCGCAACTGCCTGCCAGAGCATTTGCGAGGCGTTATAATAGACTTGAATTTGAGGCGTTGAAAGGCTTAAAATGCCTCCTGACTCGACATGAGGCTTCAATTTTAAAGTGACGCTAGTGTGAATAGCACTATGTGCTGTCTATTGTATCTTGTGCATAGGCATTTGAGGGGCCTTTTTAACGCCTCTTGAAACGCCTGCTCTTTTAGCCAGTGTGAACTCAGCCTACGAGAAACTAGCAGTGAAGCCTTCAGGCTTTAGAGCCAGTTTCATACTGCGCATGCACGAGTTGTGCTGCACTTTCTGAATGGTCCTGCCTTCTTAGACCTGTGTGTGTGTCCCAGAAGGCAGCAGGGGGAAGGAGGTGAGGGGACATAAATACTCAGGGATCGCCGTGGCAATCTTACCCAGAAGTGGAAATGGGCACCTGTCAAAACGAAGTACCTGCTCCTTAAAAAAGTGGCAAATGTGGCAGTGGAGGGTGCGAACAAGTGGAGCTTCCCGTTTTGGGTGGAGCTCTGCTTTAACTCCCAAAATTAGTTATGCAGCGTTTTACATGTTGTTGCGCTTTTACACTATAACTCAAGAACTTACAAGGCCCCTACCTCACAAGGATAGATGTGTGGGGTAAATACGCACAGTGGTTAGATATTTACTAGGATATGGCTGCTGCCTCTACAGATACAATGCCACCTAAGTGGAGTGTAATTAGAAATTGTTAAAAAGCAGAAGTAGTTATGGCGCTGCCCTTTCGGAGATAGGAAAAAAGGTTTTATAATGAACAATTCCACTATATTTTACCTGGTTTACATAATTCCTAGAGTATTACTTCTAGAAGTAGTAAAGTGACTGGTGCTAAATCATACAAATTCATACAAAAATTATACAAATTATCCAACATCACGCCCCAGTAGAAGTCTGATGACGAAACGCGCGTAGGGCGGGCTAAAGGGCTTCTTGCAGCACCTCTAGCAAAGTGATTTTGATACCCTTTCTTATGCTTTTTCATTGAAAATGTGAGCACAATAATTTTATTAAGCTTTAATAAAAGTTCTCTTTCATATGTAACATATTACAATAACAAACAAAGTAAAGTTTGGGGACATCCATGATTGCTACACAGTGGCAGACACTGTGACTGCCTATACTCCTGCAGGGGAAAGAAAGTCCGGTGAGTGCAAGCAGTGTCAGAGCATGCAGATAAGGCACTAATTAAAGAGCCATCACCTGGATAAGAAGTTTTCCTACAGAAATTTGATCACCAGAGATTGAACATCTTAAAACACTCCAATAAGAACCTTTTTCATAAATGGAACTTTTTTCATAAATGGAATTTTTCCTATCCAATAATACTGGTTAAAAACACATCAGTCACTATTTATGTTGGATAATTTGTATAATTTTTGTATGAATTTGTATGATTTAGCACCAGTCACTTTATGGTTTTGCACAAATGCACTTTGTTAAAATAATTGAAGCACCTTATGTTGCAACTTCACTTTTATTATAATGAAACTGGTAAGAATCTAGCAACAGTCACAGATTTCAGATTTAAAATATTCACACCATTTTTTGACACACACAGTTTTTTCACAATATCTACTTCTAGAAGTAATACTCTAGGAATTATGTATACCAGGTAAAATATAGTGGAATTGTTCATTATAAAAACTTTTTTCCTATCTCCGAAAGGGCAGCGCCCTACCTCACAAGCACATACTAGGGGCATTTTAAAGATTTCCACTTTTTGCAGTCAAAATGGTCTTGGATTCTCATTCACATAGCATACCCGAACCCCCCCCCCCCCCCCAAAAAAAAAATGAATAAATAAAAACAGAGGATTGACATCTGTTTAACCACTTGACATCCACGACATGGCCGAATGACGGCCACAGCGCGGACCTGAATTCCTGGGAGGCCGTCATATGATGGCCTCCCCTGTGCACGCCATGCAGGGCGCGCACCGAGCGCGCTGTGATCACCGAGTCACTGAGACTCGGGTGATCACTGATATGAGAAAGGGGCCGGTCCCGGCCCCTTACCATGTGATCATCTGTCAGCCAATGAGAACTGATCACATGATGTAAACAAAAGATTGGTAATCGTTTTACTCTTTCTACTCATGCTGATAGTGTGAGTAGAAAAAAAAGCCGATCACCGGCTCAGATGCAAGGGATATCGGTCCCGAAGTGGAAGAGGCACATCTGCCTCATCTGTGCCACCTAACAGTGCCCACAGGTGCCACCTAACAGTGCCCACCAGTAGTGCCAATCAGTGCCACCTAGCAGTGCTGCCTATCAGTGTAACTGATCAGTGCCCATTATTGCCACCCATCAGTGCCCATTACCGCCACCCATCAGTGCCAATCACTGCCGCCTATCAGTGCCGCCTCATCAGCATACATCAATGAAGAAAAATTACCTGTTTTAAATTTTTTAAAACAAAATATACATTTTTTTTTTTTTTAATTCAGACTTTTTACATTTTTTTAACAAAAAATAAAAACTGCAGAGGTGATCAAATACCACCAAAAGAAAGCTCTATTTGTGGGGAAAAAAATGATACGAATTTCATTTAGGTACAGCGTTGTATGACCGCGCAGTTGTCATTCAAAGTGCGTCAGCGCTGAAAGCTGAAAATTGGTCTGGATAGGAGGGGGGTTTAAGTACCCAGTAAGCATGTGGTTAACCATCCTGTCAAATAAAAGCCTCTTGAAGCAGCACAGGCAATAGGTTGCAGCGCTGATCTGAGTATTATGATTGGGGGGGGGGGGGGGTTGGAATCTCCCAGGTGTCATAAAACATCAGCACAGTAGTGAGGGTTCCCCCGTCTGCCTCACATGTGTGGATAGGTACCGTATTTATCGGCATATAACACGCACTTTTTTCCCCTGAAAATCAGGGGAAAATCGTGGGTGCGTGTTATAGGCCAATCCCCACCAATTTTGTGTGATCGGAGCAATCGCGGCGATTGCCGCCGACATACACAGCCGTGTGTAAATTCAAATATGGCGCCGAGACTGCAGGGACTCGGCGGAGCCGAGATACACATACCCGATAGTCCTCGGCTTTTCTCGGCGCCGCTTACAGTCCCGCCCAGGCCTGTAATTGGACCTGTGTGATGTTCATCATAGGGCGGGACTGTAAGCGGCGCCGAGAAAAGCCGGGAACTCTCGGGTATGTGTATCTCGGCTCCGTCGAGTCCCTGCAGTCTCAGCGCCAAATTTGTATTTACACACCACTGTGTATGTCGGCGGCGATCACACAAGGCTGCAATGGGGCAAGGCTGCACTGGGGCAAGGCTGCATTGACATGGCTGCACGGGGGCAAAGCTGCACTGACCAAGCTGTAACGGACACTGGGGCAAGGCTGCACTGACAATTCTGCACTGGGGCAAAGCTGCACTGACAATTCTGCACTGGGGCAAAGCTGCACTGACAAGGCTGCAATAGACACTGAAGCAAGGCTGCACTGACACTGACAAGGCTGCAGATGGACACCGATAACGCTGCATTGATGGGCATTTTAATGTAAGTTTTTCTTCCTTAAACTTTACTCCTAAAAGTTTTTTTTCCTTAAAATTCCCTCCTAAACTTGGGGTGCGTGTTATACGCCGATAAATACGGTAATTGATTCAGTTTTTTTTGTTCAGCCAGAAGAAACGGAACCATGTATTGTCCAGCTTTAGAGCATGTCTGTCCAAAATCTGTCTTTATTAACACACAATACAAGAGGCCTAGCTCCTAAATCTTTATCCTTTGTTAGAACAGACTGTTTTTAAATCTAGCTACAACTAAACAAATCTGCCTGCACAGTACGGACAAGGTTAATTAAAGCAAACAGCTGCCTAGTCCCCGCTCCCCAAAAAACAAAACTAGAAAGATTTTACAGTGCTGCAGGATCCAGAACATCTTTAAAAAAAAAAAAAAAGCATTTTTAAAATATTGTGTGTGGCCACCATTATTTTCCAGCACTGCCTTAACCCTTCTGGGCATGGAGTTCACCAGAGCTTCACATGTTGCCACTGGAGTCCTCTTCCACTCTTCTAGGACATCACGGAGCTGGCGGATCTTAGAGACCTTGCGCTCCTCCACCTTCCATTTGAGGATGCCCCACAGATGCTCAATAGGGTTTAGGTCTGAAGACATGCTTAGCCAGTCCATCAGCTTTACACTCAGCTTCTTTAGCAAGGCAGTGGTCGTCTTGGAGGTGTGTTTGGGGTCATTACCATGTTGGAATGTAGCCCAGTCTCCGAAGGGAGGGGATCATGCTCTGCTTCAGTATGTCACAGTGCATGTTGGCATTCATGGATCCCTCAATGAACAGTAGCTCCCCAGTGCTGGCAGCACTTATACAGCCTTAGACAATGACACCCCCACCACCATTATTGACTGTAGGCAAGACACATTTGTCTTTGTACTCCTCACCTGGTTGCAGCCACACACGCTTGACACCATCTGAACCAAATAAGTTTATCTTTGTCTCATCAGACCACAGGACATGGTTCCAGTAACCCATGTCCTTGGGTTGCTTGTCTTCAGCAAACTGTTTGCATGCTTTCTTGTGCATCATCTTTAGAAGAGGCTTCCTTCTGAGAAGACAGCCATGCAGACCAATTTGATGCAGTGTGCGGCGTATGGTCTAAGCACTGAGAGGCTGACCCCCCACCCCTTCAACCTCTGCAGCAATGCTGGCAGCACTCATACGTCTATTTCCCAAAGACAACCTCTGGATATGATGCTAAGCATGTGCACTCAACTTTTTTGGTCGACCATGGCGAGGCCTGTTCTGAGTGGAAGCTGTCCTGTTAAACCGCTGTATGGTCTTGGCCACAGTGTTGCAGCTCAGTTTCAGGGTCTTGCCAACCTTATAGCCTATGCCATCGTTGTGTAGAGAAACCATTTTTTTTTTTCAGATTCTCACAGAGTTCTTTGGCATGAGGTGCCATGTTGAACTTCCAGTGACCAGTATGAGAGTGCGAGAGCGATAACACCAAATTTAAACACACCTGCTCCCCATTCACACCTGAGACCTAACGAATCATATGACACCGGGGAGGGAAATTGCTAATTGGGCCCAATTTGGACATTTTCACTTACGGGTGTACTCACTTTTGTTGCAAGTGGTTTAGACATTAATGGCTGTGTGATGATTTATTTTGAGGGGGCAGCAAATTTACACTGTTATACAACTGTACACTCACTACTTTACATACAAGTGTTATTTCATCAGTGTTGTCACATTAAAAGATATAATAAAATATTTACAAAAATGTGAGGTTTGTACTCACCTTTGTGAGATACTAATTATATATATAATATTTTTTAATATTAATTGGTCACAGGTGCTTGAGGCCTATACAACCTTGTGTAGAACTCACAGTGAGCCAGCTCATCTTTGAGCTTGCTGGAACTATGTCCAAGTGGAACTGGTCCAAGTGGTGAGTTAAAAAACAGTTGAAAACAGGAGGTTATAACAGGAGTCATAGTACCTGTGTAGTGAGTACCTGAGTGTTGTCTGAGTAGTGTGTGTGGATCGTTAGTACTTGTGTATTGTGTACTGTGTACTGTGTACTTGTGTATTGCGAGTGCACGTAGGTCTGCAAGTGCACCTGTATTGTCTTGTTGAGTATTAGTGTCAGGAAGCTAGTCGTTAGGTAATTTGGACAGGATATAATCCCCAATCCTCTTTAAATTTAATAGGTACGATGCCCGGCGGGTGTGGAGAGGTGACTTGTTGTATATCTTGTGGCATGTATGCGTTCCTTGATCATCCAATCGAGGGTGAATGCTGCTATGCAAAATGTAAGCACATTGTTTTCCTGGAAGCCCAGGTTCTGAATCTGGGGAGGTAACTGTCAGCACTGAGAAGTCCCTCCATACTAAAGGAGAAACAGGAATGTACACGGCAGGTGCCGGCAGGGGCAAGCACAGATGCGAGTGGAGACAAAGAGGTGCAGGCACTAGGAAAGAATAGATGGGTGACAGGAAGGGTAGAGGGGGAAGTGCCAGGGAGGCCGATCCAGGGCTGGAGCATCCCAAGTATGCTCCACTGAGTTACATTGGTGAAACCAGTCAGGGACCAGCACTACTCCTCTAGTGAGAGGGGGGGAAGCGAAGGGAAAGGAAAAAGACAGATTCTGGTGGTAGGGGACTCAATTCTTAGAAGGACAGAGAGGCCAATCTGTAACAAAGACCTGAAGCGCCGAACAGTATGTTGTCTACCGGACACTCGGGTTCGACACATCACGGATCTGGTGGACAGATTACTGAAAGTGGCTGGGGAAGACCCATCTGTCATGGTGCACGTTGGCACCAATGACAAATTCAGAGGCAGATGGAGTGTCCTTCCTAAAGAACGATTTTAGGGACTTGGGAGCTAATTTGAGGAAAAGGACCTCCAAGGTAGTATTTTCAGGAATACTACTGATACATTAAGCCACACCAGGAAGGCAGAGGGAGAATAGGGAAGTAAACAAGTGGCTGAAGAGCTGGTGTAGTAAGGAGGGGTTTGGGTTCCTGGAGGACTGGGCCGACTTCTCGGTCGATAACCAGTACTATAGAAGGGATGGATTGCACCTAAATATTGAGGGTGCAGATCAGCTGGGAATGAAAATGGCCAAAAATTAAGAGTGTTTTTTAAACTAGGCAATGGGGGGGGTCCAGAGGTAGAGATAGTCAGCGTGGAACATATTCCAGCGGGTAGTATTGGGGGCATTGGTGGTAGGTTGATCAAAGTACATAAACCCAAGGTAAGTACAGTAGCAAGTCCTAGTTGCAATCTCGGAACACCCAATAAGAGGATAATATGCGACCGGTCTAAACTACGTGGCATGTTCACCAATGCCAGGAGCTTGGCGGACAAGATGGGTGAACCAGAGATACTGTTGTACGAGGAGGATTTGGATTTTGTGGGAATTTCAGAGACCTGGTTGAACAGCTCTCATGATTGGCTGGCAAACATTCAAGGTTATACCCTTTATCGCAAGGATAGAGAGGGTAAAAAAGGGGGAGGGGTATGCATATATATCAAGAATAATGTACAAGTGAATGTGAGATGAAATCACTAAGGGAGCTAGGGAGGAGGTGGAATCCTTATGGGTAGAGCTCTAAAAGGGATGAAGCTAAAGGGAAAATAATATTAGGAGTATGCTATAGGTCCCCTAACCTGAGGGAGGAAGGGGAGACAGATCTCCTATCACAATTTGGATTAGCAGCAAGGATGGGAAGTGTTATCATAATGGGGGATTTTAACTATCTAGACATAGACTGGGCGGAGGGAACCGCACATTCATCTAAGGCTCGCCAGTTCCTAAATGTCTTGAAGGACAATTTTATGGGTCAGATGGTAGACGCACCAACTAGAATTAAAGCGTTACTGGATCTACTGATTATCAACAATACAGACTTGATCACGGATGTGGAAATACAGGGCAATTTAGCTAACAGTGATCACAGGTCAATTTGCTTCAGTATAAATCACACAAATAGGAAACATAAGGGGGATACAAAGACATTGAATTTCAAAAAGAGCCAACTTCCCTAAACTACAAACCTTGCTAGAAGGCATAAATTGGGATAAAATCTTAGGAACAAACAACACGGAGGAGAGATGGGTTTGCTTTAAGAGCATATTAAATAAGGGCATTAGCCAATGCATCCCATTGGGTAATAAATTTTAAAGAGCGAACAAAAGTCCTGGATGGCTTAACTCCAATGAAAAAATGCACATATAAGCAAAGGAGAAGGCCTTCAAAAAATACAAGGTTGAGGGATCATCATCAGCATTCAGACTTTATAAAGAATGCAACAAGAAATGTAAGGGTGCAATAAGGATGGCTAAGATAGAACATGAAAGACACATAGCGGAGGAAAGCAAAAAAAAAAAAAAAAATCCCAAGAAACAGTAAAAATAGGGAGGACAGACCATATTGGCCCCATAAAGAATGAGGTAGAACATCTGGTTACAAAGGAGAGATGGCAAAAGTATTGAATGTATTCTTCTCCTCAGTCTTCACGAGGGAATTGGGGGGCTTCAGTAACCAAAACTGCAGTGTTTATCCTCATGACACATCACAGGAAGCACCTCCATGGTTACCAGAGGACAGAATTAAAATTAGACTTAGGAAAATTAACATTAATAAATTACTGGGACCAGATGGCTTGCACCCGAGGGTACTTAGGGAATTTAGTCAAGTAATTGCCAGACCAGTGTTCCTAATTTTTACTGACGGTCCCCCCAAAATTTATACAAGACGCATATCCAAGCATGCAGCCTGGAAAATATATTGCCTTGAAGAGGTCTTGAATGAAACTTTGAAAATAGTACAGCAGCCAAGGAGGCTACCATTAGGCTTACGACTAATGGAAAATCTCGCTGTGGGATCTCCCTCATGACCTCAATTTAACTGTGGTATTTGAGAGACAAATGTTTTTCTGGAAGAAAAACCTTAGTTTGGGATGTGTCCAGGACCAGTCTCAAGTATTCCAGGTGAAGAGAAGGCTGGAGAGTATATTTTTGGAAAGTGATCACTCAACCAAAAGACTGGATCATCAGGATTGTCCTGTGGAAGTGTGCCAACAGCTGGAAGGGAGAAGAGTCTAGACAACTTAATGGAGAAATCTAATTATTCCTTAACATTGGCTCACTAATGTACAAGAATGCCTCCTCCAAGACCTGGTCAAGGGGCTACACAAGGACATAAGCATGGCTTTACCTTAAAGCGGAGCCCCACCTAAAAATTTGTAACCTCCCCTCCCATTGCCATATTTGTTGGGGGGCAGGGGGGAGCAGGTACCTGGTTTTGACAGGTACCCATTCCCACTTCTGGCTAGGGATGGGCCGAACAGTTCACATCCAGAACAGACAAAAAATTTGTTCGAACACGCGAACACCGCTAAAGTCTATGGGATACGAACATGAAAAATCAAAAGTGCTAATTTTAAAGGGTTACTATGCAAGTTATTGTCATAAAAAGTGTTTGGTCCTGCCCCAGGGGACATGTATCAATGCAAAAAAAGTTTTAAAAAACGGACTTTTTTTCGGGAGCAGTGATTTTAAAAATGCTTAAAGTGAAACAATAAAAGTGAAATATTCCTTTAAATTTCGTACCTGGTGAGTGTCTATAGTATGCCTGTAAAGTAGCACAGGATTCCCATTGCATCACAGGGGAGCGGGGTCACCCGTACACGTCACTGGGAAACCCCAGCGTTTCCCCTTGTCAGAGGGGGACAAGGTCACGTGATGGGTGGCCTCACCCTCAGCAACAGAGCTGTCAAGCTAGCACCGCGTCATTGGCTGGGTGCCTCCAGTGGAGGCAGGATCCTGTGCGTGTTGCTAGCTGGAGTCGCTGAAGAGCATCCATCACTGGAGTAGGAGCTTGGATTTATTGGATTACATCGCTGGAATCTTTTTTATTTTTAATAAAGGACTTGTCCCAAGCCGTCTCCTGTGGTTTTTTAGCATACAGACATTTTCTTTTTGTGAAATGGAAGGGGTACAATGTACCCCTTACCAAATCACATAGGGGGGGCCGGGATCTGGGTGTCCCCTTTGTTAAAGGGGGCTTCCAGATTCCGATAAGCCCCCTGCCCGCAGACCCCCACAACCACCGGGCAAGGGTTGTGGGGATGAGGCCCTTGTCCCCACCAACATGGGGACATCCTCCCCATGTTGAGGGCATGTCGCCTGGTACGGTTCAGGAGGGAGTGGGGCGCTCTCCCGTCCCCCCCTCTTTTCCTGTGGCCTGACAGGTTGCGTGCTTGGATAAGGGTCTGGTGTGTATTTTTGGGGGAACCCCCACGCCATTTTTTTTATTTTGGCGCTGCGTTCCCCTTAAAATCCATACCAGACCTGAAGGGCCTGGTAATGGAATTTTGGGGGACCCCTACGCATTTTTTTTTTTTCATTTTTCAATGACTTTTATGTGTATTGTCGGGACCGACAATTCATCAATAGCCGGCACTAGTGCTAGCACTTTTAAATGACTGTTTTTTCCTTTAGAAATGTAATTTTGCTCTCGGACTGTTATAAACACGGGAAACATGCGCTACTTTACAGGCATACTATAGACACCCCCCAGGTACGAAACTTAAAGTAATATTTCACTTTTATTGTTCCACTTTAATCATTATTAAAATCACTGCTCCCGAAAAAAACGGACGTTTTTAAAACTTTTTTTGCATTGATACATGTCCCCTGGGGCAGGACCCAGGTCCCCAAACACTTTATGACAATAACTTGCATAGTAACCTTTAAAGTTAGCACTTTAGATTACTCCCATAGAATTTGAAAGGGTGTTCCGCGGCTTTTCGAATTTGCCTGGAACACCCCAAATTATTTGCTGTACGGCGAACAGCCAATGTTCAAGTCGTACTCATGTTCGACTCGAACAGATAGCCCATCCCTACTTCTGGCTCAGATCACTGTGGCAAACTTGAACACATCACAGGTCCCAGAAGACTACGGGGCCATTCACAAGGCACAACGTGACTCCCACATGTTCACTGGGAAACAGGCTGTGAAGCCACAAGGCTTAACTTCTTGTTTCCCTTACTAGAGATGCTCGGGTGAAAATGCTGTGGGATCTCTGGACAGGAAGTTTCTTTATTTTAAATGTCAGCAGCTACAGTATTTGTAGCTGCTGACCTATTTTTTTTCTAAAGGAGTCTGGAGCTTCTCTTTGACTTAATGCTTAACCACTTGAGCCCCGGACCATTATGCTGCCTAAGGACCAGAGGTCTTTTTCCAATTTGGCACTGCGTCGCTTTAACTTTTAATTGCGCGATCATGCAATGCTGTACCCAAACGAAATTTGCGTCCTTTTCTTCCCACAAATAGAGCTTTCTTTTGATGGTATTTGATCACCTCTGCAGTTTTTATTTTTTGCGCTACAAACGGAAAAAGACCGAACATTTTGAAAAAAAATGATATTTTCTACTTTTTGTTATAAAAAAAATACAATAAACTCAATTTTAGTCATACATTTAGGCCAAAATGTATTCGGCCACATGTCTTTGGTAAAAAAAATGTCAATAAGCGTATATTTATTGGTTTGCGCAAAAGTTATAGCGTCTACAAACTAGGGTACATTTTCTGGAATTTACACAGCTTTTAGTTTATGACTGCCTATGTCATTTCTTGAGGTGCTAAAATGGCAGGGCAGTACAAAACCCCCACAAATGACCCCATTTTGGAAAGTAGACACCCCAAGGAAATTGCTGATAGGCATGTTGAACCCATTGAATATTTATTTTTTTTGTCCCAAGTGATTGAATAATGACAAAAAAAAAAAAAAAATATTTACAAAAAGTTGTCACTAAATGATATATTGCTCACACAGGCCATGGGCCTATGTGGAATTGCACCCCAAAATACATTCAGCTGCTTCTCCTGAGTACGGGGATACCACATGTGTGGGACTTTTTGGGAGCCTAGGCGCGTACGGGACCCCGAAAACCAATCACCGCCTTCAGGATTTCTAAGGGTGTAAATTTTTGATTTCACTCTTCACTGCCTATCACAGTTTCGGAGGCCATAAAATGCCCAGGTGGCACAAACCCCCCCCCCAAATGACCCCATTTTGGAAAGTAGACACCCCAAGCTATTTGCTGAGAGGCATGGTGAGTATTTTGCAGCTCTCATTTGTTTTTGAAAATGAAGAAAGACAAGAAAAACCTTTTTTTTTTTTCTTTTTTCAAATTTCAAAACTTTGTGACAAGAAGTGAGGTCTGCAAAATACTCACTATACCTCTCAGCAAATAGCTTTGGGTGTCTACTTTCCAAAATGGGGTCATTTGGGGGGGTTTTGTGCCACCTGGGCTTTCCATGGCCTCCGAAACTGTGATAGGCAGTGAAGAGTGAAATCAAAAATTCACGCCCTTAGAAAGCCTGAAGGCGGTGCTTGGTTTTCGGGGTCCCGTACGCGGCTAGGCTCCCAAAAAGTCTCACACATGTGGTATCCCCGTACTCAGGAGAAGCAGCAGAATGTATTTTGGGGTGTAATTTCACATATTCCCATGGCATGTTTGAGCAATATATCATTTAGTGACAACTTTGTGCAAAAAAAAAAAAAAAAAATGTGTCTCTTTCCCGCAACTTGTGTCGCAATATAAAATATTCCATGGACTCGACATGCCTCTCAGCAAATAGCTTGGGGTGTCTACTTTCCAAAATGGGGTCATTTGGGGGGGTTTTGAACTGTCCTGGCATTTTATGCACAACATTTAGAAGCGTATGTCACACATCACCCACTCTTCTAACCACTTGAAGACAAAGCCCTTTCTGACACTTATTGTTTACATGAAAAAGTTATTTTTTTTTGCAAGAAAATTACTTTGAACCCCCAAACATTATATATTTTTTTAAAGCAAATGCCCTACAGATTAAAATGGTGGGTGTTTCATTTTTTTTTTTCGCACAGTATTTGCGCAGCGATTTTTCAAACGCATTTTTTGGGGAAAAAACACACTTTTTTAAATTTTAATGCACTAAAACACACTATATTGCCCAAATGTTTCATGAAATAAAAAAGATGATCTTAGGCCGAGTACATGGATACCAAACATGACATGCTTTACAATTGCGCACAAACGTGCAGTGGCAACAAAATAAATACATTTTTAAAAGCCTTTAAAAGCCTTTACAGGTTACCACTTTAGATTTACAGAGGAGGTCTACTGCTAAAATTACTGCCCTCGATCTGACCTTCACGGTGATACCTCACATGCATGGTGCAATTGCTGTTTACGTTTTACGACAGACCGCCGCTTGCGTTCGCCTTAGCGCAAGAGCAGGGGGGACAGGGGTGCTTTTTTTTTTTTTTTTTTATTTATTTTTTTTTGCTTTTTTATCTTATTTTTAAACTGTTCCTTTCATTTTTTTTTTTTTTTTTTATCATTTTTATTGTTATCTCGGGGAATGTAAATATCCCCTATGATAGCAATTGGTAGTGACAGGTACTCTTTTTTGAAAAAATTGGGGTCTATTAGACCCTAGATCTCTCCTCTGCCCTCTGACCACACCAAGATCGGTGTGATAAAATGCTTCCCCAATTTCCCAATGGCGCTATTTACATCCGGCGAAATCTAAGTCATAAAATGCTCGTAGCTTCCGGTTTCTTAGGCCATAGAGATGTTTGGAGCCACTCTGGTCTCTGATCAGCTCTATGGTCAGCTGGCTGAATCACCGGCTGCATTCTCAGGTTCCCTGTTGTGAGACAGGAGAGCCAGAGAAAAACACGGAAGATGGTGGGGGGGGGGCATTCCCTCCCACGGCTTGTAAAGGCAGTCTAGAGGCTAATTAGCCGCTAGGATTGCTTTTACATGAAAGCCGACCGCTGGCTGAAAAGAATGATACCAAGATGATACCTAAACCTGCAGGCATCATTCTGGTATAACCACTCAAAGTCGTGAATGGCGTACCTGAAGACAAAAAAATGGTTAACAATAAAGCACAGTAAACGGTAAAGTATAAATAATTACATACCTGAAAAACAAACATGATAAAACATAATAACAATAAAACATTGCAGAATATAATACAGTAAAAAAGAGCAGAACAATAGAGAGAGAGAATAGAGAGAGAGAACAATAAAACGACAACATTTTTTTTTTTATTTTATATATATTTTTTTTTTACACTTTTTTTGTAACTAACTTTTATAACGGTAACCGGTTCCAGGTTCGGGTCTCTCAAAATGCGATGGCATCTTGGGAGACCCTGTGAAAGTGTGCCTAGTCTGTGGAATGCTGTACCCTACGCTAATACTCAACTAGTGAATGGTAGCGTTCAAAACATTCACCAATGCAAAGACCAGGATTGTCAGGACAGGAGGGACAATGATAGCGGGTGTCACGCCTATATCCGCGCTTGCTGCAGACACGACATCTTTTTTGGGGGGGTTCGTTGGGTAGGGGTACTCGGGAGGACATAAAGAAAATGCCTCTCATGCAGCCGACTGCATTTGGTTGGGGATGTGAATGGGGGAAGTACGGGCGCTGCAGAAGTGGTGGGTTCCCAATTAGGATTGGCGAATGCAGCAGGAAGGGCACTATGGGCACGACGGGCCTGTGTTTGTCTTCTTGGTGGCAGCGGGACACTACTTGTGCTCGCCACCTCACCAGCTTGAACTGCACTTATGGGACTCGCCACGTCAGCAAGTGTTACTGCAGTGCTGGTTTGACTACGACCGGGGTGTACTAGGCCGCTGGTGCTTGCCAGTTCACCAAAACGCTACAAAAAAAACTGTTAGCGATCGCAGGGATCAGGCCTGACTCTGCGAACGCTGCAGTTATGCGTTTAGTGTTTTGTAAGTGACAGTGATCGATCGATACTGCACTTGGGTGGGCTGGGCGGAGGGGCAAAACGCAAGTGCTAGCAGGTATCTGGGCTGATCCCGCTAACACTGCGTTTTTGGGAACCCTAAACTGCTGGGGACGCTAGTATAGATCTGATCGGATCAGATATTGATCCGTTCAGATACTATACCACTAAGGGAGGCGCATGCTGCGTGCGTGGGTGTTAGCGGTACTGGCGCTAATCTGACGCTGCCTGGGGCGACGCATATCACCGCCGGGCGATTGGGGGGCTAAACCTTTATTCGGTAATAAACGGCGGGTTCCCTGACACTATAAAAAATAAACGAACTAACCAGCGTCACCCGTAACGGTTATACGGTGATCAGTGGTGAAAGGGTTAACTAGGGGGCAATCAAGGGGTTAAAACATTTATTAGATAGTATATGGGGGTCCCTGTCGCTATAAAACGCTGACGGCGAACCTAAATATTTACCTCACTAACTAGCGTCACCAGCGACACTAATACAGCGATCAGAAAAATGATCGCTTAGCAACACTGGTGACAGGGGGTGATCAAGGGGTTAAAACTTTATTAGGGGGGGTTAGGGGGGTATCCTAGACCTAAAGGGGGGTAATACTCACTGTTCCAACACTGTAACTGTCACAAACTGACACCAATGCAGTAATCAGAAAAAAAAAACAAAAAAAACAAAAAACTGCTGGTGTCAGTTTGTGACAGGGAGGGGGGGGTGATTGGGGGGGATCGGGGGGCGATCGGGGGGGGATCGGGGTGTTTTGTATGCCTGGCATGTTCTACTGTGTTGTGCAGTGTTGGTGCACTCACATTGATGTCTTCTCTCCTCGGCGCTGCAACGGAATACCGAGCCGAGGAGAGATGACATCATTTCCTTTGCTGCTGTTTAGCATACAGCAGCAAAGGAAGTGATCTGATTGGCCGGCGGCGATCGCGAGGGGGGGGCCACGAACGGATGGCCTCCCCCTCATCTCCGATCGCCGGGGGACCAAACGGGACCGCCTCGGGGCGGCGGGGGGGGGTCCGATCGGACCCCCCACCCGCGGGAGGCAAATCACGTACATGTACGTGATTTTGCCTGCCCGTGCAGCCTTGCCGACGTACATCGGCGTGAGGCGGTCCTTAAGTGGTTAAGGAATACAGGAAGACTGAGCCCACTATCCTCATTAAAGCAATAGTAAACCAACCACAGTGAAGATCAAAAACACATGTATGTCTATGACCCAAAACAAACTTCTAATTGTGCATAATCAAATCCTAATAGTCCCAAGACCATAGAAAAATGTGAATATATATAAAAATATTGACCAGAAAAAACTGTGTGAAAAAAATATATATCAATACTATCTATCAAAGAGATAGCTCCAAACAGTGTATACTCATGTGGATATTAAAATCATAATCATAAAAAGTCTACAAATAGACATGTGCACTATGCTTAGAAGTGAAAAAGTTCAAATAAATGTTCTTTGAAACATATATCAGGTGTTAATATAAAATAAACTCTAGGAGCCTTCAATAAAGTACATCATATCAATCTCCCATGGCCGGGACGAACTTTGAAATGGTATGACACCCAGGTTCTTAGTGTGGATATAGACAAGTTAAAATACCCTTACCGGAACAGGTGGACTCACTAGCCAGCAGCTGAGAGCCAGACACGCTTTGGAAAATAAATGGAAATGGTTGTCCTGGAGAGGATGGATATGGCACTACACCCAGACTTGATGGAAGGATGGCAATAGAACTCACCGATCACCCAATCTGGATTTCGCTGCCTTGAGGTCTCCATAATACAAGGCTATGTGGTGATTAATAGGTCCAACTGCAGGTCATCACTGAAGGGGCATAACCCTCAAAACGACAAAATGGAAAAAATGCTTCCACATAGCGTAAATCTGCTTCCAGAAAACTTTTAATAAAAGCTTGTAAAAAATACACTGGCTCCTGAAAACAAACAGAGACCAGATACAAACTGGTAATAAAGTGCTTACATAAATCGTGGCTAAACAGGCATGTGTGACGTCTACGTGGAGGGGCGTAACAGTGAGCGTCCATGTGGAGCATTACGGCGGCACTCTATAGGCCAACCGGATCGAGGCTTGGTTGTCCACTCCTCATTCGTCTACCAATTCCTGTTGATAATACCAATGACGCCATCTTTACAAACCCGGAAGTTGCGCCTCACATGGCGCAAACAGGTGTTTTAGGGTTCATTATTATATTTTATATATATATAGGCATATTAGTGGCAGACAGACATATACCCCAGTTGAAGTCAATGCAGACGAAACGCGTCGGGTTCGATATGCCTGTTTAGCCACGATTTATGTAAGCGCTTTTTTATTACCAGTTTGTATCTGGTCCCTGTTTGTTTTCAGGAGCCAGTGTATTTTTTACAAGCTTTTATTAAAAGTTTTCTGGAAGCAGATTTACGCTATGTGGAAGCATTTTTTCCATTTTGTCGTTTTGAGGGTTATGCCCCTTCTGTGATGACCTGCAGTTGGACCTATTAATCACCACATAGCCTTGTATTATGGAGACCTCAAGGCAGCGAAGTCCAGATTGGGTGATCGGTGAGTTCTATTGCCATCCTTCCATCAAGTCTGGGTGTAGTGCCATATCCATCCTCTACAGGACAACCATTTCCATTTATTTTCCAAAGCCTGTCTGACTCTCAGCCACTGGCTAGTGAGTCACCTGTTCCGGTAAGGGTATTTTAACTTGTCTATATCCACATTAAGAACCCGGGTGTCATACCATTTCGAAGTTTGTCCCAGCCATGGGAGATCGATATGATGTACTTTATTGAAGGCTCCTAGAGTTTATTTTATATTAACATGTGATATATGTTTCAAAGAACATTTATTTGAACTTTTTCACTTCTAAGCATAGTGCACATGTCTATTTGTAGACTTTTTATGATTATGATTTTAATATTTTACATGAGTATACACTACACTGTTTGGAGCTCTCTCTTTGATAGATAGTATTGATATATTTTTTTTTTCACAGTTTTTTTCTGGTCAATATTTTTATATATATTCACATTTTTTCTATGGTCTTGGGACTATTAGGATTTGATTATGCACAATTAGAAGTTTGTTTTGGGTCATAGACATACATGTGTTTTTGATCTTCACTGTGGTTGGTTTACACTTACTCAGTAGAGATATGTTTCAATAAAACTTTATTTTGCATTTTTGACCTCCAGATGATCATTCTGGTTGGTCTTCCACAATAACGAACATCACGTTTTTTAGCGCCACATGGTTTTATTATTTTTTGTTCACAATTGGTCTGATTGTTATGTTGGCTGCTTTGTACATTTTAGTTGGCGCAGTATTATTTTTGACACTTTTCAAAGCAGTAGTAAACTACTGCAGGTTGGGGGTGTGTCCAAGATAGTGGAGTGACCGGACGTCTTTCCCGGTGCTCTGCTGGAATATACCCTGTACTTATGTTTCCCTGAGTTACTGTGGACTCCTACTCTGGTGTTCTAGCTGTGGATGCCTTCTAAATCCTCCGGCCGTGGGAAAGGGGGTAAGAAAATCAGTGTTCCCCCGGAAATAGTAGCTAGAGAATCCTGAACCCCGGCTTAGAGCGGGCCAGCTGAAACATGCCAATATGGCGTCTCAGAGTGATTGCTCGGATGGGCCCGCAACCTCTGCCCAGGGATCCCGGAGGTCATGTCTGCCATATAGCTTCTTGTAGAGCTGCCCCTACCAACAAAATAGAGGCGGTACAGCTGGACATTGGCTTCAATCGACAATACATTGATGAGGTCTGCTCCCAGCTGACTGCTGCTGAAGTGAGAGTGGGCCACGTGGAAGACAAAGTCGCAAATCATAGTATGGCGATCTGCTCTCTGCAGTCTCAGGTGAATGCACTAGAATACCGAACTGAAGACACTGAAAACAGATGCAAAAGAAACAACATTTGTATCATCGGCTTAGAGGGGGCTGAAGGCAAGAAACCCACTTCCTTTGTTGAGGAGTTGCTGTAATCCCTCCTGTCTGCTGCACTGCTCCCTACTTCACTGTGGAGAGGGCCCATCGCATGCCACCACAGTCCGGGCCAAATGGACCCCCCACACACACACATTCATTCTCCACCTCCTTAACTTTAGGGACCCCGACGAGAACTGAGAGCCTCCAGAGCTGTGGGTGAGTCTACATATCACAACAACTGTCTGATGATGTTCCCCAATTATTCAGTGGAGACACAGAAACTTCAACGCTCCTTTGATTCGGTCAAAGCTGCCCTGCATACTAGGGGGATAAGGTACAGCATCCTTTTCCCAGCCAAGCTGCGGGTCGTGGATGGAGAAACAGACAGCTTCTTTACCTCCGCAAAGGATGCGACGGACTGGTTGGAGTCCCTACCTCCCCAGGGATGAAGAACCTGAAGCCTTGCATCTACTTAGCTGTGGCTTTAAGAATGTGGCTATCACCTCATTATTGTCATTTCTCCCTGCTCGGCTTCATCGGAAGATGGAATATCACTGGGCATGGGACATATGAGAGGGATTTAACTTCACCAGTTTTTGTTCCTCTAAGGTTGGTTTGCCATTTTCTTTCTTACCTGACTGCTGAAAGACTGTTGGGCTTATTTTGACTCAGGTCGACTCCTACTGATCCAGTATCTCCTGTAGGGAACCTTGTGTATACAGACTCCCCTGTTTTATTTCTTTTTGGAACTACTAGAAGGCAAACTATGATGGGATAACTGTCACTCTATGTTTAATTACATGCCTCCAAGTTTCTTTTGTTGCCCTTGGGCAAGTTATTGGGAAAATAGGCAGTCTCATCTACCACAGCCCAAACCGGAATAAGCTAGTCATTAACAGATCAAGAAGCACGTGTCTGCCCTGATCATTTGCCAAACTGTTGGAAAATGGGCAGGAACCTTTGGAAGAGCATCTATAAATCTACCTGCAGCTAGGTCTCTTTTTTATATTATTTTGATATTATTGCATCTGTACTTCTGTCACTATATTTGTCATTGCTCAATGTTATATATATATATATATATATATATATATATATATATATATATATATATATATATATATATATATATATATATATACACACACATACACATATGTACTATATATATATATACACACACACACATACATATATATACACACACATACACACACACATATACATACACACAGTACACCCCTCACATTTTTGTAAATATTTTATTATATCTTTTCATGTGACAACACTAAGGAAATGACACTTTGCTACAATGTAACAATGTAAAGTAGTTAGTGTACAGCTTGTATAACCGTGTAAATTTGCGGTTTAGCCATTAATGGCTGTGTGTTTAGTTATTTTGAGGGGACAGCAAATTTACACTGTTATACAAGCTGTACACTCACTACCTTACATTGTAGCAAAGTGTAATTTCTTCATTGGTGTCACATGAAAAGATAGAACAACATATTTACAGAAATGTGAGGGGTGTACTCACTTTTGTGAGATACTGTGTATATATCTCTCTGCACATGTTGGAAATCCCTAAAAAATGTAAACTATCTTGTAACTGTGATAAATCATTTTGTTACCAGAAGTGGGGTATTCGATCTGTGTAAACTAAAGTTACAAATAGAATTTATAAGTGGCAGGATTATGCTAGACTGTTTGTGCTGGGTTTAAAACTGCTTTTGTAGTATTATGCCATAGTGCAGTCAGAAAGCGTAGGAAATGCATCAGTAGTTTAGCTTTCTTTAGAAAGATGCCAGTAGATTCAAATTCAAGTCCACTGCCAAATTGGGTGCCCACATCCAGACAGTGGAATTCTGCTGCGTGGACCTATATTGCCGGCAGGCCGTCAATAGACATCCTCCCCTTTGCACGCTCCCTGCGCGCCCCCTACGAGCCACGCTTTGTGATCACAGAGTCATTGAAACTCGGGTGATCAGAGTAAGGGGCAGATCCCAGCTTCTGATGAAGGGACATTGGTCCCAAAGAGGCACAGCCACCTCATATGTGCCAACCAGAACCGCCTGCCAATGCCCACAGTGCCATCAACCAGTGCCCACCAGTGAATATAAGTGCCACCTATCAATGCCCACCAGTGGTTCCAATCAGTGCCATCTAGCAGTGCTGCCTATCAATGTCACCTATCAGTGCCACCCATGAGTGCCAGCTATCAGTGCCAGCCAATGCCTTTCAGTGCCACCCATCTGTGCCGCCCACCAGTGCCACCTCTGTGCCCACCAGTGCCGCCTTATCAGTACCCATCAGTGCAGCCTCATTAGAGTACATCAATGAAGGAGAAAAATTACCTGTTTGCAAAATTTTACAACAAAATATAAAACAGTTTTGCTTTTTTCAAAATTTTGTGTTTTTTTTTTCATTTTAGCTTAAAAAATCAAAAACCCAGAGGTGATCAAATACCACCAAAAGAAAGCTCTATGTGTGTGGAAAAAAAATGATAAAAATTTAATTTGGGTACAATGTTACATGACCACGCAATTGTCATTCAAAGAGTGAGAGCGCTGAAAATTGGTCTGGACAGGAAGGGGATTTAAGTTCCCAGTAAAGCAAATGGTTAATAAATGTGTAGTACTGACCCGACTGGCAGATCCTTGCCAGTTTGTGATAGAACTGGACTTGTCTTTGCTTGATCAGAAGGCGACTGCACAAGTGAGAGGGTTGTGCTATAAAGCTCAAGAAAAGAGGCATTGTAATCTGAGCTGTAGGCAGTTTTAGAAGAATTGTCTCTTTTGAGAATGTGTCTATGTGATAGGAGGTTGTATCACATTTTCAACATATGTGATTAATGCTGTGCAATGAAAACAGTGTTGTTACAGGTTCTACTGCCTATATTAGAACACTGATTTCACAAGGTAACTGGGAGGAGGTTGCACACTGGTCAAGCTCTGATTCTGCCAAAAAAATTTAAGTTGGGGGGTGCATACGCGAAGGTCGATGAGGATGACCAATTCTCCCTAAAACTCCGCTCCACTGGAGAAGCATCAGTCGGGCTTGCACCTTTCCTTCAGCTGCCCATTCACCTCCGCCACTGCGAACCTCTTATTATTATTACTATTGTACAGGATTTATATAAAATGCCAACAGTTTGTGCAGCACTTTACAACATTAGGGCAGACAGTACAGTTACAATAAAATTCAATACAGGAGGAATCAGAGAGCCCTGCTCGTTAGAGCTTACAACCTAAGAGGGAGGGTCAAGTGATACCCCACAGTTATTACTGTTTGTATGTGCTGATGAAGAAAATAAAAGAACAGTTGTTAGGTGAGGGCAGAATAGGTTTCTCTGAAGAAAAAAAGTCTTCAGGGATTGCCTAAGAGTGGATAGAATAAACTGTGTGGTCAGAAATCAGTATCAGAGTCTACGTAAAATATGGCACCAACATCCCTTATAGATAAGGGGGGACATATGGAAAATGTGGGACTTTAAAAAGGTACAAAGTATTGAAACAATATGTAAAAAAAGATATATACAAATTGTATTAAATGAACAATGTCATAAAACCAATACATACAATATAATCATAGCCATAGGTGTGTGCAAGGCATCCTATTAATGACAATGATTTACTGTGGTCATGTTCATGATTTCTACATGTTTTGCCATATGGCTTCTTCAGGAAAGAACGTGGCAGTTTGTTTATTTAGATATAAGAACCTATATTCCGACAACTTTGGTTGTGCAACAAAGACAGAGAAAAAAAACAGATTAATACATCCAGTATATACATATTCTGTTGTATTGTATATTTATGACTGCACTTAAATGAAAGGCAAGAGACACTCATTAAAACAAAAAACAAAAAAGCCCTACCTCATGATGTGAGTGTGGGGGCCTAAGCAGATTTTAAAATAAATGAATAATGAGATCCGGCAATATACTGCTTCCACATAACCATAAACCACCAAATGTGGCCAGGTCACCCGTAGGTAAGAGTGAAAAAATGATATAATGTAAGATGTTTACAGGTAACCTGCCAATAAACATGAATATGTATTCAATTCAATAAATCTATGTCAAATATACACAGAATAATTTAAGAATAAATTCCATGGCAGGGATATAAACTTATACTTACTTGAAATCAGATATATCTGGAAAAATAGGATTTTTGTACTCACCGTAAATTCCTTTTCTCTGGAGTTTACCGACAGACACAGCTCCATTCTCTTGACCGTAGGGTTATATCTTCCTCCTCACCGGAGAGGCTAGGCAGAGCATGCTTTGCATGTGAAACACTCAGAACTATACAATTCCGCCCAGGGGGCGGTCCCTCTAGTATAACCCCTCAGCCTGCTTCCTGCAGCTCAGTACGTCAACAGGTAGTATAACGTAAATTAATAGGAGGAGGGGTGGGTGCTGTGTCCGTCAGTGAACTCCAGAGAAAAGGATTTTATGGTGAGTACAAAAATACTATTTTCTCTTTTGTTCACTGACGGACACAGCTCCATTCTCTTGACCGTAGGGACGTCCCCAAGCAGTGTCATAACGAGGGGTGGGAATCAGCAAAAACAAAACTTCACCCACCAGAAGTGCTCCCCAAATGGGGGAGTTACCCTCTGAACCAACCGCAGTAGAATCTGCAGGCAACAAAATGCATGGACAATCAAAATGAAACTTTGTCCCACCAAAGAAAGGAATGTAAATTGCAACAATTACACGTCCCCCTGCAAAACTTTGCGGTCAAAGCAAACATCCAAAGATGCGCTTACATCAACTATGTAGAACTTTGTAAAAGTGTGAACGGACGACCAAGTCGTCGCCTTACACACTTGGGGGACAGACGCTTGAAGTCGGAAAGCCCAAGAAGTCCCAATTACCCTGGTGGAATGGGCTGTGACAGGAAAGGGGGCACCTGCCCCTGCAAGGCGTAAGACTGGACCACGATCTGTCTGATCCACCTGGAAATGGTAGTCAACGAGACCGCCAGCCCTTTTTTCGGACCAGCCACCAAAACAAACAGTGAATCTGACTTCCGAATGGGGAGCCGTGGCAGACAGATATACCCCTTAGAGCCCGGACCATGTCCAGGGAATGGAGGGCCACCTCTTTAGGACGTGTCGGCTTAGGACACAGAGATGGTAACACAATGTCTTCATTGAGGTGAAAGGCCGAAACCACCTTCGGCAAAAAAGAAGGTTGCGGACGCAACACCGCCTTATCCCTGTGGATAATCAGATAGGGCGACTTGCAAGACAAGGCCGCCAGCTCAGAAACCCTCCTGGCAGATGTAATAGCCACTAAAAACACCACTTTCTGAGACAGAGTCAACAAGGGAATTTCCCTGATGTTCTCAAATGGCGGTTTCTGAAGTGCCAATTTCTGAAGTACCAGGTTCAGATCCCACGGAGGTAGGGGTGAACGTACCGGAGGGCCAACATGCCGAACCCCTTGCACAAAAGTGCATATCAATGAGTGAGACGCCAGGGGTAGTTGGAAAAAAACAGCCAAGGCTGAAATCTGTCCCTTGATGGTGCTCAAGGCCCACTTCTGGTCCATTCCTCGCTGTAAAAACAGCAGGACCCTGGCCACAGAATAGGTGCATGGGCGCCACCCCATCTCCTCACACATGGAGATAAAAGCTTTCCAAGTACGATGGTACATCTTCCAGAAAGAAGATTTTTGTGCCCTCAGCATAGTTGAAATTACCGAGTCGGACAGACCTCGGTTCCTCAGTACCTGGTTTTCAACAGCCATGCCGTTAAAGTCAGCGACGGTAAGCAGGATGAAGTATCGGACCTTGCGATAGGAGGTCCTCCCGCATCTGCAACCGCCAAGGATCATCCGCCACCAGGCGTATCAGGTCAGCGTACCAAGGGCGCCGGGGTCAATCCGGAGCAATCAGTATGACTGGAATCCCCTTGCCTCCACTCTGTGGAGCAGACGTGGTAACAGTTTTAGCGGAGGGAAGGCGTAAACAGCCGGTACTGCTCCCATGGAGCCACCAACGCATCCGCCCAAGGATCTCTTGTCCTGGACATGAACCCCTGCACCATTTGATTGAGGCGAGAGGCCAGAAGGTCCACTTCTGGTGTGCCCCACTGCAGGCAGAAGCCTGAACACCTCCGGATGCTGAGCCCATTCTCCTGGATCCAGCATCTGACGGCTTAGATAGTCCGCCTGCCAGTTTTCCACTCCCGGGATGTATAAGGCCGACAGGGCCGGTACGTGTCGCTCTGCCCACTGAAGGATGTGAGCGACCTCCTGTGCTGCAGCTGAGCTTCTCATTCCTCCTTGATGGTTCACATACGCCACCGCGGTGGCGTTGTCTGACCGGATCCTTATCGGACAGTCTCATCGACCATGTGGAGAGGCAACGCCTGATCGCTCGAAGCTCGAGTACATTGATCGGCAACTGGATTTCGTCCCTCGACCAGAGACCCTGTGTCGATTGCACTCCCAGCACTCCACCCCAGCCGTCAGGCTGGCGTCCGTTGTGATCACCATCCAATGAAGAGGTAGGAACAAATTCCCGGACCGAAAGGCCCGGAGACCTCAGCCACCAGAGCAGGGAGTCCCTGACTAACTGGCTCACCCAAATTTGTCGAACCAGGGATAACAGAGATTTGTTCCATTTTTACAAATCTCCTTCTGCAAGACTCTGGTGTGAAATTAGGCGTATGGTACCGCCTCGAAAGACAACCATAAGGCCCAGAACTCGAATGCATAAACGCAGCGACGACCACCTGCGGTTCCTTAATAGCTTCACCGCGGTCCTGTGAGTCTGTAGTTTGTCCAAAGGTAAGCCTAGGTACTAACACCGACTTCTTGAGGTTCAACACCCACCCAAACTCTTGTAGAGTGTGCATGGTGATCGCTGGCTTACTGGGCTTGCGAGGCCAGGGACGCTTCTGTCCCTCAGTGGTCGCCCTGTCGGACTGGGAACGTTTACCTGAGGTCCCAGGCGGACGAAAAACCCTCTTATGAGCGAAAAAGGAGGGCCTTTGCCTGCGGCGTGGCTCCTTACCCTTCCTGGACTGTGGGAGCAAAGTGCTCTTCCCACCGGTGACATTCTTAATGTCATCCAGCGAGGCTCCAAAGAGCCGCTCACCAAGGAAAGGCAAATCCGTCAGGACTTTTTTAGATGCCTGGTCCGCAGACCAGCATTTCAGCCATATCAGGCGCCTCAGCACCACTGCGGATACTGATGCTCAGGAGAGCAAGGGGAGTGTATCCAGGGCCGCATCACAGACATACTTAAGGCAGTGCACCAACTGGTCTGCTAGTTCCACGCAGACAGGAGGAAACTGCTGCTTCTCCAATTCACGGTGCAATAGTTTCGCCCACTCAGTAAGGGTCTGCAACACTAATGCCGTGGCCAGGACCGGTTGTAGTGCTGACCCCGCCACCGTAAAGATGGATCGGGCCACTGCCTCGGCCCTCCTGTCGGTAGGGTCCTTACATGCAGTCCCTTCTACCGGGATCGTGGTTACTTTATTTAACCTGGGCACTGGGGGGTCCACGACCGGGGGAGCCGACCATTTCTTAAGGCTCTCCCCAAAGGGGTAAGGTCCGTTGCGGTCTACCCCATTCCTTGTATATGAACTTATCAAAGCAAGTTAGATTCAGAAACACCATAGGTGTATGGGCTGGCTTACGAGACCCAAAAGGGACCTCCACCTCGGCAGATGCAGCATCCTGTATTTATAGGGTATCATGCACAGTGGTGATAAGTGCTCCAACCAGCGCATTTTTCTGCGTGGACCCGGAATCATCCTCACTGTCCGATCGGTCTTGGTCAGAGTCCTCTGACACATCAGAACAGGGGCCGCCAGTCACTGCGTGGCCCGAGTCAGATTCAGAGCTCTCCCTGGAGGGCGGGGGGGCAGGGGACGTTTCTTACCCCCCTTGTGCCCGCATACCGCCTCCACCCTGGCAACGAATGTTTCAAGGACTGCCGACAAAGCGTCCAAAGGCACCGCACTATTTGCAGGCGAGCCGGTTGCAATTGCAGGGATATCTGGAGAAGAAACGTCAGTTTCTGATACCATGCTGACCCTTCCTGTCTACCACCCTTGGGGACTTAGGACAAGGTACTCAGCCCCATCCTCCTAGCTGCTACAGACTGAGGGGCTACCACCGCAGGACTCACCACCCTGACTGAGAGCTGCACCGTGCTGCTGCCGACTGTCTCCTATGATAGTGCACAAGTGTCCTGGAACAAAAACTGTGCCGTTCTGAGCACAGGAACCAGCAATGTGTGGAAAAAAGCGTGCCAGGCTACAAGAAAATGGCCCCCGGGCGTCCTATCCTAAGGACAAAAAACACAGGGAAAATGGCCGCCGAGCTCCGGGAAAATGGCCGCCACCACGTTTTTCACAGAAAATGGCCGACAGTACAACTGTACACAGGAATGTACTTAGATAATGGCGCCGATAGCGCTATGGCGGCAGCACACAAAAAGCCCACAGACACCCTGAGACACAGCATCAGGGACACAGACAGCCAGCACAGCCCCCCATCAGGGATAAGAGCCCCCCCAGAGGACCCCTGCCCAGGTACGCACACCGCAAGTCATGCAGCATCCCCCACGGGGGGGGGGGGGACAGGGAGAGAGGAAAGGGAGAAGAGGGACCCCCTAATCGACCTCCCAGGGAATGCCCAGCTGCTCTGTCCTGCCGAGACAGGGAGAGCTGTACTTACCACCCAAACGAGCTGGGGACATCCCATCACAGACCCACAACCGAGCAGTACGGAGTGGCTGCGGGCCACGGCACACTGTGACAAGGACATTCGTAGTCCGGTCGTATGTGTGCCCCGGAGCATGGAGCTCACCGGCCACCCCTGGAGCCTGAGGGGCATGTTGTGGCCGACCCAGCGCGTAGCTATGGCCTGCACACGCTCGATGGCCGGGCTGGGGAGACTACAAGGATCTATATTTATCCAGCATGTCACCCAGCCGGCTGTTGATAGAAGATAAAATCTTGCGCAAAAGACAAAATCCAGAAAACAAAACCCCCAGGACCGATGATCCAGATAGGGAGCCTAGGTCCTTCTCCTTTGCTAGGCAGAAAAAAACTGAGCTGCAGGAAGCAGGCTGAGGGGTTATACCAGAGGGACCGCCCTGGGCAGGACTGTATAGTTCTGAGTGTTTCACATGCAAAGCATGCTCTGCCTAGCCTCTCCAGTGAGGAGGAAGATATAACCCTACAGTCAAGAGAATGGAGCTGTGTCCGTCAGTGAATGAAAGAGAAAGGTGAATTATAGACTAGGAGCCTCAAATGTCAAAAGGCAAGAGGAATTGTATTGCAAAAAGAAAGATCATTTCACAGCTCTGGAGTCATACAAAAGAAAGACAAAAAAGGGAAGCCTTAACATGCAATACTGATGGTATGAAGAGTGCTCTTAAAAGGATAAAGCAGAATCCAAAACTACTTGCCTCACTGTGGGTTAAAGAAACCCTTCCATAAGTTAGGACATATGTTCGAATCAGAGAAACAAGGGTAAATAAGAGGGGCCCCCCATCACCAAACGATGTCTGTGTATTTAAGAAAATCCAAATGAGAATTTTCCATTGCTGATATTTATCAAAGAAGGGAAAAAAGGTGGTCGGCAGCTGGACTGGAAGGACGTGCATGAGAAGAGCCCCTGTCGCTCTCAGGCAGGATCGTCCTTTCAAATTTTTCAGCAGCCCACATCAAGCATACCCATCGCCAGCCAGGCCCCCCCAGGCACTTAACTCACTACCCGCGGCCATCGACGCGGTGTTCCACCTTGCTCCAGCTACTCGAGGCCCGCGGCTCCGGCCTATACTCAGAAGAACGGCGGCCATTTCAGGGCCTTCCCATCCCCTTGGAGCTCAATTTAAGCCCCATCCGACCTCAGAAGCACCCCGATCGGACTGAGCGGGGTACCAGGGGTTAATCAAAGAAAGATTCCTCCCCTACTAGTGGGGCAGACAGTAGCGGTGGCCCTCTTCCCATAGCCACACGTGGCGGCCATATTGATACACCCAGCTACAGTGTTACAGGGATCTCCTTTACTCCCTTTCAGATGATTAGCTCCCTGCATCACTATCTGAGTTACCTAGTCTGAAAGTCTACCACCAGGGAGGCACTTGCATGGCGAGCAAAATGGCAGAAGCATGAGAGACTAGTTCCGGTCCCCGTTCCTTCCCTCCGTGACCCTGCACCGCTTCTGGAGCCCACACAGCCACAGGAGTCACACTATCTGCATCGGGAACCCCCTGGGCACTACATGGGAAAGGTTGGATCCCAAAAACACATCTATCAGGGATTTAAACCGCTGCAGACGTCCCAGTCCTCACAGCACATGGAGCGCTACCTGCTTAGGCCACAGTCCCCGGCCCTGAGCATTCCAACGGAACCGCCGGATGTCGCGGACCATCTCTCAACAATGCCAGGTATTTTCCACATTGACAGCTCACCCCAGCAGTCAGATCCTGCTAATACAGTCACAGTGGCAGTCCTGGACTTGAAATTACAGGCCTTACTACAGGATCTGACGCGTAACATTGCCAAAGAAGTTGTGAAAATTGCTCAGGAAAAGTTAGGTGCACGAACTGACACATTAGAGAACAAATTTGAGGAAATTGCACAATATGTGCCTGTCCTAGAAGAGGACAATGCAGCTCTCAAACATACTGTCTCCCAGATCCAATTGCAACAAGATGATTTGGAAAACAGAGAACGCCGGCAAAACTTAAGGATCCGCGGAGTCCCTGAAACTGTAAATAAGGAATTGCGTGCCTACCTCCTGGGTCTCTTTGTTACTCTGGCTCCACATATACCAGATATTGATTGGCGCCTAGACAGGGCCCATAGATCCCTGGCTCCAAAACCACCCCCTGGGTCCAATCCAAGAGACATAATAGTCCGCTTCCACTATTATGATAGTAAAGAGGCCCTAACGGTGGCCACACGTAACAAGAACCGCACTGACTTTAAAGGATCCAAAATCCAAATATTTAGTGATCTATCCCCATCACCTTAGCTAAACGGCGTAACCTCCGCCCGAAAGAGCGCACCTTCAACTTCACCAAGTACCTTACAGATGGGGGTTTCCCTTCAGACTCTCAGTCTCAAGAGATGGAACGCAATACTCCATTAGGGATCTTCATGAAAGCGAGGCCTTTATCCGTAACTTGGGACTGCCACCTATCCCTGAGGAAGACCTTCCACCTCCACCAACCAATCTGGCCCTCAAACACCTCCAGGCTCCTGCTATGATCTGGACCCAGGTCCGTCGGAGACACCAGGCAGCCTTCTCTATCCCTCAGCGCTCCAACCCATCCAGACCTCCCACTTGAAGCTCCTATGCCCTCTTGAAGTGATCCCTTTCTTTTTTGTTCCATACAGATACCCGGGACTTCGGCTGATGTTTCCCAGTGTCTGTGGGGAGCGCTCTCCATTTCCATGTTCCTGAGGGCCCTTTTTACAGGACATTGACCTCCCTTGTTGCCCATGAGGTTCTGGTTTGTTTTTACTTATATTTTCACTAAGATGGTATGGTAGCTGTTTGAGATAATGTCCCCTTTGAAGGAGCAGGACCAGTTCCATTGATTTTGCTGACCGTCATGCTTCTCCACATGCCCATGATCTGCGGCCATGTTCTCCTGAGGGTTTTTTCACCCTCAGGCTTTCAAACCATTTTTGTTTTAATTTTTTTTTTTTTTGTCTTCCTTTTTTTATCAGGTACCTTTTTGACCTGTTTTTGTACCAAGTTACTGACTGTACACTCACTGTCTAATTGCTGAAGTTGACTCTTGTATGTTATTTCAAAGTCTCCTTGCACTATGGTATCTTTTACTTTTATTCATGTATTGTGTTAAGTTACTGTCTGGTTCCTACTCCAAAGATATCTCATGGCTTTAAAAATATTTTCATGCAATTCCTTACATAAGCGATGGATAGCTCTGAAGGAATTCAAATCCTCTGGGGCTGAGATGATCATGGTTCAGGAGACGCACTTCCGTCCGGGGGGTTCCTTTAAGTTTGCCTCCAAAATGTTCTACTATTTTTGTAGCCTCTGACCCATCAGGGAAGGCTGGAGTAGCTATATTGATCAAGCGATCTTGCCCTATACGAATTCTTGCCTCAACTCTAAACCCCCACGGTTGGTATGTTCTCCTGAATTGTATTCACTTGAAAACGTCCTTTACGTTAGCTAATATTTATACACCTAATTCGGGACAGATTGGATTTCTCACAAAAGTTCGAGCGGTTGCAATCTTACAGCCCTTCACAATAGTTGGAGGCGACTTTAACATGTGTATGTCTCCTAACAGAGACAGGTATGCTCTTTTTCAACACACTCCACCACTCCAAGCCCATAAATTGTCCACTTTCTTCCAGAAATTAATCCAATCTCTTCGATGCTTGGGGAGTGAAACACCCTACCCATAGACAATATACCTTCTACTCACCCTCGCATAAACTTTACTCCCGTTTGGATCATTTTTTGGTTTCCGCCCTCTTATTACCTAATGTTGTGTCTTCCGAAATAAAACCCATCACATGGTCCGACCATGCCCCCATCACCCTAGATTTGGCCTTACATGCCGCGTCACTTAAGACATGCCATTGGCAGCTTAATGAATCCCTATTGCGGAACGTTGAAATCAAAGACCGACTCTAATCGAAACTGACTGAATATTTCCAGCTGAACGAAGATTCGGTTTCAAACACATCCACTTTGTGGGAGGCCCATAAGGCTTTCTTCAGAGGTGGGTGCATTTCTGCCGGATCTCGCATGAAGCGTGAGTCCACTAAACAAAGATCAGAGCTTCTCGACCAATTGCACACGGCAGAGATGCACTTACTCCGCTCCCCCACAGTGGCTCACTTACGTGCAGTGGTATCTGTCCGAAACCGCATTAAGTCCCTAGATATGAGTAGAATCTCCAAGTCTATGTTATGGTCTAGGCAAAGGTTTTACGAACTTGTGGACAAACCACATAGGATGCTGGTTCATAAGGTTAAACCTCGCCCATCCTTATCTATCTCTGACCATATAGTACAACTAGATGGCACTCCTACCTACTGTCCTCAGACCATGTCTGGGGTGCTTGGGGACTTCCATAAAAAAACTCTATAACTGCCTGAGTTCAGACCCAATGACCCAATTTAGACAAGAGAAGTTAGACTCCTTCTTAACATCCCTGCAACTTCCAAAATTGACCCCAGATCAATGCTCCTCTCTTAACTTGCCCATCACCACTGAAGAAATGGCAGATGTTATTAAACTGCTAGCTACTCATAAAGCTCCGGGTCCTGACGAACTCCCATATTCTTACTATAAAACCTTCTTCCCGACCCTAGCCCCATATATGTTAAATTTATTCTCCTCTTTGCTTAAGGGCACCGTACCTCATTCTCCTTTTTTACACGCATATATCACGGTCATCCCTAAACCTGGCAAAGACCCGTCCATCCCTGATAATTATCGCCCTATAGCACTATTAAATTCGGATGACAAAATTTTTACGAAAATTATAGCAAACAGACGCTCATTAATATTGCCATCATTGATTCATAGAGATCAAGTGGGCTTTGTCCCTACGAGACATGCAGGTGACAATACGCGACGCACGATAGACCTTATCGACCTATTAAGGAAAACGAAACGCCCCACTTTAATACTTAGCGTAGATGCCCAAAAAGCATTTGATCGTCTCAGTTGGCCTTTTATGTTCGCAATCTTATCAAAATATGGTTTATCTGGCCCCTTTGTTCAAGCCCTTCAGGCTGTATACTCAAATCCCACTTCTCAGGTTCAGCTCTCCTCCCATCTATCACCGACATTTTCCCTTAGCAATGGTACGAGGCAGAGCTGTCCTTTATCACCTTTACTTTTCATCCTCAGCTTAGAACCCTGATGTTCTCTTAACGCTTACGCACCCACACCCCCCTCCCCTCCCTACATAACATCCTATCGTCTTTTAGTGCCATTTCCGGTTTTAAAATCAACACTGCCAAAACTGAAGCCCTACCTATTAATATCACCCCCTCTCAACTGGCTTTGCTTCAACAAAATTTTACCTACCACTGGTGTTCCCGCTCACTGACATACTTAGGAGTTCAGATAACGTCATCATATTCCACCTTATGTCAGGCTAATTTCCCTCCCCTTTTCATGGAAATTAATTGCTTATTGACCCATTGGACCACCTTCCCCCCTTTTGGGACGTACTAATGTCCTCAAAATGTCAATACTTCCTAAACTGCTGTATCTGTTTGAGACGCTCCCAGTGTCAATCCCTATGTCGCAATTGAAAGCTCTTCAGAGGAGAAGTTTCCAATTCATTTGCAACAATGCCTCCCACTGGGTGGCGGGGTCGGTGGTCATGGCTCATAAAACTAGGGGGGCTAGGAGCTCCAGATTTTATTAAATACTACTATGCCTCGCACTTAAGAGCACTCACCTCCTGGACTGCTAGGAGGGCGTCAAGTAGGTGGGTGGAAATTGAAATGAGTGTTACCGCACTGGTACAACCGTTATATGCTTTGGCCATCTGATGACAAACATATGCCCAAACTAAGAAGTATATGCCTAGCCCCGATGCTTTTTACCTTGTCAATATGGAAGAGATACTCTGGACTCAGGCAGGGATTTTTCAGTTGTGCCACCTTGCCAATCCGGTGACGCGACATCTTTTGACCTTCTCTGACTTGCAAAAACAACACCAATTCCCCAAGACACTTTCCTAATCTTACCTGCAGATTAGACACTTCTCCACCAGATCTCCTTCTCTATCCCTAGAAAAACCATCGGAATTTGAAATGCTATACGCCAAGGGTCCTTACGAACCCCAATTAATATCCACCATTTACAAAATCTTACATGAAGCCACCCCCTATACGGTAGATTACGGTACATTATTTCATGAGGTGGACTCAGATACTTGAGCATGACATCTCCTTGTTGGATTGGGGGAGAATCTGGGAGTCTACCTCCAAAATCTCCCGCTGTGTGACCCATAACGAAACCGCACATAAAGTTCTACTTTTTTGGTATAGGACCCCAGAACCCTTACATGCCCATAATCCGACAACCTCAAAACAATGCTGGAGATGTAATAATGCGGTGGGCTCACATTACCATATTTTTCTGGGAATGCCCCTTAGTTAATCAGTTTTGGGTCCAGATCCAAACGCTTCTGGAAAAGTTGTTAGAGATCCCCATCCCTTTAAATCCTATGCATTATCTACTAGGTCTCCCCTTGCCAAATATCCCTAAAGCTAAACGGAGACTCATGTTCTTTATATGGGAGCTATCCCGAGGCTGCTAAGGGAGCTATCCCGAGGCTTTGGCTCTCTACTTCTCCCCCTACACTCCCACAATTTTTCTCTATTATGGCTGATATATGTAGGATGGAATATTTGACTGCTTTAGTTGATGGTTCAGTACAGAAGTTTTCCAAAATATGGCAGATATGGGATGAATCCGACTATTGTACTGACACGAATGGTCTCAGTTAGGGGATATCTGACACCTATGTTCCTTTTTGCTATGACTCCAATGTTGATGTAAGCTATGCATACAGCTGTTTGTTGTGCATTCCCTCCACCTTTCTGTCTCCACCCTGTTGGTATGGTGCATTACTAGTGCAGGTTTGAACCCTTGTTTACGAATATTCTAAGTCAACTTAGGCCACAATTTAGTTCTTATTGGTATTCTTATGGTCTCTTTCTTATTTGTTATAAATGACAGTATGTATCTGTACTACCCACAGAGTTTGTATTCTCTGTGTATTCTCTATTGTATGCTTTACAAAAATTCTTTAAACAAAAAAAAAAAAAAAAAAAGGAAGGGAAAGAAAAGACTCCATTATTGCAGAAAGTGCAAATACCTATTTTCCGGTGCAGCTCGATTTGAGGCTCCCAGGGATCCCAACAATATGGCAGCTGCCACATGGGTCCTTAAATACCCCTCCCCATTGCATCAGAGCATGGCGCGGAACACCACGCTGTGATGACACACCGCGGATGCAAAAAGGGGGGCGTGCCCATGCAGCACAGAAGAGCCCGGACATCTGCCACCATCGCGCGTGCCAGGACACACACCCACTCAAAGAGGGCGTCATGAAACACATACCCCTTAGGGCGGGGACCACAAACCACTCCTCCGTGCATGACAGGGGTGATGCCCCAGCTCACAGAGACACCCGATACCGGAAGTCCGCGCCGCAAAAACCCTCCACACGCAAGGGGTGCACACAGGAAGCTCATAATTATGACAATCCTGTGAACCCCCTTGGCGTCCGTACGGGGACCCAAATGCAAATCAGCAAGGAAATGGCACTGTAGTAGCAAACACTGAATGACAAAAAATTAAAAATAAGAACTGGATCCTAAGATCACCTGCCAATCAATAGGAGCTGTATATATAATGAAGTTCTGTTGTGGAGCATTTTACATAGTGAAGACTAAATGACCATTCTTTTACAGAATTAGGGACCATGTGCAGGCATGTGGGATTATATTATAATTTTGACTTGAATTCAATTGGTTTCTTCAGCCTTGAACACATCCCCGGTCATGAAGGGGGGGTGATAATGATAAACTTCTACAACTCGAAACCAGGTGGATTTATTTGTTACAAGTGACTCTGTATCCAGGTTTGAATGAGGGTATCAGTTACAAACCTTTCCTGTAGATGCCTGTGAAAGTGGACAGATAGTTGATTTGCTGTATGTCTTGGCTTTCCTCATGTCCCCCGTTGCTCTCTTCCAGTATTGGATATTTCCAGAGAGGGGTTGCTGAAGTCTTGTCAAGGTGTCACCACATGTAGTGTCACTTGTTTTGTGCGGAGGTAAGCACACTATGTTGTTTACATTTATTTATAGCATTGTTTGCCAACTCATGTTCAAATGGGAAGAACGCATTTGTCATGATATTTATCTTACTGTACATGGCTGCACTTGTGTTCGGTGAGACCTCAATCATTCCCAAATTTTTACAGGTTTATTCCGTCCCCCCCCCCTTTTTTTTTTCGGCATTCGGTGTTTGCCGCTACAGTGCCATTTACTTGTCATTTGCATTTGGGTCCCCGTAATGCCTAAGGGCGTTCATGGGATTGTCCTAATATTGGGCTTCCTGTGTGCGCCCGTTGCGTGTGGAGGGTTTTCAGGGCGCGGACTTCCGGTTTCGGGTGTCTGTGAGCCGGGACATCGCCCATATCATGCACGGAGGAGTGGTTTGTGGTCCCCTAAGGGGCGTGCGTTTCATGATGCCTTCTGTGAGGATGTGTGTCCCGGCGCGTGTGACTGCACCGGATGCCGGGATCTTCTGCGCTGCATGGTGCGACATCACGGCGTGATGTTCTGTGCCGTACTTTGACACAACGGGGAGAGGTATTTAAGGACCCACGTGGCAGCGGCCATATTGTTGGGATCCCTGGGAGCCTTACATCGAGCTGCACAAGAAAATAGGCATTTGCACTTTCTAAAATAATGATGGAGTCTTTTCTCTCCCTTCTTTGATAAATATCAGCAATGGAAAATTTTATCTCTCTTTTGTATGACTCCAGAGCTGTGAAATGATTTTTTTTGCGATACAATTCCTCTTGCATTTTGACATTTGAGGCTCCCAGTCTATAGTTCACCTTTTCCAGATATACCTGATTTCAAGTGAGTTAACCACTTGACGACCGCCTCACGCCGATGTACGTCGGCAAAGTGGCACGGACAGGCAAAATCACGTACATATACGTGATTTGCCTTCCGCGGGTGGGGGGTCCTATCGGACCCCTCCCCCGGTGCCCGAGGCGGTCGTCTTTTGTCCAGCGGCGATCCGTGATGAGGGGGAGACCATCCGTTCGTGGCCCCCCCCCTCGCGATCGCCGCCGGCCAATGAGAACACTCCTTTGCTGCTGTATGCTAAACAGCAGCAAAGGAAGTGATGTCATCTCCCCTCGGGTCGGTATTTTCCGTTCCGGCCCGAGGAGAGAAGACATCTATGTGAGTGCACAACACACACACACACAGTAGAACATGCCAGGCACACAAAACACCCCGATCCCCCCCCCCCGATCGCCCCCCGATCCCCCCCCAATCACCCCCCCCCCTGTCACAAACTGACACCAGCAGTTTTTTTTTTTTTTTTTTTTCTGATTACTGCATAGTGTCAGTTTGTGACAGTTACAGTGTTGGGACAGTGAGTATTACCCCCCTTTAGGTCTAGGGTACCCCCCTAACCCCCCCTAATAAAGTTTTAACCCCTTGATCACCCCCTGTCACCAGTGTCACTAAGCGATCATTTTTCTGATCGCTGTATTAGTGTCGCTGGTGACGCTAGTTAGTGAGGTAAATATTTAGGTTCGCCGTCAGCGTTTTATAGCGTCAGGGACCCCCATATACTACCTAATAAATGTTTTAACCCCTTGATTGCCCCCTAGTTAACCCTTTCACCACTGATCACCGTATAACCGTTACGGATGACGCTGGTTAGTTCGTTTATTTTTTATAGTGTCAGGGCACCCGCCGTTTATTACCGAATAAAGGTTTAGCCCCCTGATCGCCCGGCGGTGATATGCGTCGCCCCAGGCAGCGTCAGATTAGCGCCAGTACCGCTAACACCCACGCATGCAGCATACGCCTCCCTTAGTGGTATAGTATCTGATCGGATCAATATCTGATCCGATCAGATCTATACTAGCGTCCCCAGCAGTTTAGGGTTCCCAAAAACGCAGTGTTAGCGGGATCAGCCCAGATACCTGCTAGCACCTGCGTTTTGTGCCTCCGCCCGGCCCACCCAAGTGCAGTATCGATCGATCACTGTCACTTACAAAACACTAAACGCATAACTGCAGCGTTCGCAGAGTCAGGCCTGATCCCTGCGATCGCTAACAGTTTTTTTGGTAGCATTTTGGTGAACTGGCAAGCACCAGCCCCAGGCGTCAGGTTAGCGCCAGTACCGCTAACACCCACGCACGCAGCATACGCCTCCCTTAGTGGTATAGTATCTGAACGGATCAATATCTGATCCGATCAGATCTATACTAGCGTCCCCAGCAGTTTAGGGTTCCCAAAAACGCAGTGTTAGCGGGATCAGCCCAGATACCTGCTAGCACCTGCGTTTTGCCCCTCCGCCCGGCCCAGCCCAGCCCACCCAAGTGCAGTATCGATCGATCACTGACACAAAACACTAAACGCATAACTGCAGCGTTCGCAGAGTCAGGCCTGATCCCTGCGATCGCTAACAGTTTTTTTTGTAGCGTTTTGGTGAACTGGCAAGCACCAGCCCCAGGCAGCGTCAGATTAGCGCCAGTACCGCTAACACCCACGCACGCACCGTACACCTCCCTTAGTGGTATAGTATCTGATCGCATCAATATCTGATCCGATCAGATCTATACTAGCGTCACCAGCAGTTTAGGGTTCCCAAAAACGCAGTGTTAGCGGGATCAGCCCAGATACCTGCTAGCACCTGCGTTTTGCCCCTCCGCCCGGCCCGGCACAGCCCACCCAAGTGCAGTATCGATCGATCACTGACACTTACAAAACACTAAACGCATAACTGCAGCGTTCGCAGAGTCAGGCCTGATCCCTGCGATCGCTAACGTTTTTTGGTAGCGTTTTGGTGAACTGGCAAGCGCCAGCGGCCTAGTACACCCCGGTCGTAGTCAAACCAGCACTGCAGTAACACGTGGTGACGTGGCGAGTCCCATAAGTGCAGTTGAAGCTGGTGAGGTGGCAAGCACAAGTAGTGTCCCGCTGCCACCAAAAAGACAAACACAGGCCCATCGTGCCCTTCCTGCTGCATTCGCCAATCCTAATTGGGAACCCACCACTTCTGCAGCGCCCGTACTTCCCCCATTCACATCCCCAACCAAATGCAGTCGGCTGCATGAGAGGCATTTTTATGTCCTCCCGAGTACCCCTACCCAACGAACCCCCAAAAAAGATGTTGTGTCTGCAGTAAGAGCGCGGATATAGGCGTGACACCCGCTATTATTGTCCCTCCTGTCCTGACAATCCTGGTCTTGCATTGGTGAATGTTTTGAACGCTACCATTCACTAGTTGAGTATTAGCGTAGGGTACAGCATTGCACAGACTAGGCACACTTTCACAGGGTCTCCCAAGATGCCATCGCATTTTGAGAGCCGCGAACCTGGAACCGGTTACCGTTATAAAAGTTAGTTACAAAAAAAGTGTAAAAAAAAAAAAAAATATGAAATAAAAAAAAATAGTTGTTGTTTTATTGTTCTCTCTCTCTCTATTCTCTCTCTATTGTTCTGCTCTTTTTTACTGTATTCTATTCTGCAATGTTTTATTGTTATTGTTATTATGTTTTATCATGTTTGTTTTTCAGGTGTGTAATTATTTACACTTTACTGTGCTTTATTGTTAACCATTGTTAACCATTTTTTTGTCTTCAGGTACGCCATTCACGACTTTGAGTGGTTATACCAGAATGATGCCTGCAGGTTTAGGTATCATCTTGGTATCATTCTTTTCAGCCAGCGGTCGGCTTTCATGTAAAAGCAATCCTAGCGGCTAATTAGCCTCTAGACTGCTTTTACAAGCCGTGGGAGGGAATGCCCCCCCCCCCCCCCCACCGTCTTCCGTGTTTTTCTCTGGCTCTCCTGTCTCAACAGGGAACCTGAGAATGCAGCCGGTGATTCAGCCAGCTGACCATAGAGCTGATCAGAGACCAGAGTGGCTCCAAACATCTCTATGGCCTAAGAAACCGGAAGCTACGAGTATTTCATGACTTAGATTTCGCCGGATGTAAATAGCGCCATTGGGAAATTGGGGAAGCATTTTATCACACCGATCTTGGTGTGGTCAGATGCTTTGAGGGCAGAGGAGAGATCTAGGGTCTAATAGACCACAATTTTTTCAAAAAAGAGTACCTGTCACTACCTATTGCTATCATAGGGGATATTTACATTCCCCGAGATAACAATAAAAATGATTAAAAAAAAAAATATGAAAGGAACAGTTTAAAAGTAAGATTAAAAAAGCAAAAAAATAATAAAGAAAAAAAAAAAAAAAAAAAAAACACCCCTGTCGCCCCCTGCTCTCGCGCTAAGGCGAACGCAAGCGGCGGTCTGTCGTCAAACATAAACAGCAATTGCACCATGCATGTGAGGTATCACCGCGAAGGCCAGATCGAGTGCAGTAATTTTTCCAGTAGACCTCCTCTGTAAATCTAAAGTGGTAACCTGTAAAGGCTTTTGAAGGCTTTTAAACATGTATTTATTTTGTTGCCACTGCACGTTTGTGCGCAATTTTAAAGCATGTCATGTTTGGTATCCATGTACTCGGCCTAAGATCATCTTTTTTATTTCATCAAACATTTGGGCAATATAGCGTGTTTTAGTGCATTAAAATTAAAAAAAGTGTGTTTTTTCCCCAAAAAATGCGTTTGAAAAATCGCTGCGCAATTACTGTGTGAAAAAAAAAAATGAAACACCCACCATTTTAATCTGTAGGGCATTTGCTTTAAAAAAATATATAATGTTTGGGGGTTCAAAGTAATTTTTTTGCAAAAAAAAAAAACTTTTTCATGTAAACAATAAGTGTCAGAAAGGGCTTTGTCTTCAAGTGGTTAGAAGAGTGGGTGATGTGTGACATAAGCTTCTAAATGTTGTGCATAAAATGCCAGGACAGTTCAAAACCCCCCCAAATGACCCCATTTTGGAAAGTAGACACCCCAAGCTATTTGCTGAGAGGCATGTCGAGTCCATGGAATATTTTATATTGCGACACAAGTTGCGGGAAAGAGACAAATTTTTTTTTTTTTTTTTTGCACAAAGTTGTCACTAAATGATATATTGCTCAAACATGCCATGGAAATATGTGAAATTACACCCCAAAATACATTCTGCTGCTTCTCCTGAGTACGGGGATACCACATGTGTGAGACTTTTTGGGAGCCTAGCCGCGTACGGGACCCCGAAAACCAAGCACCGCCTTCAGGCTTTCTAAGGGCGTGAATTTTTGATTTCACTCTTCACTGCCTATCACAGTTTCGGAGGCCATGGAATGCCCAGGTGGCACAAACCCCCCCCAAATGACCCCATTTTGGAAAGTAGACACCCCAAGCTATTTGCTGAGAGGTATAGTGAGTATTTTGCAGACCTCACTTTTTGTCACAAAGTTTTGAAAATTGAAAAAAGAAAAAAAAAATGTTTTTTCTTGTCTTTCTTCATTTTCAAAAACAAATGAGAGCTGCAAAATACTCACCATGCCTTTCAGCAAATAGCTTGGGGTGTCTACTTTCCAAAATGGGGTCATTTGGGGGGGTTTTGTGCCACCTGGGCATTCCATGGCCTCCGAAACTGTGATAGGCAGTAAAGAGTGAAATCAAAAATTTTCACCCTTAGAAATCCTGAAGGCAGTGATTGGTTTTCGGGGTCCAGTACGCGGCTAGGCTCCCAAAAAGTCCCACACATGTGGTATCCCCATACTCAGGAGAAGCAGCTAAATGTATTTTGGGGTGCAATTCCACATATGCCCATGGCCTGTGTGAGCAATATATCATTTAGTGACAACTTTATGAAAAAAAAAAAAAAAAAAAAAGTGTCACTTTCCCGCAACTTGTGTCAAAATATAAAATATTCCATGGACTCAATATGCCTCTCAGCAAATAGCTTGGGGTGTCTACTTTCCAAAATGGGGTCATTTTGGGGGGTTTTGTGCCACCTGGGCATTCCATGGCCTCCGAAACTGTGATAGGCAGTGAAGAGTGAAAGCAAAAATTTACACCCTTAGAAATCCTGAAGGCGGTGATTGGTTTTCGGGGCCCCGTACGCGGCTAGGCTCCCAAAAAGTCCCACACATGTGGTATCCCCATACTCAGGAGAAGCAGCTAAATGTATTTTGGGGTGCAATTCCACATAGGCCCATGGCCTGTGTGAGCAATATATCATTTAGTGACGACTTTTTGTAAATATTTTTTTTTTTTTTTTGTCATTTTTCAATCACTTGGGACAAAAAAAAATAAATATTCAATGGGTTCAACATGCCTCTCAGCAATTTCCTTGGGGTGTCTACTTTCCAAAATGGGGTCATTTGGGGGGGTTTTGTACTGCCCTGCCATTTTAGCACCTCAAGAAATGACATAGGCAGTCATAAACTAAAAGCTGTGTAAATTCCAGAAAATGTACCCTAGTTTGTAGACGCTATAACTTTTGCGCAAACCAATAAATATACGCTTATTGACATTTTTTTTACCAAAGACATGTGGCCGAATACATTTTGGCCTAAATGTATGACTAAAATTGAGTTTATTGGATTTTTTTTATAACAAAAAGTAGAAAATATCATTTTTTTTCAAAATTTTCGGTCTTTTTCCGTTTATAGCGCAAAAAATAAAAACCGCAGAGGTGATCAAATACCATCAAAAGAAAGCTCTATTTGTGGGAAGAAAAGGACGCAAATTTCGTTTGGGTACAGCATTGCATGACCTCGCAATTAGCAGTTAAAGCGACGCAGTGCCAAATTGGAAAAAGACCTCTGGTCCTTAGGCAGCATAATGGTCCGGGGCTCAAGTGGTTAAGTTTATATCCCTGCCATGGAATTTATTCTAAAATTATTCTGTGTATATTTGACATAGATTTATTGAATTGAATACATATTCATGTTTATTGGCAGGTTACCTGTAAACATCTGACATTATATCATTTTTTCACCCCTCCCTACGGGTGACCTGGCAACATTTGGTGGTTTATGGTTATGTGGATGCAGTGTATTGCTGGATCTCATTCTTCATTTGTTTTTAAATCTGCTTAGGCCCCCACACTCACATCATGAGGTATTTTTTTTTGGTTTTTGTTTTAATGAGTGTCTCTTGCCTTTCATTTAAGTGCAGCCATAAATATACAATAAGACATAATGTTTATACTTGATATATTAATCTGTATTTTTCTCTTTGGTTGTGCAACAAAGTTGTTGGATTATAGGTTCTTATATCTAAACGAACCGCCGTGTTCTTTCCTGAAAAATCCATACAGCAAAACATGTAGAAAACATGAACCTGACCACAGTAAATCATTGTCATTAATAGGATGCCTTGCACACACCTATGGCTATGATTATATTGTATGTATTGGTTTTATGACATTGTTCATTTAATACAATTTGTATATATTTTTTTTACATATTGTTGTTTCAATAGTTTGTACCTTTAAAGTCCCACATCTTCCAAATCGGGAATGGGTGGATGGTAGTGCCACTGCTCTTGACAGAGAAGTCAGGGGAAGAGGCATGTGGGGGAGGAAATTTTTGAGCTCGGTTTTAAACAAGTTGAATTTGAGGAAGTGGTGTGACATCCAGACAGATAAGTTAGTGATGCATGAGGAGACTGATGGAGTGAGCTGAGGGGTGGAGAGATAGATTTGGGTGTCAGTATAGAAAATTATATTGAAAGCAATGGGAGGCTATCAGCTGACCAAGGGAGGAGGTGTAGATTGAAAATAGGAGAAGTCCAAGAGCAAAACCTAGGGGGACCCCACTGAGAAAGGAAGAGGAGTGGAGGAAGCAGAATTGCAATACACTAAAGGTGCGGTGGGATAGGTAGGATGAGAGCCAGCGAAGAGCACGGTCACAGAGACCAAAGGAGTACAGTTTTTTTGAGGTGGAAGGGATGGTCAACCGTATCAAATGCAGCCAAAAGGTCCAGAAGCAGGAGTACAGAATAGTGTCCATTGCTTTTTGCTTTTAGGAAGTCATCTGTGAGTTTTAAAAGCACAGTTTCTGTGGAGTGTTGAAGGCGAAATCCAGACTGAAGGGGATCAAGGTGGTTAAGAATAATGAGGTGGTCGTCGTGGATGCGGCAAAGTAGGCACCTTACTTCACATGCTATGGGACCTTAAAAGTTTTTGGAATGCAGTCTTTCAACTAATATTCCAAACTTCGGGTATAATTATAGCAGGTAACGCAGAAATAGACATTTTGAGTGTCCATGTAGACAGATACCCACCAAATATCAGGCCAATAGTGGTACAGATCTTAATGGCAGCTAGACAGATGGCAACGGGAAAGTGGAAGTTAGAGCTATCCCCAAACATTAGCAAAGTTATTAAAAAAGTTGATGAAGCCTTCAAATATGAACAAATTATGGCCCACAAAGAGGGCAAGGTTCCCCATTTTTACAAGCAATGGGATCCTTAGATCCTTCTCCGACAAATTAAATAAACTGGCCTATACAATTTTCTTTAGTGTTCTATAACTCCCTGGGTAATAAGCTAATGACCCCTTGCTTTATGTTATGGAGCGTAACTACTATACTTGAATATGAACATTTAAACCTACAGCTTATGTGTGTGTATTTTTACAATATGAAAAAATTGTATACCGATAAGCCTTCTTGGCTAGTGTATCCCATATGGAATAAGTCCATTGGGATAACTATTACAAGTTAATATCATGCATTTTTTGCCCTTCTTGTTACGATTGATGACATCATTACATTCTTGTACCAGTGTGGATTGTATTTTGAAAAATTTTACCAATAAAACATTTTTTGGAAAAAAAGAAGAAAAATGAGGTGGTCACTCGGTTGTAGACCAGGCATTTAAGGAGTTTAGATAAAGAGAGTAAGGGGATAGGGCAAATATTTTTTAGGTTGGTAGGGTCCAAGGAACGCTTTTTAACTATGGGGGTGACCAGTGCATGTTTTAGAGAGTTGGGAAGATACAGGTTACAGAGCGTAGGATAGAATCAGAAGGTGACCGTAGTATTTGAGAGGGAACAGGGTCCAAGTAGTTAGGTCGGCGTTAGAAATTAGTTTAGCAACCTTGTCTATAGTAGCAGGGTTGAATAAGGGGAGTGTTGATTGTACCTGTTGACATGGGGTGTTACGTGGGGGAGATACCTATAGAATGTAGTTAGTGGGTGGAGGAAGTGGAGGATGAAGTAGGAGCATTAAAAAGGTAGAGAAGAGTTGAGGGGGACTGGATGAGAAGGTGTTAACGAGAGTGATAACATAGGTCTGCTTGGCTGTGAGGCAGGAGTTGTAGTTTGAGGGCAAATTTGTATTGGTTGAAGTCTTTGAAAGACTTTGTCTTATGCCACAGACACTCAAGAGTGTGACAATGTTTTTTGAGACTTCTGGTTTTTCCTCTGTTTGCTAGGGTTGTAGGGGTCGGGTCCTGATTCTGTGTGTAGTGAGGGGGGGAGGTCATCCAGGGTGGAGGATAGGGATCTATTGCAGAAAAAAGTGGCTAGATTTGGGCAGGACAGGGGTGAGATTTTGTCAGGTGATCAGTAGCAGAATATAGAAGAGAAGGGTTGAAGTGGCAAAGGTTTCTACGGGTGATTGATAGCTGATTGAAGGGAAAGGGGGTGGAAGACAGGGGGAGAGAGAGAAACTAATAAGGTGGTGATCAGAGACAGTAAAAAGATTGTTGGAAAGGGTGCATGGAGTGCATAGGTAGAAGAATACGATGTCGATGGTGTTGCCATTGCGACACCAGAAGCCTGTACCCATTGCTTCAGGTCAAAAGGAGGTAGTTAGACTAAGAAGTTTAGAAGTAGCAGGAGTGTTCATGTTAACAGGGATGTAAAAGTTGCCGATAAGGATTATGGGAATTTCAGAAAAAAGAAAGTAGGGTAGCCAGACAGAAAAGTTGTCAAGCAAGGTTGATAATGGTCCAGGGGGTCGGTAAATCACAGCAATGCTTAAGGGAATTGGAGAGGAAAAAAAAAAAAAAGTATACAGTGGGCATCAAATGCTGAGAGGGATAGAGAGGTATACAGAGGGAGGAGAGTGGAGGATCTGGAAGGTGCTCTGTGGTGATAGGAGGATGCCCACTCCACCTCCCTTGCATCCACTAGTTCTAGGGGAGCGAGTCCAGAGAAGGCCACCATGAGAGAGGGAAGCAGGAGAAGAAGTGTCGGCATCACGAAGCCAGATTTCGGTGACAGCAAGAAGATTAAAAGGAGTTAGTGACAAAGATGTCAAACAGCGGCGAGTTTGTTGCAGACAGAGTGGGCATTCCAGAGGGCACGGGAGAAGGGAAGGCTGGTTTTGAAAAGAAGAGGAATGGAGGCCAAATTATGCAGATTGTGACTACTGCCAGAGAAGGTGGGGTGATGATGAGTGTGTTGGATACAGTTAAATAAAGGAGGTCCAGGATTTGGGGATATATCTCCAGAGGTTAGTAGAAGCAGAAGAGTGAGGGAGTTAAATCAGAGTATGATTTATATAAGGGTACATGCCTCAGCATCCTGTTTTTTTTTTTTTTTAGCATGTGGGATTAGAATTAGGAGGAGGTGATAAGTGCAGTAATAAGAAGAGGGTGAAAGTGAGGGTGATATACACAGATTGTGGGGTGGAGAAGAGGGCTGAAGGAAATAGAGTTTAAGGAGAGAGGCTGCAAATGTGAAAAAGAGAGGTAGAGAGTGCATGTTTCAGGGAGGAAGGAGAGTTGAATTGGAAATTAGGTCACCTGCTGTTTGGTGATTTGTAAAGTAGTTTGCTGTCGATGTCCGCTTTGAGCAAATCGCTAAAATGCCACGTATTTAAAGAACCCCACTTTTTAGAAAGAACCCCAAAGATGCCCTCCTAGCATGTGCTTCCCTATAAAGGTCATGTTTTATACTGTATAAATACATACAAAATAAATACAAAAAGAGCAGCGCTGTGACAAAAAAAAGGTGTATATGATATCTCTAAAACTGAGCTATTAATATTCCCCCCCGCCCGTGCCCCCCTCCATGACTTTTCCATCAAAATCAACAATGCAACCATCAGTCCCTCCCCTCACGCCAGGGTACTAGGTGTAATCCTAGACTCCAACTTGTCATTTCAGCCTCAAATCCAATCATTGTCAAAAGTTTGTAGAATTCACCTCCGTAACATCTCTAAAATTCGCCCTTTTTTAACAAATGAAACCACCAAGCTCCTCATTCACTCCCTTGTTATCTCTCGCCTTGACTATTGCAACTCCCTTCTCATTGGCCTACCGCTCCATAGGCTATCCCCTCTTCAGTCTATCATGAATGCTGCTGCCAGACTTATCCACCTTACCAACCGCTCAGTGTCTGCCAACCCTCTACTTCAATCCCTACACTGGCTCCCAATCACCCAGCGAATTAAATTCAAAATTCTAACCACAACATACAAAGCCATTCACAACTCTGCCCCAAGCTACATCACTAATCTTGTCTCCAAATATCACCCAAATCGTCCTCTCCGCTCTTCTCAAGACCTCCTGCTTTCAAGCTCTCTCATCTCCTCCTCCCATGCTCGTCTCCAGGATTTCTCCAGAGCCTCTCCCATCCTCTGGAACTCACTACCTCCATCTATCCGGCTATCCCCTACTCTTGCTACCTTCAGGCAATCCCTGAAAACTCATCTCTTCAGGAAAGCCTATCACGTCTCCAACTAATCTCCTACCACTTCCACCAGCTCATTCCCCACAGTTACAACCTTTTGTACCACCTGCCCCACCCTATTAGATTGTAAGCTCTTCTGAGCAGGGCCCTCTTAATCCTATTGTATTGTATTGTATTATATTATAACTGTATTGTCTCCCTTTTATATTGTAAAGCGCTGCGTAAACTGTTGGCGCTATATAAATCCTGAATAATAATAACCAAATCAGATAAGTTAATTAGACCCAAATTTGAGATAGGCTTCAAAGTTCATATAAAAGTACATAATAAACAAAAGGTAAAAAAAGTCCTATCCAAAATCGATCATAAATAGTGGATAAAGTGGGAAGCGTAGATAGGTGGAAATACAAATAAATCAATATGTCCTTCACCGCACCACTGTGGTATTGATAAGAATGCACGCTTACCAAACGGCAAGCTTAAAGAAGCTTGCGACCTTAACCCGGTCGGGGCCTTTCAGGGTGGAACCATCAAAGGAAAAGCACACCACCTTCGCTTGGATTAAGCACGCTGTTCACCAATTATCACTGTATTGTGGAGATGTGACCCCTGGCTAGGGATAAACCATTTGCCAATAAAAAAAAGTTCCCGGATTTAATTTTAAAAATCTGGTCACCTTACCTACCTTGTCTTTTCTTATGTTTTATACTGTGGTGGGTGTGGATGGAATTTACCAATTAATTAATCAGGAGATGATATCAGGCACACAACTGGCAAAAAAAAAAAAAAAATTCACACCACAATCAAACTGCAAGATGACCAAAAGGGTAGGATTGTAGAGATAAGATCAGGCCGTAATTTAGATAAGAGACTTAAACATCTAAATAATGTCAGCATGGCTACAGATGGATGTGAAGCAGCAGTAACAAATGCAGGATTACCGAAGATACATTTGAAAAGCAGTGGGGCCATGTTGAGTTTAAGGTGGATGGGAATAGGAGGGGTATAAATGCAGGATTACCTGTGGATAGAGAGAGAGAAGAGATGTTCAGGTGAGCAATAGCAGAAGTGCCACTTATTTAAAGAACTCCACATTTTTGGAAGAACCCCAAACATGCCCTCCCAGCATGTGCCCCCCTCACAACCACAGCAGTGATGGTCTTGGCTGAGGCATAAATTAAAAATTGCCCCAAATTCATCAAGGAACCCCTCCTTCGGGCTCCAGCCAAGATGGTGCCCACTACAGCCTTAGGAACTGCCTCTCCACGCTGTCCTCAAGCACAACAGCGCCAGCTTGCAGAGGCACCACTCAGATTGTATGTATCCCCCCTATCTTCCCAGGGGCACTCTTTGCAACATTTTTCCCCACAACTGCTGCAGCAATGTAAACAGCTTTTGAAGAAATCTCTCAAAGCCAGTTGTGATCAAATAATGGATTGCCTCTCCCACGAGATCCAAGATCTTGGCTACCGCTTGAAGTGTAAAATGGTGCTTTTGACATGGAAACCGCAATCGATCACCACGATCAGGAAATGGAGGTGCTTAGAAAAATAAACCTTGCATTAAAAAGTTGCGTTTAGAAGACTTTGAAAACCACTGATGCCGCTCCAATTTGTGGATCCACAGCGTTTCCAAATCCATCCTAGATCTGCAATCCACTGTGATGACTCCCTTTCAGGAGCTTTATCCAGCCATGATTGAGCGCCTTGAATTAGACCGCGTCCTACGAGCACTAACGCACCGGAATGCCAAACTGCCTGCCTAGGGACATCATTGCTCGGCTACACATTTCCGCACTAACAGCTTCTTGTGGCCTCCCATGAAAGACTTGTATTTCAAGGCCACCATTATCAGCCGTCCGCTGATTTTTCCTCTCATGGTTGCCAAATGCAGGGCTCTGGATCCACAATTGCAGATTCTAGTGTTGTACCAAATCAAATATCAGCGGGATTTCCCATTTGCGGTCTTTTTCACACCAAGGTCATAAGTACGTCTGCAGTAGCCAGGAAGGCTTGCAATCCGCCCTCGAAGACCTTCAACTTCTTCCTGCTGATGCTCCTTCTGCATCATCCTCCAGACACTCTGCATCCAGCTCTCTGCAAAAGTCCTTCCCAGCTTCCGCAGACCGAGGTCATCCTGGCCTGAATAAACAAGGTCGTTTTACCTCCCCATTTGCCTTCATGGACGTTCCGGAAAGCTGAATTTTCAGCCCCACAACGCTTGTTTCACCATTACTCCTCTGGTTGAAGCCTGCAGGAATTTTGTTCTGTTTTGTTCTTGTTGAGGTTTTGTTTTTTTTCTAGTCCCTGACTCGCAGGACCCATTTTGTCAGTATGCCGGACCTTGATCAAAACTTCTACTAGGCCCCCTTCGGCCTCAACTAAATATGTTTACTTTGCAATAACCCCAAACCCGGCTCCCTGTTGTAATTGTGATGACAGCACTTCTCTTCACCCCCCTTTATTGATTTGCACACTGATAGAGTTTTGCCATTTGTCTTTAACATATGGTTTTCAACTAATTCTTTTTACAGATTGTTGCCAGTTTACTATTTGCACTCCTTTGAGGAACAGCTCAGAGCCCCATTTTACCTTTTCCCGACTTTCGGTGGCTTAGACCTGCACATTTTTTCCAGCACTCATGCCAATTTAGACCTTGCAGCTGTTTCTCCAAACTTCCACTCCTCCTGAGTTGCCTCAATAGACCGTAACCACATGCGTATGTGCCTTTTTTGTCAACTTCCTGCCTATGCTGTAGTTTCCCCCCGGGTGGCAGTGACTGTGCCCCACTTTGATTTCCCTTTCTGACGACCCCCTGTGCTATATTTTAGGGTATTTGCAACAGGGAATACTGTTCTGGGTTCTATTCATCCTGGCCCAGTTATGATAGTTACTGTAAGTTGCATGCTTAGGTCTTCTTTCCTTTTCCTTCTGTTCGCTCTATTCCCTCTCTGCATCCCCTCTATCCGAACCATCCTGTGGACAGACCACAGAGCAGTTATTGTCTCCCTTTCTTCCTTTATCTCGAGAGCCTGTGGCACCACTTGGTGTGTCAATTACTCTCTTGGCCAAGCCCTCTTATAAAAAGGACATTTGAAACACTCTCACTGACTATCTTACCCACAATGATCCCCCTGAACCAATGCTCAGCTTCTCATCTTAAATAGAAACAAACCCACCACACTTTAGATCAAACGTTAAAAGACATGTTTTGCAGCCCTTCATACTGATCCCACATTTGCAACAAGCTTGTCTTAGACAAGGCTCGCACAGAGCTAGACCTATTCCTAGTTCAGACAGCTGAAAAAGTCCCCCGTCGAGCAAATCACAATTATTATACCAAGGCTAAAAAGCCAGATACTTTCCTTCATAACCATGATCATAGTCATAAACCAATTCCTCTGAAAACCGTTTAGCATACTTACACATGTAACCTTCTTAAGGTTCTTCAAATATTTCGTAAGCATCTCTCTACTCTACGAGGCCAAAGGAGGTTTTGACCTGTCTGCGGCTGACTCTTTAATGTCCACTACTCCTCTTCCTTCCCTAACAACATCTCAACGGGATTCTTTAGATCATAGTGTCTACCCTGATGAGGTCCAAGCTGCCATCAAAACGTTCAAACGACAAGGCCCGGATGGCCTTATGGCCACGTATTACAAGTGATTTGCAGATCTTTTAGTCCCTATGTTAACAAAATCCTGCCATGCTTAATTGGATCAACATTCATTCCGACCTGTCACCTTAACTGTAATCATTTCCATGATACCTAAACCGAATACTGATGATTCCACCTGGTGAAACTACCCCCCCCCCATTTCACTTCTTAATATTGATATAAATTATTAGTGAAAGTCCTTGCAACCAGTCTTAAATCCCACATAGGTCCTCTTATCCAGAAGGATCAGGTAGGCTTTGTGTCATTGCGCCAATATCAGGGCTGGGCTCAGCCCTTCCTTCTCTGAGCTGGGCGCTCAGCTGTCGGCTAATTGCCAGCTCCTTTCTCTCCACAGTGACTCAGCTGTTGATGATCTGCTCGTCAGTCCTGCCTACTTAAAGCCGTCCAGCTCAATTCATCTCTGCCTTCGCCTTTGGTCACATCTCAGAGACTTTCTCCTGTGTGCCTGTTGAAGACTTGCTTGGCTGACGTCCCTTCTGGCTCCTAATCCTGCTTGTTGTACTACTACGTTGATACTTGGCTCTCTGACATTGGCATTGGCTGACTACCCGATCTGATTACTGAACTCTGGCTATGTATTGACTATGCTTACTCTGACTTTTTATTATTAAACTAGTGTGATTAACTGTACTTCTGTCTCGGTCTGATTCATGGTTTCTGACAGTAGGTGAAGGCCATGAATTCAGAAGATGCAGTCAGTCCACTTGTTAGTAATATTTTTTTCCAGATTGGATGACCAGGATCACGGCATGGATCAGTATGCCTTGGCGTTACAAACGCTCCTGAGTCGCGCGTCTCACCTAGAATCTTCCACTTTGGCTGCTACGGTACAACCTGTGTTGCAGGCCGTCCCTGCTGTTGCTCCAGTCTCTGTGCAGGCACCTGCCTTGAGTATTACCTCTATAAGAGGCATGTCTGGTTCCGCTCCGCTTCCCCAGCGATTTGGGGGTGATCCAGTTCACTGCAGAGTGCTTCTCAACCAGGTTGAGATATACTTTGAGATGCTGCCCCAGGCGTTTCCCACAGACAGAAGCAAAGTAGGTTTTGTGATATCTTTGCTTTCTGAGAAAGCCTTGGCCTGGGCAAACCCTCTATGGGAGACGCAAAAACACGTGGTCCTGAGTTACCCAGAATTTGTGGCTTCCTTCAAAAGGGTATTTGACGTTCCCACATGCTCCGCTTCTGCTGCCAAGAGTCTCATGTCCACCAGAGTACGAGAGCTGTTGCCGATTACGCCACTGAATTCCGTACTCTGGCAGCAGAGGTTGTTTGGAACAATGAGGCCCTCGTGGATGCCTTCTCTCATGTCTCTCGGATAACATCAAGGATGAGATAGCAGCCAGAGATATACTCACTGAGCTGGAGAGGTTGATCACATTTGCCATCCTCATTGACTCCAGACTCAGAGAAAGACTCTTAAGGAGTGCTGGCACAAGCCTCCTGTACATTTGTCTCCGAGCTTTGCAGTCCCACCCTTGCCTCCCTTACCTCTCATGCCTCCTGGTACGCGAGTCGGTCTGTGAAGATGAACCCATGCACTTGGGCTTCACGCGTCTCTCTACGGATGAGAGAGCCCTTAGGAGGAGGGACAGATTGTGCCTTTGTGGCCAGGCTGGTCACTTTTTGAAGTCTTGTCCTAACCATCCAGGTAACGCCCGAACCTTGAGGTCCTGTCACGGACAGACCTTAGGTGGCATTGTTTCGTCTCCAGTTTCCCAGAAAGATAAGCCCCTGGTTTCGGTTACCCTGTCTTGGGCTGAGTCATCCGTCGAGATACAGGCTCAAATCGACTCTGGGGCTGCAAGCCTGTTCATTGATGCTGCCTTTGTATCGAAGCACTAGATTCCTCTGCAGCTGCGTGACAGTCCACTTGCCATTGAGGCTCTTGATGGGAGACCTCTACAGCCTGCCCATGTGACTCATGAGACTGTTCCGTTGTCCATGGCCGTAGGGGCCCTTGACAATGAGATAATCCAATTCCAAGTTATTTCCTCACCTAAGTTTCCGCTGTTTATTGGTTATCCTTGGTTACAGAGGAACAACCCTTCTTTTGATTGGCTCCGTGCTGAGGTTCTGTCCTGGTCGCCACAGTGCAGTGAGAGATGCTTCCAGAAGGTAGCCAAGGTCCTGTGTACCTCTTCTCTCCTCCCTGCCGGAGGATTACCACGACTTTAGCGATGCCTTTGACAAAGGTCAAGCCGGTACTTTGCCTCCACACGGGCCGTATGATTGCACAATTCACCTTCAACCTGGTGCCATACCCCCTCGTGGCCAGGTTTACTGTGTCGGTCTTGGAGGATAAGGCCATGGAGGAGTATGTTGCAGACTCACTTTCTCGAGGTTTCATCCGCAAATCCTCATCTCCTGCTGATGCTGGTTTCTTTTTTGTAAGAAGAAGAGTGGTGAATTGAGACCTTGTATCGATTATAGGGATCTCAATCGTTTCACGATTAAGAATGCCTATCCCATTCTGTTGATTATGGAGTTATTTGACCGCCTCAAGGGAGCAACGGCTTTCACAAAGCTTGATTTGAGAGGGGCATACAATCTCTTCAGGATAAAGGAGGGCGACGAGTGGAAAACTGTTTAATACCACATCAGTGCATTATGAGTATAATGCCTTTTGGCCTTTGTAACGCTCCGGCAGTTTTCCAGGAGTTCATTTTAACAATGTCCTCCGAGATTTGTTGCAGTTATGTGTGGTGGTTTATCTCGACGATATACTCATATTTTTCAAGTCCCTGGAGAGCCACCACACAGATGTCCGTCGTGTGCTTCAGAGACTAAGAGAGAACAATCTCTATTGTAAATTGGAAAAGTGCGAATTCCATTGTGAACAGGTTAAATTCCTGGGCTATGTCATTTCCACTGCGGGTTTTTCGATGGACCCAGTGAAACTTTCAGTGGTCCTACAGTGGCCTCAACCCGTGGGTTTACGTCCTCTGCAGCTTTCTTTTGGCTTTGTCAACTATTATCGGAAGTTATTCGTAAATTCTTGTCTCTGGTCAAGCCCCTGACTGAAATGACCAGGAAAGACAGCAACCCACAGAGTTGGTCTCCGGAATCCATTAAGGCCTTTGAGAGAGTCTCAAGGCTGCCTTTGTTTCTGCTCCTGTGTTGGCACACCCTGATCCCACGTTGCCTTTTATCCTAAAAGTTGATGCTTCTGAGACTGGAGTTCTGTCTCAATGTTCTAACTCTGACTGCGCTATGTATCCGTGTGGCTACTTTTCCAAGAAATTGTCACCGGAAGAGTGCATTACGAGATTGGTGACAGAGCTGTTGACGATAATGTTTAGCCCTGAAAGAATGGAGACATCTTCTTGAAGGTACCACTGTGCCGGTTCTCATTCTTACTGACCATAAGAATCTCATATTCTTGCCTGAGGCTAAGCGCCTCTCTCCCAGAAAGGGTGTGATGGACTCATGTCATCAGTGTCACGTATCAGTGTCATCTGCCAGTGTCATGTGCCATCTGTTAGTGTCACGTGTCAGTGTCACGTATAAGTGCCATCTGTCATCAGTGTCACGTGTCATTAGTGCCACGTGCCATGTATCAGTACCATCTGTCATCGGTGCCACATCAGTGTCATGTGTCATTGTCCTGGTGCTCCAGGGCCTTCAAAAGTGTAATAGGTAGTCAACAAGTTAGATGATGTGTAATTTATGCTCCTAGAACACCTGATGGTGCTCCCTGCATGTTGGGCCCTCTCTAAGTGGCTAGGCTGTGAAAAAAATCCCACACATGTGGAATCGTAATACTCAGGAGTAGCAGCAGAATGTATTTTGGGGTGTCATTTGTTTTATACACATGCCATGTGAGAGAAAATCTATTACAATGATAATTTTGTGGGAAAAAAAAAATCTTCATTTTGCAAAGAATTGTGGGGAAAAAAAATTACATCAAAAACCTCACCATGCATCTTACTAAATACCTTGGAATGTCTATTTTCAAAAAAGGGGTAATTTGGGGTGTATTTGTACTTTCCTGGCTTATTAGGGTCGCAAGAAATGATAGGCCGCCAGTAAATCAGATGTGATCAAATTTTTATGATTTGCACCACAGCTTGTAGACTCTAACTTTCACAAAGACCAAATAATATCCACTAATTTGGGTTATTTTTACCAAAGATACATAGCAGTATAAATTGTGACCAAAATTTATGAAGAAAAATTAATTTGCAAAATTTTATCACAGAACCTAAGAAAAATTTGTTGGCCTTTTTTAATTTATAGCGCAAAAAAAAAAAAACCCAGAGGTGATCAAAAACCACCAAAAGAAAGCTCTATTTGTATAAAAAAAGGACAAAAAATTCATTTGGGTACAGTATTACATGACTGAGTAATTGTCAAAGTGTGAGAGCACTGAAAGCTGAAAATTGGTCTGGTCACGAGGGGGGTTTAAGTGCCCAGTAGGCAAGTGGTTAATTACATGGTCTCATTTTTACCCGGTACTAAGAATGTAAGCGCTGACGCCTTGTCACGACAATTTTCCTCCACTTCCAAGATGGAGTTGTTCCGGTTCCTGTGATTCCTCCTGATCGTATTCTGGCTACGGTAATGCCGCGTACACACGACCGGTTTTGCCGTTAGAATAAACTCCGAAGGTTTCTCTGACAGAATTCCACTCAAGAGGTCTTGCCTACACACGGTCACACCAAAGTCCGACCATCTAGAACGAGGTGACGTACACCACGTACGACGGGACTAGAAAAAGGAAGTGCAATAGCGAGCGCGCCACCCTTTGGGCTCCTTCTGCTAATCTCGTGTTTATCTCATGTTAGTAGAAGTTTGGTGAGAGATGATTTGCGCTTTTCAGTCCGTTACTGCTCTTCAGTTTGTGCTTGTGGGTTTGTATCTTTTCAGAGCGTGTAGAGAGTTTGCATCTGTTTTTAAGTGTGTTCTTGTCCGCTCATTCTGATTTTCAGCTCGCTCTTCACAGGCCTTGCTGTTCTTCAGTGCGTTCTGTTAGTTCTTTCTGACCAGCCGACCGTTTTGAAGCCATGTTGCGGGTACGTACTCGTCGTAGAGTTTGTGCTATGTGGGGGCTTGGTGTTGGGGTTCATTCTTTGACCCAAGCCAAGTCCGTGAACAGGGTGGGGAGGAGTTAATGGACCAAGAATTGGTTAGTCTAGGCCAACTCTCATATGCCTTTGCTTCGTGAGATCCAGGAGAATAATCCTGATGATTTCAGGAACTTTCTCAGGATGACGGACCCCATTTTTCGCAGTCTGTTGGCTTTGCTGACCCCTTGTATTAGCAGGCAGGATACCTGCATGAGGCAAGCCATCACTCCGGAGCAGAGACTAGTCACTACGGTGCGGTACTTGGCGACTAGGAGAAGCCTACAGGACCTCAAGTTCTCGACAGGCATCTCCCCCCAGGCTCTGGGGATCATTATCCCAGCGACCAGTTCTGCTATAATTCAGGTCCTGCAGAAGGACTATATTAGGGCAAGTTTTCTCCTTTAAAATCACATTCTACTATCAGGTCCATAAATATTGGGACATTGACACAATTCTAATCTTTTTGGCTCTATACACCACAATGGATTTGAAATGAAACAAACAAGATGTGCTCTAACTGCAGGCTTTCAGCTTCATTTGAGGGTATTTACAGCCTAATCAGGTGAACAATGTAGGAATTACAACAGTTTGTATATGTGCCTCCCACTTTTTGAGGGACCAAAAGTAATGGGACAGATTAACAATCATCCATCAAACTTTCACTTTTTAATACTTGGTTGCAAATCCTTTGCAGTCAATTACAGCCTGAAGCCCGGAACACAGACATCACTAGACGCTGGGTTTCATCCCTGGTGATGCTCTGCCAGGCCTCTACTGCAACTGTCTTCAGTTTCTGCTTGTTCTTGGGGCATTTTCCCTGCAGTTTTGTCTTCAGCAAGTGAAATGCATGCTCAATCGGATTCAGGTCACGTGATTGACTTGGCCATTGCATAACATTCCACTTCTTTCCCTTAAAAAACTCTTTGGTTGCTTTCGCAGTATGCTTCGGGTCATTGTCCAGCTGCACTGTGAAGGGCCGTCCAATGAGTTCTGAAGCATTTTGCTGAATATGAGCAGATAATATTGCCCGAACAACTTTAGAATTCATCCTGCTGCTTTTGTCAGCAGTCACATCAATACAAGAGAACCAGCTCCATTGGCAGCCATACATGCCCACGCCATGACACTACCACCACCATGCTTCACTGATGAGGTGGTATGCTTTGGATCATGAGCAGTTCCTTTCCTTCCCCATACTCTTCTCCCCCCCCATCACTCTGGTACAAGTTGATCTTGGTCTCATCTGTCCATAGGATGTTGTTCCAGAACTGTGAAGGCTTTTTTAGCTGTTTGGCAAACTCTAATCTGGCCTTCCTGTTTGTTTTTGAGGCTCACCAATGGTTTACATCTAGTGGTGAACACTCTGTATTCACTCTGATTTTTTTTTTTCCCCCACTTCAGCGAAAATTTTTCTGAGAGACGTTGTATCAACTTTGGAGATCAAAATGTATCCCCTCTCATTTTTCACATCATTGTGGCTTATTTCCAACTTATTTTTAATAATTTTCCAATCATATATTTTATTTATCTGATTACAAAAACTTTAAAATATGTGACTACCACTATTCCTTTATCCCTTCTTAGTCCCTCTGTAAATTATCCCCAACTTCCCACCCTCCCCCTCTTTTATATCTGGTTTGCTTCTTCTCATATTCCATATCATTTTAGCTCAATGCCTATTACTTACTTCATCTTGTCTAGATATGAATCCTAGGTTTTATATAGTTTCCATCCCTCCCAGAGACTATTACACTTGTTATCTCCTCTCTCTCTCCTTCTCAGCAGATCCATTTTACAATAAAAATCTATTTTCTCAAACCATTCTCTTATATCTGGTTTTCCACTTTTTAGCCAATATTTTGGGATCAAACCCTTTGCAGCATTCAGGAGACTCTGGACCATTGATCTCATATTGTTTCCTTGGTTTTTTATAGTCATGAAACAAACAGGTCCATATATTTTGTTCCATTCTTTCACCAGTTATTTCCCCTATATTTTATAGAACTTCTTGCCAGTAATCCGCTATTATTGGACATTCCCACCATAAATGTGTCATTGTTGCTTTTTGCCCGCATTTTCTCCAACACAGGGGTGTTTTTTCTTGCTGGTATCTGTGAGTTCTTACTGGTGTCAGGTACCATCTTGCAACCAGTTTGTAGTTCATTTCAATGGTCCGCATATCCCAGGCGTTATTTTATCCCATTTCTATCATTTTTTCCACTCTCTGGTCTTCAAATTTTAAATTCATTTCTCTCTCCCATTGTTTTATGTACTCAGGTCTTTCTTGTCCATCCAAATCAGCTAGTATTCCATATATTCTTGATATTCCATTTTTCAGTGGTGTTTTATTGAAGCAGAGCTTTTCCAAGGGATTTTATTTCTCTTCTTCTCTGAGTGGATGTGGTATTGTGTTTACTAGGTGTCTTAATTGGCAATAATTCCATTCACTCATCTTCCACCCACTGATTTCTTCTAATTCCAATCGTGTTTTGATCCTACCATTTATGGTGATATCTTTCAATTGTGGATTTCTTATTCCTCATCCTGCAAATATTTCCTTCCCTGGGGTAAAGAAATTTGTTCCTGTGAGTGCTAATAATGGTGAATTGTGTCTCCATTCATTCTTCAAGTGTGCTGTGTCCCAAATTTTGAAAACATTTTTATTTCATGAGTTTCCAAGTCCATTAGTCTAAACTTTCGTGGTATCCATATATTTTTGTGCAGTGTGGTTTTACTTATTGTGTTTTCCATTTCTACCCACTTTTTTTTCACTATTTCCATTCGTCCACTCAAACATTCATGTCAAAACTATTGCTTTGTAGTACCTACTTATGTCTGGAGTAGCTAATCCTCTGTGCTCCCTTTTCCTTGTAATTTGTGTAAATTTAATTCTCGTTTTTTTATTGAACCAAAATATACTTTAACAATATTGTTTTGATTATTTTGAAAAAAACTCTGGAATCTTTACTGGCAACATCTGAAATTTGTAAATTATTTTTGGAAGGACCATCATTTTAAACATATTTACTCTTCCAATCCATGAAAGTGGTTGTATACTTAATTTTATTTCTTCCTTAACCTCGTTGATTAGTGGGATATAATTTGCCGAATAGATTTTTTCCAACCCTTGGGGTTAATTTAATTCCAAGATATTTTAGTTCTTTTACCCAAGTAAATGGAAATTCCTTTTGAAGAGACTGGACTTCTCTTTTCCCCAATCCAATATTTAATATCTCTGTTTTTATTGGGTTTATTTTGAAGTTTGACAATTCCCCATATTCTTTTATTTCTTTCAATATGTTTGGCAGTGTCACTCTTGGATTAGTTACATACATCAAGATGTCATCTGCATATGCCGCAATTTTGTGTTCTTTTTCTCCAATTCTCACCCCTCTCACATCTTGGTTGTTACGGAGTGTCGCTAGAAATGGTTCCAATGTCAGTACATATAGTAGTGGAGAAAGCCGACAGCCTCGCCATGTTGCATTCTGCATCTCGATCAGAGGAGAGAGTCTACCATTCACCTTTACCATTGCTGTTGGGCCGTTATATAAATTTGTTACCCACTTCATCATTTTTGATCCAAATCCCAGATGGCGCAACGTATCCATCATGAATCCCCAGTCTACCCTGACAAATGCTTTTTCTGCATCTATTGACAGGAATAGAGCTGGGGATTCATTTTGGCCACTCCTGTGTAACATCAGTATTGTTTTTTTAAGCTGTTGTCCCTTCCTTCTCTCCCCAGAACAAATTCAGTCTGGTCAGGGTTAATCCAGAGTGGGATTAGTTTTTTTTATTCTGGTAGCTAAAATTTTAGCATACAATTTTGTGTCCGCGTTCAGCAGGGCAATAGGTCTGTAGCTTGAGCAGTTGGTTCTATCCTTCCCTTCCTTGGGCAATATTGTAATATGGGCTAATAGCGATTCTCGTCTTATTTCTTCTTCTTCGCCTATGTTCTTCAGATATTCTTGTAGCTTAGGGATCAACTGTTCTTGAAATTTTTTATATTTGACCGTGAACCCGTCTGGTCCTGGGCTTTTTCCTGCAGGAATTTCTTTTAATGCCAGTTTTATCTCTTCTTGCGTTATTTTTTTTCCAGCTCTTTTATTTGCTCAAGTTTTATTTTTGGTAAAATTGCTTTTTTTAAGTAGTTTTGTATCTTCTTCTGTATTTCCTGTCTTTTTATAGCATATAATGAGCTGAAGTATTTTTGAAATGCTAATGCGATATCTGTTGTCTTATTTACCACTTCTCCTTTCTCGTTTTTAATCTTCTCAATAAAATTTAAAGACTTCTTTTTTTTATCATATTTGCAAGGTATTTTACTGGTTTGTTGTCCCATTTAAATTTCTCTTGTAAGACTCTGTTATATTCCCTCCTTTCTTCTTGTTCCATCCATTCCTTTAGTTGATCTCTTTTTTGAATTAATAACCGGTGTATTTCGTTGTCTGATATATTTCCTTTATAATTTGCAGCGTATTTTTCTTCTTTCCTGCTTTTTTCCCGCCACGATAGCTATTAATTTACCCCTAATGACGGCTTTATGTGCCTCCGAAATTGTTGCTTTTGATAACTCTGGGGTGTCATTTTCCTTAAAATATCTTTTAATCTCTATTATCATTTTTTCCACCTAGCTGTCTTCGATTATATATTCGTTGATTCTCCATGGACCTTTCTCAGAGAATTCTCCTTGCATTTTGATTTTCAGCATTGCTGGGCTGTGATCCGAGGCTGTTATTATTCCTATTTTTGTTTCTGCTATTTCTTCCAAGTTTCTGTGTTCAACCATGATGTAATCCAACCTGGAATAAATTCCATGTACAGTTGAGTAAAAAGTGTAATCTTTTGTATTTGGATGTTGTATTCGCCAAGGATCAATTAATTGATATTCATATAATTTTCTTTTTAATTTCTTTAGTTGTCTTACTTCTCTGTCCATTGCTGTGGAGGTACTGTCCATTCTATGGTCCATGCTGAAATTGAAGTCTCCAGCCAATATTAATTTGCCTTGTTTAAATTCCATTAAGACTTAATATGTCTATCAGATATTTTTTGGGGTTTGTATTGGGACAGTAAACATTGGCGAGTGTATATTTTGCCCCCTGTATGGAACCTGTAAGAAAGAGGAAGCGTTCGTCAGGGTCCACTTTTCTTCGTTCTATTAGAAAACGTAGATTTTTCCCTAATTCAGTGGCCACCCCTTTAGCCCTTCTTATTGGTAAGTCTCCATAATACCATGTTGGTATACTTCTTGAATAAATTTTGATATTTGAATTTTGAGTGATGTGTGTCTCCTGCAGGAATATTATTTCCGCTTTGCTTTTGTCTAGTTCTCGTAGGATTATGTTTCTCTTCCCCGGGGAGTTTAATCCTCAGACATAGGACAAAACTTTTATGCTATTCATATTTTCCATTTTTTTTTCCTTTCCCTTCCTTCTCCTCTCCTCCAACCCCACGCGTCCTCCCGGGATCCCACCCCCTGGTCTGATTAAAGGACTGGGAGGGGGGCCCCCGGGCCGACGCGTAAGGCATCCCCAACCTTATTCCGAGGTAATTGAGCATAATAGTAACCTATGCAAATCAGATCTCTCCCTCCCTCTCCCCATCCCCACCAAACCCCCACTCCCTCCCACCCCCCCCACCCCCGTCCTCCCTGGTGAGGGCGCTTTGACCCCGTGGCCTCTAGAGCAGAGAGCACTTTTGTTTTATGGGGCTCAACCCTGCCCCCTCTGCTCTACTAGGTCTGAGGTGGAAATCTATAAGACGCACTGAGCCCCTCTCTCCTGTACTCAGAAAGGGTAACCCCCTGACCACACCGTGAATCCCTATCTCCCCTCCCCGCCTCTAACTTGTTTTATTTATTTATTGTCCTCTTTTTCTATTTCTCTTTTTAATCACCCTTCGCCACAGCCCACCCACCCCGCTTTAGAGGCTATACATCTTATCTTTATAGACTTTCACGCTACTATTCGAACGCTTATTTCCTTTAGGACTCTACTTCATGAGTTCTATTCCTAGAGCTTAATTGCCATTGAAGATCGTCTCGTAACGCTGTTTGTTCTTGTCTGTTTGCATTCCTGCCGATTACTGGTAGTGGGATTTCTAATTTATTGCAAAAATCCGGTATCTCTTCTATAAATCTTAATCTAGCACTTCTTCCATTTTTCTTTGCTATTAAACATGCTGGAAAACCCCAGTTATATTGAATTTCCTGCGCCTAAAGAATGTTCAATAGGAGTCTTAACGTCCTTCTTCTTAACGTTTCTTGGGACAGATCTTGAAAAATTTGTAGCCTAGCTTCTGCATATTCAATTTGTGATTTTCTCTTTAGATTCATCCAAATTTGATTTTTTTTCCTCCCATCTTTCAAAACAGACTATTATATCTCTTGGCGTCTCCGTTGGGAGCCCTTGGGGTCTTCTTAATCGGTGTGCTCTTTCTATTCTTATTATATTGGATTCTTCCTTTCCTAAAATACAGTTGAAAATATTGTTCATTTTTCCTATTAGATTTTCTACTTGTTCTGATTCAGGAAGACCACGGATTCTCAGGTTTTTCCTTCTTTCTCTATTTTCTTGGTCTATTTTATAGGATTATTCCTGTTCCTTTTTTAATATCTTTATTTCCCCTTTCAACTCTTATCATTTTTAAGTGTGAATCTACTTTAGTCTCCACTTCTTCCACTTTTGAGAGAATGTCCCATATCTTTATGTAATGTTGTCATCTCTGCTTTCAGGGAGTTTTCAAGTGCCGCAAACATTTTTTCCATATGAGATTTTGTTGGTAACTGAAGTGTGTGCTGGCCTTCCTCCCTCCATTTCTAGTTCTTGTTCCATTCTAAGTTCTGAAAGATGGCTAGTTTCCGCTACCGTTTTATTCTGACCCTTTTTCTCCTTTTTATCCTTCTTTATATCTGTCTGTCGGCCCTTTATGCCGGGTTGTCTTTCTCCTTCTCCATTTCCTTGCAATACATATCTATTCATGGGACCAGGGCTTGGGCCTAATCTGGCCCTAGGTGATTTGGCTACTGCTCCCGCACTTCTTGTCGTTTTACCCCTCATCCCCACAATCAAAGAAGAAAACCTCAAACCGCCTCTTCGGGTACATTTTAGGACACTATCCCAGGGACGATATTCCGGGGAGAGGAGAAGAGGGAAAGAAAAAACAAACAAAAATGACCAGTTCCCTTCACCCCAAAATCGTCTAGTCAATTTTAGCTGACAGTCTCTGGTCTTTATCCTTAGATCACTCTACTGGAAGAAACAGTTCTTTATGCAAAAAAAAAAAAAAAAGATAGATATGTCCCAACATTCCATAGCAAACCGCAGCTTTCAATGGCAAATCACAAAATATCTTTCACTCTTTCATTACATGGTAATAAACGATGAAATATAATAGACTATAATGAAATAACGATGAAATATATAAATCTCAATCCTTTTATAGCAACTTATTTAATTTGGATGTATTCCATTAGCCCTTTCTCTTCCTTCCCTTCTCTTCTATGGATTCTTCCCTTTTAATATTGCAAGGTTACGAAATTACAGTCTCCCAGTATCTTTTAATAGTTTCTCTTTTCTCTGCCTTTACTTTCTCTTTTGATTTTCTCCTCCACCTCTATTCACTCTGAAGAAGTCTTCTCTTGATTGTTGACTTTGACACACATACACCTACCTACTGGAGTGTTCCTGACTGCTGTGAAGGGTGTTTTTTTTTCACCAGGGAAAGAATTCTTCGGTCATCCACCACAGTTGTTTTCCGTGGTCTTCCGGGTCTTTTGGTGTTGCTGAGCTCACCGGTGCATTCTTTCTTTTTAAGGATGTTCCAAACAGTTGATTTGGCCACACCTAATCTTTTTGCTATCTCTCTGATGGGTTTGTTTTGTTTTTTCAGCCTAATAGCTTGCTTCAATGATAGTGACAGCTTTTTGGATCTCATATTGAGAGTTGACAGCAACAGATTCCAAATGCAAATAGCACACTTGAAATGAACTCTGGACCTTTTATCTGCTTCTAGTAAATGGAATAATGAGGGAATAACACATGCCTGGCCATGGAACAGCTGAGCAGCCAATTTTCCAATTACTTTTGGCCCCCTAAAAAGTGGGAGGCACATATACAAACTGTTGTAATTCCTACAACGTTCACCTGATTTGGATGTAAATGCCCTCAAATTAAAGCTGAAAGTCTGCAGTTAAAGCACATCTTGTTTGTTTCATTTCAAATCCATTGTGGTGGTGTATAGAGCCAAAAAGATTAGAATTGTGTTGATGTCCCAATATTTATGGACCCGACTGTATGTATTTTATGTTTGCTAATGTTTTGTATTTCTTTCCTCATTCCATAATTACCATGATTGTAATATGCTGTGAATGTCCCCTTTATTATCATGCATGCTGTAATCTTTTAATGCTCTTTTTTGTCCTTCATGCATCTTTGCCTTCACTAACCTCCCCAGCATGCTATCCTGGGCCCATATACACCTATAACCTAGTCACTTAATGTATTTTTTCAGCTCCATTGTAGTGCTCACCCCCTAAAATGTGTACAAATATTGTTGTCCTTAAATTCAGGCAGAGTGCCATAGGCTTTTTTGGGGGTCCCAAACTCAGCTCGAACAACCCCCCCCCCCCCCCCCCCCCCGTAAAAATGTTATAATGGGCCATCAGAGGGCACATGTGTGTTATAAATTTTTTGGGAAAAATATATATATTTTTTTAAAACAGGCATGTTTTAAAACATAACATGCACAACTTTGGAACTTACAAAGTTAAACGTCTAAAAACTGAATGCAATATCAGACATTATAGTGTCAAAAACGTCTTGATATTGCCTTCATCAGATGGGGTGATGTCACCCCTGTAAAAGCCAAATTTTGAAGATGCACACAAATTTGGAGTCAAAATGGCCAATTTCCCTCCTGATCCCATGCCTAATGTCAACATGTGCTATCTCCCATCATGGGGGATCAATGGATGTGTTTTGGGAGTGCAACCACTTCCTCTCACCTACTTTAGTTGCGAGTAAGGGGTTGCACCCACAAAACGCATACATGGAGATCCCCTGATGGCAGATAGCACATGTTGACACACTGTGTGCATCTTCAAAATTTGGCTTTTAAAATTTACAAAAAAAAAAAATTGGTTTAGTCCAACAAAAGTGAAAATCGATGGGATTTGAAAGAAATTTAAATTCTCCCCAACACATCTATCATGATCTTCATTTATTGTTCCATAACATTCAGTTTCCTCTTTATAATATTGATTTCACCATTCCACACCATGTCGTGGATGAGCTTTTGGGCACTGTCACTTGTGAAATGTTCAGCTTGCTGTTCAATAACCAGCACATCACCTAAAAATTGGATTAAAAACATGTATTATAAATATGCAGGCATATATAGATTACCTGAAGCTGGGTTGTCAGACACTCACCTGTTTTGATGACAATCTAGCCCACTTCCTCCACCTCTCCTTCCTCCAGATCATGGGGGTGCTGTCTTGGGCTGACTTCCACTTCTTGGTGATGTGTGGGGTCCCTGGTGTCCTCTGAGTGGTGTCCTCTGAGTCTTTTCTCCCCTATGAGAATGAAACAAAAGGTATACTTAGCACACAGATATTTGAGTCCAGAAATGTGAATATGAAACATTGCTTGGAAGTGGGGTACAAGTGTGTTTTGGGCAGAGTTCCAAGCTGAAGACATGATTTTTTACCTTACCAAAGCTGGAATAATTACCTTTTTCTGACAATTTTCACACCAAGTATCCACTGGAGTACCTGTGTGGGACACCCTAAAAAGTTTGTTCTTGTGTCCCACACTAGTGCTCCTGAGTCCAGATGTGTAAACAGCTGCTGAGTGTACTCTCCTTACATTACACTGAATCAAGCTTGCATTTCATTCTAGTTACAAACACATCTAGACAGCAATGTACAAAGCTTAATTTTATACAAATAGGCATGACCAAATGTATTTAACCTGTATCTGCCCAAAACATTGTATTTAATGAGTGAACAATGTTTCCCACGACCGATTCCTGTGCCCAACATGAAAGTCGCCATTTTAAACTGTACAACAGTAAAGAAAAGCACATGGAGCAGCATGCAAGTAATAATAATGATAACAACACACGACAACTACTTACTTTAGAAGCACTCTTTATTCTTCTATACTGATCCTGCTCCCTCAGTTTCAAGTCTGACCAGCATTTCCTTAATTGCTCCTTGGATCGTCGTACCCCAAAATTCTGCCGCAGACTCTTCACAACTTTAGCCATGATCTTGGCCTTTCTCAAATTAGGGTTTAGGTACGGTCCATGCTTCCCATCATAGTCGTTCCTCTTCAAGATGTCCACCATCTCTATAAAGGCCATATTGGAGGACTTAAATCCCCTCCTCCGGGATCAGGTCGTTTCGGGCTCCGGGCTTTCCTCCTCCTTGTTAGTGGAATTACCACACACCTGCTCTTTATCCGCCATGTTGCTCCTACTGCGCGCCGAAGCGAGAAGGGGCGGGGAATATTCTAGAAAGAACGTCAGGGGCAGGCGACGCGGGCAGAGTTTCACGCATGTGCAGTGTAAATCAAGCTAACACGCATGTGTCGTACGTACGATCTGTGTGCGGAGGAAGAACGAACGGAAGTGTCGAGCGTCCTAAACTAAGGAAAAATTTGAACTTGGCCCATCACAGTGGCCTATACTGCTTCAAGATTGAGGCCTCTATTGGGATATCATAATGAGAGTTTAGGCTGGCATTAGTGATTTTGTCTTGTGTATTGACTTACAGCAAAGATGAATCACTGTAAGGACCCAGAATTCCAGTTCCATAGACAGATACAGGGAGATGAGGAATTTGTGGGAGGTGAAAAACACCTTATATTATAATAAACAAGCTAGTAGGTCAACGCTGGAGAAACTTCTGGAATTTGTGAAGACTCGGGTCCCCGATGCAACCATCCAGTTTTTGGAAAGTAAAATTGGGATCTTGAGGAACATGTATGAAAAGGAGCATAATAAGATCCAGAAACCATTCAGATCAGGAGCATCAGCAGCGCAAGTGTATGTACCCAGGCTGTGGTACTTCAACAAACTTCGGTTTCTAAGACAACCAGACTGAAGCCAGGGAATCACTTTCTACCCTTCCCTGCAGCCTTCCCTCCACCCTACCCTCAACCCCAGCAGAGGCTGACGAGGAACAACCTGGGCCTTCCATCCTGGAAGAAGTGGATGCACCCAGCTGGAGCCAGGTATATTATTTTAATACATATTTATTGTCCTAATATGTATGATGTTAACTAGATGTTATAATTAATAACTAATGATTTAAAACCAAGTGATTTACATATGAATAGACAGTAGTGGCCAAAAATGATTAGGACAAGAAAGAAAAACGCTGGGGTCAGAATGATAGTCCTTTCTATTTATTAACATTCAATTTGCAAGTCATGAGCTAAAAATTGTGTGTGATTGATGAAGCAAAAACTAAAACCATGTCCTTTTTTATACACAGGATGAGCTCACCCAGGAGGAGGGTCTGGTAAGTGGCAGCCAGGAGGTGGCCATGCCCAGTGTCAGCCAAGGGGTGGCCTTGCCCAGTGACAGCCAGGAGGTGGGCGGGCCCAGTGACAGCCAGGAGGTGGGCGGGCCCAGTAGGAACCTCACCCAATCCCAGGTGCCTCCCCTCTGCCTTCAAACAAAAAGGCCCAGGGAGGGAACGAGGACGGAGGAGGTAGCACTGGGCCTCAATAGGGAAGCAACTGATGTCCTCAGAAGCCAACCTGATGCTGAAGAGGCCTATGGCTGCTATCTAGCCACAATTGTTGAAATTGGAGGAGGGCCAACACTTCCTCTGTGAGGGAATTATTGCTGAGGCCCTTGAGAAGGGGTTGAGGGGCCAGCTGACAGAGAACAGCCACATATATGATCTCACCCATCCTCCTACTCCTCCTGCCACAAAGCCACCACTAGAGCCACAGCCTCCAAGGAAGGCTGTAGGGAAGGCTGCAGGGAAGAGAAGAAAGTGATGGCCTGGGTTCAGTCTGATCTGACAGAAGACGCAGGCTGGTGTGGTACCACAGCCTGGGGACATATAGGTCATCTGCTGCTGGTTCTGATCTTTGGGAGTCCTGGACCAGATTGGGCTCAAAATTATATGGACTCCTCAAGATAACAATTTTTTTTTTTTTCCACAGACTTGATGTGTGCCCTGGGGCCAAAAGGCTTCACAAATTACAAACATTTCTCCAGCATTGCATTCCTCTTTGTTTCGTTACCCAGAATAAATGGATATTTTATTTTCTGAAAATACTTGCCTATGTGTTTTCATAAAAATAGGACAGATTGTGAGTATGCAGGTACATTTCAAAAATACAATGTCAAATAACAAGGGACACCAACCAGCCTCCTTGAGGTTACAAAATACAAGATAATAATGTTATTATGATAACTTGACACACCAAAAAAAAAAATATATATATATATTATGGAGATTACTAGAAACTAATTTTGCAATAATCCAAAAAAAAAAAAAAAAAAAAAAAAAAAAAAAAAAAAAAAAAAAAAGGAGCTCTTGACGAAAAAAATTTCTAAAAAAATGACTATAAAAAATATTTCAAAACATTATTCTGGAGATCTGGCTTTAAAATAATAAAATATTATTCATGAGATCACGAGAAATAATAAAGAAAGAAGTTTCTGAGAACTCTGTGTGAACATCAGCAGCAAAACCATTTCATTCTTCTAGCATTATAAAGCACAAAAGAATGCGCTACATTAAAAGATCACAGAATTTGCAGCGTGAGGAATGTGCTATCTCCATTACGAACGCTAGTTTTACCAGACTGACCGCTTCCGTCTCGTACTTGCTTCAGAGCATGCGTTGTTTTTGGTCCGTAGGAACAGCATACAGATGAGCGGTTTTACCGATAGCAATTAGTTCCGTCAGAAAAATTTAAAACGTGCTATGTTTAAGTCTGTCTGAATTTTCGAAGGGGCATACACACGATCGGAATATACGATGAAAAGCTCCCATCGAACTCTGTCGGAAATTTTGTGGCATTACTTCTCCTTTGGGTGACAAAATTCTTGCAGCTCAGCTCGATGCTCCTCCTGAGAAACCTTGCGATTGCTGCTTTGTTCCCGAGAGTATCCGTACTGCTGTGCTCCAGACTTACCATTCTTGCAAGGCTGCTGGCCACCCTGGGAAGAATCAGCTCTTTCGGGCCATTTCCCAACAATTCTGGTGGCCTAGTCTACGTGCTGATGTAACCGCCTTAGTAGCTGCCTGTTCCGTGTTTGCTCAGAGTAAGACTCCACGACACCTTCCAATGGGCCTCCTACAACGAATACCCAATGGAGAGAGAGGCCCTGAACCCACCTGTCTATGGATTTCATTGTGGAGTTACCCAACTCCCAGGGTAACACAGTTATCCTTATGGTGGTTGACCGGTTCTCGGAAATTTCACATTGTATTCCACTCAAGAAGTTGCCTACTGCTAAGGAACTGGCTTCTATTTTTGCTTGAGAGATCTTTCGCTTACATGGGCTACCCAAGGTGATTGTCTCAGACAGGGGTAGTCAGTTTGTGTCCCGGTTCTGGCAAGTCTTTTATGCACAGTTGGGTATTCAGCTTGCTTTCTCCTCTGCGTATCACCCGCAGTCTAATGGGGCCGCAGAACAAGCCAATCAGTCCTTGGAGCAATTCCTATGTTGCTATATTTCTGACCATCATAACAACTGGTCAGACCTGTTAACGTGGGCAGAGTTTGCTAATAATAGTGCCTTGAATTCAGCTTCCCGTTTGTCCCCGTTTATGGCGAATTATGGTTTCCAACCTTCCATGTTGCCTGCCTCGTTTGTTCCGCAGAGTATTTCTGCATTAGAGGAGCATCTTCGTGGCCTTCGTTCCACTTGGGCACAAGTCCAGGAGGCTTTGCGACATGCTAACAATAGGTAAAGACCCCATGCTGACCGCAGACGCCTGCCTGCGCCTTCCTACCAGGTTGGGGACAGAGTCTGGCTGTCGTCTCGCAACCTCCGACTTTGTGTTCCCTCTTTGAAGTTCACACCTTGGTTTATTGGGCCTTTCCATATCCTTTGCAGGAGTAACCCAGTGGCTTACGCGTTGGACTTTCCTCCTAGTATGCGGCATCTCTAATGTGTTTCATGTCTCCTTATTGAAACCTTTGGTCTCGGTGCCACGTCCTTACCCTATACAGGTTGAGAACCATGAGGAGTATGAAGTACAATCCATTGTTGACTCCCGTAGGTTCCATAGGCGCATACAGTACCTGGTGCATTGGAAGGGGTACAGTCTGGAGGAACGCTCTTGGGTCTCATCCTCGGACGTAGATGCCCCTGTCCTCCTCCGTGATTTGCATAGACGTTTATCTCTAAAGCCTAGTGGTCCTCCAAGAGGGAGGGGTCATTGAGGAGGGGGTACTGTCAGGGCTGGGCTTAGCCCTTCTCTGAGCTGGGCGCTCAGCTGTCGGCTAATTGCAAGCTCCTTTCTCTCCACAGTGACTCAGCTGTCGATGATCTGCTTGTCAGTCCTGGCTACTTAAAACCGTCCAGATCACTTCATTTCTGCCTTTGGTCACATCTCAGAGACTTTCTCCTGCGTTCCTGTTGAAGACTTGCTCGGCTGACATCCCTTTTGGCTCCTGATCCTGCTTGCTGCACTACTACCTTGATCTCTGGCTCTCTGACATTGGCTGACTACCAGATCTGGTTACTGAACTCTGGTGTATGTATTGACTATGCTTACTCTGTTTGACTTTTTATTATTATTAAACTAGTGTGATTAACTGTACTTCGGTCTCGGTCTGATTCATTTTTTCTGACAGCCAAGCTGGCAACGTGTGGCGAGCATCTCTACTGATTCAGGTGGTTTGATTGCGTTGAATTCCAAAGTGTATTCTTTGTTTAGATATCACCAAGGCATTTGACACAGTGTCCTGGCCCTATATTCACTATATTCTTCAACGCTGGGTGGGTATGGCCCACATTTACTCAGTTGTTGTATGTCCCTTTATCATAATCCTCAGGCCTATGTTCGATAGGCTGGTTACCATTCCAACATATTTCCAATAGGCCGTGGCACCAGACAAGGCTGCCCACTATCCCCCCTTCCTGTTCACCATGGCCACTGAGCCCTTGGCCCAGTTAATGCGCTCTAACCCTGATATTCAGGGAGTTGAGGGCGTACAGCATAATTAATACTTCTGCAATGATGTCCTCCTTTTCTTGACTTCCCCACTGACGTCTCTGCCTACCCTCCTCCAGACATTAGAAAGATTTGCTGTGATCTCTGGCCTAACAGACATCTCAGGCCCTTAATGTGTCCCTGTCCCTTTCGATGGAACAATTATTTTAATTGTTTTAAGAGACGTTTCGGTTTCCATGGGCTTTACAAAGCCTCTCTTACTTCGGTATCCAACTCCCTCGAACACTGAATGACATATATAAAATTTAACCACCACCCCCCTCCCACGCCCTACCTCCCTACTTTCTTAATGGTCCTCTCTCCCAATTTCCTGGATAGGTAGGGTAAAACAGAGGGAAAATGACGTTACTCCCAAATTATTATATTTATTTTGGGTGTTACCCATATCGGTCCCGGCACATCAAGCGGCAGAGTTATCAGTCCTACCTAAATATCATGTGGTCCCCAAAGCCCCCGCTCTCGGTAAGCCTTGAAAAGGTAGATTGTGCCCCCCTCTGTCGCTAACTTCCTATGGCTCTGTCCGTCCCTCTGATCGTAAAGACCTCTCCAACCCCATCATGGTCCATTCTCTCTCCATATGGAATAAACTTAGAAGTCCAGTCCCCCAATATTCCATTACAATCCTTCTTTAAGAATCTGTCCTTCTACTCAGCTGCAACTTCCCCTTTCGTCATTAAAGTTTGGCATTCAGCTGGTCTCTTTCACCATCTGACCTTTAATTTGCACTTCAAAACATTTTTTCCTTTATTCAGGATATGCAAGGCTTACCAAGCTTGGAAATTTTCCGTTATGTGCAAATAATGCGTTTTTTTTTACCCCTTTTCTTGCCCCTTCCTCTTTACATTTTTACATCATCTCACCTGCTTTGAAAATGCCTATAATAAAGATCCCCATTGCCCTCGGCCCAGGAACAGATTTCCCATTAGGCACTGTAGGCATGCGCCTACAGGTGCCCTTCCTAGAGGGGCCCCCTTTTATTACATGGCCAGATCTAGGGGGTGCTGGGATGGGCTGTGTCCCCCACAGATTTTAGTTGTGGCCCTCCATGAATATTGCACCCACGCCCAATACAAGTCCAGAAAGGATAATTGTCAGCAATAAGAGAGCTGGGAGGAGGTGTGGGCTTTCTGTGCTCTCCCAACTCCTGTCAGTGGATTACAAGGAATCCTCTTAGATCGCTCGGTAAATGGCTTGATAACCTGCCCCGTACCCACATTTCCGGGAGATGAGCAGCCCTTGAAGGAGGTAGGGGATGGAAATCAAGCTGTGTATTGTCCGATCTAAGAGGATCCTGGGTTATCTGCTGTATGGAGGAGCACTGTTATCCCAGATCGTTACTTGACACTTCTCCTGTCCAGACTTGCAACGGGCGTGGATAAAATGTTCATGGGGGACCGGTCTGGGGGTGCACAAAGAGCCTGCACCTCCTCACTACTCCTGTAAGATTAGGGAGGGGGGCTGTTTGTGCTGGAAAGGGCAGGATAACAGAGGGGGTGATTTGTGCTAGGAGGAATTGGGGGGATGTATGTGTAAGAAGGCAGAATTAGTGAAGATTTGTGCTAGGAGGAGAGAACTGCAGGCGGGAGTACATGATCACGTATTTATATACGTGATCCTGCCATAGGGATCGGCCAGCAGGTGGTGAAAATTCACTCATTTCCATCACATGCAGATAAATAGCTGGTACCAATATCAGCTCTGGTGCCATTAAGGTCAATTCTCTCTCTGCCAACCGAATATTACAGAATGGGATGAATACCTCCGTTGGGCTTTGGTACCGTTAACATTTTTAAATATGTTTAACCTGTCTTTTGGAGGTACTGGCACAATTATACTCTAGACAAGAGATGGGTCAGAGCATTAGGTAAATCTAAATGCCCTTCAACAATCCTTGATTGATTTGAAAGAATGCAGCAAATGGGTAGAGCTTTAAACTCCTTAAAACCACCTATTGAACCCACAGGTCTTGGATGTTAGTGACCTAGAGAGAGGCAAACTAACAGACATCCCACCACTGTTAGGAGTGAGGGTGGCCCTTCATTGGGAGAAGACCTTTGGAGAGGACTTTCTGGGCTTTGTGGACCAACTCTTGCACAACTTACTCTTACTCAGGTTTGGAAGCTGAGGCCTGGTTTGAGTGACTAGGTGCCCTATGTTTTGCAGAAGTAGAGGCTCCTTAGAAGGGGGGTTTGGGATCTTCTGGTGTGGAAGTAAAACCTTGCCTCTGACATCCTTTACAAGATGTCTTCCTTGAAAAGGTGTTTGTGAGAGGAAGTTTTTTTTTTGGCCTTGGCCATCTAGGCATTGAGCCACAAGTAAAAAAAAAAAAAACTGCTCCAGGGTTAATAACTGGTTGTTCAGGGGGTGAGTTTTAGAAGGGTAATGATCTAGAGATGATCATTATGGAAACACAGGTCTAGATTATAAAACACACTATTGCATTCATGGAAGCTATCTAGGTGCATATTATAGATTGGACATATATGCTGGATGGTGTAGTATCATTATGCTTGCTATGACAAAAAAGGACAAAGTAGTTTGAATGGGAGTCTGAAGGCTGCAGTTGATTGTGATATTTACAGATATTCTGGATTTTTTCATCTGTTGCAAATAACTCGTATCCAATTAATGACCCTCTCTGGGAAGGAACCTTGTTGCACAAAAAATAGAATAAAATAAGAAAAAAACAACATGCTGGTAGTAGGGGTTGTACCCAAGTCTTTTATTTATTTTTTTGTTTTATTATTATTACTAGTGTCCAGTTCTTCTAATACCTAGATCTTGTTCTAATTTTCATTTGGAACAGCAACTTTTTCCTGGAACACCTACTATGCAGGTTAAATTGTCTTAATCTTTTCTATTGCAGAAGCACTAACATTGAGTTTTGGAGACTTGTTTTAGCATAAAACGGTCAGCACCTGCACTGAAATGCTGGGATGGCCAGTCCTAAACAAATTTAAAAAAATGTTTTTAAACTATACTTGTAAATCATTTCCCCTACAATGCAATAATTGATTTCAAATAACTTCTCATTATTTTATTTTTTTTTTTGCCAGACACCAAGGTATCCATTATTTTCCTTTCTAAATGTGCAACCTACGCATGTGTTCACATCTGCGTGTATGGAGGCTTTTTTTTTTTTTTTTTTTTTTTTTTTTAAACCCGGTTCCTTTTCTTGCCTTTTGTCACTTTTATTCCCATCACAAGAATTGTAAACATCCCTTGTAATAGAAATAAGGGATGAAGAGAGTTGGGCCGAAGCCTTCCAAAGTGCAGTAGAGAGAAAATAACAGTACTGGCACACGCCTCCTTAGTATGCTCCACAATGCAAAAATCTTGTTACAAGTTCCTAACACGGTGGTATAGGGTCCCCGATAAACTTTGTTGTATTTACAAATAGGCCTCGGCCCTCTGTTGGAAAGGATGAGCACATTTTTACACATTTGGTGGGACTGTCCACTTATTCAACCACCAAGGGCAGAAATATGAAGCATAATCACGAAAATCACTCAGTGTCAGTTAGACCTTGAGCCTCTTCCGATGAAACCCATACATCCCTAGGATTTTATACATGCTCACTGATACCATATCTTCTGAATGCTGGTAAAAGCCTAATCCTGACTTGCTGGAAAACTGCTGTGGTCCCTACTGTGAAGGATTGGCTACTAAAGGTGTAAAACATCCAGCATTCAGAGGAATGGAGGCACCAGTGCTCAGACTCTTAACAAAAAGTATAAAAAAAATTGAAGCAGTAATGTAGTTTTTTTTTCATTTCAGAATTGGCTACCTACACTTTCTTATTAATAGCAGGCAGGCCTGGGGGGTGGGTCTGGTGGCATGACCTCTGTTTTTTTTCTTCTTAGCTTTGGTTTTTATTTCTATACAGCCAACCCTTTGGTTTTGGAGGGGTGTGCACTTAAGCATGCCTCTTCTCAGCCATTTCCTTGCTTTTTTTAATCAATCTAAGCTATTTTTCTAAGTTTCTATGAAGTAGGTTAAGCGGCTACAGCCTCCTTGGGTGCTTGGGGTAATTTTTTGTTCTCTATGCACTCTGATGGCGCCTTTGTAAGAGGGTGCTCTTTAACCACTTAAGGACCGCCTCATGCCGCTGTACGTCGGCAAGGCAGCACGGGCAGGCAAAATCACGTTCATATACGTGATTTGCCTCCCGCGGGTGGGGGGTCCGATCGGACCCCCCCGGTGCCCGGGGCGGTCCGGTTTTGTTCCCCAGCGATCGGAGGTGAGGGGGAGGCCATCCGTTCGTGCCCCCCCCCTCGCGATCGCCGCCGGCCAATAGGAACATTCCTTTGCTGCTGTATGCTAAACAGCAGCAAAGGAAGTGATGTCATCTCGGCTCGGTATTTTCCGTTCCGGCGCCGAGGAGAGAAGACTGTAATGTGAGTGCACAACACACACACACACAGTAGAACATGCCAGGCACACAAAACACCCCGATCGCCCCCCAATCACCCCCCCCTGTCACAAACTGACACCAAGCAGTTTTTTGGATTTTTTTCTGATTACTGCATGGTGTCAGTTTGTGACAGTTACAGTGTTAGGACAGTTAGGGTTAGCCCCCTTTGGGTCTAGGGTACCCCCCTAACCCCCCCTAACAAAGTTTTAACCCCTTGATCACCCCCCGTCACCAGTGTCGCTAAGCGATCATTTTTCTGATCGCTGTATTAGTGTCGCTGGTGACGCTAGTTAGGGACCTAAATATTTAGGTTCGCCGTCAGCGTTTTATAGCATCAGGGACCCCCATATACTACCTAATAAAGGTTTTAACCCCTTGATTGCCCCCTAGTTAACCCTTTCACCACTGATCACCGCATAAGTGTTACGGGTGACGCTGGTTAGTTTGTTTATTTTTTATAGTGTCAGGGCACCCGCCGTTTATTACCGAATAAAGGTTTAGCCCCTGATCGCCCGGCGGTGATATGCGTCGCCCCAGGCAGCGTCAGATTAGCGCCAGTACCACTAACACCCACGCACGCAGCATACGCCTCCCTTAGTGGTATAGTATCTGAACGGATCGATATCTGATCCGATCAGATCTATACTAGCGTCCCCAGCAGTTTAGGGTTCCCAATAATGCAGTGTTAGCGGGATCAGCCCAGATACCTGCTAGCACCTGCGTTTTGCCCCTCCGCCCAGCCCACCCAAGTGCAGTATCGATCGATCACTGTCACTTACAAAACACTAAACGCATAACTGCAGCGTTCGCAGAGTCAGGCCTGATCCCTGCGATCGCTAACAGTTTTTTTGGTAGCATTTTGGTGAACTGGCAAGCACCAGCCCCAAGCAGCGTCAGGTTAGCGCTAGTACCACTAACACCCACGCACGCAGCATACACCTCCCTTAGTGGTATAGTATCTGATCAATATCTGATCCGATCAGATCTATACTAGCGTCCCCAGCAGTTTAGGGTTCCCAAAAACGCAGTGTTAGCGGGATCAGCCCAGATACCTGCTAGCACCTGCGTTTTGCCTCTCCGTCCGGCCCAGCCCAGCCCACCCAAGTGCAGTATCGATCGATCACTGTCACTTACAAAACACTAAACGCATAACTACAGCATTCGCAGAGTCAGGCCTGATCCCTGCGATCCCTAACAGTTTTTTTGGTAGCTTTTTATTGAACTGGCAAGCACCAGTGGCCTAGTACACCCGGTCGTAGTCAAACCCGCACTGCAGTAACACTTGGTGACGTGGCGAGTCCCATAAGTGCAGTTCAAGCTGGTGAGGTGACAAGCACAAGTAGTGTCCCGCTGCCACCAAAAAGACAAACACAGGCCCGTCGTGCCCATAGTGCCCTTCCTGCTGCATTTGCCAATCCTAATTGGGAACCCACCACTTCTGCAGCGCCCGTACTTCCCCCATTCACATCCCCAACCAAATGCAGTCGGCTGCATGAGAGGCATTTTCTTTATGTCCTCCCGAGTACCATTACCCAACGAACCCCCCCAAAAAAGATGTTGTGTCTGCAGCAAGCGCGGATATAGGCGTGACACCCGCTATTATTGTCCCTCCTGTCCTGACAATCCTGGTCTTTGCATTGGTGAATGTTTTGAACGCTACCATACACTAGTTGAGTATTAGCGTAGGGTACAGCATTGCACAGACTAGGCGCACTTTCACAGGGTCTCCCAAGATGCCATCGCATTTTGAGAGACCCGAACCTGGAACCGGTTACAGTTATAAAAGTTAGTTACAAAAAAAGTGTAAAAAAAAAAAATATATATATATATATAAAATAAAAAAAAATAGTTGTCATTTTATTGTTCTCTCTCTCTCTCTATTGTTCTGCTCTTTTTTACTGTATTCTATTCTGCAATGTTTTATTGTTATTATGTTTTATCATGTTTGTTTTTCAGGTATGCAATTTTTTATACTTTACCGTTTACTGTGCTTTATTGTTAACCATTTTTTTGTCTTCAGGTACGCCATTCGCCATTTGAGTGGTTATACCAGAATGATGCCTGCAGGTTTAGGTATCATTCTTTTCAGCCAGCGGTCGGCTTTCATGTAAAAGCAATCCTAGCGGCTAATTAGCCTCTAGACTGCTTTTAAAAGCCGTGGGAGGGAATGCCCCCCCCACCCCACCGTCTTCCGTGTTTTTCTCTGGCTCTCCTGTCTCAACAGGGAACCTGAGAATGCAGCCGGTGATTCAGCCAGCTGACCATAGAGCTGATCAGAGACCAGAGTGGCTCCAAACATCTCTATGGCCTAAGAAACTGGAAGCTACGAGCATTTTATGACTATGAGATTTCGCCGGATGTATATAGCGCCATTGGGAAATTGGGGAAGCATTTTATCACACCGATCTTGGTGTGGTCAGATGCTTTGAGGGCAGAGGAGAGACCTAGGGTCTAATAGACCCCAATTTTTTCAAAAAAGAGTACCTGTCACTACCTATTGCTATCATAGGGGATATTTACATTCCCCGAGATAACAATAAAAATGATTAAAAAAAAACAAAAATTAAAGGAACAGTTTAAAAATAAGATAAAAAAGCAAAAAAATAATAAAGAAAAAAAAAATAAATAAAAAAGCACCCCTGTCGCCCCCTGCTCTCGCGCTAAGGCGAACGCAAGCGGCGGTCTGTCGTCAAACGTAAACAGCAATTGCACCATGCATGTGAGGTATCACCGCGAAGGTCAGATTGAGGGCAGTAATTTTTGCAGTAGACCTCCTCTGTAAATCTAAAGTGGTAACCTGTAAAGGCTTTTAAAGGCTTTTAAAAGAGTATTTATTTTGTTGCCACTGCACGTTTGTGCGCAGTTGTAAAGCATGTCATGTTTGGTATCCATGTACTCGGCCTAAGATCATCTTTTTTATTTCATCAAACATTTGGGCAATATAGTGTGTTTTAGTGCATTAAAATGTAAAAAAAGTGTGTTTTTTCCCCAAAAAATGCGTTTGAAAAATCGCTGCGCAAATACTGTGTGAAAAAAAAAAATGAAACACCCACCATTTTATTCTGTAGGGCATTTGCTTTAAAAAAATATATAATGTTTGGGGGTTCAAAGTAATTTTCTTGCAAAAAAAAAATAAGTTTTTCATGTAAACAAAAAGTGTCAGAAAGGGCTTTGTCTTCAAGTGGTTAGAAGAGTGGGTGATATGTGACATAAGCTTCTAAATGTTGTGCATAAAATGCCAGGACAGTTCAAAACCCCCCCAAATGACCCCATTTTGGAAAGTAGACACCCCAAGCTATTTGCTGAGAGGCATGTCGAGTCCATGGAATACTTTATATTGCAACACAAGTTGCAGGAAAGAGACAAATTTTTTTTTTTTTTTTTTTTGCACAAAGTTGTCACTAAATGATATATTGCTCAAACATGCCATGGGAATATGTGAAATTACACCCCAAAATACATTCTGCTGCTTCTCCTGAGTACGGGGATACCACATGTGAGACTTTTTGGGAGCCTAGCCGCGTACGGGACCCCGAAAACCAAGCACCGCCTTCAGGCTTTCTAAGGGCGTGAATTTTTGATTTCACTCTTCACTGCCTATCACAGTTTCGGAGGCCATGGAATGCCCAGGTGGCACAAAACCCCCCCAAATGACCCCATTTTGGAAAGTAGACACCAAAAGCTATTTGCTGAGAGGTATAGTGAGTATTTTGCAGACCTCACTTTTTGTCACAAAGTTTTGAAAATTTAAAAAAGAAAAAAAAAAAATGTTTTTTCTTGTCTTTCTTCATTTTCAAAAACAAATGAGAGCTGCAAAATACTCACCATGCCTCTCAGCAAATAGCTTGGGGTGTCTACTTTCCAAAATGGGGTCATTTGGGGGGGGGGGGGGGTTTGGGGGGTTTGTGCCACCTGGGCATTCCATGGCCTCCGAAACTGTGATAGGCAGTGAAGAGTGAAATCAAAAATTTACACCCTTAGAAATCCTGAAGGCGGTGATTGGTTTTCGGGGGCCCCGTACGCGGCTAGGCTCCCAAAAAGTCCCACACATGTGGTATCCCCATACTCAGGAGAAGCAGCTGAATGTATTTTGGGGTGCAATTCCACATAGGCCCATGGCCTGTGTGAGCAATATATCATTTAGTGACAACTTTTTGTAAATTTTTTTTTTTTTTTGTCATTATTCAATCGCTTGGGACAAAAAAAATAAATATTCAATGGGTTCAACATGTCTCTCAGCAATTTTCTTGGGGTGTCTACTTTCCAAAATGGGGTCATTTGGGGGGGTTTTGTACTGCCCTGCCATTTTAGCACCTCAAGAAATGACATAGGCAGTCATAAACTAAAAGCTGTGTAAATTACAGAAAATGTACCCTAGTTTGTAGACGCTATAACTTTTGCGCAAACCAATAAATATACGCTTATTGACATTTTTTTTACCAAAGACATGTGGCCGAATACATTTTGGCCTAAATGTATGACTAAAATTGAGTTTATTGGATTTTTTTTTATAACAAAAAGTAGAAAATATCATTTTTTTCAAAATTTTCGGTCTTTTTCCGTTTATAGCGCAAAAAATAAAAACCGCAGAGGTGATCAAATACCATCAAAAGAAAGCTCTATTTGTGGGAAGAAAAGGACGCAAATTTCGTTTGGATACAGCATTGCATGACCGCGCAATTAGCAGTTAAAGCGACGCAGTGCCAAATTGGAAAAAGACCTCTGGTCCTTAGGCAGCATAATGGTCCGGGGCTCAAGTGGTTAATGTGCAGTTTTTATTGTATTGCCTGTAATTGCTGTACCTTGTTTACATTGTAAGACTAATGTTGCAGTGGGTGCTTGCACCTCATTGTGCACTCCTCTTGGTGATGTGATTTGGTTAATGTGAAATCTGTAACTAAAATAAAGATTAAAAAAAAAAAAAAAAAGTTTACACCTGCCATAAACCAAAAATGATGTCATGATGTTGCTCTTGGCCTCCTAGATCATAGAGACGAGGAGAGACAATCTTGTCTCTCTTCACCTCCATGGCCAGCCACGCAAACTGCTGTAATGTATGGCACGTACTTACGTTTTCCATGGCTGTATAACACCCAGCCCCAATACAGCCATCACCAGTGGTCAGTAGCACGTTGAATAATCCATTAATTTGCTTATGTTTCCCATCAATTATTTCATAGTAAACATATCTGCTGTCTTATGACCAAGGACTCTATGTATATATGGCTAACTTGTGTATTGTAATCAATTAAGTTCCAATAGAAAAGTGTAGTCTTTACCAATTTATTTACTGTAATATCGCAAAGCACAATTATTTCGAATGCTCTGTGCCAAGTATTTTCTGCTGGAATGTTAGGAACGTTAGGAATGATTTCTGCATGATGGCAAAAATTTAGTTGAGCACATCTCCCAAGGCATCCTACCTCATAATTTCCTGCCATGATCAGTTTAGCAAACTTTCTTGACCCTGCTACATTGCATCGCTCTCCAATATTCACAAAGTTGGTGTAAGGTCCTATTCTGAAGGGTTCCAAGCCTGTTGAAGAAAATATCAGTTATTAAAAAATATGAATTCAACAACTACACTCAGCTGAACCAGCTTTTATTTAAACACTTTTTTTCCCAAAACTGCAGCTTCTCAGTTTACCAGGCAATGTTAGCATATGTCATATTCCTAGAGATATGACTGCTTAATAAGCCTCCACATCTATATGTATAATACTTGGTAGATAGGTTCTAACACTTGAGTGATAGTTCAAACAACCAACATAAATGTGTTGGGTACAGTAAAAGGACCTAACTATGAGAACCAGTAATCTATATCCAAAGAAATTAGAAAGTAGATTATGAGAGGCATTGCGGAGAGTAAAAACATTACCTGGGGAAGTTGCTCACAAGTGACAGGGAGAAGGCTACTGTGTTAGAGATGTAGCTCCAAAGCTTGTTTGGCCCTACTGGTCCTGTGGGTAACAGGAGAGCACTTCATTCTACACTTCTGTGACCTGTTTTCAGCCAACAGCAAGCTAAAGTCCACTGTTGGCTGCTGTCTCTCAGCCAGTTCAGGCTCTGGACCAATCTCGACTTCAATGTCAGGTTCCGAACAGATGCCTGGACGAGCAGCCTCTTAGAAAGCCACTGGGAGACTAAGCCAGCCATTCCAGTCCCCTCCACAACCCCGCACTCCAGTGATCACTGGAGGAGCAGAGAGCTGACATTTGCTGGCTCTCTGCTTACTGAAGACCGAGAACTGAGTGATCAGCAGTGTTTGATTGTTCAGTTCTCCTTCTTAGAGACAGCAGGGGGACATATGAACAATTGGACTGATGCTGCATCAACCAAGGCGAGTATAATTGATTGTGTGTTTTTTTTTCAATTCCCAAACCTCTCTGAGCCTAGGTTCACATTGATGCGATTTGGCATGCGATTTTACACGTCAAATTGCATGCCAAATCGGCGGCTATTGCCGGAAATAACACCGTCCGCTTCCCAAAAGTAGTTTCTGTACTACTTTTGAAGACTTTGTGCGATTTCAATAGACATCTGTGCAGGAACCCGCACAGATGTCTCTGAAATTGCCCCTGAACTTGAACTGACATGCGGGTATGAAATTGTGCGAGTTCAGCTGAACTTGCATGATTTCAGTCCCGCAGCAGTGTGAACCTTGGCTCAACACATTCTTCTCCTCAGTTTATACCTTTATGACTGACAGAACAAGTGTTAAAAAAAAAATAAATAAACAATTAAAACAAATGTGAATAAATCACAGGGACCAAATAACTTACATCCCAGAGTCCTCAAAGAACTTAGTCATGTCACAACCAGAGCACAGTTCCTATTTTTTAAGGGCAGTTTACAGACTGGGATGGTACCAGCTGGTTGGAGAAAAGCAAACATGATACCAATATTAAAAAAAAAAAAAAAAAAAAAAAAAAGATATATACCTAGAAAATACAGACTAGTCAATAGTATATAAAATATTGGAAGGACAGATAAGGGACCGCATCTAAGAATTTGTTAACGAAATCAGTATGATTTGCGTTAACCAACACGGATTTATGAAATACTGTACTTGCCACACCAACCTTTTAACATTCAGAGGAGGTGAGCTGTAATTTGACTAGAGGCAGACCTGTGGGTGTAGTGTATCTGGATTTTGCTAAGGCATTTGATAAACTACCCCATAAACACTTCATTTAAATTAAGGTATTTTAGCATTGATGTTGTATGTACCTTGGTAGAAATCTGGTTGCAGGAGCAGGTCCAGAGAGAGTAGTGTTTAACCCTTTCACTGCCAGGTCTGTACTTCATACAGACCTACAGAAGTGCCTGCAGGTCGTCAAGTCTGTATACCGTACGGACCTCATTTCTCCCTCACTGAAATGACCATAAACTTATAGCAGAATTGTTCAGCAGACTCTGCTGAACAATACTATAACTCTGATCAGAGAATTACAACCTGATGATCAGAGTCATTAACCCCTAATGTTAATGCCACCCCCCATGCCGCCGCTTCTCTGTCCCCTGCTGCCTCTCCACCTCCTGCCACTAACTTCCATCTAAAACTGCTCCCCCCACTCTCCTCTCCTATCCCCTTCACCCCCTTCTCCCCCCCAGCACTGATTACCACCCCAGCAACCACCCCATCCTCTGCAGCTACCATCAATAGTTGGCATCCCTCCTCTGCCACTCCCGCCGGCTTCAGGGGGATCCAGATGTGTCCCCCCCCCATCCCTCAGATCACCCCCACGATCCATGGTCGCTCCGAGCGTTATTCCTCCTTCTCCTCCCGCCACTTCTCTCTGCACTGATCTGTCAGGCTGGGGAGTGCGGTGTGGGTGACGTTGGAGCTTGGGGGGGGGGGGGGCTGGGGGCTTGATAAACATGTGTTTACCAAGCTCCTCTCCTCTAGTAGAGAGGACGCAAGCAGCGATGATTAGAGATCGATCCTAGACCTCCCACTGACGTTGACAGCTGATATATAGTATAGCGAGTGTTACAATTTATCAGACTTTCATTTTATGAATGAATCAGGAATCTCTATACAGATTCCTTATTCATTCAAGTAAAGTGCTGCAGAGACGGTCTAAAAAAAAAAAAAAGAGATATGAGGGTCTGTTTAGACCTCTCATATCTAACCAAAGACCCCCAGACCCCCATGCAAAAAAAAATATATAACTGCAAAAAAAAAAAAAAAAAAAAATTAGAAAGGAATAACAAAAAACAAAACAAAAACACAATAGGACCCAGTGGGGGGACGGCAACCCCCCCCCCCCCTGCACTCACCCCTCCATGGTGACAGCCTCTCCCTCTTCGGCTTCCTCGGGAGAAGCCGGAAGACAATAGCGAATGTTAATTCTCTATTGTCACAAGTGGGTGGGTTCGGTGTGCAATGCTTTGCGCCCTGAGCCAACCTTTTTCAAGCCAATTAGACCCTCAGGCTCTAATCATGTGGCTTGAAAAAAACCAAAAAAAATGAATCTTACACCTTGCAGGGGAGCGGCGCCCTGACGCCCCAGTGCCCCTAATGAACTGGCCGCTACTGGAAAGACCCCTTTCACATGGAGCGGACTGTCAAGAAGATCCGCCTGTTCAGCAGGGGATCTGTCTGCTGATCCCTGCTGAGCAGGCAGATAACAGGTCCACGTCCGCTACGCTGATGCAGAGCGGACACGGACACAGCCTGCAATTTTATATGGGGTGGTCGGATAGAAACGGACTGCCTGTCCAGTTCCATCGGATACCATCCAATCCGTTAGATGGATGGGGAATAGGATCCCCATCTGTTTTTAGCGGACTGGACTTGATCGGATGCAGATGGGTGTAAACGGACACTTGGCCATTTACATCGGCCACTCCATAGAGAACATTGGGTGGTCCAATTGGGCCCGCCTAAAAAACAGACAGGCAAATCTGATTGGTGTGCTTGTGTGAAAGGGGCCTAAGGCCTTGTTCACGCAGGGCATACACAGCGTACCTTTACAGGGAGGCACAGGTGTTCCGTGCATCTCTGTGCAGGCAGTCCCACTGATGTCATTTGGGATGTAGCACTTGCACGAACAGAGCCGATGCTTCCAATTTTACATCCATGTAGGTCTGCATGCATGTCCCTGAGCTCACACTGTGTGCATTCAGGGTCATGTACCCACACGGATGTCAGATTGGGAACAGCAGCTATTGCATCCCAATTGACATATATGGGACTGCCTGTACGGGGATGCATGAAACACCTGTGCATCCCTATGTGGGTAAACATAGCCCCCCATGGGCATACATTTTAGTATGCCACATGTGAGCGAGGCTTTAGTAACAATTTAGCAGGAATTTTGCAAGTTATGTTGTGTTTATGTGCACTATTAATGGTATTAGCATATTTTTAGCGAAAATATTGTTTTGGTAAACATTTGCGCAAATATGGTGCCGCCTTAACCAGTTGCCGACCGCCGCACGACGATGTACGTCGGCAGAATGGCACGGGCAGGCAAAAGGGCTTACAGGTACGTCCTTGCCTGCCCGCGGGTGGGGGGTCCGATCGGACACCACCCCCCCCCGGTGCCTGCGGCGGTCGGATTCAGGTCAGGGGCGATCAAAGGTGAGGGGGAGGCCACTCATTCGTGGCTCCCCCCTCACGATCGCTCCTGGCCAATGACGGGCTTCCTCAGCTTCTGTGAATGTAAACAGAAGCGGAGGAAGTTATGTCACTCTCCTCGAGCCGGTCTTTTCGTTCCGGCGCCGAGGAGAGAAGACATCCAAGTAAGTTTGCACCAACACTACACTAACAGTAGAACACGCAGGCACACTTGTCACCCCCCTGTCACCCCTCAGTCACCCCCTGATCACCCCCCTGTACCCCCTGTCACACTGACACCAATTTCTGATTATTGCATTGGTGTCAGTTTGTGACAGTTATAAGTGTTAGGGCAGTTAGGTTAGCCCCTTTAGGTCTGGGGTACCCCCCTAACCCCCCCTAATAAAGTTTTAACCCTGTGATCACCCCCCGTCGCCAGTGTCACTAAGCGATCGTTTTTCTGATCACTGTATTAGTGACACAGGTGACGCTAGTTAGGGAGGTAAGTATATAGGTTCGCCGTCAGTGTTTTATAGCGACAGGGACCCCTATATACTACCTACTAAAGGTTTTAACCCCTTGATTGCCCCCTAGTTAACCCTTTCACCAGTGATCACCATATAATTGTTACGGGTGACGCTGGTTAGTTGGTTTGTTTATTATAGTTTATTTTGAATCAGTCGCTGGCAGTCAGGAGCTTTTTTGCCTGTGAGTCTCACTAGTGTACCCCTAAATTTAGAGCCCAAAATGGCAAATCGAAGGTACACTAGTGAAGAGGCCTACGCGTTTCTGAGCATGACAGATAGTGAAGAGGAAGTCACTCATCTGTCAGATTCAGGCTCAGAATACGATCCTGTAGAGGACAGCGGCTCCATGACAGATAGCTCTGATGACGGAGTTGTGGTCCCTGCTAGGGTCAGGCGTACCAGACCCCGAACTTCTTCTGTCCTTGAAGTGCAAGAACCGCAGGTCCCTCGTATGGAGCAGAGAAGTACTAGTACCACTATTCCTTCTGGTGAACTGGCAAGCACCAGCGGCCTAGTACACCCTGGTCGTATATCCAGCAATGCAGTATCACGTGGTGACGTGGCGAGTCCCATAAGTGCAGTTCAAGCTGGTGAGGTGGCAAGCACTAGTGTCCCGCTGCCACCAAGAAGACGAACACAGGCCCGTCGTGCCCATAGTGCCCTTCCTGCTGCATTCGACAATACGAATTGGGTACCCACCACTTCTGCAGCACCCGTATTGCCCCCGGCCAACCCGGAATTCAGGTGGAAACAGTTGATTTTACGCCACTGGATTTTTATTCATTGTTTTTCACCGAAGATCTCTATTGATCTATTGTGGACCAAAGCAATTTATACGCTGGTCAACACATCGCCGCTAATCCCCAGTCCTCCCTTGCCAGAGATTGGAGATCAATTACGGTCTCCGAATTTAAGATCTTTCTGGGCCTTTCCCTCAACATGGGCATAAATAAAAAGAGTGAGTTGCGGTCATATTGGTCCACTGACCCAATTTACCATATGCCCGTGTTCTCTGCTTCCATGGCCAGGGCACGATACGAGCAGATTTTGCGGTTCATGCACTTCAACAACAACAATGAACTCTGTCGTTCTCGTGGAGACCCTGAATACGATTGGCTCTACAAAATTCGGCCCCTCGTAAACCACTTCAACCAACGTTTTGCAGACTTGTTTACTCCCCATCAAGTTGTCTGCATTGATGAGTCCCTGATTAAATTTTCTGGCCGCTTGTCATTCAAACAGTACCTTCCCAGCAAGCGAGCCAGATACGGGGTCAAGATGTATAAGCTCTGTGACAGGGCCACAGGCTATACATGTAGTTTTATGGTTTACGAGGGCAAAGATAGTCACGTAGAGCCAACAAACTGCCCTGACTACATAGGAAGTGCTGGCAAGATAGTGTGGGACTTGGTGTCACCCTTATTCGGAAAGGGGTACCATTTATATGTGGACAATTATTACACGAGCGTGCCACTTTTTAGTCACCTTTTGATCATCAAATTGGAGCATGTGGCGCCGTGCGACCTAATCGCTGGGGCTTTCCTCAGCGGCTTGTAGATTCCCGTCCTAGGCTGGGGGAGAGAGCCTTGCAGTGTAATATTTTGCTCGCTATGAAGTGGAGGGACAATAAGAATGTTTTCCTTCTTACCTCCCTTCATGCAGACACGACGGTCCAAATTACTACGGCGACTGGTGTTGTGCAGAAACCCCTCTGTGTCCACGAATATAACCAAAATATGGGAGGGGTGGACCTCAACGACCAGTTGTTGGCGCCGTACCTAATTGCCCGTAAGGCCAGACGCTGGTACAAAAAAGTGTCTGTATACTTATTTCAATTGGCTTTGCTGAACGCTCATGTGCTATACAGAGCTTCAGGATGGACTGGATCCTTCCTTAAATTCCAGGAAGAGATCGTCAGAGCCCTTCTGTTTCCAGACGGTGCTCCACCTCACCTTCCCAACCAAATGCAGTAAGCCGGCTGCATGAGAGGCATTTTCTTTATGTCCTCCAGAGTACCCCTACCCAACAAGCCCCCCAAAGAAAATGTTGTGTCTGCAGAAAGCGTGAATTTAGGTGTGACACCCGGTATTATTATCCCTCCTGTCCTGGCAATCCTGGTCTTTGCATTGGTGAATGTTTTGAACGCTACCATACACTAGTTGAGTTTTAGAGTAGGGTACAGCACTGCACAGACTAGGACACACTTTCACAGGGTCTCCCAAGATGCCATCACATTTTGAGAGACCCAAACCTGGAACCGTTACAGTTTTAAAAGTTAGTTATAAAAAAAAAAAAAGTAAAAAAAAAAAAAAAAAAAATACACAAAAAAAATATAAAATAAAAAAACCAAAAATAGTTGTCGTTTTATTGTTCTCTCTCTCTCTATTTTCTCTCTATTGTTCTGCTCTTTTTTACTGTATTCTATTCTGCAATGTTTTATTGTTATGTTTTATCATGTTTGCTTTTCAGGTATGTAATTTTTTTTATAGTTTACTGTGTTTTAACCATTTTTTTGTTTTCAGGTACGCCATTCAGCTGCAACGCGGATTTATTTATCTTGACAGCAACAGCGTTTGCTCCCACGATACATAAAGCCGTGACTCGAGTACTGTCGGAGGTGACATACTTCAGCATATATACCGAAGCGTGGGCGCAGCAGTGGGTGGAGGAGCGATTTGCTCCTGCCTTTTGTGGGAGGATGCCCCCATGCTTCGGCATATATATATTTTAGGTAGGCACAGGTTGCGTTAAATGTTTTATTTTTTACTATGTTTTTTTTTTTGTATTTGCTTTGCAGGTATGGTAAGTATTACTGTTATACTGTAATGTTACTTTGTTTTTTGTTAACCATCATTTGCTTAGCAGGTACGCCATTCAGTTGCAGCGCGGATTTATTTATCTTGACAGCAACAGCGTTTGCTCCCACGATTTGTACTGCCCTGCCATTTTAGCACCTCAAGAAATGACATAGGCAGTCATAAACTTAAAGCTGTGTAAATTCCAGAAAATGTACCCTAGTTTGTAGACGCTATAACTTTTGCGCAAACCAATAAATATACGCTTATAGACTTTTTTTTACCAAAGACATGTGGCCATATATACTTTGGCCTAAATGTATGACTAAAATTGAGTTTATTGGATTTTTTTTTATAACAAAAAGGAGAAAACATCATTTTTTTTCAAAATTTTTGGTCTTTTTCCGTTTATAGCGCAAAAAATAAAACGGCAGAGGTGATCAAATACCATCAAAAGAAAGCTCTATTTGTGGGAAGAAAAGGACGCAAATTTCGTTTGGGTACAGCATTGCATGACCGCGCAATCAGCAGTTAAAGCGACGCAGTGCCAAATTGTAAAAAGTGCTGTGGTCAGGAAGGTGGTAAATCCTTCCGGGGCTGAAGTGGTTAAAAATCAGTAGCACCTTCTTTTTATTCTACTGGCCATGTGCTTTCAGAAAATGTATGGTTTGGGGGGTCTTTTACAAATTCTGAAATCTAAGCGAAAAAGGAAAATCTCAGATTTTCTAAAACTTGTATACCTCCGATTTTCACTCAAAAAGGCACAATTTAAAAAGTGTTATGTATTAACTCCATACAGGTAAGGTTTTTTTTTATATTTAGCTGGAATTGAGCAGGAATCTTGTAAAATTAGCTGTGTTTTATGTGCTAATAATGGTTTTAGTGTATTTTCAGCAAAAATATTGTTTTGATAAACATTTGCACAAATACCGCAGGGTCTAAAAAATCAGTAGCACCTTTTTATTTGAGATCGGCTTTCAGATAAAAGTGGTCCCTGCGGCAGATTATCGGTGGCGGGAGAGGACGGAGGCGATTGGATCCTTCTCCGTGAGTGGTATGGAGCTGAGTGAAGGCAAAATGGCCCCCACCTAGCTCCATACCATTGCAGGGCGGAAGTGACGTCAAAACATTTTTTTTTTACGTCAAAACATAGCTCTATAAGGGGCATTTTTTTTTTGTTGCATTTTAGTGTAAATATGAGATCTGAGGTCTTGTAATAGGAATAAAAGTGACTTTTTTTTTTTTTAAACAGTGTAAAAATAAAAAGTAAAATAAATAAAAAAATTTAACGCGCCCCGTCCTGCCGAACTCGCGCACAGAAGCGAATGCATACATGAGTAGCGCCCGCATATGTAAACTGTGTTCAAACCACACATGTGAGGTATCCCTGCGATCATTAGAGCGACAGCAATAATTCTAGCCCTAGACCTCCTAACTCAAAACATGCAACCTGTAGAATTTTTTAAACGTCGCCTATGGAGATTTTTAAGTGTAAAAGTTTGTCGCCATTCCACGAGCGGGCGCAATTTTGAAGCATGAAATGTTGAGTATCAATTTACTCAGTGTAGCATCTTTCACAATATAAAAAAAATTGGGCCAACTTTACTTTTATTTTTTAATTGAAAAAAGTGTGCTTGTAAGACCGCTGTGCAAATACAGTGTGACAAAGTATTGCAACGACCGCCATTGAATTTTCTAGGGTGTTAGAAAAAATATATATATGTTTGGGGGTTCAAAGTAATTTTCTAGCAAAAAAAAACAGTTTTAAACCAGTAAATAGCAAATCTCAAAAGGTGGTTCTGTCCTTAAGTGGTTAATGCCATTTTTTGTTTTTTTTGTTTAATATCTGAAGTTGTGAGTGGGGTGCCCCAGGACTCCGTCCAGGGACCAATTATGTTTAACTTGTTCATAAATGATATAGAGGTTTAAAAGCTGGGCAATAACTTCACAACAGGATATAGCAACTTTACAAGAAGACCTAGTTAGGGAAGAGGGGTGGGCAGCTAAATGGTTAATGAGATTTAATTTCGAAAAAATGTAAAGTAATGCACTTGGGAGCCAAATATATGTATGCAAGTTACTTGTTAGGGAATTAAGGATAGAAAACAATCTAGGGCTCGGAGTAGATCACAGACTCAGCAACAGCATGCAATACCAGGCTGCAGCAAACAAGGCCAACACACTATTAGCACGCATTAAACAGGTATTTACTCAAGAGATAAAAACTATAATTCCACCACCTTACAAGAGTCCAGAGATGGGCAATGAAGCTAATAAGAGGGCGTGAAGACCTCAGTTAGAAAGAATGACAGCAAACATAAAAACTTATTCTCCCTGGAAAAAAAAAATAACAATACAATGGTACTATACAAATCTTTAAATGTAGACTATCACAGATTGGGGGGGGGGGACGACTATTGAATCTTGGTCTCTAAAGACGACATACAGCCACAGAATGAAATTGGATGAGGAGAGTTTCAATCAAACTCTGTAAGGGGTTCTCTACTTTAAGAGCAGTAAAGAAGTGGAACTCCCACAGTTGATGTCGGAGTTTGGATAAATAAAAAATTTGAGGTGTTCCATAGCAAAGATGAACGTGGTAGTTACAAACACATACACACTCAGATTGATCTGCATGGACCTGTCTCCTAATTCAACCTTACAAATGATGTAATTATGTAATATATCAAGCACGTCATAACCAATTAAAGAGGGCATAACTTTAAATAAACAAAACATATCACAAAACATATATAAAGTTTAGGGCACACTCAGTTTTGTCCATCCAATATCCCCATTACCTCCCTTTGTGTTGACAGAAATAATAATGGTAACCAGAACTTATCAGTATCTTTATATTAATTTTTCCTACAGAGTAATGGATGCATCCACGCCTGATAAAGTGTCTTTACATGAAACGCGTTGAGACAGGATGCAACTTTCTTTGTTAGTCATCATTGTATCCACTTATTATCCCTCTCATTACCCCCCTTTTTACTGTTTAATTACCCCATATATCAGTAACTGCAATGTGCTGCTACATCAATTTCCAAGGTTGTATTTACATTATGTAGTTGTATTCTTTAATTATATTGTTCATGAACTGTACCTTATTCAACAATTGCATATATGTATTGGCTTTTAATGTTTTTTATATTGTGTGATTTTATACCCTCTTTGTGTTAATAAATTCATTAAGTCACTATGTATAAACACTGAATTCTAAAGCATCCACAAAGTTAAGAAAAATCCTCCTTCTCCTCGCAGCAGCACTCGACAGCTGATGGAAACATCAGCCGTGGTGCCAACATCGCTGGACTCCAGGAAGGTAAGTGTCCAATTATTAAAAGTCAGCAGCTGCAGTATGTGTAGCTGCTGGCTTTTAATTTTTGCAGGGGTGGGCGGACCCCCTCTAAGATCAATGCATGCATGCTGGTAGAACTACTGATACATAGGGATTTAAAATTTGTGGGAGTATCAAAAACTTAGTTTGATCACATGACTGGTTTGTGTCTATCCAGAGTTATTCCATGTATTGAAGGGATAGGGTAAGTAGAAAAAGGAGGACGAGTGTGCATCTATGCAAAGAGTGATCCTCTAGGGAACACAAGGGATGATGGTACTAACGGAGTAAGGGGGAGGTGGAATCCTTCTGGCTGGAACTCCAAAGGGAGGAAACAAAAGAAATTAACAGTGGGTGTGTGCTACAGGCCCCCTAACCTGAAGGATGAAGCACAGAAGAATCTCCTCTCAAAATTAAAAATGGTGGTGAGGCAAAGAGATGCTTATTTCATGGAGGACTTCAATTATTTGGATATTGACTGGGCAGACAAAACTGCTCATTCATCTAAAGCCCATCATTTCAAAAAAAATTTTGAGGATAATTGTTACTCGGTGGATGTCCCACCTTTCTAGGTGGCTCTGCTTGACCTAATCACAAACAGAGCTGATTGCAGATGTAGAAGTAAAGGATAACCTAGGAAATCGTGATAACAGGGTAATTAAATTCACTGCAAATCATAGGAAAAGATGACAAGGGTAGGACAAGAACATTGAATTTCAGAAGAGCCAACTTTACTAAGTTGCACAGCATGCGTCACAACACTAAATAGGAAGATATTCTAGAAGCAAAAAAGACAGGAGGAAAAGTTGGAGTGCTTTAAGAACACATTAACGACATGAGCCAGTGTATTCCAATGGGCAAAAAATATAGGAGCTAAAGTTAAACCTGGGTGGCTAAATTCAAGAGTAAAACAGCATATTAAAGAGAATCAACTGTCCTTTAAAATAATATAAGGCTGGTGGGGGCATGGCCAGCAGCTGGAGAGTATGGCCTCTTCCTTATAGAGCTCTGAAGCAGCGGGATCCCTGGGGCAGCACAAAGCGGCAGAGAGCAAACTGTTTTATCCTCACCTCTCCTGTACATAGCGGTGACCCAGAGGAGTCACGTGGGGATATGAAAATCCAGAGAGGCCAAACAAACTAACTGACTAGAACAGGCCACTGAATGATACTAATGATTATGTGGAGCAGCTAGGTGCTTTCCTAACTTCTGGACAACCAGTCCTAGACACCACTCTTAAGGAGATGCTTGTGTCCCTAAAAGGAGCTTTGCATCATGATATATAATTTATGCATCAATCTAAAAATGTGAGATCACTGCTATAGGAAAGGAGTAACCATGCAGATAGGGGCTGTGGCTTGGCACGCAGCAAGGATGGAAGCAAGATAGAGGAGCTCTGCCAAACCACCGGATCTTATGGGCTTGCCAACATTTTACAGCTGTGAAATGGGCAGACTCGCCCACCACAACACTCGGTCCTGCTGCTCACCATCCATCTCTGGGACACAAAGCATCCCTGACATCTTTAAATCGCAGCCGTGGGCAAGATAGTGCAGCCGCGTGGAGAAGAGGATTTCAGTGAAGACTCAGTTGGCTTATGAGGAAGCCATAAGGGGACACAGCTACACCTGATCACCCACTGACTCTTACAGACATGATGAAAATAGCGGCAGACACAAAAAACACATTCTCTTCTGCCATCACAGAGCTTAAGGCTGATATCCTAGCCCTGTCTGAAAAAATGTCAAGATCAGAGAAGGCAGGGAACAGACATGACAGAGCCATTACCCTCTTGGAGAAGGTCACAGAATCTCACTCAGCCCACCAGATAGAGATGAATCACCACTTAGGACTTAGACAACTGGGGGAGAAGGCATAACATTAAGGTAAGAGGAATACCTGAGACCGTGGAATCGGACGGCATTATCTCTGCCTTACAGTCTATCTTTAACAACCTGTTAGAGCGCCAGGCAGACACACTGATTGAGTTTGAGAGGGTACACCGGGCTCTGCGGGTCAATCCAGCCGACTCAGCACCCCCAAGAGCCATTATATGTTGTCTCCCCAACTTTAAATTGAAGGAAGAAATTGTGGCAAAAGCTCGCCAAAACATATATATCACTTTTCTTGTCAAATTTGTTTATTGAATTTTAACAATTAGCATACATAAGTACATATGGTGGCAAAAGAAAAGATCACATATATGGTGATAATATTGAGTTGTAGTTCCAACATAAACTAAAAGTAGTTTAACTAAAACTGTTTAGCATAGATCGAACTACTCAAAAGATGTCATACATTGTATAAGAAAGGATACAACCAACTTAGACCAGGCTAAAAGGTCTTATCAAGAGTATAGATTTTTTTTTAAAAATAGTGCTAAAATCTTGTGAGCCACAAATGGGTTAATGCCTTCAGTGTGAATAAATGAACCTAATTCAGCTGCACACACTAACCACGTTCCATACCGTGTATATGCCAAAAATAAATAAATATATGTGTATGCGCTAAAGGCTATAAATACGTGAACAAAGAATATAATAAACCTATACAATATTAAAAATTATTATAAATTATAAACAGTGTCACACACCTGTGAAGAAAGTGACTATAATCCACAATTGAATATATGAAAAATGGTAACATGCACCATGCCAAAAAATGTGAGAAAAAAAAAAAAAAAAAATCCTTTAAATGATTAAAAAAAGAAATATATATAAGTGCTACTTGATAAATAAAGTGTCCGAAACCAATCCATACAAATGAATATATCTCAGTCCAAGCCATTCATAAAAGTATATAAATCAAAGTGCACAATAGTGTCCAAATAGCAGGCAATCCTCATGCTGGTTTTTTTGAAAAAGTGCTAAATATTCCTCATGCTCTTCTTATGAGATGTGCACATTAAGGCATGCTGCAGTGCTCTCCAGTGACCCCCAATGGATAATGCGCTCACCTTAGAGCGTGTGACACAGTAGCTAAATAGTGTCAAAACACGCATTAGAGCCACTCCAGGGCTCACACAGGGTATGCTGGTGATGATCTGTATCTCGCTCAAATGGTGACATATATGAAAGAAAGGAGACTCATAGCATAATACCGCCAGGAATTTATTTGAAAAGCCCTAAAAACAATCCCTCCAGGAGGGTACTCACATGCTTGGGTGCGTCAGTGCACCATCCTATCCAAAACATGCAATACAGATGAACCCTGTGGCGTGCGGTGCGGTGTTCAATCCTCTGCCTGTCTGTGTGTAGAAAGCTCCGTCCTGCCCCTCCCCTACGCGTCTTCGGCACAGGGTATACGTGCCTTCATCTGGGGGATCCCAGATATATATATTATATATATATATATATATATATATATATATATATATATATATATATATATATATATTTATTTATTTATTTATTTAATCATTTAAAGGATTTTTTTTTTTTTTCTCACATTTTTTTGCATGGTGCATGTTACCATTTTTCATATATTCAATTGTGAATTATAGTCACTTTCTTCACAGGTGTGTGACACTGTTTATAATTTATAATAATTTTTAATATTGTATAGATTTATTATATTCTTTGTTCACGTATTTATAGCCTTTAGCGCATACACATATATTTATAGATTCTTTTTTGTTTGTTTTTTTTATTTGTTTAAAAAGAAATTATAGAATCTAAAATCTTATACTAAATATTGGGACTATGTACCATTGGTATAATAACCAAGGAAATAAAAGTTTTGCTACCAGAACTATATAAAAAGAGTAAATTGAAAGACAAGAGAGAATAGAGAGGAAAAGTAGAAGAGAGGAAGAAGATAAAAGAAAAAGTAATCTTGGGTAGGAGAAAAAATAGATAGGGAAGACAGAAATGAGAGGTAGTAGGGGTCCCCGGGGTAGTACATGGTAATAAACACATACCATGAATGCAGAGAATGGAAGTATAAATTGAGATTACCAAGGTCTTCGTAGGGAAGCATCAAAATTGGAAGGCAAAAAGTCACCCAGGGATTCCATATATTCTCAAAGTTGGCTATTTTATCTTGAGTTATAGCCTCTGTTTTGGCATGGATCATTGCTTGATTGATTCTATGTTTGGTTTCACCAATTAAGGATGAGGATTTCTGGGGGCGTGGCCAAGATGGTGCTGTGAGCGGCTGCTTTTCAGAGAGCTCCGCTCTTTCTGGTTAAAACATCCGGATCCAGGGCTGATTTGAAGCCAGATACTCACCGCTTCTGACTGGGAGGACGAGCGGGCTTACCTGCTGCTGTGAGGGGTGAGGAGTTTCAGCCCTAGAACCGTAGTCAGCGTTCCCGGTCTACCTCGTGTGGCTGGGCCGCAGCCACAGACTTTCCTGTCGGGCCTCGGAGCAGGACGGAGGCTTCTCGCGCGCCCTGCACTGGATTACGGAGCATATTGGCTCACGCGGGCAGCTGGCAATGACGGGCGAGCCCGTTCTCTGGTGGACACAGGTTGCTCTTGTGGCTACATCCCCCCCACGAACAACTAGGCCGCGGCCTTTCCTGACGGCCCAAGGGATCCGGACTGGCCCGGAGGTGTTGCGCGGCCTCCGCCTGGGAGACGGGCGCTCTGTGCGACCCATGAGACAAGGCCAGAGGAGCAAGAGAGGGTCTGGATCATCTACAACACAGATCCCGACCTGCTCGCTGGGATAGGCCGCGGCGGAAGTAGCCATCCCTGACGGACCCTGGAGGCCTAAGGGGGTCTGCTGCTGCACTCCAAAGACTACAGGTGAGGGGGAAGACTGCCTGGGGGGCCCTAATCCACACAAACCATTCTCCTGGACACTCTCTGGCCCCACTACCAGGCTCTCCAAGTTGTCCATAGTCCATACAGCTAATAGGGTGGTCCCAGACATCTGAATGAGGCGCAGGAACTCATGTGCAAAGTTTAGCAAAGGGGGCAAAAAACTGACTTTTCCACCACAACTGGATCCCCCTAAAACGCCCACCAACCCCTGTGCGGAGGTTCGCACCACCCGCAGTGCTCACAGAGCCTCACAGACGGGCTCTATGGACTCGGATGAGTCCCGACCCCCCTGGCTGGTGGACCTCATGGCGGCCATTGCCACGTGCCAATCTTATGTTTACAACAAAAATTGAGGCTGTTCAGTTGGATATGGGCCTAATCCGCCAAGACATAGACAAACTCAGGTCGAGAGTCACTGAGACAGAGCAAAGACTGAGTAATAATGAAGACACAATGGCAGAACACGGAGCAGCACTCCGCACCCTACAAACCAAAGTAAAGGCCCTGGAGTACAGAGCCGAAAATAGAAACCGGCGCAATTACCTTCGTATTGTTGGCCTACCTGAGGGAGCAGAAGGGAACAACCCCACTTACTTCATAGAGGGTATGCTACATGACCTCCTGAGGCTCCTTGGTCGCCTCACTACACGGTGGAAAGGGCACACCGCATAACGCCTAAACCGGGGCCTCCTGGATCCCCCCCGTGCACCTTCATTCTCCGTCTCCTTAATTTCAGAGACAGAGACGAAATCCTCCGTGTCTCTAGAAATGTTGGGGACCTCCGATACCAGAATGCCAAGTTGATTATTTTCCCTGACTATTCGATGGAGACCCAAAAGCTCAGAAAATCCTTCGACCAAGTCAAAGCGGCATTGAGAGCGCGCAACATTCCCTACAGCGTTCTCTTCCCTGCCCGTCTAAGAGTCCAGGATGGTGAGACAACCCGATTCTTCACCACACCTAGAGAGGCATCTACCTGGCAGGACTCGCTACCACCTATCAGCTGATCGACCAAACGGCATGTGCCGCATGACACCCTCAATTTTGCTCAAATCTGAACCCAGGCCTGGGTTATCCACAAATTACGCCATGGCTAAACTATCTTTGTTGCACCAGTTGTGCCCTGTTTACACCCATGGTGTGTGCGGATTTGACCGCGGAAATCTGCCACACCCTGTCGGTGATATCTAAGTTAGTGTTCCTGACAAAGGACATGATCAGGAGATTGTTGTGATCTGCCGTTCCTCTTTGCTTGTTTTGCTCCTCTTCTGGAGCATTAAAGTTCACACTATGTATGCCCACCTAATACTGGATCGAATTCACTGTGGGGACACACTACAGTTTTCCTTTCCCCTTTTGGCTCAGTGTCCCTTACAGCTTGCTACACTAAACCAGTGGTAGTCTCACACTTGAAGAGCTGTTTGAACTGCTGCTTGGCCCCCCCAAGAAGATTCGGGGGGCTAAGCTCGCCTCTTACATGGACCCCCTGTTGCAGCCGGTGAGCTGAAACTGTTTGGGATGAATACCCGGCTCAGTTTGGGGAGGTTTGGTGTGATGGGGGGCTGAAAGTTCCCCTAATGGGGCCAGTTTATTTTACTTTAGTTATTGGGTCCTTACAAATGTTTTTTAGTTTGGTTTTGTTCTATATATACACTAAAATACTAGATTTTTCAGTTGTGTCCATCTTGGGTCCAGAGGTCCAGTTCAGGAGCCGAGATCTATACTGATCCTGATATTTCTATCCCTGGAGCCTATGTCTACCCTTAACATCCTCTCATGGAATACCAGGGGGTTAAACTCCCTGGTCAAATGCTCCCTGGTGTTCAAATTCATTAAAGCTTATAACCCACATATATGTGTGCTCCAAGAAACACCTTATAGGGAGCAGGGTACTTGCCCTTAAAAACCCTGGGTGGGCTACCATTACCACTCCACGCATTCCAGTGATTTTAATCTAGTCCCTGACCCAGACCTGGACAGACTTACGACTGCGGGACATCACTGCCCTGGGTTGGGTGAATGGGCAGATACGTACAGCCTGACAGATGTCTGGAGGTGGAGACACCCCCAGGCCCAGGCATTCACGTGTCATTCGGCCTCCCATAGAACATTCTCCCACATAGACCTGATCTTTGCTGGGAGCCCAGTCCTTCCAAGGGTCACAGACATACAAATACTGCCCAGGGGAATTTCAGACCATGCACCCTTGTTCTTGACATTAGACCTTTCCCTGGGTTCAGTTGACAGGTTATGGAGGCTATCTAGATTTTGGATTTCAGACACTGCTGTAGACACTCAGTTCAGAACTGAATTGATTGGCTACTGGGTGGCTAATGCTGGTGCGGCAGAGCCCACGGTTGTGTGGGATGCCTTCAAGGCCACGACGAGGGGACAGTACCAGACCATCATTGCCAGAGTTCGCAGGGAACGCAAGGTGGATTTGATTGAGGCTGAGAGGGAGGCGTTAGCGCTGAGGTTCTTTTTGTTCGCACTCGAGATCCCCAACATTACTCACAATTGCAGCTCATGACTAAGGAGGTTGTTCGCCTCCACACCTCTCTTACCCAGAAGAAAATATTAGCACAGTCCCAACGGATCTTTGAGCAGGGGGAGAGGTCGGGGAGGTTGTTGACCTGGCTCTCCAGAGAACAGGCTAGGGGGATGAGCATCTCACATATCAGGGAATCCTCAGGACAGCTGATTCATACCCCAGATGGGATTAATCGCTGTTTTGCAGAATTCTACAAATCCCTTTACACCTCTAGGGCAGACTACAGTAAGGAAGACCTGACATTATTCTTAGCTGATACTGACATTCCAACCCTTACCGAAACATATCGTAACAAACTCGACACCCCTATTACGACTTTGGAGATAATGCAGGCCCTTAAATCAAAGTAGGCACGGTAAACTCCGGAACCCGACGGCATCCCAGTGGAGTTCTACAAGCAGTATGCTGCAGAACTCGTTGACAAAATCCATAGTCTCTTCTGTGTCAAGGCACCTCGAGAAACTTCCTGACACAATGAGTGAAGCGATCATAGTCGTGATCCCCAAGCTGGGAAAGGACCCCACATTATGCTCCTCGTATCGCCCCATATCCCTGCTAAATGTGGATGCGAAAATATTGACAAAAGTTTTGGCTAATAGGCTGAGCTTGGTCATCACTGCCCTTGTCCACAGGGACCAAACGGGCTTCATGCCGGGAAGAGGCACTGATATTAACATCAGGCGCCTTTCTTACTCACATAGATAGAGCAGATGCAACGACAATGTGAATGGTGGCCTCACTCGACGCGGAGAAAGCTTTTGATTCCGTCGAGTGGGGTTACTTATGGGAAGTGCGCTCGCGATTTGGATTTGGTCCAGGTTTCATGAATTGGCTTTGCATGTTATATGGTCCCTCAGCTAGAATCCATAATAACGGTTGCCTATCGGGGAAGTTTCAATTAGCTAGGGGCACGAAACAGGTTTGTCCCCTCTCTCCGAGCTTGTTTGCTGTTGCAATGGAGCCCCTGGCTATATTGCTAAGAGTGGATCCTGGTGTAAGGGGACTTCAGGTAGGCCCAATTGAGGAAAAGCTGTCACTGTATGCGGATGATGCTCTGCTTTATCTAGCGGACGCATCATCTTCTTGACAGACTGCACTGGAACTAATTAACCGATTCGGTCGATACTCAGGGATTCGTATTGGGACAAATCGGTCCTCTTCCCGCTCCATCCCTCGACCCCTAGATTGCCACATCCGCAGCTCAAATGGGTAGATGATTTTAAGTACCTGGGGATTAAAATTAGTAGTAAAGTGCAGGACTATATGGAAAACAACTTGCGACCACTCATGACATGGCGGCTAGATGTGCTGCATGGCGTTCCCTCCCTTTGACCCCTGTGGGCAGAGTTAATTTGCTAAAAATGATCTATCGTCACAAATACTTATACTTCTTCCGTAATACCCCCATACACATCCCAAGGACTTTTTTCCGGAGGTTGGAGAGTCTGTTGATATCCTTTGTCTGGGCTGGGAGGCCCCCAAGGGTGGCCAAACAGATATTATATCTCCCACTTGGGGGGGGGGGGGGGGATTTGGCGCTCCTGAACTTTCAGCTTTACTACTGGTGGCCGTCCTGGTCAAGTACGTTGGTGGTTCTTCCAGCCCACACAAAATCCAGCAGTCACTCTGGAAGCGGCCATCCTGGGCTCCTTTGCAGCCCTGAGAAACCTGCCATTCCGTGGTCTTAGGGCTAGTTCATCCATAACAACTCTGATGTGAACCACAGTGAGGGTCTGGCAGGAGGCTAGGAAGATTTATAAGAAACCCAATCACATTTCACCACACATGCCCCTTTGGGGTAATCCTATGCTCTACCACTTCTACAGCATCCCAGACCCTTCTGTGTGGGTGAAAATAGGGAATCATTACCTTAAAACTCATAGTTCAGGACGGTAGGATTATCACTTTTCAGGTGCTGAGGCGAACATACGCACTTCCGCTCTCTTTTCAGTACAGATACTGGCAGTTGAAGCACACCTTTGAGGCCTAGTTCCCTGCCCCCCTTACCTTGGAGTCGGACTCCATTGAACGTGTCTTGATTTCCAGGGTGATGGGGAAGCCTCTCTCGACATTATACTTATATCTCACAGTAGAATATGACACCAAACTAACCAAAACCTGGAAAAAATGGCTCGACTAAGAGGAGTGGAGGGAGTGTTTAATTTCATACATTCCTTCTATGATTGCTGCAAAAGATAGGTTTATTCAATTCAAGTTCCTACACAGGGCATACTTCACCCCACAGAGGCTGGCGCGCATTTACCATCAAAGAGGCCCCAACTGTCAGAGATGCAGGCAGGAGGTGGGTACCTTCTGGCACATGGTCTGGTCCTGTCCCAAACTCCGACCCTATTGGACGGCAGTAGCCTCTACACTTAGTAATGTAACGGGATGGAATATACAGGTTGATCCTCAACTTCTATTACTAAGTCATTTGGAAAATGTTGAGGGAGACAGGTATTGTAAATTGTGTTTTACCTTCTCATTATACTATGCTAGAAGTGAAATTCTACTGAGATGGAAACTAGAGGAACCTCCTACTCTGGCCGCGTGGAGGCGGTCGGTGACCTCGGTACTCCCTCTGTATCGGATGACCTATGAAAGCAGACAATGCCCAGGGAAATTTGATAAAATCTGGTCCGCTTGGATAGATGCCTCTGATGGCCCTGAACCCCGCTCCCCCTATCACTTAAATTACACCAGTGGATATTGTCTATCTCATGCCTATCCCTCACACCGTCCCCCCTCCCCTTCCTGCGGCCCCCCCTTCTTCCTTTACTTATCCTGATTACTCCTTGCTTTGCTGCATCTCCCCCCCCGCCCACTTGATTATCAGATATCTACATAATGTTTGTGAGATCTCACTAATGCTGACATGCACTAATGTGTATATGTAACTGATACTTATGACACCTGCACAGCTGGAACATTTGACAAATTATGACTGCCGGATGAAGGTGGTTTTTCCTGTCTATATCTTTATTTCATTGAATGCACTATATTTTCTATTGTAATGCTGATTTGTCTAATACACTTTTCTGTTAAAAAAAAAAAGGGATAGGGATTTCTAGGCTTTGGCAATTGTTTGTTTTGCGGCTGTAGTGATCTAATAGGAGTTTGAATTGGCTGTAGGAGAGAGTGGCCGGTTTTAAGTTTAAAAGTGCTAGTGTAAGATCAGTATTGATAGGGATTTCAAACAGTGTTGAAATCTTAAGAAATACATCTTTCCAGATCTTTTGTTTGCTACCGGGCAATCCCACCAAGTATGGAGATGTGATCCTAGATCACCACAGCCACAAAAACAAAATGAGAATAATTTGGAGAAAATTTGGCAATTTTGACAGGCACCAAATACCACCGTGTGAGTACTTTGTAATTTGTCTCTAAGGCAGCTATATTTTGTGAGGATGACTTAGTTGTGATCCAAAAATTATCCCAATCGGCTGCTTCCAACGAAAAGCCAATATCCATCTCCCACTTAGCCACATATGATGGTGGGTGTGAGATGGGTTTAGTAACAAGATGAGTGTAAAGAGTTGAAATAAGTCTCTTAGTGTGTGGGTCACGATTACATATATTTTCAAAGCACATTCATTTATCTAAATGAATTCTTACTTGTATATAGGGCATAAAAAATATTTTAAATTGTAAGATATAGAAAGAGCTCTGTATTAGGAAGTTTGTGACTTTCACATAAGTCAAGGGAAAGTTTTGAATGAAGTAGAGGATGCTAGCTCACAGAGTGGAGTTAGATTAGTGGAGAGCCATGCTTTAAAAGATTTAGGGGAAGACCATGCAGGATAGAAAAATAGGATTTTTACGTCATACTTACCTGTAGAATCCTTTTCTTTGAATACATCATGGGACACAGAGTTAAGCTAATATCCATTACCTGCTGGGTTATACTTCATCTTTAGGTGAATGGACACTGGTAGACCAAAGGTCTTCAGACAGGAAGTGATCCCCTATATAACCCCTCCCATACAGGAAGTACTTTCGTTTTGTTGCAAGCACTAAATCCTCAAAAAAGAAGGGAGGGATCTGTGTCCCATGATGTACTCAAAGAAAAGGATTTTACAGGCAAGTATGAAGTAAAAATCCTATTTTCTTTTTCATACATCATGGAGCACAGTCAGGCTAATATTCATTACCTGCTGGGATGTTCCACAGCAATAGCTTTGAGGGGAGGGAGACACCCTGCCAAACAATAGCCATCAGAACTTATACGTTAGTCCGAAGTACACTGCGGCCAAAAGCCGAGTCCTCGGCTGCTCAAACATCCACTTGATAAAATTTTGTGAATGTATGCACTGAAGACCAGGTAGCAGCCTTACAAATCTGAGCCACAGATACCTGATGGCGAAAAGCCCAGGAGGTTCCTACACCCCTGGTAGAATGAGCTCTCACCCTAAAGGGAGGAGCTTTGTTTCAGACCGTAGGCCTGAATGACCAATTGACGGACCGAAGTTGGCAATGGAAGCTGCCTGCCCCTTATTGGGTCCTTTTGGTAAAAAAAAAAAAGTCTGATCGTCGGATCTCCACAAATCTAGACAAATAAAACTTGACTGCCCGGACAATGTCCAAAGAATGCAGCAGTCTCTCTTCCGCTGAACGAGGCTGAGAAAAAAGAAGGCAAAATAATGTCCCAATTTAAATGAAAGGCCGACGCCACTTTTGCAAAAAGGATGGAAGAGGTTGTAACATGACTGTCATGGTGAAGGATCAAGTACAGTTCCCTGCATGAAAGGGCCGCCAACTCCGACACCCCTCTAGCTGCGGTGACAGCCATCAGGAAGGCTAGCTTGTGAGACAGCAAGCCTAATGGAATTTCCTTAATAGGCTCGAATGGTCGTTTCTGTAACACAGACAGCACCAAGTTCAAGTCCCAAGGACACATAGGTGACCTAATAGGGGGAAGCAAGCGTGTTGCCCCTTGCATAAAGGTTTGGATCAGTGAATGGGAGGCTAAAGGCCTTTGGAAGAATACTGATAGGTGAGAAACTTGACCTCTGATTGTACTCAAAGCCAATTTGATTTCCACAACTGACTGTAGAAAAGAGAGAATTCTCCCAATCACATATTTCCGAGGATGCCATTTTCTGGCTTCACACCAATCTAAAAAAGTCTTCCAGACCTTATGATAAATCTTCCTAGTGATAGCTTTTCTAGCATTTACTAGAGTAGAGACCACTGGTCCCGAGATGCCACGGTCTTTTAACACCCTGGCTTCAATAGCCATGCCGTCAAATTTACAGACTGTAAATTGTGGTGGAATATCAGACCTTAAGACAGTAGATCGTAGGCGACGTGGAAGCATCCATGTCTATTGTCAGTCTCACAATCTCCGGGAACCAGGGCCTTCTGGGCCAGGCTGGTGCCACCAGAATGACTGGAACCCCCTCCCTCCGAATCCTGCGCAACAAATGTGGAAGGAGAGGGATCGGAGGGAAAGCATAAACCAGGGAGGACTGGCTCCATGGAACTATCAGAGCATCTTCTCCAATTGACAGAGGATCTCTTGTTCGATACACAAACTGCTGTAGCGTGGCATTGTCGGACTGGACCCTGATGGGGCAGTCCTGAAGCACTACCGTCCAGGATCGTAGGGCCAGACGTACTACCCGTAATTCTATGACGTTGATGCACAGGGTCTGCTCTGCCCCTGACCATTTCCCCTGGACTGGAAGTCTGTCTAGGGTTGCTCCCCAGCATGAGAGACTGGCACCTGTAGTCAGTACTCTCCAAGTTACCAGGAGAAAGGATACTCCCTTTTGCAGGTTCTGATCCTGCAAACACCAGTTTAGGCTTAAGCATGCCTGAGGAGATAAGCACATTGGATAATTCAGGGCTTTTCTTCCTCTGTTCCAAGCCGTCTTGTTGTAAAGGCCTGGAATGGAACTGGGCATAGGGCACTGCCTCAAATGAAGATACCATCCTTACTAGAAGACTCATACAAAGCCGAATGGAGGGTTGTCTGGTGCCCCTTATCTGATGCACCTGATCCTTACAGGTGGCAAGAATACTCTTGCTTGGACCGTGTTTAGGATCAGACTTAAATATTTTAGACTTTGAGCTGGTCTCAAGGCTGACTTTTCAGTATTTATGATCCAGCCTAAGCTTTTCAAATACCTCACTGTGTATATTATGCTCTGTTCTAGAGCCTGTACTGAGTGATCTCTGAGCAGGAGGTCGTCCAGATACCAGAGCACCAGGATCCCTTGGGCTCTTAAAAGACCTAGTACTGGTGCTAGGACCTTTGTGAACACCTGGGGAGCTGTAGCAAGCCCGAAGGGTAGAGCCACAAACTGAAAATGATGTTCCACTACTGCAAAACGTAGTTACCTCTGATGAGGCTGAAAGATAGATACGTGTAAGTATGCATCCTTTATATCGATAGAGGCCAAAAAGTCTCCCCTCTGGAGTGAGGTTACTACTGAGTGGACAGACTCCATCCGAAAGGATTGTATCAATAGATACTTGTTCAGGGTACATTAGGTCCAAAATGGGCCTTGTGTCCCCATTTGGTTTCTGAACCATAAACAGGTTTGAGTAAAACCCTGTGCCCCTTTCGGATACTGGAACCTCTGCAATCACTCCTTGATGCACTAGATGTAGTGCCTGAAGCAATAAGTTATTTTTTGGAGGATCCGAGGGAACGTTGGATCTTAGAAATGTCTGAGGAGGCACCCCCCATAACTCCAGCTTGTAACCGCAAGATATAATTGAGGTGACCCCTCTCGTCCTGAATTGTTGTTTTCCAAATGTCTGCAAAGTGCAGCAGCCTTCCCTCCACCCGATGGGCTGGGGGCATCCCCTCAAAAGGAGGGTTTGGTGCTGGTTTTAGAAGAATTTTGGACCCAGGTTTTTTCTGGCCCTGGCCTGGTGGCTTGCCCCTGGCCCCAGCGCCCTGTTGGAGGTGGAACCGCCCTGAAACAGACATTTGAGGGAACAGTCCATGTTTTTTTTTAAACGAGGGCCATTTGGCGCTTTTCTTCACAGGAAGTAGAGAACTCTTCCCTCCAGAAAGCTTTTGGATATATTTGTCCAAGTGATCACCGAATAAACGTTCCCCATGAAAACTACCAATAACTTTTTACAAGGAAGCTCGGCTGACCAGTTCTTAAGCCATAAAAACCAGTGCATATGTACAGACAAGAGAGCCAGACGAGAAACCTACTGCATTGAATCCTTTAAAGCACGAACAGCAAAACACAGTGCTTGAGGAATATCTGTCTTACTTTCAGGCAGATCATCCTCCTGGTTAGGCCTATCCAGTCGTTTGACTTGATCCTTTACGGACTGGCAAATACCAATTGCTGCAAAAGCTGACTGAATGGCTTAACTGGCCAAAGAAAAGGAAGCCTTTAATAATAACTCCAATTTATTGTCAACGGGCCCTGTGCATTATCTACCGGACAAGTTAAGTTCTTTTTTAAGGAAGAGACTGCTGCATCTATGGCTGGCATGCTCCATTTTTTTAACAAACTTTTCATCCATGGGATATAAAAGGGAAAACCTTTTAGGAGGCAAAAAAGTCCTGTCAGGATGTTCCCAATTAGCATACACTGCCTGTTCCAACAGGGGGTGTAGCAGGAAAGTCTGTGTGACCTGAAAAGGTCTCAGAGATTCCAAAGAGGAACAGGGGGGCTCAGTCACCTCTGTAAGAGGCAACATAAAGGCAGAACAAACCATTTTGGTAAGAGTCAGGATCAAAAACCTCTGTGACTGAGGCAGACATCGAGTTGATATCTTCTTGTCCAGATTGCTCGGAAGCAGACTCATCTGCCAGGCACGCCACCGAATCCTGAGCTTTAAGCTCTTCCCCATTCTCGACCCATTCCTGTTCCAGACGAGGAGACTCAGAGGAGGGGGATCTGTCACGCTTCCTGCCACCCTGCGGTATGGAGGCAATCATGCCGGCAATCCTGTGCTCTAACCCGACTAGGGCCGAGGACAGTTCATCCTTAGTGATAAAGGGTGAAGCAGCAGTGTTGACTGTAGGCACAATAACAGATAGGCGCGGCGGCTCAGATTGCCGGGAGCCTCTGGTCTTTCAGGGGATAAAACACTAGGGATACGACTAGGTTACAGAACTACTGGTGACGTAGGTGTGCCCTTCCCTGTGGTGTTGGACAAGCTGGGTGTGCACCGGAATGTTCTATGCGTGCGCACGCACGCGGCCCTGGCAAATGTGGGTGTGACTGTATTCGCGTACAATGCAAATCTTTGTGCGCCCAGATAAAGGCTATGGCGCATGTGCGGCGAATCCGCATGCGCCATGGCCGCCAAACTGCTGAGCTCTTGCGAACGCACATGCGCTATGGCGAACCAAGGCAAAATGGCGCACCGTAGTGTGCCATCGTACAGGTAAAAAACAGCCAGACACAAGCAAAAAAAGGTACACTTTGCAAACACCCACAGCTAGCCCCGAGCTCCCCGAAATGGTCACCGCACACAAAGAGGACCAATCATGGATCAGAGCCAAATTGGTGGACCTAGATGATAGGTCTCACCATAATAACATGAAAATACAAGGAATACCTGAATCGGTTGCAGCTGCTGGCCTCAAATTTTTCGCTCGAGCTCATGCAAGCTGTCCTCCCAAACGCCACACCTCTTAAAATCTCAATAGATAGCATACACAGGATCTCCAAACCACCTCATCCAACAGCCTCTGGCCCAAGAGACGTACTAATGAGAGTATGTTTTTTTCTGAGCAAAATAAATGCTCTTAATGGCTTCTGGAACCCTCCCTGCTCCAATTGAAAAGCTACAGCTTTTCCCAGACCTCTCTAAATACACAGTTCAACTGTGCAGGCAACTAAATTCTGTCACTAAGCACTGCATAACCATAAATTCAATATAAATGGTGCTACCCTGCAAACCTAATGATTACAAAAAATGGTTGTGACCACATTGTCACATTAACAGGAGGAATGAAATTGCTCTACACATGGGGCATCATTCCGGAACAACCCCTGGACCATGGCCATTTCTTGCCGCAGCGCAAGCAGCTACACAACCGTCCCACTCAAGGGAAGCATACTGAATAAGCACAGGACACCATGCCCACGGATAGGCCTTGTACAACTTGAAGATTTTCTCTTTTGTTCACTGTTCCATGTTTTATCAACCAGTTGCCGACCGCCGCACGACGATGTACGTCGGCAGAATGGCACGGGCAGGCAAAAGGACTTACAGGTACGTCCTTGCCTGCCCGCAGGTGGGGGGTCTTATCGGACCCCCCCCCCGATGCCTGCGGCGGTCGGCAAATCTTCCCCGGCGATCGGAGGTGAGGGGGAGGCCATCCATTCGTGGCCCCCCCTCGCGATCGCTCCCAGCCAATGGGATCATTTCCCTGCCTCTGTATTGTACACAGAGGCAGAGGAAATGATGTCATCTCTCCTCGGCTAGGCATTTTCCGTTTCGGCGCCGAGGAGAGAAGACTAATGTGAGTGCACAACACACACACATACAGTAGAACATGCCAGGCATACATTACACCCCCGATCCCCCCCCCCCAATCACCCCTCCCCCGTCACACTGACACCAAGCAGTTTTTTTTTTTCTGATTACTGCATTGGTGTCAGTTTGTGACAGTTAGTGTGGTAGGGCAGATAGTGTTAGCCCCCTTTAGGTCTAGGATACCCCCCTAACCCCCCAATAAAGTTTTAACCCCTTGATCACCCCTCGTCGCCAGTGTCGATAAGCGATCATTTTTCTGATCGCTGTATTAGTGTCACTGGTGACGCTAGTTAGGGAGGTAAATATTTAGGTTCGCCGTCAGCATTTTATAGCGACAGGGACCCCCATATACTATCTAATAAAAGTTTTAAACCCTTGATTGCCCCCTAGTTAACCCTTTCACCACTGATCACCGTAGAACTGTTACGGGTGACGCTGGTTAGTTCGTTATTCGTTAATAGTTAGTATTTTTTTATAGTGTCAGGGAACCCGCCGTTTATTACGGAATAAAGGTTTAGCCCCCTGATCGCCCGGCGGTGATATGCGTCGCCCCAGGCAGCGTCAGATTAGCACCAGTACCGCTAACAGCCACGCACGCAGCATATGCCTCCCTTAGTGGTATAGTATCTGAACGGATCAATATCTGATCAGATCTATACTAGCGTCCCCAGCAGTTTAGGGTTCCCAAAAATGCAGTGTTAGCGGGATCAGCCCAGATACCTGCTAGCACCTGCGTTTTGCCCCTCCGCCCAGCCCACCCAAGTGCAGTATCGATCGATCACTGTCACTTACAAAACACTAAACGCATAACTGCAGCGTTTGCAGAGTCAGGCTAAGCCCTGCGATCGCTAACAGTTTTTTTGGTAGCGTTTTGGTGAACTGGCAAGCACCAGGCCCAGGCAGCGTCAGGTTAGTGCCAGTACCGCTAACACCCACGCACGCACCGTACACCTCCCTTAGTGGTATAGTATCTGATCGGATCAATATACGATCCGATCAGATCTATACTAGCATCCCCAGCAGATTAGGGTTCCCAAAAATGCAGTGTTAGGGGGATCAGCCCAGATACCTGTTAGCACCTGCGTTTTGCCCTTCCACCCGGCCCAGCCCAACCCACCCATGTGTAGTATCGATCGATCACTGTTACATACAAAACACTAAACACATAACTGCAGCGTTCACAGAGTCAGGCCTGATCCCTGCGATCGCTAACAGTTTTTTTGGTAGCGTTTTGGTGAACTGGCAAGCACCAGCGGCCTAGAATACCCCCCGGTCGTAGTCAAACCAGCACTGCAGTAACACTTGGTGACGTGGCAACTCCCATAAGTGCAGTTCAAGCTGGTGAGGTGGCAAGCACAAGTAGTGTCCCGCTGCCTCCAAGAAGACAAACACAGGCCCGTCGTGCCCATAATGCCCTTCCTGCTGCATTCGCCAATCCTAATTGGGAACCCACCACTTCTGCAGCGCCCGTACTTCCCCCATTCACATCCCCAACCAAATGCAGTCGGCTGCATGAAAGGCATTTTCTTTATGTCCTCCCGAGTACCCCTACCCAACAAACAAACCCCCCCAAAAAAGATGTTGTGTCTGCAGCAAGCGTGGATATAGGCGTGACACCCGCTATTATTGTCCCTCCTGTCTTGACAATCCTGGTCTTTGCATTGGTGAATGTTTTGAACGCTAAACTAGGCACACTGTCACAGGGTCTCCCAAGATGCCATCGCATTTTGAGAGACCCGAACCTGGAACCGGTTACAGTTATAAAAGTTAGTTACAAAAAAAGTGTAAAAAATTATATATATATATATATATATATATATATATATATATATATATATATATATATATATATATATATATCCTGTCCTGGCAATCCTGGTCTTTGCATTGGTGAATGTTTTGAACGCTACCATACACTAGTTGAGTTTTAGAGTAGGGTACAGCACTGCACAGACTAGGACACACTTTCACAGGGTCTCCCAAGATGCCATCGCATTTTGAGAGACCCAAACCTGGAACCGTTACAGTTTTAAAAGTTAGTTATAAAAAAAAAGTAAAAAAAAAAATACACAAAAAAAATATAAAATAAAAAAACCAAAAATAGTTGTCGTTTTATTGTTCTCTCTCTCTCTATTTTCTCTCTATTGTTCTGCTCTTTTTTACTGTATTCTATTCTGCAATGTTTTATTGTTATTATGTTTTATCATGTTTGCTTTTCAGGTATGCAATTTTTTACACTTTACTGTTTACTGTGTTTTATTGTTAACCATTTTTGTGTCTTCAGGTACGCCATTCACGAGTTTGAGTGGTTATACCAGAATGATGCCTGCAGCTTTAGGTACCATCTTGGTATCATTCTTTTCAGCCAGCGGTCGGCTTTCATGTAAAAGCAATCCTAGCGGCTAATTAGCCTCTAGACTGCTTTTACAAGCAGTGGGAGGGAATACCCCCCCCCCCCACCGTCTTCCGTGTTTTTCTCTGGCTCTCCTGTCTCAACAGGGAACCTGAGAATGCAGCCGGTGATTTAGCCATAGACCATAGAGCTGATCAGAGACCAGAGTGGCTCCAAACATCTCTATGGCCTAAGAAATCGTAAGCTACGAGCATTTGATGACTTAGATTTCGCCGGATGTAAACAGCGCCATTGGGAAAGCATTTTATCACACCCATCTTGGTGTGGTCAGATGCTTTGAGGGCAGAGGAAAGATCTAAGGTCTAATAGACCCCAATTTTTTCAAAAAAGAGTACCTGTCACTACCTATTGCTATCATAGGGGATATTTACATTCCCTGAGATAACAATAAAAATGATTTAAAAAAAAAAAAAAAAGTGAAAGGAACAGTTTAAAAATAAGATAAAAAAGCAAAAAAATAAGAAAAAAAAAAAAAAAGCACCCCTGTCCCCCCCTGCTCTCGCGCTAAGGCGAACGTAAGCGTTGGTTTGGCGTCAAATGTAAATAGCAATTGCACCATGCATGTGAGGTATCACCGTGAAGGTCAGATCGAGGGCAGTAATTTTAGCAGTAGACCTCCTCTGTAAATCTAAAGTGGTAACCTGTAAAGGCTTTTAAAGGCCACTGCACGTTTGTGCGCAATTTTAAAGCATGTCATGTTTGGTATCCATGTACTCGGCCTAAGATCATCTTTTTTATTTCATCAAACATTTGGGCAATATAGTGTGTTTTAGTGCATTAAAATTTTAAAAAAGTGTTTTTTCCCCCAAAAATGCGTTTGAAAAATCGCTGCGCAAATACTGTGTGAAAAAAAAAAAATGAAACACCCACCATTTTAATCTTTAGGGTACTTGCTTTAAAAAAATATATATAATGTTTGGGGGTTCAAAGTAATTTTCTTGCAAAAAAAAATAATTTTTTCATGTAAACAAAAAGTGTCAGAAAGGGCTTTGTCTTCAAGTGGTTAGAAGAGTGGGTGATGTGTGACATAAGCTTCTAAATGTTGTGCATAAACTGCCAGGACAGTTCAAAACCCCCCCCAAATGACCCCATTTTGGAAAGCAGACACCCAAAGCTATTTGCTAAGAGGCATGTCGAGTCCATGGAATATTTTATATTGTGACACAAGTTGCGGGAAAGAGACATTTTTTTTTTTTTTTTTTTGCACAAAGTTGTCACTAAATGATATATTGCTCAAACATGCCATCGGAATATGTGAAATTACACCCCAAGGTGCGTGTCCGGATGTAGAAAGAACAGGACGCGTTACTGAGGAGCTCCGCGATCCTGATCTAATCCACCACCATCCTGTAACCTAACTAACCTGGTGTGCCTCCAAATTTATCCCTGCTACCCTCGGACATCCTCTGCACCAGCCCTTGGGGAAAATTGTGGAGCTCGGCCGGCCGAGTGAGCGTGTACGGGCCGGACCGCCTCCACACAGCAGCAGCCGGCCGCCATCTTGAGGCCTGCACAGGCCTCCAACATCCCCGAGCTAAAGTGCCGCGATTGGAGGAGCGACGGACGGCTGCTCCACCGGCATCGGCAGCGGCGATCCCCCTGGAGGTGTCTGAGGTGGGAGGAGGGCCGGATGACCGCCGGAGGACTAGCCTGCACTGTTCACGGGCGCCGCGGCCGGCTGCCGTTTTGAGGCCTACAGAGCCTCCAGCATCCCCGGGCTCGATTACCGCGATCAGCGGAGCGGGAGGCGGCCGCTACATCCGCATCTGCGGCGGGGGTCCCCGGAAAGCTGTCGATCGGTGTGGAGACCCCGAGGCCGCAGGAGACTCCTACATGGACTGGATCTGAGGCCTGCTACCATCTTCCAGGCCTATGGTGCTTGAGGCATTCCCCACCTACAGGTACTGTGTCCCACTGGTGCTGTGCTGCCTTCCCCAAATTGCCATCCTCGCAGAACTTGTGCCCTGCAGGCCCTGACCCTGTGCATCCTCTACCCTGCCCACTGCGCTCTGGTGCCTGCCTGCTGTCTCTCACCAACCGCACAGCCCTTATCCAGAGCAGAACACACTGCGGATGGGCCCTCCTAAGACCCGTTATTCACTTTAAAAAAAAAACAAGGCTTCTCATACCGCTCCGTCAGTGACCAGGCGCTTGCCGGCGGCAGAAATGGCGGCGAACGCGAAAACAGTTTCGGAGTCAGGGGCTGCGGAGTCCCCCACGGGAGCAGAGATCCTGGCGGCCATTACGGCATGTAAAGAAACCCTAACTGCCAAAATAGACTTCCTAACTGTAGATGTCAGTCTAATCCGCCAAGACATGGATAAATTCCGATCCCGTATCGCTGAGGTGGAGGACAGAGTCTCCACGGTGGAGGATGTGGTCCGGTCAGATTCCAGAGAGGTGAGGGCCCTACAGCTCCAAGTGAAGGCGCTCCAAGAACGAGCCATAGACACCGAGAACCGCCTCCGGCGCAACAACATCCGCATCCTTGGTTTGCCTGAGAGAGCGGAGGGTTCCAAGCCAGCTGAATTCACCGAGCAGTTATTATCCACCCTGTTTAATCTGGGGGATTTGTCGCCCACTTTTGTAGTGGAAAGAGCTCACAGGGTTCCGCCACTTCCTCCAAGACCGGGGGCCTCTCCACGTCCCTTCCTGTTATGCTTGCTGAACTACCGTGATCGAGACCGCATCTTGGCGGCGGCCCGAACCATGCCTGAAATCAAATATGAGAACACCAGGCTATCTTTCTTTCCGGATTTCTCTCAAGAGGTGCAGCAGCGCCGCAAATCTTTTACAGATGTCAGACGTCGACTCCGAGAGAAGGGAATACGTTTTGGCCTTCTATACCCCAGCAGATTGAGGATCACGGATGGCGACAACACCCGCTTCTTCGATACCCCTGAGGCCGCAGCGGCATGGTTAGACACCCGTTAGTGTCATAATGAAAATTGGACCGGTGTTGAATATACGATCTGCTGGGCTCAGATAAGTACTTCAAATTCCTATAATGACCCTCCTTTTACCTCATGTTGACTCCCAGCACAATTCATTATCGGCTACCGCATCTTTCTGCACTGCGGCACCACGTCATCACCCTCACCTGCTACTATACATCTGTTACTGATGGAACTGAAACTAGTTCCTCCTGTTCCGAGGAGCTCCAGTAAATACCATGCAGACTTTTTGTCATTGACTCCTAAACGATGATCCGTCCCTGATTTTTTTTTTTTTCACCTTGACACCCCCCTTCCCCCTCGCTCAGGTTCAGACGAGGACATTTGCCAGTTACGGCGACCCCCCTCACCCTGGTCCAGGACGTGACCATACGAGTCAAGTTCGAAGGGATTCTGGACTGGCACGATAGTGTAGTGCACTGAGTTTTTAGGTTGCCACTACAGTTACAAGGTTTTTTTTGTTTAGGGGTAAAACTATCCCCATCCTTCTCCCTCATTTCGGAAGAGAGATGGGGCATAGTAGGAAAGGCACATTGTGCTTGGGTTTGTTTAAAAATGTTCTAAAGGTTTCTTTTCTTTTTTTCTCTTTTGGTGCACAATATTGGATAAATCTAAATGCTGCTACTACATGGTGTGCTGTGTCAAGGATTTTGCTGTTCATGGTTCACTCTCCCATTCATCCTAGTTGGTTCTCACCTTTTAATGTAGATGGCTAATCCCCGTGCTGATTCCTTTACGGTCTTTTCCTGGAATGTCAGGGGCCTTGGATCAAAATTCAAGCGAGCTCTCCTTTTCCAGTACCTAAAGTCCCACTCTCCCCAACTCATTCTTCTTGAAGAGACCCATCTAATGGGCAGCAAAATCCTGACATTGAAAAAACCGTGGATACAGAGGGCTATACATGCCACATACTCTACGTATGCAAGAGGGGAGTCGATTCTTATACACAAGAACTTCCCCTGTGTGATTGAAGAGGTGAGCACGGACCCACAGGGTAAATTTGTTATTGTTGTATTTACACTTTGGTCTCACAGGTATATTGTCATTAATATGTATATCCGTCCACCTTTCTCACCTGTAATACTATACGCGGTTATGGAAAAGATTGCCCCCTTTTGCCCTGGGAAGATTTTAATTATGGGAGACTTTAATGCTATCATGTCCCCGGATCTAGATAGACCTGCCCCACCAAAGCATCATTGCACAGATCTCTCTGGTTGGGCTCAGGCAGTAGCCCTAGAAGAGATTTGGAGGTGGAAGCACCCTACAACCAGAGCCTATTCGTGTTTCTCAGCATCCCACAAAACTGCATCACGTATAGACCTGGCCTTTTCTAATCCCCCATTGTTGGCGGATGTGCTGGAGGCGTCTTATTTGCCAAGTGGACTGTCTGATCACAGCCCATTGGTGGTGACGCTTCGCTCTCCTGCATCCCGGAGTGCGGCACTGTGGAGACTGGGGGCTCATTGGGTCTCCCATCTGGACCTAGCTGAAAGTATACCCCCCCTGTTAACTGATTTCTAGGAGCGGAACACTGGGTCCTCCTCTCCTGAAATCACTTGGGACGCGTTTAAAGCATATACGAGGGGACAATACATCTCATCTATTGCCCATATTAAAAAGAAACAATTAAAGGAGACCCAACTACTGCAACAGTCGGTGACAAATCATACCTCTACTTATAGCTCGGACCCCACACCATCTCATTTTGACTCACTTATGGCAGCTCAGAGAGAACTGAATCTTCACTTGACAGAGGTTACACGACTTGAAACTCATAGGGGCAGACAAAGAACTTTTGAACAGGGTGACAAAAATGGTCGCCTGCTGGCCCTATTGGCGCAGAATGACCAACCACTCACGCTTGTCTCCCCTCTGCAGACTGCTGATGGAGACATGGTGACTTCACCCTCTGAGGTATTACAAACGTTTACTGCTTTTTACGAAAAGTTATATACCTCCACCCTGCCCTCTGACTTTCAGCCTGTGCGGCTACGGGACCTGTTAGATCCCTTGGCGCTGGGCTGGCTGTCGGATCAGGAGCGTGAGACACTAGTTAGGCCGTTTACGGCCCTAGAAGTTCTAAATGCCATCCAATCCTTCCCAACTGGTAAGGCGCCGGGGCCGGATGGCCTTCCAATTGACTTTTATAAGTCGCATGGAGACCTTCTGGCACCCCTGTTGGCCCAGTTATATAATATATGCCTGAAGGATGGAAAACTACCCGACTCCATGTATCTTGCATATCTGACTTTAATACACAAACCCTCTAAGGACCCAACCTCCTGCGCCTCGTACCGGCCAATTGCATTGCTAAATAACGACTTTAAAATTTTGACCAAACTACTTGCTCTACAACTATATCCCCTATTGCCTTCAGTCATTGATTCGGACCAAACTGGCTTTATGCCCCGTAGATCCACGGATGTCAATCTCAGAAGGTTATATACCAACATACATGCCCAACATCACAACACGGGTTCGAGAACTATAGCCTCACTTGACATAGAAAAGGCTTTTGATACCGTAGAGCGGCCTTTTCTTTGGGAAACATTGCGTAGAATGGGGTTCCCCTTGTTGTTTATTCAATGGCTCCAGGTATTGTACAAATGCCCCACTTCATCGGTAAGACTGGGAGGTGGACTGTCAGCCCCTTTTAGGCTCACCAGAGGAACCCAGCAGGGCTGTCCTCTCTCTCCAGCTTTGTTTGCCTTAGCTATTGAACCAGTGGCGGAGGCGCTCCGTACGTCCCCGCATATTAAAGGTCTTCGTAGTGGCTTGCTGGAGGAGAGGCTGGCCCTGTACGCGGATGACATGCTACTGTTCCTCAATGATGCTGGCCCGTCCTTACAGGGTGTTCTGAACGTGTTAGACACTTTTGCAGGAGTCACCGGGCTAAAGGTCAACTGGTCCAAATCCATACTTTTTCCGATAGACCAGGCAGCCAAAACTACTTCCTCCCCAGACTGTTCACTAAAATGGGTGGAAACTTTCAAGTACCTGGGGGTCCATATATCCACACAAGCATCAGATTTCATCTCGCTTAACCTTACCCCTATACTCTTGGACACTAAGACAAAACTTAAAACGTGGAGTAATTTACCTCTGTCGGTCTGGGGACGAGTAAATCTCCTTAAAATGAAAATTATCCCCAAATTCACGTATTTGTTCCGCCACTCCCCTCAGTGGATACCTAAATCATTTTTTAATACAATGAATCAATTGTTCTCATCCTTTATCTGGGGCTCCTCGCCACCCAGGTATCGGCTGTCGACTTTGATGCGGCTGACAACGCAGGGTGGTATGGCATTTCCTGATTGCTACAAATATTTTCTGGCTACCCAACTGGTGACGGTGGCCTGGTGGCTGCACCCTGACAAAACTAACTCTTCCACAGCCCTAGAGGCCACGATAGTGGGCTCTTTTGAAGCTTTGCAATTCCTGATATTCAGAGGCCCTCGGGCCCCATATCATATGCATACCACCCTGCGGGCTTGGGGGGCAGGTCTAAATATAGAAAAATACAAATCAACCGAGATCTCTCCTAACACCCCGATCTGGCTGAACCCTACTTTGCCACACATTTACAAACTTTCAGACCCCTTTGCATGGACTAAATATGGTACAAAAATTATCTCTCACATAGTGTCACAAATGTCATTATCTCCCCTTTCACACCTTACGTCCATGTATAACATACCTCATCATTACCAATTTCACTATCTCCAGTTGTCACATGCTTTTGCTGCGCAGTTTCCACGCGCTTCCTGCATCGTTGTCCAGTCGGGACTGGAGAAGACACTTAGAACTAAATGTACAGAGAAACCTACCTCACAGCTTTATGAGCATTTGGTCTATGTGTCTCTCCCACCTTTAGACAAGCTCTGGTCTCGCTGGCAGCTTGATATACCCTCGCTGGACAATGATGATTGGGATGATGTTTGGGATTTCCCTTTCCGCTCCTTAGTTTCTATGCGGGATAGGCTGATCCAATTTAAAATAGTGCATAGAGCGTACTTTACTCCACATAGACTCCATAAAATGAACCCTACATGTCCATCGGAGTGTTGGAGATGTGGAATCTCCCCAGGAGATTTCTCTCATATTTTCTGGCATTGCCCTAAAATTCAGCAATATTGGAGTGAGGTACTCGACATGGTAAATAGAGTTGCATCAACTACACTACCACATGCCATGGAAGTCTGTCTATTGGGGTTAATTGAAACACTTGTACCAACAATGGCAAAACGCACATTGGTAGGGTTATTGCTATTCTATGCCCGGAAAAACATTGCCATGCAATGGAAGAAGCCCACCCCCCCTTCATTGACACAATGGAAAAGTCTGGTCAATAATAACCTTCCTTTATATAAAGACACATACTTCAATAGAGGGTGCCCGCTGAAGTACGATAGAGTCTGGCGCACATGGTTAAAGGATGTGGAAACAGCTGGTTGAGTCTTCAATAATATGATGGGGGTTGCGGGGGGGGGGGGGGGGGGGGGGGGAGTAGTGAGAACTTATTGGCTACGATTGGAGAGAGGACTCTCAAGTGACCTCTAAATAGATACAAAAAGAAGCGAGCCATAGGTTAACTCATCATGTGATAAATAACACAAATTATAATATCTTGTCATGTGATGTGTGGGATACTTTATATAGGCACCACTTTTTTTTTTTTTTCCCTTTTCTTTAGTTTTTAAGTTGTACATGTATTGTTTGTCTTGAAAATGCAATAAAAAAAAAAGAAAAAAAAAATAAGAAATGACACCCCAAAATACATTCTGTTGCTTCTCCTGAGTACGGGGATACCACATGTGTGAGACTTTTTGGGAGCCTAGCTGCGTACGGGACCCCGAAAACCAAGCACCGCCTTCAGGCTTTCTAAGGGCGTAAATTTTTTATTTACTCTTCACTGCCTATCACAGTTTCGGAGGCAATGGAATGCCTAGGTGGCACAACCCCCCCCCCCCCCCCCCCCCAAATGACCCTATTTTGGAAAGTAGACACCCCAAGCTATTTGCTGAGAGGCATAGTGAGTATTTTGCAAACCTCACTCTTTGTCACAAAGTTTTGAAAATTGAAAAAAGAAAAAAAAAAATGTTTTTTCTTGTCTTTCTTCATTTTCAAAAACAAATGAGAGCTGCAAAATACTCACCATGTCTCTCAGCAAATAGCAAAATGGAAGATTACTTTCCAAAATGGGGTCATTTGGGGGGGGGGGGGTTGTGCCATCTGGGCATTTTATGGCCTTCAAAACTGTGACAGGTAGTGAGGAGTGAAATCAAAAATTTACGCCCTTAGAAATCCTGAAGGTGGTGATTGGTTTTCGGGGACCCGTACGCGGCTAGGCTCCCAAAAAGTCCTACACATGTGGTATCCCCATACTCAGGAGAAGCAGCTGAATGTATTTTGGGGTGCAATTCCACATATGCCCATGGCCTGTGTGAGCAATATATCATTTAGTGACAACTTTTTGTAATTTTTTTTTTTGTCATTATTCAATCACTTGGGACAAAAAAAATTAATATTCAACATGCCTCTCAGCAATTTCCTTGGGGTGTCTACTTTCCAAAATGGGGTCATTTGGGGGGGGGGTTGTACTGCCCTGCCATTTTAGCACCTCAAGAAATGAGTCAAACTAAAAGCTGTGTAAATTCCAGAAAATGTACCCTAGCTTGTAGACGCTATAACTTTTGCGCAAACCAATAAATATACACTTATTGACATTTTTTTTTACCAAAGACATGTGGCCGAATATATTTTGGCCTAAATGTATGACTAAAATTGAATTTATTGGATTTTTTTTTTTATAACAAAAAGTAGAAAATATCATTTTTTTTTCAAAATTTTCGGTCTTTTTCCGTTTATAGCACAAAAAATAAAAACGGCAGAGGTGATCAAATACCATCAAAAGAATGCTCTATTTGTGGGAAGAAAAGGACGCAAATTTTGTTTGGGTACAGCATTGCATGACCGCACAATTAGCAGTTAAAACGACGCAGTGCCAAATTCTAAAAAGTGCTCTGGTCAGGAAGGGGGTAAATCCTTCCGGGGCTGAAGTGGTTAACCAATAGTTTGTGTATTTGACCATTTCCCCCCACAGCGATTTCCCCCCACAGTGGATCTGCTAAACATAGCTGATTTGATCCGTCTGTCAGGGCTGGGCTCAGCCCTTCCTTCTCTGAGCTGGCTGCTCAGCTGTCGGCTAATTGCCAGCTCCTATCTCTCCACAGTGACTCACCTGTTGATATCCTGCTCGTCAGTCCTGCTTACTTAAGCCGTCCAGCCCAGATGATCTCTGCCTTCGCCTTGGTCAACATCACAGAGACTTTCTCCTGCGCTCCTGTTAAAGACTTGCTTGGCTGACATTCCTTCTGGCTCCAGATCCTCCTTGCTGTTCCACTACACCGATTCCTGACTTCCTGGCTTGTCTGACTATCCGTTCCGGTTACCGAACTTTGGCTATGTTTTGACTATGTTTGTTCTCTCTACTTTATTAAACAAGAGTGATTTAAATGTACTTCTGTCTTGGTCCGATTCATGGTTTCTGACACCGTTGCAGGCTACACTACTTAGCCTCAAACTAATCCGGCATTTTTTTTGTATGTTCACTGACTTGGGTTCAATATCTAGCTTTTCAGCCTAGACGTGAAGCTTCCCGAAACCCACACAGTAAGAAGCATCAACTAAGACATCATAGCAACAGAACAACAACAGGTCTGCTCTCCTACGCAACTACCAAGTGCCTATACCCTCAACCAGTGATGACACTCAACATCCTTTCTATAAATGCAAATGGGCTTAACTACCCTGCAAAAAACACTCTGTGGAAAACTGCCTAATCCAACAACTGACATTTTGTGTGTTCAAGAAACACATTTCTCATCTACCACACCGCCAAAATGTTCCAAACATTATCCATACATCTTTCAAGCATCCTTTTACTCTAAGAAATGAGGAGTCCTAATTGATGTGAGACACAATAGCCTTTCAAACGCAAACAATCTTAGACCCAAACGGTCATTATAGTATACTGATCTGCACAATCAACGGCTCATATACCCTAATCAACATATACTCTAACAGCAACCAAATGTGTTTCCTCAAGAAGCTCATGCGAACCATCAAATCCATACAAAAAGGATATACGTTAATCTGCAGACACTAACCTAATCTCAGATGTCCACATATACGCTTCCAATGCATCCAAGAGACGGGAATCCCCTTTGAAACAATTCATATTTGATCAAGACCTATTTGATATATGGCGCTGCCATACTTGCATGACAAGTCATGTTTCCACTATTGCGACCCCAAAGTTGAGCTATTTAAAGTGTGACTGATGTGACTGAGTGCAGCTTTCATCCAACTTTACACTCTTTGGATCAAAGTCACATCAAAAGTCGCATCAAGGTAGTGCAGGTACCTTTTTCAAAGTCGCTGGTTTTCAAAGTCGTATAGATGGGAATGGGTGCCATTGAAATCAATGGGCTATGACTTGTCATGCGACTGAGCCACATGACAAGTCGCACTAGTGGAAACGTAGCCTTAATGTGGTTACCTCTACTTTGGGATTATTGTAGACTGTAAGATGAGACCCCAGAGCACTTCCAGCTACACTGATACTTCCCCCTGTGTCCAGATCACTTCTCCTGTGGTAGTCTTCATTTAAAGCCCAGCACAACTATCCTGTATATGTGCACTTCACCTCCCCCCGTATTTCTTAATTTTCTCATGAATTAGGATGTACAATGAGAGAACACTGGGCAGGAACCTATGATAAGCACCTCCCATCCTGTATACGCCCACTGGCCACACAGGAACAGTGCCCCTCCTTGGAAGTGATGTCACTAACTTTCAGTAACCACATCCACTGACTGGTTTTACACTCAAAAGGAAGTAGAATTGAAGTCATGTGACGGCACTGGATACTGCAAAAATAAAGGTAGAAAAACAGTTTTTTTTTTTTCCATTTTGAGGCATAAGGCTGAACTTGGCTCACATTAATGATTGCAGGGTGAGAATTTAAGTGTTAGGGTGGACTTCCACTTTAAGCCTAGGTTCAAACTGATTGCGGAAATTAAATTGTGTGAGTTCAGCTGAACTCGCACAATTTCATTCCCATAGGTCAGTCCCGACTTCGGGGGCGATTTCAGAGACACTTGTGTCTCTCATCCTCAGAGAAGAGCTCAGAACTCTACTCATACATTCCTTCAAAAAATACAGCGCAAATTAAAGGCTACAGCCTATTCCACCTCCAACAAGTCAGGAAAGGCCCTAGCTCAACGCCTTAAAGGCTACCAGGCCAAAGCCAAAATAGCATATTTGCTTCACCCTCACACCAAAGAAAAGAAATCCCCAAGCTACAGTATTGCAGATGCCTTCAGTGCATACTATAGCGACCTATACACCATTAACCTAGACCCTCTGACACATCAAACTTCCACTGAGGATATTGATACCTTTCTAAACCACATCAAACTACCAACTCTATATGAAAAACAAATAAAATCCCTAAACAAGCCATTTACAGCCACTGAGCTCCAATTGGCAATCAATTTCCTCCCCATAGGAAAAGCCCCTGAACCAGATGGGCTCACCAGTGAATATTACAAGCAATTCTCCCACTTACTAACCCCTCTGTATTCAATGACGCTACCTCCTCTGCTTCATTTCCTTCCAAAATGCTACAAGCAAGGATAATACTCACAGGATGATAAAACCAGGAAAAGAACCAAACACCCACTCAAATTTCAAATCGATCTCCTTATTAAACCTAGACCTAAAAATCTATGCAAAAACTATAGCCAATCGACTGTATGACATTCCCCTAACCTTGATCCACTTATAGACATTGAGTCTAGTGGAACGCCTTCTCTGCTTCTATCATTAGATGCCGAGAAGACGTTCAATAGGATTCACTGCACCTATCTCCATAGAGTCCTCATCAGATTTGGTATCAGTGGTAGAATACTCCAGGCAATCTTGGCCCTCTACACAAACCCCTAAGTGAAAGTTTACTATGCAGAAATGCTATCCCAACCATTCCACATAATGGCACACAAGGGTGCCCATTATTTCCTTTAATATTTAATCTACTCATGGAACCACTATCAGAACACATCAGAACTATCCTTAAGAGCTCTGGCTTCACAATAGATAGAACCACACAAAATTAGTTTATTTGCTAATATGCCATCTTCATGGTCACAAACCCGAACACCTCCCTGACAGAAATACAAACCACCCTCAAATGGTTCAGTAGAATATCTTATTACAACGTGAACGAAAAAGTCACTCATACTTGAATTAGGTCTAGTTGCCACAATGAGGAACCTACTACAAATCCAACTTCCATTCACCAGGGGTGAGAACAACATACCATACTTAGGCATCCAGCTCACGAAAACATTGAAAGGCCTTTTACAAACTAATTACAAAGTGTTCTCCAATAAACAAAACAAAATATCCTGGTCTGGGAGATTAGCAGCTTTCAAGATGATTCATTTACCACAAATACTTTACCTTTTTAGAACCCTACCTATACCCATCCTCTACGCATACTTCAAATCCCTGCAAACAATGCCTAATACATTTACAGTGGGGATAGAAAGTATTCAGACCCCCTTCACTCTTTGTTATATTGAAGCCATTTGCTAAAATCATTTAAGTTAATTTTTTTCCTCAATGTATACACAGCACCCCATATTGACAGAAAAACACAGAATTGTTGTCATTTTTGCAGATTAAAAAAGAAAAACTGAAATATCACATGGTCCTAAGTATTCAGACCCTTTGCTGTGACACATATATTTAAAATCAGGTGCTGTCCATTTCTTCTGATCATCCTTGAGATGGTTCTACACCTTCATTTGAGTCCAGCTGTGTTTAACTAGAAAATGCATTTCCTGGGGAAAATGCGTGGAAATGCAGAATAGCTGAATTGCTAAAACGGCCCCCATCAAAACTGCCCCATCAGAATTGCCCCATCAAAACTGCCCCATAATATTGCCACCATTAAAACTGCCCCATCATATTGCCACCATCAAAACTGCCCCATCATATTGCCACCATCAAAACTGCCCAATCATATTGCCACCATCAAAACTGCCCCCATCAAAATTGTCCCCATCATATTGCCACCATCAAAACTGCCACCATCAAAACTGCCCCATCAAAACTGCCCCATCAAAACTGCCCCATCAAAACTGCCCCATCAAAACTGCCCCATCAAAACTGCCCCATCAAAACTGCCCCATCAAAACTGCCCCATCATATTCCTCTATTATAAATCAGTACATGGTGTGTCTGTCCCCTCCCCCGGACTCTGTAATCAGAGCTGAGATGCTCCAGCCACCTCCCCCACTGCCCAACACTGTGTATAACAGAAGCTTTGGTAACCATGGCAACAAAAGCAGCACACTACACTGTGTTTAATAGCTAAAATTTCCTGAAATGACCACTAAACAAACAGCTTTTTCACTAAAACTGTAAAAGATATCAAACTGAAAAGATATAGCCAGATAGCTGAATATTTTGTAGGTGAAAGTATGAAGGAGCTGAAACTTTTGGGAGCGGAAGAAGATTTGAAGCATGCTCTCATTGACTTCAATGGTAAAAAAAAGTGTTAAAAAGCTTATTTTAAAAAGTATAAATAGTAGAAAAAAAGCTTAAGCATTCCCACTAATAAATAAAATGAACAACAATAGTGGGACTGCTAAAGCAGTCCCACTAATTATACTAATTGGACTTGATTAGGAAAGCCACACACCCGTCTATATAAGACCTTACAGCTCACAGTGCATGTCAGAGCAAATGAGAATCATGAGGTCAAAGGAACTGCCTGAAGAGCTCAGAGACAGAATTGTGGCAAGGCACAGATCTGGCCACGGTTACAAAAACATTTCTGCTGCACTTAAGGTTCCTAAGAGCACGGTGGCCTCCATAATTCTTAAATGGAAGACGTTTGGGACAACCAGAACTCTTCCTAGAGTTGGCCGTCCGGTAAAACTGAGCTATTGGGGGAGAAGAGCCTTGGTGAGAGAGTTAAAGAAGAACCCAAAGATCACTGTGGCTGAGCTCCAGAAATGCAGTTTGGAGATGGGAGAAAGTTGTAGAAAGTCAACCATCACTGCAGCCCTCCACCAGTTGGGGCTTTATGGCAGAGTGGCCCGACAGAAGCCTCTCAAGACACATGAAAGCCCACATGGAGTTTGATAAAAAAACACCTTAAGGACTCCAAGATGGTGAGAAATAAGATTCTCTGGTCTGATGAGACCAAGATAGAACTTTTTGGCCTTAATTCTAAGCTGTATGTGTGGAGAAAACCAGGCACTGCTCATCACCTGTCCAATACAGTCCCAAAAGTGAAGCATGGTGGTGGCAGCAGCATCATGCTGTGGGGGTGTTTTTCAGCTGCAGGGACAGGATGACTGGTTGCAATCGAGGGAAAGATGAATGCGACCAAGTACAGGAATATCCTGGATGAAAACCTTCTCCAAAGTGCTCAGGACCTCAGACTGGGCCGAAGGTTTACCTTCCAACAAGACAATGACCCCAAGCACCATTCTGTACACTCTAAGAAAAATACTAATAAAAAATATGGGCAAAAGGAAAAAAAAAAAAAAAAGAAGAAAAAAAAGAGGAAGAGGAGAAGAGAAATTAAAGGGAAAATAATACCGTCCATTCAGAAGCTCCCCACCGACCACATATCCAATAGCCATTAAAAACCAGGTACTTGTAAATAAGTAAGCCAAGGCTTCCATACCTTATCAAAAAGTATTTGTTTATCCTGCAGAACACTCACATTTTTTTTCATTAAGCATAATCCATAGTTACATAGTCAGTAAGGTTGGGATAAAAAAAAAAAAAAAAAACAGCAGTCCATCCAATTCAACCTGAGGTGTGTACTTGTGTTTATGTCAATAGTACATCGTATATCCTTGTATGTTTTGATCGTTAAGGTGCCTATCTAATATTTTTTATACCACTGACGCTCCCTGCTGGTACCACTGCTTGTGGACAATTCCACATCCATACCGCTCTGACAGTAAAGAACCCTCAACGCAGTTTAAGGCTAAACCGATTATCTTCCAATTTCAGTGAATGGCAGCTTGTCTTTTTAAATTCCCTTTTACTGAAAAGTTTTTCCACTATGCTAGGGTCACCAGTACAGTATTTGTACATCGCTATCATATCCCCTCTCAAGCTTTTTCTCTCCAGAGAGATTAAGTTCAATGCTTGTAGTCTTTCCCCATAGCGGACATCCTCTAGTCCCTTTATTAGCTTTGTTGCGCTTCTCTGGACTCTCTCCAGTTCCAGCACACCCTTCTTGAGGGCTGGTGCTCAGAACTGGACTGCATACTCAAGATGCGGCCGGACCAGAGTTTTGTAGAGTGGGAGAATTATTTTATCTCTGCAGTGAATCCCCTTTCTTAATGCATGCCAATATTCTGTTAGCTTTGCTTGAAGCAGCTTGGTGAGCCTGTCATCTACTAGGACCCCCAGGTCCCTTTCCATCCTAGATTCCCCCAGAGGTTCTGCCACTAGCGAGTACCTTGCATTTGTATTTTTAGCACCCAAATGCATTACTTTACATTTTTCAACATTAAACCTAATTTCCAGTGTAGTTGTCCACCCCATTATTTTATTTACTCTGCATAAGCAGAATGGACATGGACCAGTCATCAGCCTGCTCAGTGCACAGATTGCCCTGCTGAGCAGGTGGACTCCAAAGGAGCCTGCCCCATGTGGAAGGGACCTTACAGGGAAGCTGGATGCACTTAACTTTCAGAGCCAGTCTGCTGCATGTGCATTAGTGGGCTATTTTTCTGAGCCCAAGCTGGTGCTGTATTCTAACTTGCCACTTGCCTACTGGGCACTTATACCTCCTTCCTGCCCAGACCAATTTTCACCTTTCAGTGCTCTCACACTGTGAATGACAATTACTTAGTCATGCAACACTTTTTTTCACACAAGCTTTATTTTGACGCTACTTAATCAGCAATGATTTTTTATTCTTTGTGCTTTAAATGAAAAACAAACAAATTTTTGTTATAACATTTTGCAAACGAGTAATTTTTCTTCATAAAATTCTGTTAAAATTTATACTGCTACACTTTGTTGGTAAAAAATAATCCAAATACATGTATAATATTTGGTCTACAAGCTATGGTACCAATCAGTGAACATTTTCACACCTGATGTACCGATGGCCTATCTCATTTCTTGAGACACTACTAATGCCCTGTACACACAGTCGGACTTTCCGATGGAAAATGTGCGACCGGAGCTTGTTGTCGGAAATTTCGATCATGTGTGGGCTTCATCTGACTTTTTCCGTCGGAATTTCTGACACAAAATTTGAGAGCAGGCTATAAAATTTTTCAACAACAAAATCCGATCGGTTACATTCCGATCGTGTGTACACAAATCTGATGCACAAAGTGCCATGCATGCTCAGAATAAATTAAGAGACGAAAGCTATTGGCTATTGCCCCGTTTATAGTCCTGGCGTACGTGTTTTATGTCACCGCGTTCAGAACGTTTGGATTTTCTGACAACTTTGTGCGGCCGTGTCTATGCAAGACAAGTTTGAGCCAACATCCGTTGAAAAAAATTAATGGATTTTCAAGTTCATGAAACACACCTCCACAATTACCTCAAAACAGGTAATTTGTGTTCCTGTCCACCCATGGTCTTGCTTAGGTACATTTACAAGGTCTTCCCATTGCGTAAATCACTGAGAATTACTTCAAAAATGAGTAACAAGATGGTATCTAACTGTACCAATTGTCCAAATTCTCATCTAACCATTTGGCTCTCTGCTGGAGAGGATGTGGACAGTTCGGTAATCTATACCATATTTTTTAAAGCTGCAAAACCCCCACTAGTTTTTGGAGAGAGATATTTAAATTACTATCTGATATAACTGGATTTTTGATAAAGCCCAGTCAAGCTTTAGTCATTCTAAATTTACTAATAGATTAAATCCCGTCCACATCATTCTGAACAGTGTTTGCCCACGTTTTTCTAACAGCAAGAACAACCATAACTAGGCATTGGAAGATGCCCCAAGCTCCCAATAAATCTGAGGCCTTAATGAAGCTGAATTATTCATATGAAAGATCCTCATCTATCAGGACAGGTAAATGGGAATTGTTTGACAACTCATGGAAACCATGGATGGATTGGTGTAGTCAATGAGTTATTGTTTAGTTCTTGCTCTAGTAACGTATTGTCAAGAATACTCGATACAGTCTTCCCTTATAAATCTGTATTGTTAGTAGAATGTTACCCATTGCCCTATGTGGCAATAATGTTGCATATGGATATCCCTGACCAGAAAACACAATGTATTTTTTTTCCTTCTGTTCCTTTGTTTTGTTGAAAACATAAAATTCAACAAAAAACTAATTATAAAAAGTGGCACAATCCTGAAAGAAAATCCATCTTCTTGAGGGCGCTGAAGCGTAGGTTTCCGTTTTCGGAGGATTTGGCATCTGTTTGGAACAAGAATCCAAAGCTGGACGCAACGTTTTCCCAGGTGTCCAGGCAGACTGACCAGGTTTTTGAGGACTTTATCAGATTCAATGGACAAGAGGATGGACGCTCTTTTAAAAAAGACCTAGGATAAAAGTGCGCATGCGCGCGGCACCGGAGCAGGTCATGCAGTAACCGTGCTCCGCAAGCCCTGACCTGAAAGAAGCTAAAATCAGCCAGAAGGGACGCCCGGATCGCCACCGAACAGTCGATCCATATCCCGGGAACGGACCATGAGGCGGGGGGCAGCGGGGAGTTCAAAAAAAGGGAAAAAACAGCCACAACAGTCCCGCTCCACACGTGCCCAGCAGCAGTCTCCTCAGACTAAGATGGCAGCGGGGAGGCAGAGGGGAGCTTACAGAGGTGGATTCAGCACGGACAGGCAGGCACCAGAGTCCAGTAAGATGCAGGGGACAGAGGAAGAAGAGTGGGGTAGCCCCCAGTCCCAGCAATATTCCCCTCAGACAGCACCTCCACTACACCAGATGGACCAGGAGAAAATAGGCGCCCAAACACAGCAGCTAAGGCCTCCTCTCACTCAGATGGCGCCACAGCAATCAACCCTCTCACATCCAGATGTATCCATGGATGGATTGGGACGGGACCCCTTCTCATCCCAGTCCCAGGAAGAACCCCTGACCTCCCAAGAAGCCTGTTTGAACATGTTCCCCCTGTCTGTCACCCCAGACAGAGCGGTGCTGTTTAATAATTCTCCTGCCTCATCCACAGACAAATGGCAGAACTAGCAGAGATAGCATTGAGCCAAAATAGCTCAATACAGCCTCAAACATCTGTGCCTACTGCTTATTCAGGAGATGCTGTCCTGCTTGCTAGATTCTCTGCTCTCCTTCAACAGGAACTTTCCAAAGCTTGCACAATTACTACTGGGATAAAAGATGACTTTCAAACCATAGGAGAGAGGTTAGACACCATAGAATCCAAAATGGATGGTACCGTAAAAAGAGTTAACCAAAATACCAGAATGTTATCATCACTACAAGACCAATTGGATCAAGCTAATACGAAGATTGAGGACCTGGAAAATAGGTCAAGAAGATATAATTTTTGCGTGCGAGGTCTTCCCGAGTCAATAAATGATCTGGAGGATGTTATTCATACTTTGATGAAGGATCTAATACCCGATATTGCTACTCATCAGCTGGAATTAGATAGAGTTCACAGAGCTCTCACAGCTCCTAGACCAGACGGTCTGCCCCGTGATGTGATAGTCAAACCACACTTTTATCGGGTTAAAGAGAAAATAATGCTGGAAGCAAGAAACAAAGGAGATATTTCGTTACAAGGAAATAAAATCCAGATCTTCGCAGACATATCACAGGCGACGATCCAGAAGAGAAGACAACTGAAACCTCTGCTGACACACTTGATTAATCATCAGATCAAATATCGCTGGTCTTTTCCATTCAGACTGTCCTTTACTTACAGAGGGAAGTCGCATTCATTCGCTAGTTCCCAGTCTGGAGAGGAGTTACTTCTAGAATTGGGAATAATAGAGACTCACATCATCCTGATTCCCCAAATAATGATGGTCGTCTGGTCTCACCCCTATGGTCTCAACAGAGAAGGTCTAATTCAAGGAAATCGCAGCCTTTCACCTGAATGCTTAACAGAGACCTTCATAGGTCATTACCCACACTGCTCAGGCAAACCTTGCCAAGATTTGGACAAAACCTACTGAAGAATACTTACCTGTTGAGAATAGACTGCCTTAATGCCTAATAAGGCGAACACTGCGCTAGAGCGTCTGCCCACTATTTTTGACATGCTACGCTCCTTTCCCTGCCCCCCTTGTTTATTTTTTTGACCCTGCTCTTCATTTTGGAATTTCCCTTCCCCCCCCCCCATTTTTTCTTTAAGTCCCTTTCAGTCACAGCACGAGGAAGGTCAGGGCAGTAACGCATGCCACTTGTGGTGAACTTGCCTCTACTCCACGAGTGGAGGCAACTTTACAACATAATGGGGTTGAATATCCCCAGGTTCGTACTGTTAAACAGTGCGATGGTTATTTTTTACTTTTACAATCACTGTTGAATTGTTATTGTTCTAGTTTAAAGAACAAAATGCAATATATATCTAACCCTATCTATTTTCTTTTTTTCCTTCTAACTTCTTTCTCTCTTAATGCACTCCTGAAACAGAAATGGGTTCCTTATACACATCTGAGAAGACCTCTAAAACGTAAGTACAGTTTACCGAACACTTATGACCAGTAGATCCTCCACTAAATACACCGTATTAACACATAATATACAGGGATTGAATTCCCCTGTTAAACGAACTAAGGCCTTCCAACAATACCATAAAATGGGAATTGATGTTTTATTACTTCAATAGACGCATTTCTCGAAAACGTCTGCCCCCTAAATATTTGCATGCACGATACTCCACGTTCTTTCTATCAAATGGACCGGACAAAAAACGGGGAGTAGCAATCTGCATAGCAAAAAATGTACGATTTTCACCCACTAACATTATTCGGGACAAGGAAGGGCGTTATATCATGGCTAAGGGGAAAATACATGACAAGGTGGTTACATTACTCTCTTACTATGCCCCCAACACAGGACAAAAACAGTTTTTGCGCACAATGTTAACAACTATAATGCCTCATGTGGAGGGACACGTGATATTGGGAGGAGATAGCAATACCTCATTAGATCAAATTTTAGACAAATCTAACCCAGGAAAAACTATCCTAAAACATACTCCAAAACAAAGCGGAGAGATTGCCCGCCTGCTCCATAGCTATGATTTGATTGACATATGGAGAAATGCCCACCCCACGTCCAGAGACTATACATTCTATTCCCATGTACACAAAACATACTCCCGAATAGATCATCTATTTACACTTTCCTCGCTACTTTCGTTTGTTTCATCTACCAAAATCATTCCCATGGCTTGGTCAAAATCACAACCGTCGTCGTGGCGATTAAACGAATCCTTATTGAATGATCCCATTAATGCGAAGGAAATAGAGCTAGATCTTAAAGAGTATTTTCGGGACAACCTTCCCTCATCCCCTTCCCCGATTATAACGTGGGCGGCACATAAAGCCACCATCCGAGGTAAGCTGATTCAGCTAGCCTCTAGAGCGAAACGGGAGCGCGAACACACGATAAAACAACAAACTGAGGAACTACAACGTCTCACGCAGGAACACAAGACAAATCAGTCTATTGATCTCAGAGATCAGATTGATACGGCTCGTACAGCCCTTAATTTGAGCCTTACCACAAAAGCAGAAAAAAGCATAAGATGGTCCAGACATAGATACTATACTATGGGAGATAAACCTAATAAACTCTTAGCTAGGAAACTAACTCCTAGACCATTCACACCAGCCCTACCTAAATTACGATTACAAAATGGTCAGACTACACAGAACCCACAGCTAATACTGCAGGAATTTTATACTTTCTATTCTAAATTGTACGATGCCCCTACACCTCTTCATAAAACCAAAGCTGAGGAGTTCCTTAGCGACATCACATTGCCCACACTAGATCAGGACCACACAGAACTAATGGAGGCGGAGTTCACAGCAGGGGAAGTTGCCACAGCTATTAAACACAAACCCTTCCAAAGCACCAGGTCCAGATGGTTTTTCTGGACATTACTACCGTAAATACACAGAAGTATTGGTTCCCCATTTATGCTCCTTTTTTAACGAAGAAAAGGAAACCCACTTCCAACATATTAAAACAATGCCTACATTCATATAATACCTAAACCAAATAAGGATCATGGAGATTGCGCAAAATACCGCCCAATTTCACTAATTAATTTAGATTTGAAGATAATGACAAAAATATTGGCCACACGCATGAATTAGTTTATATCAAAATATATTCACCCAGACCAGGTGGGATTCGTCCCCAATCGACAGGCCCCAGACCAGACGAATTATTGATATAATATCTGCATTGAACTCAGGATGGGATGGGAGGGGTCGGAGAGGAGCGCTTTTGATCTCTCTGGACTTACACAAGGCCTTTGATTCCCTGTCATGGGACTATCTATTTTTCACTGAAACGCTATGGGTTTGGCCCAAATTTCTTGAGGACACTAGAAAATATTTATAGAACTCCCACAGCACATCTAGTTGTCAAGGGTTTTTGGTCTCAACCTACAGACATATGCAGGGGAACCAGGCAGGGATGTCCATTATCCCCCTTATTGTTCATTTTGGCATTAGAACCATTAGCTATTAAGATACGAGCCCATCCAGATATACAAGGAGTTAATTGTGGTGACAGGGAACATAAGTGCGCGTTATTCGCAGATGATCTGTTGCTGCTCCTCTCCTCCCCAATTACCACGCTACCCACTTTGCACATGTTACTAAAACAATTTACTTTAATCACAGGCCTAAAAGTAAACCACTTGAAATCCCAAGCCCTTAATGTGCTATTACCAACACATATAATCCGTGCCTTACGAAACTCATACAAATTTAAGTGGCACTAGCCACATTATACAAATACAATTATCCCCCACTGTTCAAAAAATTATTGGAGGATCTCAAACGATGGTCAAACAATCCTCCATCCTGGTTCGGTCGACTGTACTCAGTTAAAATGACTATTCTACCGAAAGTAATATACTTGTTTAGGACTCTTCCCATAGCAATAGATAGAGCAGACCTGGCGAGATTCCGGAATAAACTTCTGGAGTTTATCTGGGGGAATAAAAGGCCCAGGGTGAATAGACGAACATTATATTCTCCTAAATTAAAAGGTGGTCTGGGAGTACCAGACCTGATAAAATATTATCATGCAGTGCAATTATCTCAGTTAGTTCGCTTCCATACCCGACAATCAAATCCACTTTGGATGACAATGGAAACAGCCTTATTTCCAAATAAGGAGATTAGTCACCTAATGTGAATGAAAACGAAGGATAGACCGACAATAATGTGTCCGACTTTATCCTTTTCATTAAACTTGTGGGATAGACTGGCTACTACCTACAATTTTAAATCTCCACATGTCCCATTGGCTCCAATATTAGATAATCCTATATTCACCCCGGGCCTCCGCCCCCATGAATTTAAATGGTGGACCAACAAGGGATTGCTACGGATAGCCGATCTATGCGACCATAGAGGGGTTATGTCGAAACAGGTTCTGCAAGAAAAGTACCAATTACCAAATTCAGAAATATACCGCTATATACCGCCCAGATAGCGCACTTCTTAACTACATTGAACCGTATCTCAGATTTAACTAAATCCACCCAAATGGAAAATTTTTGCAGAACCATAGACAAACACTCGGGTCATATTTCATTGATATATAGTATCTTAACATCAACCTCTCAGAAATTGTTTTACATGCAAAAATGGGAACAAGATATAGATATTAGTCTAACAGTTGAAGACTGGAACAAACTGTCTCTGCAGGCATCCAAATCATATATTAATACTTCCTTGATAGAAGCAAACTATAAAGTCCTGATGAGATGGTATTTGGTCCCAGCGAGAGTGGCAGCGTTTGTTCCAGGGGCCTCCCCACAGTGTTTTAGGGGATGCAACACTGAAGGCACCATGGTACACACTTGGTGGACTTGCCCAAAAGTGCGTAGATTTTGGATCCGCACATACAACTTTATCTACTCATTAACCCAAGTGAACCTTATCAAGTCACCCTCACAGGCACTGTTGGGACGCCCAGTAGAAGGAACATCGAAACACATGCGGAAACTCATAACCTTTATATTTGTAGCAGCAAGGATAGCGATAGCTAAATCTTGGAAGTCTTCAACGATCCCCTTTCATCTCATAAAATCTAAACTGTCTTGGATCATGGTTAATGAACGTCTTTCTGCTATCTTAAATGACAAAATGACTTTGTTCGAAAGAATATGGGACCCTTGGATAAAATACATCTCGAATACATAAAGCGATGGGAATATTAGGAATCCCTCGCTCCAAGACAGGAGTGCACCTCTCTCACCTTCTTCTACCCTCTACTTTTCACTTTCTTATTTCTTTCTTCCTCTTTTCCTTACTATATAAAATAACCCTCGAAGATTACAGGGTTAATCGAGGCCCTAGGGCTGATCTTGGAGTTAAATTAGAAGGTTGCAACAGGTAGGAGTCGGGGAGTGAGATCCTCCCCCTGCGACTCCCCATGCTATACATGAAACACATTAAGGAATTAATAACAATATGTGCTTAGGTGTTGTGTAACCTTCCTATTTCTTTCTTTTTTGGTTATTATGTATAAATAACTTGTTATCTGTTCTAACACCTTAAACAAAACATGTAAAAATTGAATTTTATATCTTTTGTAAAATTCTGAATAAAAATATTGGAAAAGAAAAAAGACCTAGGATTCATCTGTGGGAAATCTAAAGCCACCAATGGCGGTCACAGCGGTGGCCTGCAATTTAGAATACTGGCTTTCACAGGTGCAGGTGTAGATTGAAGCGGGGACCATCTTATTTTCCTTCACTATACTCCTTTGGGGGGTAAGCTTGTATCGCAGAGTCTGTCCGCTAGGTCTTGTGCTCTAGCCAATTTGTCAGAAAGGCCTTGCGGCTTAACCACTTCAGCTCCGGAAGGTTTTACCCACTTCCTGGGCAGGCCAATTTTTGTGATACGGTACGCTGTACTCCAATAAAATTGATGATGTTCTTTTTTTCCCCACAAATAGAGATTTCTTTTGGTGGTATTTGATCACCTCTGCGGGTTTTATTTTTTGCGCTATAAACAAAAAAAGACCAAAAATTTTGAATAAAAAAAATATAGATTTTTTTTACTTTCTGCTATAAAACATTCCCAATTTAAAAAAAAGTGAAAAAAATGAAATTTCTTCATCATCAGTTTAGGCCAATATAAATTCTGCTACATTTTTGGTAAAAAAAAAAATATGGATTGGTTTTTGCAAAAGTTATCGTGTCTATGGGATAGATTTTTTGGCATTTTTACTAGTAATGGCTGTGATCAGGGATTTTTAGCGGGATTGTGACATTGCGGACAAATTGGACACTAAGTGACCAGTGACACCAATACAGTGATCAGCGCTAAAAAAAAAAAAAAAATGCACAATGTCACAGTATAAATGACACTGACAGGGAAGGGGTTAACGCTAGGGGCAATCAAAGGGTTAAGTGTGTCCCTGGGAGGTGCTTACTGTGTGGGGGATGTATATACTGGAGGAAAAGAGATCGTGTTTCAGCTTAGCTGAAACACAAGATTTCTCCTTTGCTCCCTGACAGATCAGCGGTTTGCCTTGTTTCTATAGGCACACCGATGTTCCGGCTTTCCACAGAACGACTGGCAGATCGTGGCTGCCATGGCTTCCACTGTGTCCAATTACAGCGGGAGCGGCGCGTGCGCACCCTCTACACTGCGAGCACAAAATCACGCACAGGTACTTGCTTTTGTGCAGCCAGGCTTCACTGCCGCAGTATATATATACGGTATGTGGTCCGGAAGCGGTTAAGATTTGGCAGGGGGATAGGGCCTCAAGTCAAGGTGTGGCATTTCTCTTACTTGCTCCTGGGCTGGAAGCTGTGCTAGATCACACTGCGGATAGAAAGAAGTCCTTTCCAGACAGGCACAAACTATTGGTTCAGGAAAGAAAGGGTCTCACACTCAAAGACTCCTTTAGGGCCCATAGGTTTGAGGGTCAGAAAATTTTTCACCCTCCTGACCAGCCCCCCAAAACTCAATGACAATTTGACTGTGGTGAGGAGGACCGGAGGCTTTCCTCCCACAGTGGGAGGAGGTCTCCTCCAGTCAATTTGTTTTGGGAATTGTAAGGAGGGGGTACCGCTTGGAATTCTCAAGACCTCCCCAATACAATAAAAATGTTGGCAAACAAAAAAACAAAAAAAAAACAAACACACTACATAAAAGAGGAGAAATTACTTAGACCAAAAGCAAAAGGTAGGCAACAGAGACAACAAGAGCAGAAGGAAGAAAAGGAGCAAATCCAATTTACATTCAAATAATTAGAGTAATAACTATATGAAGCAAGGAATCAGTTCCCTTATAGCAGGTTAAACAGCACACTGCTTGTGCTGTCTAATCTGTCCCTCTATGATGTAAAAAACCTGGTTGATCCTGCCTATTCCTGTGCCCCCTTTAGTACTCTGACCACGGTAATTATGGCTACTGATCTATAATTACCATGGTCAGGTTACGTGTCTCTCTCCCCCTCCCTGCCTGTCAGCGCCTGTGTGTAAGCCGTCTCCTCCGTGCCCCTCCTGCCGCTATTAGTAGCTAGTTAAATAAAGTTAAACATTACTGCCAGCACCTCAGTTTTACTAAGCCATCCTACACTGTGTATAGGTTTGTATAAAATTGTGTCTGTAAATGCCTTTTTCCAGATAATTTCTGGCCAGTCAGGGCGCTCTCCTTCCCCAATCTAAAGGCAACAGTGAGAGGGGCTGAGATCCCCCTCTGACATCAGTCGGGAGGTCAAGTGACTACTCTGCTCTCCGCTTAGCCCCTCCCACTGTAGTCCTTAGTGGCCAGTGGGAGTAAACCTAAACAATGACAAATTTTTCGTATTCGGGAGAGAAATGGTTGACGTCAGTGGGAGGAATATTGCCCCATTTTTTGCTGTCAGTGGAAGGAATTATATCCCATCCTTGGTGTCAGTGGCAGAAAATTCAAGTTAGCCTTACCGGTAACTTGTTTTCCAAGAGTCTTTCAGGACAGCACTTGGGAGAGAGTGACTCCTCCCCTTGCAAACAGGAAACACCTCTTCCACCAAACTTTAAAAGGAGGCTCCTTTCCACACATTGTCAGTAGTAGTAGAGAACCTCCGGCCCCAAACCGGAACACATAATCGAGATATGATTAGTCACAGTATAAGTAAATATATATATATATATATACATACATACATACATACATACACACACACACACACATATATACATATATATATATATATATATATATATATATATACACACATATATACACACATACATATATACACACACACACATACACACACAAATAGGGCAGGATGCTGCTGTCCTGAAAGACTTTGAAAACAAGTTACCGGTAAGTCTAACTTTAAGTTTAACTTGAATTTTCCCTAACTTCCCCTTTCAGGACAGCACTTGAGAGGATAATAGAGACTTACCCCCCTAGGGAGGGACCACAGCCTGCAGAACCTTTCTGCCAAAAGCCTGATCCCCTGCTGACAGGAGATCCACTCTGTAATGACAGACAAATGTTAAGTAACTTGACCACGTAGCCACCTTACAAAATCTGATCTGGGGTGGCACCAGCTCTTTCTGCCCATGTAGTGGCCTGGGCCCTCGTTGAATGAGCCCTAATTCCCAGCGGGGGAGATAAACCCATCTGAAAGTAGGCTACAGAAATAGCTGTCTTAAGCCATCTAGCCAAAGATCCTTTTGATGCTTGGTGGCCTTTTTTGTTTCCAAAAAAAAGAATAAATAATGAATCTGAAGCTCTAAACCCTCCTGTTACTTCCAAATAATGTAAAAGGATACGTCTTACGTCCAAGTTGTGGATCTGCTCTTCCTTTTTACCCGAAGGGTTAGCACAAAAAGTTGGGAGAATAATTTCCTGAGACCTGTTAATAAAACTTACCACTTTTGGCAAAAAACCTGGGTCTACCTTAAGGACAACTTTATCTGGAAAAACTGACAAAAAAGGCTCCTTTACTGATAGGGCGTGCAGTTCACTAATCCTTCTTGCTGAAGTAATTGCGACCAGAAAAAAAGTTTTCAAAGTTAAATTCTTTAGGGAAATGGTCTGTAAAGGCTCAAATGGTTCTTTTACAAGAGCTTGTAGAACCACCGAGAGATCCCAATTTGGAAAACGTCCTACCGGGACCGGTCTTGACCTGGAAAGTGCTTTGAAAAATCTCATGATTAGAGTTTCTGAAGATAATGATCTCTCCAGATAAACTCCCAAGGTGGCCACTTGCACTTTAAGAGTGCTGACCGCAAGATCTTTGTTTGCACCTTTTTGCAAAAATTCTAGCACAGAAACTAGGTCTTTAACCTCCCTATGGTCTGAATGACAGAAAGAAACATAGACTTTCCATACTTTGGCGTAAATACCCCTGGTTACCTTTTTCGTACTAGAAAGCAATGTAGTTATTAACTTTTCTGAAAAGCCTTTGCTCCTCAGCAATTGCTCCTCAGATACCAGCCAGCGAGCTTTAACCTGCCTACATCTGGATGATGTACTGGCCCCTGAATCAACAAATCCTGACTGAGCGGAAGATGCCAACACAGTTTGATTGCCAACTGTAGAACTGTGGGAAAACCAAGCTCTTTGGCCAATATGGAGTAATCAATATTATTGATACCTTCTCTTTTTATATCTTTCTCAACACTAGTGGAGTCAACCTGAATGGAGGAAAAGCATATCCTAGGTGAAAATTCCACAGATGCGCCAGAGCATCTATCCCCTGAGAGCGGTCGTCTCTGAAGGGAGAAAAATTGCGGGAGCTGCGTTTTGCTTGACGCAAACAGGTCTACCTCCTTGTTCAGACTCCACTCTGATTCCTGCACTCTGTCGGCTCAGATAATCCGCTACTTCGTTTAACGTGCCTTTTAGATGGACTGCAGATAGTGATAGTAAGTGGTTTTCCGCCCACTCCAGAATCTCTACTGACAGTAAGTGAAGAGCCCTGCTTCTTGTGCCTCCCTGTTTGTTCAGGTAGGCTATGGTAGTGGCATTGTCTGACAAAACCTGGACATGGCACCCTATGGGGCTTTGAGAGAAGAAAGCGAATGCTAGGGCGACCGCTTTTCGCCCTCTCCAATTTGAGGATTTTTCGGCCTCGACCTGGGACCATGTTCCCTGTGCTAAGGCCTGACCCATGTAGGCCCCCCATCCCTGCAAACTGGCTTCTGTTGTGACCACTTTTCCGGTCAGAAAAGACCAAAGAAGACCTCTTTGTAGAACTACATGCCTTTTCCACCACCACAGTGAACGTTTGACTCTGGAGGGGATCTTTATCTTCGTATTTAGACTCTCTGTCCTGTGGTTCCATGTTCTCAGAAGGAACCTCTGGAGAGGCCTGAAATGCAGCCTTGACCATTGGATGGCTGGCATAGAAGAGGTTAATGACCCCAGAACTGACATAACCCTTCGGACTGAAATCAGCTGGTTTGTCTGTAGTGTCGTTACTACCCTCTGAACCTTGATCTTTTTCTCTTCTGGGAGAAAAATCTTTTGTTTCACCGAATTTATCAAGTAACCCAGAAAATGTACTTGTTGGGCTGGAACGAAATTCGATTTTTGCACATTCACTATCCACCCTAGTGACTCCAAATGACTGTGGGCTCTGTTCAGATCCCCCTGCAACTTTTCCCTGGATGGGGCAAAAAAGAGGAGGTCGTCCAGATATGGGATTACCGCAATCCCCTGGAGTCGAAGAGGGGCGAGAGCTTCCGCCATTACTTTCGTAAAAATACGCGGAGCTGACGCCAGGCTGAAGGGAAGGGCCCTGAACTGAAGATGTATAATCTCTTTGCCCATCTTCACCGCAAACCTCAGGAATCTCTGGGACTGAGGTGCTACAGGAACATGAAGGTAAGCATCCCTCAGATCGATTGATGCCATAAAACATTCTTTTGTCAGAATGTTCCTGACTGTGAAAGTCAAGTCCATACAAAACTTTTTGTATAGGACCGATTTGTTCAGTGGTTTCAGGTTGAGAATAAGACGGAAGTTTCCGGATGGTTTTCTTATTAAAAATATGAGTGAATAGAAGCCCTGACTCTGTTCTTCTGGGGATACTGGTATCACGACCCTCTGGTGCCTCAGATCCTTTAAAAGGTTCTTCATAGCCAGGGCCTTTGTTAGATCCCTTGGTAAATTTGTTAAAGAATCTTTCTGGAGGGCGATCCGAAAACTCTATCCTGTAACCCTTGGACAGCATGTCTAAAACATATTGATTCTCGGTCATGCTGGCCCAAAGGGGAAGGAAACTTTGAAGCCTTCCCCCCCACTGGTATGCACTGGACATTTCCTCTTCCCTTCCCCTTCTGCGATACCCAATTTTTCCTTTTCTCCTGGGGTTTGGATTGTTCTTGAGCCCTTTGGGAACAAAAAAAAAAAAACGTTTAACTGGCTGTTTTTACTTTGATAGGGAAATACTTCTTTTTATCAGCTGTTCTATCTAGAACTGCATCTAAGTCAGGACCAAAAAGCAAGTCTCCCAGGAACGGTATCCCACGCAGCTTATTTTTGGATGCTGCGTCTCCGGCCACATTTTTAACCACAGAGCCCTTCTGGCTGAGTTAGCTAAGGCTGCAGATCTAGCTGTCATTTTAATTGATTCGGCTGAGGCATCAGAAATAAAGACAACAGCGGCTGTCAGAGTCGAGAATGAATCCCAAATTTCTTGTTTTGGTGAGTCTGCTGAAATATGGGTCTTAAATTGATCTAACCAGAACTCCATATTCCTGGATACCACAGTAGTCGCCATAGCAGGTTTAAGATTCCCCTTTGATCCATCCTTTTGTCCATGGGATCTCTTAACACCCCCATGCCAAATCTGGTGACCTTGAGACTTGGGAAAATGCAGCATCTAGTTTGGGGCTTTTGTTCCAAACCGCCGCTGGATTTTCATCAAAAGGAAAACGCCTTTTTAAGGCTTTAGGAAAGAAAGGTTTTTTCTCTGGCTCTGTCCACGCCTTTTCAATGGTCTCGGAAATAACTGAGTGTACTGGGAAATTGCGATTTATGTGTTCGCGGAGCCCTGCATACATTTTGTCATGCAGAGATAACTCTTTTCTTTCCTCTTCCAGACCCAGTGTGATATAGATTGTTTTTAACAGGCCATCTACCTGTTCTAAAGACAACTTAAATTTTGAAGGTAAATTTTCTCCTTCCTCCCCCCTCATCAGATTCCTCTGCAGACTGGGAGGGGGAATGTCCCTCTGGGGTAGGAGATGCCTCAGTCTCCACCGTCGGGATTACAAGTGAGCCCTGAGAGGACTGTGAGATAGTTGGCTGACTCAGGGATGGGTTTGCTAGAGAAGAGCGAAATGATTGAATAGTCGCATCAAGTTCTTTTTTAACAGATGCAATCAAGTCGCAAGTGGAAGAAGCTTCTTCTTTAACTAGCGAATTAATACAGGCTTGACAAAGTCTTCTTCAATCTTTCAGGTAGTTTAGCTTTACATGAAGGGCATTTCCTTTTTTCCACTGTGGGTGCATGTGCCGGTGTCAGGCCTGCCATTATTGGCACGTGCACGCCATCCTCATATATACATACATCCATTATTTTGATCATATGCCGGTATGCATGTATTTTTTCTACTTCTTATATTTAACCCTTGCGCACGCTCCTTGTGTATACATGAAATGAACCATGCTTCAATGCCTGTAGACCTATGTCATTAAATAAACATTTTATATTGTAACTTACCTCCACTATTCATTTGCTTAATCTAAAGTCCCAATTCCCCCTTTTTTTTCTTGATTCATTACCGGGATGGAGGCACCTCAGGGTGCTTCATTTAAAGTCCCACTTTCCCCCTTTTTATATACCTTTTTGGCACTGGATCAGAGCTCTTGGCCTGCCATGAGACAAAAAGAGAGACCATCCCAGTGAGACAACCTGTCCTTCTCTTTAATGATGCTCACCACAGGTGCACAGTGAGAACTAAAGCTTGCCTCATGTGCCCAGACAGGCCCCTGCCACCTGGGAGGGGGGGGGGCCCCACAGTAAAAGGACGACAGTATACAACTGCCCCTTACCTGGGCCTTGCTGGTGCCTGTCCCACTTGCTGCCGCCATCGATTCCATCGAGGAGTGCTTGCTGTGTGTGTTATGTGGATAAAAACGCCGGTTCCAGGCTCCAATAGCACCAGTGCACCGGACCCGCCAAATAAGCACCAGCCCTGTTCGTCCCCTTTTCCTCTGCGATTTCCGGCGGAAATGATGCTGTACGCTTGCTCCGTGGGCACCACCCCCTTCCCGGATGCCTCACTTCCGGCGGATGGAGCCCCGCTGCCTTTCCCAAGATGGCGGCGGCGAAAAATAAGCAAAAGGCGGCGTACCAAAGCAAAAAACAAACTGAATGGCAACCGCCTGTCTTGCCGCCGCCTAGAAGTGATGCCCACGAAAGTCTGACTCACCCTGAGCCCATATGAAGAGGGAAAGGGAGCCCAGCCAGCAGCACTTCACAATAGGTGTGGATGGGAGGAACAGCTCTCATGAGGTAAGTAAAAAACAAAAATTTGGTGAAAAACACAGGAAACCTGAGCTCCCAAGACAGCACCTGAGAGCCCTAACTTCCCCACGAAGTGTTCCCTCCGGAGGAAACACAAAAACTGACAATGTGTGGAAAGGAGCCTCCTTTTAAAGTTTAGTGGAAGAGGTGTTTCCTGTTTGCAAGGGGAGGAGTCAATCTCTCCCAAGTGCTGTCCTGAAAGACGTTAAGGGAAATAATGCCTCAAAGGCCAGATGAAGGCAAGCAAAGGGCCACAGTTTGCAGTCCACTGGATTAGATCAAAGGAAAACCTCTGAGATTACTAAATCAGTCAGTTCAAATTAATATTTCAGATTGCTAAAATACCAGTCACTTAGACCAGGCGTCCGCACACCTGGCCGCACTGCCACACTACCACTGGGTGGAAACATCAGTACCCAGCAGTGGGAGGGGCGTTAATCTTCCCAGGGCTCTGGTGTGTCAGAGGAAAGGCAGCCTGCTCTGGCGCTGCTGTAATCATTGAGCGGGGATTGGAGAGGGAGCTAGGAGGAGGCACAGACACCTGGCCTGTTGCACACAGCCAGGCCTCTGAGTATCTTGTGGCAGGCTACAGGTGGCAAGTGGAACGCTGCATCTAGTGGCAGGCTACGGGTGGCAAGTGACAAGCTGCATCTGGTGGCAGGGAATGGTGGTAAGGGGCACGTTGCATTTGGTGGCCGGGGATGGTGGTAAGTGACAAGCTGCATCTGGTGGCAGGGGATGATGGCAAGGGGAATGCTGCATCTGGTGGCAGACAGTGGCAAGCGACACGCAGCATCTGGTGGCAGACGATGGTGGCAAGCGACAAGCTTAGGGCTCCCACAGATTCTGCATTATGGTGAGTTGAACCATTTCATTATATAGTGTGCTTCAATCCTTCTGACAACATATCAACCATGGTGTCAGGATGATTGAAGTGCTAACACCAGCCATTTTCCCAACAAAACACACCCCACCTCCGGCAAAATTTTCTTCCAAGAAACCGGTCACCCATTCCAAAAAGGTTGGGGACCACTTACTTAGAGCCAAGATCAATAAGGTTAAATAGTACAAACATAGCAGCTTCCATTTGTTGTTTAGCACATTTTGACAGCTTTTTGAGAATGCACATTTCAAGATCTTAGAACAGTTTTAAGAAAAAAAAAAATTAGAATTACATACCAGAAAGAAGCATGTTACCATCAAAGACAGATTTTGAAGGAATCCTTGGTCTACAGTGTTTCACAGCTTCTGCAATTTCCCTAATAAAATACAATTTATAATATATACAGTTTGTAAAAGAGAAACTAAAAAGTGAAGACTTGAAATACTGACAGGTGCACAGCTGCCCACCCAAAGCTTTTTTTTTTTTTCCATCCAGGCAACTCTGTACTCTAGCAAATAATGCCATTGCATACAAATCATCTTTTTGCAGGTAGCATTGTGATCTGGGGACCTAGTTGCCCACTCATAAGAAAATATAGGCCCATTATAGTTAATCCTACCTACTATGGGCCCCTTGTGGTCTCAGACAAAGAGTTGAAGTGTCAACAGCAAGCAACAGTGCCCCAAGGGCCCTGGATATAAGCGTGTGACAAAGTAAATCTACCAAACATTGAGTATCAATTTTATGTGATGAAAAAACACCAAACCACACACGATTCCTGTCCAAATTCAAAGTTTGCACTGCTATATGCGAACCGATTTCGGGGGCTCATTAACTTTCTATTGACACCCGCAGCGGTTTGCATAGGGTAGTGTAAACTGCCTGCAAGTTCTATGGGATATGGAAACCAGCACTGGAATCACATCGATTCCTGCATTGCACTGGTGTGAACCAGCACTTAAAATCAATATTTATCTTTTTGCCAGAAACTTTAGCTTTTTGAGCCAGCCTGCTCCGGTTATATGAGCTGCAGGTCTCAGACTCTAAAGCCAGTCTCCTTTTACCACTCCCTTTCTCCCTGGCTATACACAGAACACCCAGCATTCTGTGACTGACCAACCAAGGGGAGAGGGGGCAGAAAAATATAACTAGCACTGCAATCTAAGACCAGCAGCTCTCATACCTGGAGCAGAAGAAAAGTGCAGCAAGAGCTATACTTTTCCAGGAGAAAGAAAAGTTTTGATTTTCAAGTATTGCAAAGCAATACAGACATTACAGCTGGGCATAGGAAACATTTCTTTACACATCAGAACTTATAAACATTTGTGCCAAAATTCCACATTAAAGAAGCAAATTACCTAAATGTATGCATAATGATTTAGTAAGAGCGTCTGCACGGTTTCTTGAAGAAAATTGTTATTATTATGGTTTTATTTCATTTTTTGACCGATGTTGCTCTTTAAAGAAAGCATGGTAACAAACAAAAAGACATATAAAAACGTACCTAATATGGGCTGGAGTAGTTCCACAGCAACCCCCAACAATATTCACCAAACCATCCACTGCAAACTCCTGCCAACAAGAACAAAAGCTTATTCATTTTTACAGATTTACAAACACAATAGTATAATATATATATATATATATATATATATATATATATATATATATATATATATATATATATATATATATATATATATATATACACATATATATATACATACATACATACATACACACACACACACATTAATATATATATACACACATATATACACACACACACACACACACATATATATATATATATATACATATACATATACACACACACATACACACACACAGTATAAATAATTCAATGACCATCTCAATTATCTGGTGCCGGGTCTTCAATTTAACATTATATTTAGTTCTACTCAAATTTTGTCTCTGAACACTGTTATGTATACAGAGACAAAATATAGTTAGTGATCTTTACACAAAATCGACGGCTCATAATCAATTACTACATAACAGAAGCTTTCATCCTCCAGGAGTCTTTAAATCAATACCTAAGAGTCAACTGACCTGAGTGACGAGAATAGTTTATAATCCAATGATGCGTCATAAACGATTTTAGATGGAAAAGCAACTCACACAGACTGGTTACCCTTTAGCGTTGATACAGAAAGAAAGATTTATGCTTTTATCTTCTTCTGATTTAAATAACTTTTAGACAGAGGAGAATCCTTTTTGTATCTCAGCTTCACCCCTTCTCATTTTGGGTGTTCGGTATCGTCAGAAAACACTGGTCTCTCAGGGAGAAAGATCCCTGAATTTAATGTACCTCCTCTTCCTTCATATAGACGTGGTAAAACTCTACGTGATATACCGGTGAGGACTAATCAGTATTGAACACCAACCGCTTTTTAGGGCCCGGTAACAATGGTTCCCTTTCCCTCTCTGAACTGCATTCAATATGAAATTCTATGACAAAAGGAAAATTTCTCTCTTCCCCACACAAAGGACACAGGATATTAAGGGATATTACACTTGCCAATCCTCTTACGTTATCTATGTAATGCCCATGTGGGCTCCTATATGTGGGTGAGACTACACAGAAGATCAAAGATCACATTGCATGTCATACAATAAATATTCAATAAAAGACAAATTAACACAACTATCGTTAGCTAGGCACTTTATTGAGAAAGGGCATGCAATTACTTAAATTTTATTGTTATAGATGGCGTCAATCGCAATAAAAGAGGGGTAACCGTGAGTTCATTTTAAGAAAGAAATACAGTGGATAGAATATATATATCGAGAGAGAGATCGAGAGAGAGAGAGATCGAGAGAGAGAGAGAGATCGAGAGAGAGAGAGAGATCGAGAGAGAGAGAGATCGAGAGAGAGAGAGATCGAGAGAGAGAGAGATCGAGAGAGAGAGAGATCGAGATCGAGAGAGATCGAGATCGAGAGAGAGAGATCGAGAGAGAGAGATCGAGAGAGAGAGATCGAGAGAGAGAGATCGAGAGAGATCGAGAGAGAGAGAGAGAGATTTTTTTTTATTTATTTTTTTTTGGATGGATTTGAACCCCCTTTGTGTGAATAGGTCTCTCTTTAGATGTTTATAACGAAGGATTTCAGTGTGATTTATTGTTGAGGATTTTTTTGAATAAACTGACATACAGGATGATGATTTAGGGGTATAAAATATATGAATATTTGCCTCTTCATTATTATTATTATTATTATTATGGTTTTCCCTATAATAGGTTGTCACTAAAGATACGTAGGAAAGTGATGTTGGGGATTGTATCCAGCTTTCAGTCATTTCCTTGTTCTTTATTGATTGAAGATATCTGTTGCAGATGTAATTTTGGATGATTACTTAACTGACTTGATTCCAGATGTGTTTATGAAATAAATACCGATACGCGTTTCTTAAAAGTTTAAGTGTTCCTGTCTGAAGAAGGGCGCTATCTAAAAAGGCCCGAAACTGTAACGAATGATACTTTTAATATATATATATTTTTTAAATAAAATGTTTGTGCAGCAATCCTTTGAACTCTATATATATTTGTTTTTAACCACTAGCCTACCAGTCATACTGCGGCAGGTCGGCTCTCTCGCAAATTGCCATAGCTGTACGTCATTGTGACAGATCTCTTCACTCACTGGAACCAAAAAGGGGTTCCAGGAGAGAGAATCTCATCATTCCCTGTGCCTGTGTTTTGTAATTAGCAGCAAACAAAAACACTTGCACATAAGTGTGATGTCCGGGTGGTCGATTACTCAAGGGATGATTTCTCTGCCCTCCAGGATAGGGGATATCCTAATAGTCACAGAAAAAACAGCAGGCTCTCATGAGATGTGTCCACATGTATATCTATAAATTGAGCTGAAGGACCCACTACTGCTAGGCTCTAAGGAAGGTGGTTTTCCTTCAAATTGCGTCAGCCAGCAGAAGCCCTGATGTCTTCTTCTTTGCCATTTGGAGACTGTCGGTTTCAGGACTGATTGCCACAATTTGTTGGCATTTACAGCGATAAAAACTACTCATAAATGTGGAGAAGTATCAATAAATAAGCTTGGGATAATGCACTAGGCTGGTGCGCCCTCCCCTTTATTTTTTCTGTGACTATTTAGGAGAACCGATTAGCAGGTTGAGGCCAAAAATCATTGGCCTGGACCTAATGACTGATTGGTGCTGAAACGAATCACAGCACCGCTGGGAGCCTGGATCACATACTGTATATAAATATCAAAAAATTGGAGATGCAATCTCAGTTTAAGTTGAATTCCTTTACTTCAATCTCCATGCATATAAAAGTTACAAGCGACTGCACAGTTTTGGACAGCACATGTCTTTCATCAAGCTTTTACCCACATTTAAAGCTCCATACACATACAGAACATCAGTGTTCACTAGTGATGCACCAAATGGGTTTTTTGGTGCCGAAACTGATACCGAAAATAAATCTTCCTTGATCCCGAAACCAATATCGAAACAGCAAAGAAACCGAAATAGGTTTTTTTTATATACTACACAAAAAAATTATTGTATATACAAAATTGTGTTACATTCGTATTCTTTATATTATATTCAACTTAATCATTAATTTTATGAAGAAAAGAATACTACAATCCAGTAATGTCAAAAAGTACTTTAATAAAAAGTAACCCACATAAAATTGGACAGTGGACACAGAAGATAAAAATAAAATGAAATAAGACTGCAGTCAGTGCACATTGCAACACCATACCAAACAAAACAGGCATAAAAATAAATAAATAATATATAAAAATAATAAAAATAATAATTTAATATAAAAATGCCAAAGACTGACTTTTTTATATTTTTTTCCAACTTACATCAGAACTAGTAATTCAGTTCTCTCTCCCTAAGGTGTCAGCAGCTGGATGTGCGATAAGTATGTATGTAGCTGCGTGTTACATACATAGTCATAAAGTAGACCGCACTGTGTTCCGGCCCCGGGTATGGACGGAGACATCCTAGAACACAGACTAGTCTACAGCAGCGGTGCTCAGCCAATCACAGCAAGCAATGTAGACTAGTCTGTGTTTATGGAAGTCACCACCCATACCTGGAACACAGTGTGGTACTGTAGTATGTAGACAGCCACAGATACAGAACATACAGTTTTGCACATGCAGCGGGTTGACAGCTTAGGGAGAGACAATGACATAGTTTGGCCCAACAACAGAACAAACTATGTATAAGTAATACTTTAAAGATCAACTCTCTCAACTAACCATAACAGAAACGATATGGCAGAAGGCCGTTATTCTGTTTCAGTTTCTGTAAATATAGTATAGTACAGTGCTATCTGCTATGCTATAATAAAATTTTTATTTTATTTTCTTTCAACTTAAATGAGAACTAGTAGTTTTTTTCCAGAAGTTCTCTCCCCAAGGTGTCAGCGGCTGGATGTGCCATATAAAAGTGTATGTATGTAGCTGCGGGTTAGATACATACTAGTCATACAGTAGACCACACTGTGTTCCGGCACCGTTTATGGGCGGGGACATCCTGGAAGTGGAACACAGACTAGTCTACAGCAGCGGTGCTCAGCCAATCACAGCAAGCAATGTAAACTAGTCTAGTCTGTGTTTATGGAAGTCACTGCCCATACCCGGAACACAGTGCGGTATTGTACTGTAGTATGTAGACAGCCACAGATACAGAAAATACAGTTTTGCATTTGCACATGCAGCGGGCTGACAGCTTAGGGAGAGACATAGTTTAGCCCAACAGCAACAAACTATGGTACAGTAGTTCAAAAGCTGGAGTTCTCTCAAATTGAAGTGCAAAAAACTGTAGAAGAACTACAATGACCAACCAACAAATGGCACAACTAGACAATTGGAACACACTAGGTAGTCAGTCATACTATGTTGTATTTTCCAATTGTCCAATAGCACAGTCCAATACCAATTCATTTACTATGTTCAACGGATTTTTAAATCTATTTCAGTAAAAGTGGCAGATTTCGCTTTAAGAACAAAAGCTGTTCAGCTTTCTCACAGGAGAGACTGTTTCTCTTCTCATCAAGAATATGAGATGCTAGACTGAATAGTCTCTCACTCTCTGTACTGGTGCTTAGGGCAGATAAATATCTGCGTGCAATCTGTGCAAGCAAGGGAAAATGTTCTTTATTGATGCGCCAGTACTCAAGGGGATCGTTGCTTCTGGCAATAGACTGTTCAGCTACATAAATGTCCAGCTGTTGGGTAGCTGCACTTGTGGCACCGCTATGGATTGGGGTGCATTCGTGTAAAATTTCTTCAAACATATCAGATATGGAGGGAGTGTGTTCCTCTTCACTTGTATGCGACAGTTTCTCACTTTCCTCTGTGCGACACCTCAAAACTCCTTCACTAGATGCTTCCACCACCTCCATTTGTGCCAGTATCATTTCCTGTGCACGCTTTTTTCTCCACATTAAAGTAATGCTCTTTAAATCGAGGATCTAGAACTGTTGCAATGCAGTACAGAGGGTTGGACTCTGTGTCTCGAAACCGGTTGGTAACGGCCTCCAGTAGAATGGTTTTAGTCGTTTTTACACCATGGTCTGTTTCTACCTCTTTTCCAAGCAGACACTTCAGTGCAGCAATCAAGGGGATAACTTCAGCAATGGAAGCATTAGCTGAGCTTATTTCTTTTGTTAACTGTTCAAATGGAGATAGAAGAGACAAACTATTTTCAACTAACGTCCACTGATGTGCACTCAGTGTTGCTTGCAGCTCGTAATCTGCCATGTATGCAGCTAAAACACGCTTTTGTTCAAAAAGACTTTGTAGCATATAGTAGGTGCTGTTCCAACGAGTGGCTACATCTTGCTGCAGTCGTTTCGGTGCCATTCCAAATTGCATCTGCAAAGCTTGTAATCTGGAATAAGCAAGCAGAGAATGCTTAAAGTGACCCACAATTTTTCTTCCTTTTGATACGTTATCAGATTTGGTGCGCTTAGCAATCCTTCATTCACAGCCAATTGTAGTGTGTGTGCCATGCACGGTATGCTTTGAAGTTCACTGTCCTCCATTGCCTTTGCCATGTTCCGCGCATTATCTCGGACAATCAAATGCACTTTAGACTTCTCAATGTGCCAAGTGTCAAGCATGGTTTTTAAAGCATCAGATATTGCTGCTGCAGTATGTGATCCAACAAACTCACGTGCGTTAACTAGGATGTTTTGCAATTGAAATTTGTCATCGGGAGAAGGAGTGTGATGGGGCACATTGAATCACATCAGGGCGAGGATGGGTGTGTGTGTGTGAGTATGTGAGTGCTCCTCCCCCCCTCCACGATCCCGGGCTAATGGACAATCATCCGGCCGACAGCTGAGAGGCTGCACACATGAGAGAGCTCACCTCGCGAGCCGCGTGTCTTCAGCTGTCTTAGTGCAGTAAGGATATGCTGGTACTTGAGAAGGAAAGACAACGGATCCCTTGGCTGTTCTACCCACTGGCTGTCCCGTCTGCTCAGCTCACTGGCTGTTCCATCTGCTCTACCCACTGGCTGTTCCATCTGCTCTACCTACTGGCTGTTCCATCTGCCCTATCCAGCGGCTGTTCCATCTGCTTTACCCACTGGCTGCTCCACCTGCTCTATCCACATCGGTGTCTAGCTGTACAGGAGAGTGATTACATCCCAGAGCTTCTCTAATAACGGATGGATGCTAGCAAGGTAAATCAAACTTGATAAAAGCTGGGACCTGTATAAGCTGAAAAAGCAGAGTACGGGGGAGAGGGCTTCACTTGTTTTGCTAGCTGGGTTACCTACCTGTGAGCCTCTCCGTATAACAGGACAGCCACACACTGACATTTTCCCTAATAGCAAACGGGTGGACAGCTGAGGTGGGGAGAGAAAAGGAAATTGCCACTGCTGCACTTCATCATCTTACCTCACCCAGACAAACTACACAGTGTAAAAGAAAAGGAAAAAAAAAGCGGTGTAAGAGAGAGGTCTCTGGTAGGCTGTATGCCGGTTCACAGCCCTTCCATACAGTAAAGCAAAGACATACTGGCATTCCCCAGAAGACAGACGGGAGGCTAGTTGGAGTGGGAGAGTGAGAGAGGTAGTGAGAAGAGCGGCTACTCTGACGGGCTGCATCTCCTCCCCCACCCCCCCAACTACCTGCTCTGTTCTATTTGAGTGGAGTGTGAAGAGGGAAAAAGGATAAGGGAAGAGAAAGAAAAATTTTTTTTTTTTTTTTTTTTTTAAATGACAACACGCAGACAAGCAGCTTTGCAACCAACAGCAGGGAGAGGCAGAAAATCGATAGAAGGCATTAAAGCGTACCTATCCCCCCACATACCTGAGCAAATAGGAAGGTCGGATGCAAAGAAACGAAGCGGAGGTAATATCATGGGCGGTGTAGAAATAACAGAACGAGAGTCCCGGGTAAAGCAGACAAGTACCCAGATGACACAAATGACAAATGACAGTGTCGTAGTAAACGGCAAGAGATCCCCTACAGCAGGGAGAGGGAGGAAGACCCCAGAGCCAAGCCCCCCCGGAAGTGATGGGACCCCCAAGGTAGTTGGGGCTAAGAACAAGGGCCAACATATACTTGATAATGGACATCAACCAGGGGGCATACAAAGCCCACTAGTAGAAAGCCGGGATACTGTGACGCAATGGGAAGATAGCAGGTGGTCACTAGAAGAGGTACAGCCCATAGACACAGAGACCATGACTGGAAGAGGAGGAGAAGACCCAAGCCCCGATATGGACCAAAGCACCAGACAGGAACATATAGAAATAACAAGGTGGGACATGGGAGTAAGCGGGGCTCCACATGGACATGAGCATGACCAGGAAAACGTTCAGGATGGCAAGGGGAACCCACAGGGGCAGAATGGACCAAATGTAGAACCAGAAAGGGACATCTGGGAGTTGTTGAAGGCCCTCCCCACCAAAAAGGACATCCAGCAATTAATAAAGGCAGTTGAACAATCATGTATGCAAGCTGTGGCAAGTTTAAAAGAGGACGTCAGGGATCTGGGATACAGAGTAGAAGGGGTAGAAAAAGAACAAGAAACCATCACACAGGCAGTGGTTGATGTACAAGAGTCCATGAAAAAATATGAAGAGATATTAAATTCATACAGAGATCAGCTGGATGAGTACGAGAATAAGGACAGGCGACAAAATATACGTATAAAAGGATTAGTCAATTACAGCGACAGAATTAGCCCCAGCAGTGCAAAAAATTTTTGGACAGATTCTGGGGGATCAAGCTCCAAGCATTATTGAAATAGACCGGGCTCATCGGGTCCCTTTCCAGAACACAAAAGCTGACACACCCAGAGATGTAATTTGTAAAATTCACAAATACACCGTGAAAGAAAACATAATGAAGACAGCTCGTAACATTTCCACAATTACATTTGAAGGCTCAAACATAGCACTGTATCCAGATATCTCAAAAAGAACTCTTTTTAAACGAGGGTCGGTCCGCCCACTGCTAGAAACCCTACGAAAGGCCGAGATTAAATACCGGTGGGGGTTCCCCTTTAGCCTAACAGCTTCTAGGGACGGGAAAACTGCAACCCTGCGAACAAAGGATGATTTAAATTCATTTATAGAGAAATTAGACCTCCCAAAGGTGGACTTTACGGACTGGAGAATAAACTCTTCAAGGCCCCCCCTGCAACGAACAGAAAAGTGGCAGGAGGTACCGGCAAGGGTTAACAGGGGTGGAGCCCAAAGAAGGACTTAGAGGACTTTTTCTTCCCCCTTTTTTTTTTTTTTTCTGGGGAAGAGTTCCACAGGGTGAAGCCCAGAAGGAGGGGGGATTAGAGAGGGGGACTTGAGGGAAAATGAGGACCTTGTGTAGGTCAATAGGTCAACCCCAATTAAAGGGGAGAGTAATCCTGCGGAATGCAGGGAAGGGGGGTAGCATGCGCATGGGAGGTGTTGATATGCGCAGGCTCCCCGCCCGATTTTTAGAAATACCCCTAAAGAGAGGTTTTTTGAATGGGGGAAGAGTATGTAAGGGTTATGTCTATAACATAAATATGATGTACTTTTTTCTTTTTTGTTATGTTATGCATAAGTATGTGTTTAATGGGGTACTGAATGTTGGGAATGGGGAGGTAACAGGGGGGGTGGGAGTGGCAGAGGGGAAGACAGAGATTAAGGGCAAGGGAGCAGGGGGTTCCTGGGATAAAAGGAAATGACAGCAATACTGAAAATACTTTCATATAATGTGAGGGGGCTGAGCTCACCAAATAAGAGAGGGAGACTGTGGGTGGAGTTGCAACACCTGGGAGCTGATGTGATTCTCTTGCAGGAGACCCACTTCGGAGGCGGCTCAATTCCAGGTCTGCCCCAGAATATACTGAAGCAATGGTATCATGCGGTATCCCCAGTAGCAAGAGCAAGAGGGGTCTCAATTGCATTTAAGAAATCATGCCCCTGGATATTGGAGAATGAACAATGCGACCCAGAAGGTCGGTATTTGTTTGTAAAAGGAGTAATATACAGGGGAGGCGATATACCTTTGCTTCGATATATGCACCCAATGAAGGGACTGTTAACTTTTTGCTTAAGATGTTTAAAAAACTGGAAGAATTTAAGGAGGGATGTGTAGTGGTTGGAGGAGACTTCAATATGGTGCTAGATCCAAGCACAGACACATCCACGGGTAGATCCGCTCTATCTTTTGGAGCCATAAAATGAGTTAAACAAATCCTATGTGCACAACATCTTGTGGACAGCTGGCAAGCTCTACATCCAGGGACCAGGGACTTTAGTTACTACTCTAAAACACATGATATGTACTCACGGCTGGACCTTTTTCTGGTGGATCAATACTATCTGGGAAATGTTAACACAAGTACAATCGAACCAATAACTATATCCGACCACGCCCCAATAATTCTGACCATCAGACCAACTCAAATGGCTCGTGCAGAACGAACATGGCGGCTGAACGAGTCATTGCTAGATAAGGAGGAAACAGTAGAGAATTTAAGCATTAAGATAAAGGAATATTTTGAAATTAATAAAACAGCAGGAATGTCAGAGCAAGTGGTGTGGGAAGCCCATAAGGCGGTTGTAAGAGGGGAGCTAATCGCCATTGGTGCACACAAGAAAAAGGAAGGTAAAAGAGAGATAGACGAACTACTAGAGAAAATTAAGGCTCTAGAGATAAAGCATAAGGAAAATCTCAACCAAACAGATGGTAGGTGTTTGGAAAGCTTACGAGTAGAACTTTCACAATGCCTAGAATATAGCGCAAAGAGTAAGATCAGGTTTTTTGCTAACAGAGCATACGAACAAGGAGACAAATGTGGAAAGCTGTTAGCAAAACAACTTAAAAAACAACAGGATTCTAGACACGTGCATAGCTTATTAGTGCAAGGCAAAAAGATACTGGACACAAAAGCTATAGCTAAAGAATTTGGTAAATTTTATGAAGCACTATATAACATCGCTAAAACTGAACCATCTGAGGGAGGGGAAAGTGAGGAACAAAGGAGGAATGAGATAGATGAATACATGGAGAGCGCTGTCATGCCTACAATACCTAAAGAGATATCCGAGGATATGGAGCGTCCAATCACGGTTGAAGAATTGAGCAGAGCGATAGCAGACCTACCCTCCGGGAAAAGTCCAGGGCCAGATGGGCTGACAAACGCATATTATAAGAAATTTCTCCCAGTTCTGGTAAAACCACTTTGCAGTTATTTTAACTCTATTAATGCTGCAAACCCACTCTCTCCAGAAGCATTACTGGCATATATAACGGTATTACCAAAAGAGGGAAAAGATCCCCAGGTGTGTGCTAACTATAGGCCTATCTCTCTGCTCAATTCCGATACAAAACTGCTGGCAAAAATCTGGGCCTCGAGACTTCGGGAATACGTAGGTGATCTGGTACATCCAGATCAAACGGGGTTTATAAAAGGACGGGAAGCCAGGGACAACACCATCCGCGCTCTCCATGTATTGTATTGGATGCGAAATGGTCCGGATAGGGCCCCAGGTATCACTCTGTCGATGGATGCCGAAAAGGCTTTCGACAGAGTGAACTGGGGCTTTATGAGAGCAGTATTGGGTAGGATAGGTCTGGGGGGGAAAATGCTAGAATGGATCATGTCACTATACGGGAAACCAAGAGGAAGAATTAAGGTCAATGGGACAGTATCCGAATGCTTTAACATACAAAACGGTACTAGGCAAGGGTGCCCACTGTCCCCTTTGACATTTGCGATAGTGATGGAACCATTTCTACGCAGAGTTAGAAAGAACGAGGAGATAGTGGGGACATACATAGGACATATGGAACATAAAGTAGCAGCATATGCGGATGATCTGCTATTTTTTCTCTCCGCTCCCCAGACATCTATAGCCGCACTGATGGCGGAGGTACAGAGATTCGGAGGGGTGTCTGGTTTCAAGATTAATTTTGAGAAATCAGTCATACTTCCTAGTAATATATCAGCGGAGATGGAGAGGTCATTGAAAGAGATGTATCCATTTATATGGAATAAGGAGTCACTGACATACTTGGGGGTACAAATTAGCGCAGACTATGAACTATTGTATGAACGTAACTATGGCTCACTACTGAAAGAAATAACAGAAGAACTAAAGCAATGGAAGGGTAAATTACTGACCTGGTTCGGAAGAATCAGTGCCATAAAAATGAGCATATTGCCCAGAATGGTTTATGTACTGCGCACAGTGCCAATCAGGTTGCCAGTGACTCTTTTTAGGCAAGTGCGTAGGCTGTTTGTGTCCTTTGTATGGAATGATAGGAGGCCTAGATTAGCCTATGATATTTTAAAAAGAAGCAGAGGTGAGGGAGGCTTAGGACTCCCGGATATATCTTCCAACTATAAAGGCCATGACTCTAGTAAGAATAGTAGACTGGTGCCAGGACTTAAAGAGGAAACCATGGGTACAGGCAGAAATGTCAATGGCAGGGAGAAATCTGGCAGGAGCACCATGGATCCAAGGGTCATTGAGGGGGTTGTCACAATGGACATCACCGATGACCCTGAATTCACTGGAAGTATGGGATAGAGTGAATGGTAAGGGTAGATATGCCCCCCAGACCTCCCCTCTGGCTCCTCTGGAGGGATTTCCTTGGTTCCCCCCGGGGGAGGAGACGGGTAGTCTGGGGGCATGGGGCCAGGATGGGAATACCAGATGTGGCAAGTTTGCTCCCAATGGAACCCTTCTATCACTGACAGAAATGGTCATGAAATTCGGTAAGATACGAATGGCAGAATGGAAACATCATCAAATGAAGAGTTTTCTCAAGAAATTTAAACCATTAAGACCCATGAGCTCACTCACAACATTTGAGAGGCAGTGTGTACAGACTTCAGAATCTGGACATATGCTATCTCGAATGTATAGAATGATTTTAAGGGAACAAGAAAGGACACCCCCATACTTTGTAAAAGAGTGGGAGAGGGAGCTAGGCCAAGTATGGACAGATAAACAAATTAATAGAGCAATATCGTTAACATTCACAACATCTATAAGTTCAAAAGTGCAAGAGATGGCATACAAGTTCTTGGCGAGATGGTATAGGACACCAGTAAAGCTAGCACAAATCTACCCAGCATCTAGCGATAGATGTTGGAGGGGGTGTGGACAGAGGGGAACATTTCTCCACCTTTGGTGGACATGCCCAATAATTAAATCATTTTGGGAATCAGTGGCCCCATGGATTGAGAAACTAACAATGGACTCCGTGGAATTCGGGCCCATACAATATTTGTTCCATGGGAACCCTGGATCTGTCAAAAAGTATAGGGAAAGCATAACCCCACATTTATTAAACGCAGCAAAAAAACTGATCCCGAAGTACTGGAGGCAGGATCGGAGCCCGTCAGTCATGGAGTGGAGAAACGAGGTTAACATAATAAAGGAAGCGGAGAGGTGGGTTCATGTGGTCAAAAACCAAAAAAAGAAATTTGAAACTATATGGGCAAAATGGGAACAATGCGCCAGGGAGATAATGGAAGAGGGAAATAATAATGGATAATGGAAGTAGAAATGGTATAGTCATTAAGAAATAAGATAAGCCCAGAAAGAAAGAGTTAAACAGTAACATGACTTCTCCAAAAGGGAAAACTCTTTTTTTTTTTTTTTTTTTCTCTTTTATGCACAAATTATGCAATTATGAATTTCAGGGGGGTGAGGTAGTATACACGATATAAATTAGAATAAGGGGGAAATCACTAATGTTAAATAAATATGAACACACGTTTTGAGAATTTTTTTTTTTTTCTCTCCCTTTTTTTTGTGGTATGGTTCGGGGAAGTCACGTATAAGTTATTGTTAATATATTGTTAATCACATTTGTAGGTTGGGGAAGGGAGTTGGAGTAATATAAGGATGGGGGTGGATGGAGATTTTAGTAAAGAGGAAAATTGTGTGTTTTTTTTTTTTTTTTTTTTACCATGGTTAAATGGGATACATGGGGTAATTAGTGTTTTGTTGGATTTATCGGGTTGAAGTAGGGGTATAGTACGTTGTATGAATGTTAATGTATTATATAAATGAATAAAATTTTGATTAAAAAAAAGAAATTTGTCATCGGAGGGGCAGGAGGCGGAGCCTAGCAGAGCAGACATGCATTGTTAGAGCTCCACACCGCTGAGGAGAGAAGAGAAGGACAAAGCGGAGCCTGCAGGCTCAAAAGGTATCCATTTGAACATTTTTGCCCCAGGGAACAAACTGTGAAAGTTTGGGCAGGAAATATGGTACTGGGAGTAAACCGTGGCAGAAATAAAAATCACCTCACAAAGAGCTCACAGGCACTCACTGCAGCTGAAGCAGCTCCAGTCACCTCACAAGATACAGCATCAGGGCGCTCTCACAGACAAAAAATGTCACAGCAAGACTCTCCATTTGAGTCAGATACAGAACAAATCCTCTCACAAACTTCTCCACAAGCCTCCTCAGTATCCCCAGTAATATTATTACAATTTGAAAAGATGCTTCATAAGGCTTTAAAACAAACCTCAGACCAAATAACAAAAAGCCTAACCAAAGAAATAAGAGAGCTGGGAAACCGCACCGCAGCCTTAGAAATAAAAATGGATGAAATTGAAATTACAACCCAAGAAAATATAACCGAATTGGAACAATTAAAAAAAGAGAATTTAATACTTCAAACTAAGCTCGAAGATTACGAAAATAGAGCCAGACGTTCAAACTTGCGCATAAGGGGAATACCTGAAACTGTGACAGACCTGCAATCTACTATTACTGCTCTATTACAAGAACTAAAGCCAGATATCCCTATTGAACGTTTAGAACTGGACAGAGTACACAGAGCCCCCACAGCCAAAAAGAAAGATGGACCCCTACGTGATATAATCACAAAATTTCATTATTAAAGAACGAAAGAACAAATACTAATTGCTGCAAGAGAAAAAAAAGAACTTAATTTTCAAGGACACAATTATCAAATTTTTGCTGACCTATCCCAACTTACTATTACTAAAAGACGATCCATGAAACCCCAACTAATGGAACTGCAACGCCACAACATTATGTATCAATGGGGCTTCCCCCTTTCAGTCAGATTTAACTACCAAGGTACAATTTACAGAAGCAGATCAGCAGATGAACTACAACAAACCCTTTTAAAATTAAATCTGACAGAACCCACAAGCAGCAACACTCCCACATGCAGAAGAATGGCGTCATCTTAACCTTCAGGCAGCACCCAGAAAATTTCAGAACAAAATGGGAATCATCATTCTCACAAAAGAGGCCGTTATGCCACATCATCCATGGACCAAGAAGATTCAATGGACTGACATCCTAATTCCTGATATCTCTTCATTTATTATACTAAGAGATGGTTCTCTATAAAAAAAAACTATATTTATAACTGAATGTAACTGCATTCTGTATGGGATCATGTTACATTCCAGTTATATTTCTTATTACTTCTGATTCATATAGCCTTAGAATATATAAGTGAAATAAGGAAATTCTTGTTCAGTTATATATTATCAGGTAATAACAATAGATTTATTACTTTTTAGGACAAATATGTTCAATAATCCAGAAGTAATGGAAGCTTTTTCTTTCTTTTCTTAAAACAAATATATTATTACCTAACTAGTTCCTAGAATTATGTTTTTGTTTATTCTAATCTGAAGCAATACAACCTCAATTTTATGAGTTAACATATCTAAACAGTTACATATGAATAAAATATGTAATTGTTTACTCTAAAAGGGTTAAAATCCCAAAATAATTCAAACTATCTTCATCAATACCAAAGTTATTAACAGTACCTTTCTAACTGAATTATTTAGCCTAGGGCAAGACTAACCATATACAACCACCCTGGAATAAATAATTTCAACAAAAACTATATTCTGCACTCCAATTAATGAAACATCATTTTGATGTCTTTTGACATAGCACTTCTCTCCTGTAAGCGGAAGATCCGTGTACCCCCATTAGCCCTCCTCATTCTCCCAACCATATTATGTGGGAGTGTGACGAAGGCACTTATTCCCCTGAGAGAGATATTTATTCTCTTTCACGGGTAAATTGTGATTACTTGCAAAAAATAATTTATACAATGTATCATCTAATCTCATATGTTTTTTGTTTACTCTTTACTCCAGAATTCACTGGTTTCTTTTCTATCTATTCATCTCTTCAGTCCACACAGGTTGATCTGCGCAGTCAGCTCTGCATAACAAAAAGTAAGTCAAAACTATTTGATCTATTGCCATGGCACCACTGAATATACTTTCCCTGAATGTTCAGGGAATAAATGTCCCTCAAAAAAGGACCAAAGCCTTCCGTACTTTCCATAACAAGAAGGCTCACATAGTATGCCTCCAAGAAACACACTTCACCAAAGATTCTACTCCAAAATATATTTCTCCTTTTTATCAACAAATTTACACGGCTTCTGCCTGTACCAAGCAAAGGGGAACTCTAATTGCATTTCACCGATCCACACCATTCACCTTATCATCAGAAATTAAAGACCCAGAAGGTAGATACCTGATACTCATGGGTTATATAATGGATACAGCAATCACGGTGATTTCCTACTACGCTCCTAACAAACATCCTACACCATTCCTCTCACATATATTACAGGTGATTAATACACACCTTTTACACCATCCAAAATAACCTCTAGATTACCTTTTTCTCATCTTCTTTCCAAATACAATCTAGTAGATTCATGGAGAGAAAGTAACCCAATGAAAAAGAAATTCACTTATTTCTCGCACCCTCATCAAACCTTCACCAGAATAGATCATATTTTTCTAACAATAGGAATGATACCAGAAATTATTGCATCACATATAATTCCGATTCCGTGGTCTGACCATAATGCAGTATACACTACTATAGCCTCAGCCATACCAAAAGCGCATGACCCAACGTGGTACTTACCGGACATAATGCTCAAACACCCACTACATCAGATGGCCATTGAACAAGCTTTAAAGGAATACATATCAATTAATAATACAACAGACATCTCCCCAATAACACTGTGGGAAGCTCATAAGCCTGTCTTGCGTGGTACAATACAAAGACAAATGGCACTATTTAAACGGGAACGCAAAAATCTAGCAAAAAAACTAGAACTCAATTTTAATGCAGCCTACATATCATTTCAAGATAATCCATCTCAGAGTACAAAATCTCATCTGGAAAAATCTAGATTGGAATACGATCTATTTCTCACTGAGTCAGTTGATAAATCCCTCAAACGCTCCAAACACAATTTCTACATGAATACAAACAAACCAGGTACATATTTGGCTCGGGCATTAAATTCAACTAACAAATCTTTCAAACCAATACGTTTGAAATTATCAAAAAATGTTTACACTTGTAATCCAGTTAAAATAGTCCATAAATTTCACTCACATCTCGCAACTTTATACAAGACAAACAATGAATTTAATCCTACAGAAGCTGAATCCTTCTCAAAAATAACCTTACCTGAGTTATCTCAGAATCAAAAAAGCAGTTTGGATGAGCCTATAACTATAGATGAAGTTGCTAACGCCATAAAAGACCTAAAACTTAACAAAAGACCAGGCCCAGACGGCTACTCGGCTTTATACTATAAAACATTCTCAGAAATACTCTCTCCCATTCTCACTGAAACTTTTAACAAACTTCTAGATGGACATTCTTTTCGGCAAGAAACACTAATGGCAATTGTTTGTATGATCCCAAAACCCCTTTCTGATGATACTTCCTGTGTGAATTATCGGCCTATCTCTCTGTTAAACCTCGATATTAAATTATTAGCAAAAATAATAGCAAAACGCCTCAATAGCATTATAGGAAAATTAATACATAGAGATCAAGTAGGCTTCATGCCAAATAGACAGGCAGGCGATAATATACGCAGGGCAGTGTTATTGGCACATATTGCTAAAAAACGGAAAATCCCTTTATGTTTTCTATCTCTCGATATTAAGAGGGCATTTGACACAGTATCCTGGCAATATATGCAATATTCATTACAAAAATGGGGTTTTGGACCCCACTTTTTAACATGGATCAAAGCATTATATAATAAACCCAAAGCCTATATAAAATATGCTGGATACAAATCTGAAGCCTTTAATATCGAAAGAGGTACCCAACAGGGTTGCCCATTATCTCCCTTATTATTTGCCCTTATACTCGAACCCATGGCCCAATACATCAGAACAAACCAAACTATAACTGGCATTGAAGTAGGAGGTATTACACACAAATTATGTATATTTGCAGACGATATATTACTTTTTCTATCATCACCACAGGTCTCTGGTCCTAACTTAATACCAGCTCTTGATGGATTTGCAGCCCTATCCGGCCTTATGATTAATCCTAAGAAATGCCTAGTGCTTAATATTTCACTCACAAACATGGAATTGATCCCGGCTAGGGCTGCACTCCCATTCACATGGGCAGAAAAATCAATCCCATATCTTGGAATTCATTTAACAGCATCTCATTCTGACTTATTCTCAACCAATTATCCTCCTGTATTAAGACAGATCACAAATCTAATAAAACAATGGTCGCAACTTCCTTTTATCCTGGATAGGGAAGATTAATGCAATCAAAATGACTATTCTACCCAAATTGCTTTATCTATTCAGAGTCCTCCCTATTCCAATTCCTTCCTATTTTTTGAGAATAGTACAAAAAAGAGCAACTTCGTTTATATGGGGCTCTTCTAAACCACGTATACCTATACACACACTACATCTTCCCAAAAATAAAGGAGGCCTGGGATACCCTAATTTTACTAACTACTACAGAGCAGCACATTTGGCCAGTCTGTCCAAATACCATGCAAAACAGGAAATCCCATTATGGGTATTTATAGAGGCTTCAGAAAATGACCCTCTATTAATATCAAATTTATTATGGCTTGATCCTAAAGACCGCTTTAAAATTCATAATCCCATAACTAAACACTTCTTATCTCTCTGGGATAAACTAAAAACCAAATATCAGTTACAATCTCCACACAATCCTCTCCTTTCTTTTATCAGAAATCCGGCCTTTTATCCGGCATGGATCTACCCAAATTCTTTTAAAGCTTGGACAACATCAGGCATTCAGACACTAAATGACTTCATAGCATCTAAATCATTCCTTTCATTCCCATCGCTTAGAGAAAAATATGATCTACCAAACTCTGAGATATTTAGATATCTCCAAATCAAAAATTTCTTTTTGAATCAATCTGTACAAAAGATCCATTTGCTAAAGGTACAATTTCATCACTTTATAATCAATTATATGGAGTAGCAAATCTTAACAGATCCTCTTACGTTCAGGGGTGGGAGGAGGACCTGGGACGAACTTTAGAAGACACGGACTGGTCTAATATATGGCTCACATCTAAGTCATCTTCACCCAACATCTTGGCACTAGAGACAAATTATAAAGTCCTAACTCGCTGGTACCTTGTACCCGCTAGAGTGGCAAAATATTCACCTAATACCTCAACTCTTTGTTTTCGAGGATGCCCAGAAATAGGCACATATTTACACATATGGTGGACGTGCCCAGTAATCCAAACCTTCTGGAAGGAAGTCTTCGTGATTGCATCTAAAATATTTAAAAAAATAATACAACCAGATCGATATTTAACTTTACTTAATCTAAAACCGGAATGGTTAACACTCTCTCAATTCAAACTTATGATCCAACTAATAACGGCTGCAAAACAAACAGTGGCCAAGGCATGGAAATCTCCTACATTGGTACTAGCAGAAACAATTCACAGAATGAATAATACAATGTCCCATGCTAAGATGGTAGCCATCGATCAAAATCAAATTCCAAAATTTGAAAAACTTTGGCATCCTTGGATAAAACAACAGTTCCTGTCAAATTTCAATGACTCTGTCCTGTTGCCATGGTAACAGATTAAATGACTTACAGAGACACCCATTCTAAGGCTTCAAAGAGAACTAAAAAGAATAATAAACTGACGAGCGGGACAACCTTGTGGACCATACCTCTACCTTTCAACCCTTTTTCTTCTCTTTCCTTTTCTCCACCTTACGATTAAAGCTCATTATCAGAACTTATTTGACCTATATACACTCTACTTGTAAACAATATGTATAGTAGGTATAAATCATTTAAATACCTACAAAAGTAACTAAGGAAATGATATATATCTTTAATTTAGGTTTACGTGAACCCAATGTTTAATATTTGAAATTTCATGATATTTACCTATATAAACCCTACTGTAAAACAATGAGCTTACTTTATAGATCCTTGTAAACTTACTTTATGTATATTTATGTATCTTTATAACATTGTATACTCAATAAACTTCTTGACAAGGAAATTTGTCATCTATCCACTGCGCTGTCAGGCTGAGCATGCTCGTTGGACTGACATCTGAACTCCAAATGTCGGTAGTAAAACTGATTGCTATGATGTTGGTAGTCATGAGCTCCTGAACGTGTTTTCTAACACTGCTAAACAATTCATGTAGACATGTAGTCTGCAAAGTAGCGTCTGCTTGGTAGTAACGCGGCTTAATATGTTGCATGAGCCTACGGAAGCCAATGTCCTCCACAACAGAGAATGGCTGGTCGTCTAATGCAATAATTTCCATAATTTTAGCTGTAATGGCATGAGCTTTGGGACTGTCACTTGCATATTTTTTAACCTTTTCAAACACTGTGGCCACAGATGGTGTTAAGCCTGAGGCACTTTTTGAAAGTGGCGCTGTTTTCTTGTAATCAGAATGCTGAACTGGATGACGTGTTTTCAGGTGGTGTATCAAACCTGTTGAAAAATTCTTTGGCACTGTACCACCTCTTGAAATTTCTGTTGAGCAAAGAGTACAGATTGCAAATTTAGGGTCTTTATCAGAAACTTTAAAATATTTCCACACTGCAGACATGGTCCACCTTTGCTGGTAACATAGAATAATATCATAGAATGATTTATAGTGGGAGTGAAATCTAAGGGGGGGTAAAAAAGTAAAAAAAGGACAAAATCAATTTAAAAGCTAAACTCCAGGAGGCAGCTTCAGAAATAAAAACTAACCTCCCTTTTTTTTTATGGTGCTGCTCTTGGCATGCAAGGTAGTTATGTCTGCACTGCAGTACATCCGACTTGCACCAAAAAAATTTAACTGAACTGAATAAACTTAATTTGAAATGGAATGGATTGCATTGCTTGCAAATTGCAATTGCATGCTATTTTATTTTTTTGAGCTATTCTGTAGTATACTTCATGTGCTTTGTTGTCATTGAATACAATTTGTCACTTTGTCTCAGCGTAGTATTATAAGTTATACAGTTATACGACACTGACATGACAGCAAGCGCATTAATTTTTTTAAACATGACAGTACGCAATAAATAATTATTAATATATTATATATGAAATATATTATATTATTTATTGCATACTATCATGTTTAAAAAATTAATGCGCTTGCTGTCATGTCAGTACTGTATAACTTATACTACGCTGTCAAAGTGACACACTCAATAACAGCAAGCGCATGAATTTTATACTGTATACTACAGAACAGCTAAAAAAATAGCTTGCAATTTGCAAATCCATTACATTCCATTTCAAATCATATGTAATCGGTCAGTTCAATTATATTTTTTTTTTTTTTGCTACAAGTCAGATCAGATGTACTGCAGTGCAGACACACAGTCATTTTAAATAGTCAGTACTAGACTAGTACTATAATAAAATAATCAAGAAATAAAATTACTAGTTTGTTTCTGTCAGTTTAAGGCGGCAAAAGCAGCAATGCTCACCGGCGAATAGTAATGGTAGCCATCCAGGAGTGACAGTGCACACTATGTGCAGCCCTCTATGAAGCCATCTCTCGCTTCCCAGCACCGTCTCTTGCTTCCCAGCAGCGTGTCTCAGGTCCCAACAGCGTCTCACAAGCACGAGGAGCGTCCACGGGGAAGGTTCCAGCGTCTCAGCAGGGAACATGCTTACGAGTGTGGCGTTGCGGCGTCTTAACCGCGAGGAACGTGCATGCCGCACACGAGTGACGTCACCCGCTGGTTCTGCCACCTCTACTGCACATGTGCGATGTTCGGCGCCAGTATCAACAAGAATTCTTTCGGCTTTTTGCCGAAAGGGCCATTTTCGGCCGATATGTTTCGGTGGCCGAATTTTCGGTGCATCCCTAGTGTTCACACAGGTGTATCCCTTTACTAATCTGCTTGTTAGCCCTTCAATTAACCCATTCCATTCCTAGAGTTAATATAATAAGCGAACAGCACCCATTGCACCAATATAAGCTGTTTAAATGTTTCCTATATCGCCATCATGTCAATATACTAAATAAGATGTGGAAAACGACCGAACAAAAATTCTGCTTTACAGAACAGAAAAGGGCGAACCCATTAAAAATATATCACATAGAAAACTGTGGAGAGTATTCTTTTTTTTTCTGTTAAGCATACACCGCACAATACTTCAAAAGATTTAATCTCCTCTCTCTAAAAAGAGCAAGGAGTATAAAACACAAAATTTTTAGTAAAATTATTCTGTCAAGACATCCTCTGTACCAATTATTGCCCCATGGTTACAGTATATATATATTTCACAAAAACAGATATAGATCGTAATCTTTGTTTAAGCCATATGGATGTAAAGAGTTCAATTGTTTTAGCCACCAAGCCTCCCTCCGTTTCATCTTCAGAATCCCATCACCTCCCCTTTTATCTCTAAGTATCTCCTCCAAAACCATAAATTCTAAATTTGTATCACTGTGTCCATATTGCATATAATGTTTGAGAACAGGTAAACCCGGTCGTTTATTCCTAATGGATGACCGATGTTGTGATATTCGGTCTTTGATTTTTTGTGGTCTCTCCAACATATATGAACTTACATGAACAGATTAATGCATAGATTACATATGTCTGGCATGTGTAAAAACTGCAGATATGATATTTTCTTTCATCTATTGGGTGTATAAAACCATCCCCTTTCCTCATCAATTTTCACTGCACACAACTGAAGGCATTTATACAATCCACTTCTCTCGCTTCCCAAAAAATGTATTTTTTTTCCTACTTTTTTTTTTTTAACACATTTATGTTCTGAATGGACTAACGTGTTCCTTAATGTTCCTTCGATATGCCTTTAATGGTATTTCCTGCAAAAAATTCTATTTAAGGGTATGCATGTTGCAGTAGTGTCCAACGTTTAATGATCTTAAAAGATCTCTTCACTATAGCTATGATACTGCATTGAGAAAGAGCTGCTTCGTATTGCAATTTCTTTTTTTTTTTGTAATTTTTCTGTGTACACTGTAGCTTCCCCAATTCATGCTGTATCATGTCCTCAGGATATCCACGGTTCCTACATTTCTCACACATTTATGCTGTTCTCTGTGTCCTTCTCTATGCATCATGAACAATCCTTACTCTGATTAGCTGAATCCGTATAATCGATCTAAAAACATGTAAATAATGAAAGCTATCAAAACACAACAATTAATTCCAGTCTGTAGGTTGCTCTCTATGTGTATGGAGCTATAAATGTGGGTAAAAGATTTAGTAGTATACATGCAGCTTGATGGACATGTGCTGTACGGAACCGTGCAGTCGCTTGAAACTTTTATATGCATGAAGATTGAAGTAAAGGAATTCAACTTAAACTGAGATTGCATCTCCAATTTTTTTATATACATCTGGTGGAGAAAAGTAGTGCCACATCAAATGTAATCCTGTGTAGGGTAAACACCTATAAGGCAGAGGTGGCCCACCTTGGTATTGTATTATATTCCTATTGGGTTTTTACACCCCTCCATGATGGAACTGAATCCAGGAAATATGTTTTCATTCTCACAAGAGGAGGCCATACAGATTGTTTCCTGAGTGGCCGGCTACAGAGACTTTTTGACTGGGAATACCTATGTGCATAATACACGTTCATGGTAGAAATTACAGAAGAAATATATCTTGTTGGAACTGCATGGATGGACACTTGCTGAATACCATCGAGTACAGTGGATCCCGAGAGGATTACAGGTCAGACTGGCCCCTACACTTTTCAGTGATAATGAGTATAAACACATTTATGCAGATTTTGTATAAATGTTCCTTTGATTTAATGACTCTTTCATATGTGCAAAAAGAACTGCAGACAGTATCGGAACAACTGAGTAAAGTGGAAGATGATTATAACTCTGTAGTTATATCAGAAGAATTTGTAAAATTGAAAGACTCTGGATATCAATATTTTTAAGTACTGTCTGGATTTAGCGACAAAGAAAAGGAACAAATTTGATCGAGATAGTGAAGACCACCAAAGGAATCCGGTTTATAGATGGCAACGCTTATACTCTCGACGAGGTCTGATGGAACAAGGGTTAACATGGAGAGATAGAGCTTCTGTTTCCCTATTAGTAGCCTCTACAGATACGGGTTGTTCTCCCACGGGTTTTTTGCATCAAGCTCAGTGGGAAGGCAGAAGCCGTAGGCAGACGAGATCATACAATTCCTGAGAGGGGTCTACAGCCATGTACCTACCACAGCGCAATACACAGGGCAATCTAAATTGGAGAACTTAGTTCACAATATCTTTAAGAGAATGCTTTACTCTGAGCAGGTAAGTGTCCTGAACAAGGAACTAGCTTTTTGCCCTAAAGATTATTTGGATAAATTTGGATAATACTACGAAAAAGTCTTTATACAGACTTTCGTAGTATTAGATGAAAGATCCATTTTGAACATAAACCCTGCTTTGATATAGAGAACCCTGCAGAAACTTTTGATTGTAAGAAATTGGGGCTGACAAATAAATTCAAGTCTTTTCCACCTGCTACTTATGCACCAGTGGAAACCTTTGCACAAGAGGTTATGAGGCATGTATGGGATTTTGTATCTGGACTTGACTATCATGACCATAGACCTAACAATCTTTCCTTTAAAGAGAAAATGTCTCTAAAGGAGCTAAAACAGAGTGATGAAATAGTGTTGAAGCCAGCTGATAAGGGGGGCTCAATTGTGATTATGGACATACAGATGTATGAGAAGGAAATTTATAGGCAACGAGATCATGAAGTGTATAAAAAAAAACTGGCTAATGACCCTACTCAGAGTATACGCAAACAACTAGAGGAGATTCTCAAACAAGCCCTTAAGGAAGGGACAATTACACATTATGTATGAATATTTTTTGCCTGTTCATCCTAGGGTTCCTGTTTTATATACCCTCCCGAAGATACACAAGGACAGAGAAAATCCTCTCGGATGTCCGATCGTATCTGGTAGAGACTTTGTCCTGGTATCAAAATTTTTGGACAAGATCCTCCTCCCTCTGATATGACAAACCAAATCATATCAAGGATGTCCATTAATTTTTGGACAAGTTGCGGTCATTACTTGAATGTCAGGACATCCTAGAAACATGGGATGTAAAAAGCTTATATACATCCATCCCCCAAAAAGCAGGGATTGAAGCAACTATAGAGCTAATTAAGAAGAATGGATCATACTCTTTAGCACAGATTGAGCTGATAGCAAAACTGTTAACCCTGATTTTGAGTAATTACTTTTTTATTCAGGATGTTTGTACAACAGTTGAAAGGATATGCAATGGGTTCCAATGTCGCCCCTTCATTCGCATGTGCATAATTTTAAAAAAATGTATTTATAATATATATATATATCTCACACAAATGAGTACACCCCTCACATTTTTGTAAATATTTTATATCTTTTCATGTGACAACTCTGAAGAAATGACACTTGGCTACAATGTAAAGTAGTGAGTGTACAGTGTGTATAACAGTGTAAATTTGCTGTCCCCTCAAAATAACTCAACACAGCCATTAAAGTCTAAACCGCTGGCAACAAAAGTGAGTACACCCCTAAGTGAAAATGTCCAATTTGGGCCCAAAGTGTCAATATTTTGTGTTGCCACCATTATTTTCCAGCACTGCCTTAACCCCCTAGGGCATGGAGTTCACCAGAGCTTCACAGGTTGCCACTGGAGTCCTCTTCCACTCCTCCATGACGACATAATGGAGCTGTGGATGTTAGAGACCTTGCACTCCTCCACCTCCTTCCATTTGAGGATGCCCCACAGATGCTCAATAGGGTTTAGGTCTGGAGACATGCTTGGCCTGTCCATCACCGTTACCCTCAGCTTCTTTAGCAAGGCAGTGGTCGTCTTGGAGGTGTGTTTGGGGTCATTATGTTGGAATACTGCCCTGCGGCCCAGTCTCCAAAGAGAGGGGATCATGCTCTGCTTCAGTATGTCACAATACAAGTTGGCATTCATGGTTCCCTCAATGAACTGTTGCTCCTCAGCGCCAGCAGCACTCATGCAGCTCCAGACCATGACACTCCCACCACCATGCTTGACTATAGGCAAGACGCACTTGTCTTTGTACTTCTCACCTGGTTGCCGCTTGACACCATTTGAACCAAATAAGTTTATCTTGGTCTCATCAGACCACAGGACATGGTTTTAGTAATCCATGTCCTTAGTCTGCTTGTCTTCAGCGGACTTTTTTGTGCATCATCTTTAGAAGAGGATTGATTCTGGGGCGACAGCCATGCAGACCAAATGGATGCAGTGTGTGGCATATGGTCTAAGCATTGACAGGCTGACCCCCCACCCCTTCAACCTCTGCAGCAATGCTGGCAGCACTCATACATCTATTTCCCAAAGACAACCTCTGGATATGACGTTGAGCATGTGCACTCTGTTGTAATATGTTCACCGATTTATGTGGGACATTATTATATGTATGTACACTGTAATAGTGAGAGTCCCTGTCACTATGAAAATGGGGTTAAAGTGGACACAGAGTATGCACATTTGCTTGGTGCAAGGCTACAGAGCATAAATGTGGACTGGAGAAAACAGCTTTCGCAGCTTTCTCCAGGTTTTGGTATTCGGTCATGGGGCTCTGTAGTTTGGAGATTCCATAGTGTCTTGGGTGGGACGGGATCTCCAACCCTGTGTCCAGATTTTGAGATCCACCAGCATATTGACTGGTCAGGTGTGTGTTGGGCTATTTGTAGACACCTGACCATAGTTCTGGGCTCCACCCTCCCGAGGAGTCCAGGCAAGCAAGGGAGAAGTGTGCATGTCTGCACAGGTCTGTCAGAGTAGACAGAGGGTCCAAGCCTGTGGGCTGGAAAAGGAAGCTGGAAAAGAGTGCTGAGGTACTGGGTTTACAGGAACTCTGTTATAGAGCCGAGAGGGCTGAAGCATAAGTCTGAGCAGCAGTTCTGCTAAAGAGAGCCAGGTGGCTTGGTATTTTTGATTGAACTTACATTGTTGCTGTGGAAAGCTGAAACCCCTGTGTGGGCAACACTTCTGTTATCGGACATTTTCTTTCTTTAATAAAAGTGGGCCTACAAGCCCTTAAAACTGCGTATCTGGCGTAGACTCAGCTCACTGGTAAGCTCTACCTTTAAGCTAAACCAACCCCCGATGTTACAACACATACAGTCAATATTGACCAGGCCAGAATTCAATTGATAATGGTTGATTTGTCCGAGCCAACTGAATTTTAACATAGCAAGGGAACAGCTGAAGACCCTTTGATGTGTTAATCTTATGCAAGTCTATTTGAACATTTCAAAGGGTGTTCAGGTGGTATCTGTTAATCTAATCTAATTACATATATCTAAGGGGACTTGTTGATGTTGATATGTGGGAGTGCAAATTGGGGCGGTTTATGACTACAGCTGTTAACGGCTAGGGGTTGTTGTCTGTCTGAAAGACTTAATGGAGACGGCCAATCAAATTGCTCAGCCATTCAATGTCTAGTGAATATAACATGGTGTTCAGTCTATAGTCAATATAGGCTTGTTTGTGTATGAAGGCACAGACCTAGGAAAATGGGACTCTGAATTATATCTACTCTGTCTGATTTTTTAGTCATCTGTGGACTTTGGACTTTGTTCTGTGTTGGAAGTCAAAGTGCATCTCTCTGGAAGAATTGGGTTGCTGCGGAAGAGTACTTACATCATCATTATAATACCTAAATATTTTTTTTTTTTTTTTTTTTTTTAGTAGAAAGCCTTTTACTCCGTGCACATTCACATGTGCGTTATAAAACATTTTGTGCTAAAAAAAAATCTTGTTTTTTCAAACTTTTACCTTGAAATGTTTTCAAAAGTACATGAACAGGCATGTTTCCAAACATAACATACACAACTCTGGAACGTACAAAGTTCAACATTGAAAAAATGAAGGCAATATCAGACATTACAGTGTCAAAAATGTGTTGACATTTCCTTCATCAGATGAGGTGATGTCACCCCTGTAAAAGCCAAATTTAGAAGATGCACACAAATTGTGAGTCAAAATGGGGATTTCCCTCCTGATCCCATACCAAATGTCAACATGTGCCATCTCCCATCATAGGGAATCAATGCACGCGTCCCGGGGGCGCAACCACCTCCTCCCACCTACTAGAGCTGGGAGGAAGGGGTTGCACCCACAAAAAGCGCACACCGAAATCCCCCGATGGCAGACAGCACATGTTGACACACTGTGTGCATCTTCCAAAGTTGGCCTTTTTTTTTTTTTTTTTTTTTTTTCAAGAAGTTTTTATTTTGCTTTTTCCAACATACAATAAAAGGTATGACATATATTGTTGTATACAGATATTTTGATAGTTTTGTACATTCACAGATAATATAGACATTACGGTGTTAACTCAAGTCTAAAAAAAAGAAAAGGAAAGAGAGCCGTAGTTTTCAGGAGTGTATGCCTATAAGGGGTGATTGGATGGATAAAGCTAGATAGATCCTAACAGAGTAGATAATTGACTAATATGTTAAATGCCTGGATGGATCCGATTAGACATTCTCTGTGAATACTAGATTACTTGATATTAATAGGAGAACCTATGGGTGGGAGGAGAACTCAAACTAGGAGAAAAAAAAAAAAAAAAGGGGGGGGGGGGGGAGGGCCATGTGAAGTATGAGGTTAGGAAGTTAGGAAGTAGCCTCTTGTGGGGATGTTTTCTTGTTTTGCATCGGCTGGTAGGAGTCGTGGTATGAGAAGGTGGATTGGCTCACATTTGCTATTTCCTCTCGGGAGAGGGATGAGAGCATAAAGGTGTGCCATTTAGAGTGAAAGCGGTCTGAGGAGGATTTCTGTTTGAAGTCCGTGTTAATGCGATCTTTGGTAAGTAGGTGTGATAGCTCTCGTTTGACTTGGGTGATGTTAGGGTGCGATGGCGAGATCCAGTTTCTCAAGATTATTCTTCTTGCGATTAAAAGACAGGTTAGGGACCACCCTTTGTGTGAGGCGTTGACTTTTAAATTCCCTGAGGGGGTTGTGACGCTGACGGTGTATTTTGACCAGGGTAGGAGTATTGGGTCCCAGTAGCCAAAGATAAGGAGTAGCGGGTCCTTGGGTAATTTTAATAGAGTCACTTCGAATATGTATGCCAGAACTTGGTCCCAAAAAATTGAAATGTAGGAGCAATCCCAGAAGCGATGGGCCAGGGAGGGTTTCCGGGTGTGGCACAGTGGGCAGAAGGCTTTGCTCAAGTCTGATTTTGTCGATGAGAAGGGCATATAAGCTCTGTGAGCTATTTTCAATTGTGTTTCTCTCCATATTTCATTGGGTGTTAGCTTTTGTACAGAGTTGAGGCCTTGCAAGATTTTTTCCACTAAGTTGGAGTCCGGGAAATCTTTATTCCAGTTTTTTATCGATGATGCTGAAAGAGGTGAGGATGACTTAAGTAGAAGGGGTTCGTAGATGTCCGAGATCTTGTACGAGTTGTTTGATATCATTTGGTCTATGATGTTTGTTTGGAATCTTTTATCTGCTTGTTTGCATGTCTCTTTTAGGAAGCTGATGCATTGCCTATAATGAAAGGTATGAGTGGTAGGAAGAGCGAAGGTTTCCGCAATGTTGGTAAATGGCAGTGGTTGGCCCGTCTGGATGTTGCAAAGGGAAGAGAATTTTGTTAAGCCTTTTCGTTCCCATATTCTGAAAGGTTCGTGATCTAGTCCTTGTGGGAAGGCCGGATTACCTTGGATCGGGAGATGTGAGGACATGAAAGGAGATGACTTAAGTATTTTCATTGCTTCTCTCCAAGCCACCGCTGTGTCTCTTAATAGTAGATTATGTTGGTGGGAGGGGGGGACTGACTTCCATCTGCAGTGTAGAAGGCCCACTAACGAGTAAGGGTGGGCCATGTCGGATTCCAGGGAAAAATTTGAGTAGCGGGAGGATTGCGTTATCCAGTCTATGCTGGTTCTTAGCAGGCATGCTATATTGTACATTCTGATGTGTGGTAAACTGATGCCCCCTTCGCGCCTGGGAAGATGTAGTTTTTTTAGAGCAATGCGTGGTCTTTTGTTTCGCCAAAGGAATTTTGTTAAGGAGGCATTGAGCGAAGTCACATCTTTATGATGTAGCAGTAGCGGAATAGTTTGCAATGGGTATAGTAGTCTTGCGAAGCTGACCATTTTTACCAGGTGGCATCTTCCCAAGAGCGAGAGGGGCAGGTCCATCCAGGCATTTAATTCTTGAGAAATTTTTGATAGTAAAGGAGGGTAGTTTAGATGGTACAATGATGAAGGAATTTTTCCTATTTTTATCCCTAAATAGGTGATATGGGATTTTGCGACCGGGAAAATAGATTGTTGGGTCCATTGTGGTACAGAGTGAGTGCCAATGGGAAGAATTTCGCTTTTGCTGTAATTGATGCGAAGGCCAGAGCACAAGCGGAATTCATCGAACACCCTTTTAATAGTTAACATATCTGAGGGGGGGTTGGCCGAGAATATGAGGACGTCGTCAGCAAATAGGGATGTGCGCATATCATGTGTGCCTATTTTTATGCCATGCAAGGGGGCTGCTGATGTTAAATATCTGGAAAGGGGTTCAAGGGCGATATTAAAAAGGAGCGGGGATAGGGGACATCCTTGGCGAGTGCCCTTGTGGAGACGAAATTCTTCTGACATGAGGCCTGCTACCACTAATTTTGCTGTTGGGGCTTTGTACATAGCAGAGATAAGATGATTGAATGGGCCAGTAAATCCCATCTTAGACATTGTCATAGATAGCCAGTCGAAGCTAACGTTGTCCAAGGCCTTTTCTGCGTCTAATGTGATAATGGCGTGGTTGGTGTTTGGGTGGTGAAGTGCATGTTCTAGGGCCATCATGACTTTTCGAATATTGAGGGTGGCGGTTCTACCTTTTACGAAGCCTGATTGGGCGGGGTGAATTAAAGAAGGGATAATGTCTGCCAGCCTGGTGGCCATAATTTTTGAGAGGATTTTCACATCTAGGTTAAGAAGTGATATGGGCCTGTATGAGCCTGGTTCTTGGGGGTCTTTACCCTTTTTGGATAGTAATTTTATAAGAGCCTGGTTTCCCGACTGTATGTAAGCTCCCCCTGAGCAGATATTCTGGTATACTTGGAGGAGGGTGGGTTCCAGAAGGGGTTGTAGGGTCCTGTAAAATTCACTGGTGAAGCCGTCTGGGCCTGGGGCCTTGGAGAGGGTCAGGTGGCGAATGGTTGTTGATATTTCGGTGGGGGTTATAGGAGCGTTGAGGGATTCTAATTGTAGTGTGGAAATCTTAGGCATGGTTATTTTTTCTAGGAAAGCGCGTGCTTTTTGTGTGTCTATGGGGTCTGGGGAGTAGAGCGTAGAGTAAAATTGTTGCATGACTTTGTTAATTGTTTGTGGAGTGGAGTGGAGGGCACCTGTGCTATCGCGAAGTGATGTAATGTGGGTAGGGCGGAACGGGCCTTTACATAGACGGGATAGGAGTTTGCCCGCTTTGTTTCCGAATTTGTGAAAGGTGGCTTCAATGTAAGCCTGTTTGGTGTGTTCAAGGGTGTTTGCCCATGTATCGAAATCCCTTTTTGCTGCCTGCCATTCCAAACGATTGGCTGGAGAGTCCGCGGTGTATAAAGTTCGTTGTGCCTGGTGTAGGCGTGAGCTGGCTGCTTTGTATTTGGACAGGGTGTTACGTTTAAAGGAGGTTGTATAGGATATGATACGGCCTCTTAGGAAGGCTTTACCGGCGTCCCAAAATAGGTTGGGGTCATGTATGTGAGGGGCGTTGTTTAGAGAATATTCCGTCCATGCCTCGGACATATATTGTTGGAAATCAGTGTTATTGTGAAGGAAGGAAGGGAACCGCCAGATGTTGGGGTGTGGGGGTAAGTTTAGATTATCGAGAGTTACCTCTATGGGAGCGTGGTCGGAAATGGTTATGTCGTGTATTGCGGTGTTCTGGAGAAAAGGGATTAGGTTGTCAGAGCCAAAGAAATAATCTATTCTTGTGAATACTTTGTGTGGGTTGGAGAAGAATGTGAATTCCCTGTCTGTTGGGTGGGATAGACGCCATAGGTCCTGTAGATGAATAGAATCCATGGTGTTTGCGAAGAGAGAGGGGGCGGGAGGGTTGGCGCGTGGATTTGAGTTTTTTGGAGAGGATCTGTCATCTATCTGATGGAGGGTGTCATTGAAGTCCCCTCCGATTAGGTGTGGGAGGTGAATGTTTTCTAGGAGCTGTAATGTTTGGGGTATTTAGCTGAAGCGATAAATGCGTTTTTAGTGCAGTGAGTCCACATCAGACAGGCATTATAGTTAAGGGCCTGGTAGCCCACGTTTATTAAACCGAAAAACAAAAGCAAAAAGGTCCATTCAGGATTCCCACGCAGGGGTTTAACTTCATTAAGCACTCCAAAAATAAGGAAAACATACCAAGACACCTGGCTCTCTTGTCAGCAGTTCCTCTGCTTGCTCTCAACAGATTTGCCAATTCTTTACAGCCCCCTGGACTCACTGGCTTCCTCAGTCTCCCCGACTCTCAAGGCTGGCCAGCCTTTCCCAGTCCCTGGGCAAAGAATCCCCTTTACATAGGCTGCAGACTCCCACAGGGCAGACCACTCTCCAGACACAGGTCTGTCTTCACACAGCAGTAGCAACAAGCTACACACACTCCACCTTCCTCCACCCTCTGCTCTCACTAGCCCCTCGTTATATGGGCTGTGTGCACCTGGGCACACAACCTGCTGGCTCTCCATAAGACATGGACACAGGGTTAGAGATCCCATCCCTTTTCCCAGTGACAGGGACTATTACAGAGCCAACCGGAGAGGTCTGAATAAAATTGCTTGCCTGGGCTGTTGGGGGCATAAACATTTGTGATTATAAGTTCTTTAGAGCCTACTTTTACATGTGTGGTGAGCAGACGGCCTTGATTGTCGGTTTTTGTCGACAGGATTGAGCAGGGGAGATTTTTATGTATGAGTAGGAGGACGCCAGCTTTGCGTCCTGCTGCCTCGGAGCCTAGTACAGTGCCTACCCAGAGTTTCTTCATGCGGTGGAAGTCAGGGGCTGAAAGGTGTGTCTCCTGGAGTAGGGCTATATCGGTTTTGAGCCGTCTAAGGTGCCTGAGAATTTTCATTCTTTTTTGAGGGGATCTGAGACCCTTCACGTTCCATGAGATTATTTTCATGTTGGGGGGGGTTGTGAAGGGTATGGGCAGATAATGACAATTTATCGTTTTGTGGATGGTGAGTGAAAGTACCAACTATGGCAAGAAGTATGCCATTTTTGTAGTGGTCAAGAGGCATTTTAGATGTGTGGGAGAGATGTTTTGGGCCTTGTAGAAGGGAGAGGAGGGAGAGGGGGGGTATGCCATAAAGAGGAGGCAACATAACGAATAACAAACAATAATGCTGAGAACTTCACTTTTTTCCGCATGGGATCACTGTGTAAGTCAACTCCCATAACAGGACAGTTATGGTTTGGGGCCCAATTGGCCCGTGGAAGGGTGGCATGCATCTCTAGATGCGTTTAAACCTGGAATTTTAGGGGGGGGGGGTGAGGGTGAACGTTGCCGTACACAGTGAGACCAGGGGAGCATAACCGTATAGAAAAAAAAAAACTGTTCAAACAGGTACTGTCTGATATAATGATAATTCTGAGAACTGAGAACAGTCAAAACATATAACATTATACATTACGTGATGCCGTAGAAGGGAAGGTAGAAAACCTGAGAAGGGACAAGTTGATACTCTGTCCGTAGGTTATATTAGATAGCCCGCAATGGCGGTTGCAGTGTTCAGTTCAGCGAGGAGTGAAGCGATGTTGGTCCGGGTATGAAGATCTGAAGCGTTTGGGGGAATCTTTGCGTGGACTCCGTTGGTCCAGGGAGCGGTTGAGTGGAGTGCCCTTGGAGGGGGTTTGCTGTTGAGTGTTGGAGAGTAACGATCGCACGTATGCTTCCGCTTCTGGTGGGTCCTGGAAGGATAGCTGTTCACCACTGGGTGTCTTGAGGCGCAGGGTGGCTGGGAATGCTAGAGTGAATTTTATTTGTTGCTTGAAGAGTTCTGTGCATATCTGTTGGAAGGCTTTGCGTTTTTTTGAGACCTCGATGGAGTAGTCGGCGAAGATCAGAACCCTCACACCATCAATTTGGAGTGTGCGGGTTTGTCTAAATTTTTGGAGGATGAGAGCTTTGTCGGAGTAGTTTAGATATTTAGCAATGATGGGGCGAGGATTCTTGCGCTCTTCATTGTATGGTCCCATTCTGTGGGCGCGTTCTACTGTGCAGGGGCTCGTTATGCCTAGCGCCTCAGGGATGCGTCGGGAGCAAAGGTCTGATAAGGCAGAAGATTGTAGCGATTCGGGTATCCCCACGAATCGCAGGTTGCTCCTTCTGGACCTATTTTCCAAATCATCAAGTTTTTGTATTATGTATTGATTTGTCTTGTCCTGCGCTTGTTCTGTGGCTTGGGCTTGGTACATCTCTTCTTCCATGTTTGAAAGGCGATGTTCTAGTTCATGTAGCCTGGTGTTATGCTCTCCTAGCTGGGCCTTAATTTGCTTCATCCCCGCATTTACAGCGTTTTCCACAGCTGTTGAGATCATGGGGGACAGAAGAGCTGCCACTGCCTGTGCTATGCGCTCTGTAGCATGGTCCCCTGTGAGCTGTGGAGAGGGGGCTGATAATTGAAAGGCCTGAGAGAGAGGGGCCTGAGGAGAGACGGATTGTGGCTGTGGTTGAACCTGGGAGGCCTGAGGAGATGTGTGTGGGGCTGCACTGCCACTTACTTCCATGTCTGCCGGCTGGGCGCCTGTGTGCAGGTCCGTGTAGGCCGAAGCCGGGGCCTCGATTTGCGGCTGGGCCGGCGGCGCCGTCTGGGCCGTGTTGGTACGGGGGCCGCGGAGTTCTACAAAACGGTCCATGTATTGGGTGCTGGAGCCCGAGTTGCTTGAGGGTGGATGCGGGCTTTTGGGCCGGTTTTTTATGCGGATTTTTGTCCTGGTTGCGAGAGCGGTGAGGAGAGACAGCTACTCCATGCGGCGCCGGAACCGGAAGTAATACCTAAATATTAAATTATCTATCCTACTATACATATCATATCACTACATTGGTGCCGTTCAAGTGACCAGAAGAGCATTTTCGGACTTAGTAACAGAAGTCGGTGGTGACAACAATCCTGTGAGGTGGACAGAAGTCTGATGAAGAACCAAGAGCTGTGCTGTGACTCGAATGTCTGGTTGTGACATAAGAGAGTCTGATCTACAAAATTAAACAAGTTGGGAACCCCAGAATTATTCTCTGGAGACTGGAAACAACAAAAAAAGGACTGTGTCGTGTACCAGAAGATCTGAACTGGAAGCTGAAGGAGTAACTAATGCGGTGAGTAAAATATTTCCTTTTTTTTTTAATTATTAGTAATATAGTCAAAATGCTTACTCAGTGTGAAGCTAGTGTCAGTTCTGATAAAGTTAACAGATAGGTATTAAAATGTATTAAGCGCCATGGCGGTCCTTATGAAATTCCAGAAAAATTTAAGCAGACATGGACGATTAAGGAATTTTTAGAGAAAAATGTTTTTGATAACAAAATTTCAGAAAGTAAAAGAACAGGTTGTATTATACAGGGATTATTATCTTGCTGTTTAACAATGGAAAGTTCTTTGAAGGGTAAGGTTGAGGAAATTACCCAGTTACAGAATGCAGTTGATAATAGCAACAATGTTTGTGAGAGGTTACAAAACCAGACACCGAGACAGTAAATTTAAAATTGCATGCAGTTACCATTGGGGGAGCTTTGCTTGAGAAATCTAAAAGTTGTGATGAATTATCAGAGGAAAATGTGAGATTAAAATTAAGAATTATGGAATTAGAGAAGAGATCTCAAGAATGCAGAAATGCATCAAATCTTGGATTCCGCAGTCTGCAGCAAAATACAGACACAAACTTTCTTTCAAATGAAACAGAACCTCATATTAAATCTGATAATTCATTACCAGCTGCCCCCACTGTGACTACCACAGTTTACAACAATAATAATAATACAGGTGAAGTTCAGCTTGTAATGAAGCCTTTGAAACCAAAAGAATTAGACGAAATTCTTAAAGAAATAGGAATGGTTCCATACCATGATTTAAACAGATTTTTAAAATGGTTTTGTGACGTGCAGCAGGTCAGAGATATGTACAATCTCAACCCATCTGACTTAGAAAGAGTTTTTCAACATTCTGTAGGAAGTGGTCTTTGGATGAGAATTAAACAGATCTGTATTCAGCCTCTGAGGACAAGGGACATATTACTGGAATTATTATGTGTTTTGTATGGTGTACGTTCTGATGTTACTATTCATGGGAAGATCCAACAAATGCAAAATGAATCTCCATATGAATTGTCACACAGGATAGCAACTATTATGGAATTATTGGTCGGTAATAATCTTGCATTTGGGGGTGGTGCCTTGATGCATATGAGTATGTTTCTAGATGCGTTGCATGAAGATATCAAACAAAATATTTTTTTATTAGTTACCCCAAATCCTTATGATTTAAAAAGACATTGTTGAGAGCAGACCATTTATGGAGAAAGTCAAATGAGCAGGCTGTCAAAATTGATTTAGCCACATTGTTTAGGACAAATACTGAACATAAAGATCAGAAGATAATATCCTATGATAATACCCAGAGAGGAGACACCGGGTCAAATATAGGTGATATTAATATGAAAAACAGAGCCGACCAAAATAATAATAATAAGAAGAAAAGGACCAAAACCTGGATACCATTTTCTCAGTTAAAACAGAAATATGACCACCTGAAGATTGAGTATGACAAGATGAGAGGGGAACGTGATAAATTATTAGAGCAGTTGAAGGGGGTACAAGATGTACATTCTCCAGATCTGTTTTAGAATGCAAATGACACTTCTCTAGCAGTGGGGGTGAATTAGCTCCAAACTGTAAACGTGTAAATAGTGTTTGGTTTTAACTTCAAACAACGTTTAAGGACCTTGCTAATTAGTTTTGTTGGGGAGTTTTTTTGTCTTTCAGATATTGACATTTAAATGACGGTGAATAGCAGAAGCACAGTCTGAAATTGCTGGCTAGTGGAGGAGAATTATGGGAGAAATGCTTTATAGACAACAAGGAATTATAAAGCATTCATGGACTCTCTTGAAATTCATCAAGCAATGGACCTTTTTTCTTTTTTCTTCAACGCCCTCATTTTTTAATTTTTCTCCCTTTTCCTGATATATTTTACTTTTCATTTTTTATTTTCTTTGTTTTATTTCTTGAACTTTATCTTAAAAACAAAGAGAAGCATTTAAACCTAAAATAATTTTCATAACATCTGTACATATTACATAATGCGTATTGATCAATATATTTGACATCTAAGGTGAGATGCTGCACAATGGCTTGGCATAGCATAAATTATAGTATGTATGACTAAGGCGCAAATCTAGGAACATGGGACTCTGAATGATATACTCTGCTGGATATTTTTGTTATCTGTGGACTTTGGACCTTGTTCTGTGTTGGAAGTCAATAAAGTGCATCTCTCTGGAAGAATTGGGTTGCCCATGATACTACTATACTACTACACATATTATTATATCACTACATCTACACACTCAACTTCTTTGGTCGACCATGGCGAGGCCTGTTCTGAGTGGAACCTGTCCTAATAAACCGCTGTATGGTCTTGGCCATTGTGCTGCAGCTCAGTTTCAGGGTCTTGGCAATCTTCTTATAGCCCAGGCCATCTTTATGTAGAACAATTTTTTTTTTCCAGATCCTCAGAGAGTTCTTTGCCATGAGGCGCCATGCTGAACTTCCAGTGACCAGTATGAGTGAGAGCGATAACACCAAATTTAACACACCTGCTCCCTATTCACACCTGAGACCTTGTAACACTAATGAGTCACATGATACCTGGGAGGGAAAATGGCTAATTGGGCCCAATTTGAACATTTTCACTTAGGGGTGTACTCACTTTTTTTGCCAGTGGTTTAGACATTAATGGCCGTGTGTTATTTTGAGGGAACAGCACATTTACACTGTTATACAAGCTGTGTACTCACTGCTTTACATTGTAGCAAAGTGTTATTTCTTCAGTGTTGTCACATGAAAAGATAGAATAAAATATTTACAAAAATGTTAAGAGTGTACTCACTTGTGTGAGATTCTGTATATATATTTATTTGTAAAACATTGCATCACATACTGGCACTATATAGACGATATATTTGCAATTTGGTTGGGAGACATTGGAACCATCCATGAATTTGAAGAATTTTTGAGTACGACATAAAATTTAGAATGAAGTTGGGAATGTTGGTGGGAAGTTGGTGTCTTTTTTGGACACCGATTTTGATGGATAAAGGCAAAATAGAGTTGTACATTTATGTCAAACCTACAGACCGAAATCAATTGTGCTTTGATAGCTTTCATCCTTTATATGTTTTTAGATTCATTATACAGAGTCAGCTAATCAGAGTAAAAAGGATTGTTCGTGATGTGGAGAGAAGGACACAGAACAGCGGGCTCAGCACAGCAGCACCTCTCCTCACCTCCATTTGCCACAAATGGGGGGTTCTCTCCCCCCCTGCTCACCTACTGCAGCAGGTCCAGCTAAAAGTAGACCCAGAGCAGAGAATTCAGCTTCTGCAGCACTCATTGTGGCACTCTTCGCTCCCCCTGTCCTCATAGGTCAGCAGCAATCAGCCATAGAAATGTTTCCTGCCTCAGATCAACCCATTTCAGAGAAAACCATGAAAATATCTCTCCCAGGCAAACCTTTCATGCCAACCTTTCAGTTGTTATATCCACAATAACACAGGCAGTCAAGGAACATCAGCAGCACGTCTCGCACATAGAATGTAAAATGGAAGAACGATTATTGGTACATAATGAGCTAATTGATGCTCACAGTGACCACGAGATAGTGACATACAGGAACTGCGGTTAAAACTTGCTGAACAAGAAGATAGATTACGCCGAAATAACATTCAATTTTGTAACATTGGAGGGCGTGGCTATCGGAGACAAGAGTAGTGAGGCTCCAGAGCTCTGTGTGCAACGATAGACCCTACGGTTGATCCACCAGCGATTCTACTTATCCTTTACTCGAGACAGCTCGGGCTCACATCCAGCTATGCTCCACTATCTGGCAGGCCAGTAAAGATTGGCCCCAACGACCCCAAAACTTCAGGAGACCACCAAGACCCAGCTGGCTGCAGATGGCTCTCAAGATGGCACCGGCTTACCTGCCTCATGTCCACTGCTGCCCAGGGCCAAGCTACACCGATCCACGCAGGGCGAGTCCCGGATACCAACTCCTAAACCTATGTCAGGCACTGCTAAACATAAATCTCATTAAGGAACATTTTGCAGACTCCTCTGTAACCCCACGGCAGTCTGCTCCAGCTCCCCCAGCAGTATGTGAGGAATCCGATCTCTGGGAGGCTGAGGGGGCCTAGGATGAGGAAGAACACCCACAGAGCCCTACACAGCGAAAGAAGCCAAGAGACTGCGGGGGGGGGGGGGGGGGGGGAACGACACAGAGGATGCTAATCTCACTCTGAAGCATATTATGGAAGCCATACAGTCCTGGCAAGCTGCTTTAACACAGATCAGAATCAGTCAAGCTGGATCTTTCCATTGCTAAACATGACATGCAGAAGATTCAATCTAGAATCTCTGCAGCTGAACACATCAGTGATGTTGAAGACAATTAACCCTTTAACTGCTGAAGTTGAATCCCAGCAGCACCATTTGAAAGATCACTCTGCTAAGTTTGCATACGTAGAGGATCACATGCGCAGAAACCATCTACGCTTCATAGGCTTTCTATGGGGGGCAGAGGGTAAAAACCCAGAAGATTTCCATGAAAGTTGGCTGAAATCGACAAAAGAGAGCACATCTTTCATCTCTATTCGCCATTGAGAGCACTCATAAGGTGCCTATGTGCCCCCTTCCACCTGGGGCACCTCCAAGATCTCTGCTGCCAAAACTGCTTCACTTCAGCGATAAGGGGAGCATCCTAAAGGCAACCCATAACCTTTCAGAAATTAAGTTTAATGGCAACTGGATTTCCATATTTCCGGATTTCTCGGCAGATACCCAGAAGAAGAGAACCGCCTTCACTGCAGTTTAACGGCACCTCCAGGACAAGCAGCTTAGTTACAGTATGCTCTATCCGGCCAAACTACGAGTGCTCAATAATGGTTTAGGATGATCTGATACTTCTGTGATTAGGTGGTCTTCCTTGTTTCCCCTTTTTCTACTCTAATGAATGCCACGTAACTGTGCTTCCCATCACTTCTGCTTACTTGACCTGCTCTTCAGTTACTCCGCTGACTCCTGCTGGATAACAGAAGCTGGACTACAGACATGAACATGGAATAGGTGCACAGATGGCTGTACTGCATTCTATTCTTTTTCTCTTTATTGAAACTTTCTACAGTGTTTTATTGATGTCATTTTTTCCATTTCAAGTTGGGGAAATGTCCCCTCCCAAATAGTTTGGGACTGGCATAGTCATGTCCCCAACTGCTGTTGTGGTTCTTGGGATAAAGCTTGTTGCAGTTCTGCGCAATGAATCGGGTGGGGGGGGGATGTATTGTTTTCTGTTCTTATACAAGTCTCTATTTTAAGGCGGTGGCTTATTTTACTTGTCTGGTCAAATTGAAATGGAGACTCCCCAGGTCTAAGGTTGCGGTATGGTTTATACTGGAGCTCTGTTTACCTCCACAGGTGTCTAAACCTACGCCACTGTAATTGTGGCGTAGGAGTCCGTACTGGCTTATGGAGCCTATGGTATTATATATTTGTACTGATGCTATCCCAAATTAGACGGAAAACACCCAGGGTGTTTCTGACCTTGTCCGCTGGGACGCCTTTAAGGCAGTGATGAGAGTTGCATATATGACTAGGGTCACGGCCCTCAAAAAGGCTAAACGGTGCAAAAATAGATGAAATGGCAGATGAATTGGGTACAGCTGAGATGTCATATACGTTAAATCCTACCCCGTTTATTATCAGTTGTGGAAGGCTGCCCAGAGAGATTATGAACTGGCATTGGTGAACAAAACTCAGAAGAATCTTTTGTATCAGTTTCAGAGGATCTTTGAGTCTGGTGACCGAACTGGTCGCCTATTGGCCTTTTTGGCAAAGCCTATCCCTGATCCTATAATTATTGCCAGCATTTATGATCATAATTCTGACCTTTGCTCGTCTCAGGAAGGGATAATGGATTTCTTTTTGCATTTTTACACCAATCTTTATACATCTCAAGCCCATTACATCCCCCCCCCCTCCCCGAGTTGCATAAATGTAGACTCTATTCCCTTTCGTACGCTCACACGGGCTCAGAGTTCCACATTATAGGAACCAATTATGGTTGAGAAAATTGAACTAGCGATTAAAACTTTTGCCAAACATAAAACTCTGGGCCCAGATGGCTTTCCCAGGGAATGGTATTTAACGTATTGGGACTCTTTGCTACCTTGTTTACCAGCTCTGTATGAGGCCATATTTAAGCTTAAAAACTGCCCGATTCACTGCGAGAGGCCCTGATAGTTTTAATTCCCAAACCAAATAAAGATCTACTGTAATGTGACTCATACAGGCCAATATCATTAAACACAGACCTAAAGATCCTTTCTAAAATGTTGGCACCAAGGCTGAATAGGGTAGTTACTGTCATAGTTAGTGCAGACCAAGCTGGTTTTATTCCAGGTTGTCCTACACACAATAATATTCATAGGCTGTTTACTAACCTTCAGAATCCAAATATTCTCTCATTATCTAGGGCTGTAGTGACACTCGACACACAAAAAGCCCTTGACTGTCGAATAGCCCTATTTGTTTTATGTATTGGTTTTGGCAAAGATTTCCTTACTTGGATTCATATTTTATACGACCAACCATTAGATCACCTACGTATTAACAGCAGAGTTTGTAAACCATTTTATATTCATCAAGGTACAAGACAGGGCTGTCTGTGGTCTCCATTCTTTTTTTTCAATTGCTATAGAACCACTGGCGCAACTTCTCAGGCATTCCCTAGATATACAAGGCATGTGGATTGGTACTTTGGAAGAGCATGTCTCCCTTTACGCGGATGACAGGTTTACTTATCAGAACCTCAAAATATAAATTATGAAGGTGGTAAAGATTGTACAAGACTGGAGGATTTTTTTCTGGTTTCAAGGTTAACTGGTCCAAGTCAAGTGTTTTCCCGATAGACTTGGGGTTCCCCATCTCCCTTCCTCTGGAATGTCCACTGCAGGCAACCACTTAATTCCGATATTTGGAAATTCAGGTGCAGTAACCTTTAACAATATATGTGGCAAATAATCTTCTCCCCTGTATATCCTTATTTAAAGCCAAGATTACTAGTTGGAAAAATCTACCCTTGACCTTGTCAGGGAGAATAAATCTTTTTAAAATGGTTTGGCTACCCACATTCTTATATATCCTAACAGCCCAGTATTCATTCCCAATAAGTTTTTTAAAGAAATAGACCCTCTTTCCTCATTTCTTTGGTACCCCAAGGTGCTCAGACTCTCATTAACCACGCTCCAGCAGCCAACATTACAAGGAAAGCTAGCCCTTCCTAATTTGCATCTGTATAATTGTGCCTCCCAACTGGTATATTGGTGGCTCTTCCCGCAACTGAACAATGCTGCCATGGCTGCTGTGGTGACACCTTGGCAAATCTAATATATAGACGATCTGTCTTATCTACTGGAGGTACAGATCTGTTATGAGTCTCTCTCAAAATTTATAGCCGCTGTGAATCCATTTTCCCAATTCACCTGAAACCATCTCACCTTTATAGTTTAATCCCACCCTCCCACATTTTCTTACCTCTCATTCTTGGGCCAGGAAAGATTTTAAATATATCCACCAACTTTAAGATAATGGTATCATTAAATCCTTTGCCCAATTGCAACAGGATATCCAGATCTCAAACTCTTGGTATTACCGCTACCTTCAACTGAGACATGCAGTCTCAGTACAACTAGGACTCAGTGAAGTGTGCATAGATAATACCTTGCTGGAAAAGAACTATTATGCAATGAACACTCTAAACTAGTTAGTTCTTATTATGGTATGAGCCCAGTGGATAGCCCTGATTTGTCTGATAATTGGGAAGAGCTGCTTCACAGTTACTTTACTACCACAATCTTGGCCAAGGATAGATTGATCCAATTACTGATTTTTCATTAAGACATACTATACTCCACTCCGACTCTTTCGGATGCAGAGTAAAGAGAACTCAGAGTGCCATAAATGCCATAATGCTCAAGGTAACTTTCTACATATAATGTATAAATTCCCAGCATTGTCTGCCCATATATCTTTGAATAGGTGTATTGTTTAAACAAAACAGTTGCAAGTTGAATCAATAAAGTGAACAAAATCATTGACTGTATAAAAAAATATATCAAATTAAATTCTTACCTGGTGCATAAATCCATGAATATTGTCTGTGAATAATCTTTTAAAGTGCTTAATGTGCTTCAGTGACAGGTACTGTCAGATAAAGTGCCATTCTGTGCTCCCCTCCTGATGTGCCTGCACTCACCAAATTGAAGTATACATTGCGCCTGTATTGATATTTATCCTCCAGTGAATGGCTGCATCTTTTCCTTGTCAGGGATTCCAACAACCAGAGAAAAACTATGTATAGGCTCCTCACGTGTATAGGGAAAGAAAACCAAGAGCGATCCATAACACAATACCGTTTTTATTGGTATAAAATAAAAAAAAATTTCAAAAGCCGATTTTCCACTTACAATAATCTTGTATGTTAGCATGTAAAAATGCCGCTTTGCAATTCAAACCCACGATCTGCGCTCCAACGAGCGGACGTGAAGTCACCGGAAGTGATACTTGCTTAATGCATTTCGCTCCACCCAGGAAGCATCTTCAGAAGCTGTGGATCTTCGGTGGTTAGTTCAATATTTATATTTGCAACTCATCCTACTACACCCAGTTTGGTACTTCCTCTTTGCTTATTACACCTGTTCTATCACCTTTTGTTTAAGTTACCCACTTAGTTACAATCCCGCCCCTCACACCCTGACTACTCTTATTAGAGTCAGTGTCACTGTTTAATATATTTTGGGGGCCTTCCATCTATTACAAAAAGTTGTGTTGTAGTGGTTCCTTCAGTTGTAGGCTGGGGTCACACATCCCCACACTTTCATATCATCATAAATTATATGGCATGAGTAGTATAACAAGGAATGAATTTTCTCAAATACTTCTCCTGTGTTGGACTTGAACTAGGTAGTTTTTTTTTTACTACTTTTGCATGTTCAACATGCTACACATCTCCCACATTTACGGTTTGGTCTAAAAATGTAACTGTTTTACATGGGGGGATCCGGGATGCTCTTAACCAATCTATTTTTTTTTTAAATTGGTGGCCTTCTATATGTGAACGTCGGGCCTTTTGGAATTTTGAAGTATGGGGTCTCTACATAATATAGGCCAATGTTTTTTTAAAAGGCTTTTTCTATTTTTTTGTAATGTCTATTGAACTTGGTGTTAAATGCTGTGGTGTAATCCTTAATTTAATTGTTTATGTTATAACAATTGTTCTCCATTTATGCCTCTAACTTGTTGGTTTGTTTCTCAGTTCTTGTGCCCCATATCCCTTTTCTATTAATCTATGATTGTCTCCCTTTGGGATATTAAAATTGCTTGGCCTTATGCAATTTCTTTTGATTCTGATTAATTGGCTTTTTGGCATTGTTTCAAGCCATCTTGGATGGTGTCCACTACTTTCTGGGATGTATCCATTGCAGTCGTTTTTTAAAAAATAGGTTTTATTACCCAATTATCCTTCCCAATGGAATATATCTAGATGCAAATATTGTATTTTTTATTTATCATAATTGGCTGTAAATTATATCTATTTTGATTGAGATCATCAAGAAAAGTTTAAAATTATCTCTGATCCCTCCCATACTATGAAATCATTGATGTATCCATAGTATGCTTTTAGTTCTGGTGTATGTTTTCTATATATTTCTTCGTTTTCCCATCATCTACTGTTGGCGACCGTTGGGGCATACTTTGCCCCCATTGCCACACCCTTTTTCTGTGCATAAAACTTTGTTATGCCAAAAGAAATTCCCTCCCATGGCCAATTTAAGTGTGTTAATCATTAATTACTTCTGCTTTCTTTTTAATAGGGTGTGTTGTTAAGAGCCCATTCTATGGCTTGCAGTGCATCCTGTTGATTTATGTCTGTACAGTTGTGCTCATAAGTTTACATACCCTGGCAGAATTTATGATTTCTTGGCCATTTTCAGAGACTATGAACACAAACTTTGTGCACTCATGGTTAGTGTTTGGCTGAAGCCATTTATTATCAATCAACTGTGTTTACTCTTTTTAAATCATAATGGCAACAGAAACCACCCAAATGACCCTGATCAAAAGTTTACATACCCCATTTCTTAATACCATATATTGCCCCCTTTGACATCAATGACAGCTTGAAGTCTTTTGTGGTATTTGTGGATGAGGCTCTATTTTCTCAGATGGTAAAGCTGCCCATTCCTCTTGGCAAAAAGCCTCCAGTTCCTGTAAATTATTGGGCTGTCTTGCACAAACTGCACGTTTGCGATCTCCCCAGAGTGGCTCAATGATATTGAGGTCAGGAGACTGAGATGGGCACTCCAGAACCTTGAATTTATTCTGCTGTAGCCAATGACAGGTCGACTTGGCCTTGTGTTTTGGATCATTGTAATGTTGGAACGTCCAAATATGTCCCATGCGCAGCTTCCTGACTGATGAATGCAAATGTTCCTCCAGTATTTATTTATAACATACTGCATTCATCTTGCCAACAAATTTGACCAAATTTCCTGTGCCTTTGTAGCTTACACATCCCCAAGACATCAGCGATTCACCTCCATACCTTTCATCATAGGCCTTGTTGACTCCTCTCCAATTGTAGCGTTTATTCTTGTGGCCAAAAAGCTCAATTTTGGTCTCATCACTCCAAATGACTTTGTGCCAGAAGCTTTTAGGGTGGTCTCTGTACTGTTTGACGTATTGTAAGTGGGATACTTTGTGGCATTTGCGTAGTAATGGCTTTCTTCTGGCGACTCGACCATGCAGCCCATCTTTCATTTTTAAGTGCCTCCTTATTGTGCATCTTGAAACAGCTACACCACGATTTCAGAGAGTCCTGTATTTCACCTGAAGTCATTTGTGGGTTTTTCTTTGCATCCTGAACAATTTTTATGGCAGTTGTGGCTGAAATTTTAGTTGGTCTCCCTTGATTTCAACAGAACCCCTCGTTTTCCACTTCTTGATTAGAGTTTGAACACTGATGATTGGCATTTTCAATTCCTTGGATATATTTTTATATCCCTTTCCAGTTTATACAGTTCAACTACCTTTTCCCGCAGATCCTTTGACAACTCTTTTGCTTTCCCCATGACTCAGAAACCAGAAATGTCAGTGCAGCACTGGATGAAAGATGCAAGAGAGTGTCAGGAGTCCAAAAACGGATTGACCTTTTATACACACACACACGAATTACAATCAAACAGATCACAGGTGAGGATGGTTACTTTTAATAGCCATTCAAACCCCTTTGTTTTAACTTGTATGCATGTTAGGCCAAAATCACCAGGGTATGTAAACTTTTGATTAGGGTCATTTGGGTAGATTCTGTTGCCATTATGATTTAAAAAGAGTAAACACAGCTGATTGATAATAAATGGCTTCAGCCAAACACTAACCATGAGTGAAAAATGTTTGTGTTATTTATATTCTCTGCAAAATGGCCAAGAAATCAAATTCTGCCAGTGTATGTAAACTTATGAGCACAATTGTATATAGGGAATTAACATCAATACTAGCAAGTATGAATTTCTCTTTAGGGATGTTTTTTTATTTTATTGATGAGGTCCCCATTATCTTTTAGATATGATCTTTTATATATGGTGGTTAGCTTTGTGCTATCGGTTGGAGAAAATGGTCGAAATATTCTCCAATTCTGGAAAGTATTGACTATTATTCTTTTTAGGGTTAAAAGTGGATTGGTTTCTAAGATGGCTATGTACATACTCTGTTTCTTCATGATAATTGGTGGTATTGTTGATTGTGAAATGTTTATTTTCCTCACATTTTTGAAGATCTATATAGGTTTTAAATGTATTTATATTTTATTGTGTGGCATATTTAAGGCCTAGTTGTACTTTAACCACTTGACAACTGGGCACTTAAACCCCCTTCCTAACCAGACCAATTTTCAGCTTTTGGTGCTCTCACATTTTGAATGACAATTACTCAGTCATGCAAAACTGTATCTATATGAAATTTTTGTCCTTTTTTTCACACAAATGGAGCTTTCTTTTGGTGGTATTTAATCACCGCTGGGTTCTTTATTTTTTGCGCCGTAAAAGAAAAAAGACCGAAAAATCTGTAAAAAAATACATTTTTCTTCATTTCTGTTATAATATTTTGCAAATTAGTAATTTTTCTTCATATATTTTGGCCAAAATTTATACCGCTACATATCTTTGGTAAAATTAACCCAAATCGGTGGATATTATTTGGTCTTTGTGAAAGTGTCCAAAAGCTATGGTGCGAATATCTGAAAATTGATCACACCTGAAGTACTGACGGCCTATCTAAATTCTTGAGACCCTAACATTCCAGAAAAGTACAAATACCCCCCAAATGACCCCTTTTTGGAAAGAAGACATTCCAAGGTATTTAGAAAGATGCATGGTGAGTTTTTTGAAGTTGTCATTTTTTCCCACAATTCTTTGCAAAATCAAGGTTTTTTTTTTACTTTTTTTTTTCCCACAAAATTGTCATATTAGCAGGTTATTTCTCACACACAGCATATGCATACCACAAATTACACCCCAAAACACATTCTGCTATTACTCCCGAGTATGGCGATACCACATGTGTGAGACTTTTACACAGCGTGGCCACATACAGAGGCCCAACATGCAGGGGAGCACCTTAAGGCGTTCTGGAGCACCCAGGCCAATTCTGACATTTCTCTCCTACATGTAAAAATCATCATTAGCTAGAAAATTACATAGAACCCCAAAACATTATATATGTTTTTTTAGCAAAGACCCTAGAGAATACAATGGTGGTCGTTGCAACTTTTTATCTCGCACGGTATTTGCGCAGCAATTTTTTTAGCGCTTTTTTTGGAAAAAAAACTGTTTTGTGCTTTACAAAAACCAAAACAGTAAAGTTAGCCGAGTAAATAGATACCCAACATGTCACCTTTCAAAATTGCACGCGCTTGTGGAATGGCGCCAAACTTTGCTACTCAAAAATCCCCATAGGCGACGCTTTAACATTTTTTACTGGTTACATGTTTTGAGTTACAGAGGAGGTCTAGGGCCAAAATTATTGCTCTCACTCTACCGATCGCAGCGATACCTCACATGTGTGGTTTGAACACCGTTTTCATATGTGGGCGGGACTTACTTATGCGTTCGCTTCTGCATGCGAGCACACAGGGACAGGGGCGCTTTAAAAATGTTTTTTTTTTTATTGTTCATTTTACTTTATTTTAGTTTGATGCTTTTTTCCAAAAAAAAAAAATTTTGGACCACTTTTATTCCTATTACAAGGAATATAAACATCCTTGTAATAGGAATATGGCATGACAGGTCCTCTTTACAGTGAGATATGGGGTCAATAAGACCCCACATCTCACCTCTAGGCTGGGAAGCCTGAAATAAAAAAAAAAAAACGATCCTGGCTTCGATCGTAGCGGTGAGTCGGTAGAAGCGCGGGGGGGGGGGACATCCCCTCTCGCCTCCCGTAAGAACGATCAAGCAGTGGAACAGCTGCTATGATCGTTCTCATGGTGTAGGGAATCGCCGGCTGAAAAAAGCTGATATCTGAATGATGCCTGTAGCTGCAACCATCATTCAGATATCCCCGCACAAAGTCAAGGACGATGTATGACGGCCGGCGGGCGGGAAGTGGTTAAAACGCTTTTTTTTTTTTTAACACAAAGTTGTCCATTTATACAATATTTCTACCACATAACATGTACATACCAAAAATGACACCCCAAAATAGATTCTCCTGCTCCTCCTGAGTACGGCGATACCACATGTGTGAGACTTCCACAGCCCGGCCACATACAGAGGCCGAGTACAGCCGAGCATGGCTCAGCATGGCAGGGTATGGCGGGGTATTGCGGAGTATGGCGGGGTATTGCAGAGTATGGCGGGGTATTGCAGAGTATGGCGGGGTATTGCAGAGTATGGCGGGGTATTGCAGAGTATGGCGGGGTATTGCAGAGTATGGCGGGGTATTGCAGAGTATGGCGGGGTATTGCAGAGTATGGCGGGGTATTGCAGAGTATGGCGGGGTATTGCAGAGTATGGCGGGGTATTGCAGAGTATGGCGGGGTATTGCAGAGTATGGCGGGGTATTGCAGAGTATGGCGGGGTATTGCAGAGTATGGCGGGGTATTGCAGAGTATGGCGGGGTATTGCAGAGTATGGCGGGGTATTGCAGAGTATGGCGGGGTATTGCAGAGTATGGCGGGGTATTGCAGAGTATGGCGGGGTATTGCAGAGTATGGCGGGGTATTGCAGAGTATGGCGGGGTATTGCAGAGTATGGCGGGGTATTGCAGAGTATGGCGGGGTATTGCAGAGTATGGCGGGGTATTGCAGAGTATGGCGGGGTATTGCAGAGTATGGCGGGGTATTGCAGAGTATGGCGGGGCATTGCAGAGTATGGCGGGGCAGAGTATGGCGGGGGCAGAGTATGGCGGGGGCAGAGTATGGCGGGGGCAGAGTATGGCGGGGGCAGAGTATGGCGGGGGCATGGCAGAGTATGGCGGGGGCATGGCAGAGTATGGCGGGGGCATGGCAGAGTATGGCGGGGCATTGCAGAGTATGGCGGGGGCATTGCAGAGTATGGCGGGGGCATTGCAGAGTATGGCGGGGGCATTGCAGAGTATTGTGGGGGCATTGCAGAGTATTGCACAGCATTTCAGAGTATTGTGGGGGCATTGCAGAGTATTGCACAGCATTGCAGAGTATTGTGGGGGCATTGCAGAGTATTGCACAGCATTGCAGAGTATTGTGGGGGCATTGCAGAGTATTGTGGGGGCATTGCAGAGTATTGTGGGGGCATTGCAGAGTATTGTGGGGGCATTGCAGAGTATTGCACAGCATTGCAGAGTATTGTGGGGGTATTGCAGAGTATTGTGGGGGCATTGCAGAGTATTGCACAGCATTGCAGAGTATTGTGGGGGCATTGCAGAGTATTGCACAGCATTGCAGAGTATTGTGGGGGCATTGCAGAGTATTGCACAGCATTGCAGAGTATTGTGGGGGTATTGCAGAGTATTGCACAGCATTGCATAGTAGTAGGGATGGCTGAGCATGGATGGATGGATGGCTGGATGTCTCTGTGCAGCGCTGTGGGCACTACACATTCAGCCCACAGCGCTGCAGCCATCCATCCACCTCTCCTCCACAGTGTACCGATCGGTACACAGGAGGGGAGGAGAGGAACCGGCGTCATCAGATGACGCCGGTCTGTTTACATGTGATCACGCGATCAGCGGCCATTTACCGGGATTCGTGATGCGCTGGGTCCTCTGGACCCGGCGGTCACGGATGTGTTCGGGTGCGCACCCCAGGGGGCGCGCGAGAGGGGAATTCTGAGAGGACGTCATAGTACGTCCTCCTAGAGTTATCCAACCGCCCTGCAGCCGTCATTCGGCTATGGGCCGGTTGGTAAATGGTTAATAGTACTTTAAGTTCTTCTTCCATGAAAGTTATATTATTGAGGTTGTAAATGCCTGAACTTAGGTCTCTCTTTCTTTTTTTGCCTGCCCCCCTCTGCACTGTGTTTTCTTGTGTGTTCTCTCTGCTTGGGATTTGGCAATAATTGAGACCCTGAGGTCTCCAAGAATGGTGTGAGCCTTGCGGTGGTCCCCAGTATCCCCCTCTTCCCCTTGGTCTGTGATATCCCCCCCATAACCTCTGTGGTGAAAATCCACCTTATAGTCGTTAGGTGGTCCATAATGAGGTCCATCATTTTGGGGGTGTGGTTCATATCTTTGGTATGGCGGTCCGTTGGTGGTCTGTTGAACCTGGGTGAGAGAGTTTCATAAGCGAATGCCCAATATCCATTTTGGACTGGCACATTATATTTGGGAGTGTCTGACTCTCTTTCAAAGATTCAGATGTACTTTACCTACCTCTAGTGTGTCCTCCTTGGGTATTAGGATTGTCTCTCTTATTTTGGTCATTCCCTCCTGCTGTGAACAGTGTTCCTTGCACTGATGTTGGAATATGCTTATTTATTTCCCTTTCCTTTGATGATGCCCTGGAATCTTTATTGGTTTCCCCTTTATCCTCCTACCATTTATAAATTAACTTTTGTTGGCAATCTTTGCTGTCTGTTTGATATGTGTTTGTTTTTTTGTTTTGTATATCTAATTTAGTAATATAGTCCTGTATGTGTTTAATTTTCTCTTTGTATTCTGAAGTGTCTATGAATTGGCTGAGTTGTTCTTTTATTGTCATGATTTTTCCATTCAATATCTTTAGTTTTGTTTATCCCCTTTAGTAAAAAGCTAATAGTTTTGTTTGTGTGCATTAAAAAAGTTGTACCATTCATCCTGTAATTTCTTAATATCCACACCATCATTGTGGTTAATATCCCAACGCAATCTCCTAGGTGTCATTTTTCCCTTCATACAGGCGGTCCCCTAGTTACAAACATCTGACTTACAAACAACTCCTACAGAGGGTGACAACAGGAAGTGAGAGGAAATCTTCCCCTAGGAAGGGAAATTCACTCTTATAAGAATTATGATGGGAAAAAGGTGTTTCCACTGATGCTTTATCACCAATTTGTGTTTCAACAACACAAAATCTTCAAAATCCAATTGTCATTGGGACAGACAGTGAGGTGAAATCTTCTGAACAGGGGCACAGACAGCAAAACAAATTTTACAGAGGTGTTAACTCTTCCCTATGCTATAAAAAAAGCTTAAAAATATATTTTTTTTGGCTGGAGCTACACTTGTATGTAGTTGTTCTGACCTAAACAGATTCAACTTGAGAACAAACCTACAGAACTATCTCGTTTGTAACCCGGGGACCGCCTGTATATTCTTCGTGTTGTGATATCCCACCAGGTGCGAACTTGTTTGTCTAACGCACTTTTCAATTGCTTAAATTGGAGCTCTGTGTCAGCATTCCCATTATTTAGGATGGATATTTCATGTATGTTTATAGTTTTGTGTTTTAGATCAAAAATATCTATAGCTGCAAAGGAAATCTTTATCAATGGAAAATCGGCTTTTAAAATGTTTTTACACTAATAAAAAACGGTATCACGCTATGGATCTCTCCTGGTTCTCTTTCTCTATACACATGTGAGGAGCCTATACACCGTTTTTCCCTGGTTGTTGGAATCCCTGATGAAGAAAAGATGCAGCCATTCACTGGAGGATAAATATCAATAAAGGCGCAATATACAGTGGGGACGGAAAGTATTCAGACCCCCTTAAAATTTTCACTCTGTTATATTACAGCCATTTGCTAAAATCATTTAATTTCATTTTTTCCCTCATTAATGTACACACAGCACCCCATATTGACAGAAAAACACAGAATTGTTGACATTTTTGCAGACTTATTAAAAAAGAAAAATTGAAATATCACATGCTCCTAAGTATTCAGACCCTTTGCTCAGTATTTAGTAGAAGGACCCTTTTGATCTAATACAGCCATGAGTCTTTTTGGGAAAGATACAACAAGTTTTTCACACCTGGATTTGGGGATCCCCTGCCATTCCTCCTTGCAGATCCTCTCCAGTTCTGTCAGATGGATGGGAAACGTTGGTGGACAGCCATTTTTAGGTCTCTCCAGAGATGCTCAATTGGGTTTAAGTCAGGGCTCTGGCTGGGCCATTCAAGAACAGTCACGGAGTTGTTGTGAAGTTACTCCTTCGTTATTTTAGCTATGTGCTTAGGGTCATTGTCTTGTTGAAAGGTAAACCTTCAGCCCAGTCCGAGGTCCTGAGCACTCTGGAGAAGGTTTTCGTCCAGGATATCCCTGTACTTGGCCGCATTCATCTTTCCCTCAATTGCAACCAGTTGTCCTGTCCCTGCAGCTGAAAAACACCCCCACAGCATGATGCTGCCACCACTATGCTTCACTGTTGGGACTGTATTGGACAGGTGATGAGCAGTGCCTGGATTTCTCCACACATATTGCTTAGAATTAAGGCCAAAAAGTTCTATCTTGGTCTCATCAGACCAGAGAATCTTATTTCTCACCATCTTGGAGTCCTTCAGGTTTTTTTTTTTTTTCTAGCAAACTCCATACGGGCTTTCACGTGTCTTGCACTGAGAAGAGGCTTCCGTCGGGCCACTCTGCCATAAAGCCCTGAATAGTGGAGGGCTGCAGTGATGGTTGACTTTCTACAACTTGCTCCAATCTCCCGAATGCATCTCTGGAGCTCAGCCACAGTGATCTTTGGGTTCTTCTTTACCTCTCTCACCAAGGCTCTTCTCCCCCAATAGCTCAGTTTGGCCTGGACGGCAAGCTCTAAGGAAGGGTTCTGGTTGTCCCAAACGTCATCCATTTAAGGATTATGGAGGCCACTGTGCTCTTAGGAGCCTTAAGTGCAGCAGAAATTTGTTTGTAACCTTGGCCAGATCTGTGCCTTGCCACAATTCTGTCTCTGAGCTCTTCAGGCAGTTCCTTTGACCTCATGATTCTCATTTGCTCTGACATGCACTGTGAGCTGTAAGGACTTATATAGACAGGTGTGTGGCTTTCCTAATAAAGTCCAATCAGTATAATCAAACACAGCTGGACTCAAATGAAGGTGTAGAACCATCTCAAGGAATGGACAGCACCTGAGTTAAATATATGAGTGTCACAGCAAAGGGTCTGAATACTTAGGACCATGTGATATTTCAGTTTTTCTTTTTTAATAAATCTGCAAAAATGTCAACAATTCTGTGTTTTTCTGTCAATATGGGGTGCTGTGTGTACATTAATGAGGAAAAAAAATGAACTTAAAAATGATTTTAGCAAATGTCTGCAATATAACAAAGAGTGAAAAATTTAAAGGAGTCTGAATACTTTCCGTCCCCACTGTATACTTCAATTTGGTGAGTTTGGGAACATCAGGAGGGCAGTACAGAATGGCACCGAAAGCACATGTCACAGAAGCACATTAAGCCCTTTAAAGGATTATTCACAGACAATATTCATGGATTTATGTACCAATGATTTGGTTCACTTTGATTCAACTTGCAACTGTTTTGTTTAACCACTTCAGCCCCGGACCATTTGGCTGGCCAAAGACCAGAGGACTTTTTACAATTTGGCACTGCGCTGCTTTAACTGGTAATTGCGCGGTCATGCAATGTTGTACAAAAACAAAATTTGCATCTTTTTTTTCCCACAAATAGAGCTTTATTTTGATGGTATTTGATTGCCTCTGATTATTTTTTGCGATAAACAGAAAAAGACCGAAAATATTGAAAAAAATTGATATTTTCTACTTTTTGTTATAAGAAAAATCCAATGACTGCCTCATTTCTTGAGGTGCTAAAATGGCAGGGCAGTACAAACCCCCCCAAATGATGCCATTTTGGAAAGTAGACACCCTAAAGAAATTGCTAAGGGGCATGTTGAGCCCATTGAATATTTTATTTTTTGTCCCAAGTGATTGAATAATGACAAAAAAAAAAAATTTTTTTTGCACAAAGTTGTCACTGAAGGTTATATTGCTCACACATGCCATGGGCATGTGTGAGCAATATATCATTTAGTGACAACGTTGTGGAATTACACCCCAAAATAAATTCTGCTGCTTCTCCCAAGGACGGGGATACCACATGTGTGGGACTTTTTGGGAGCCTGGCTGCGTACGGGGCCCAAAAACCAATCACCGCCTTCAGGATTTCTAAGGGCGTAAATTTTTGCTTTCACTCCTCACTACCTGTCCTGGCATTTTATGCACAACATTTAGAAGCTTATGTCACACATCAACCACTCTTCTAACCACTTGAAGACAAAGACCTTTCTGACACTTTGTTTACATGAAAAAATATTTTTTTTTCAAGAAAATTACTTTGAATCCCCAAACATTATATATTTTTTTTTAAAGCAAAGGCCCCACTGATTAAAATGGTGAGTGTTTAATTTTTTTCTTTTCACACAGTATTTGCGCAGCTATTTTTCAATCGCATTTTTTTGGGAAAAAACACTTTGCCCAAATGTTTGATGAATTAAAAAAAGATGATCTTAGGCCGAGTACATGGATACCAAACACGACATGCTTTAAAATTGCGCACAAACGTGCAGCGGCGACAAACTACATATATTTTAAAAAGCCTTTAAACACCTTTACAGGTTACCACTTTAGATTTACAGAGGTGGTCTACTGCTAAAATAACTGCCCTCGATATGACCTTCGCGTTGATACCTCACATGCACGGTGCAATTGCTGTTTACATATGACGCCAGACCGACGCTTGCGTTCTCCTTAGCGCGAGAGCAGGGGGGGACAGGGGTGCTTTTTTATTTTATTTTTAAACTGTTCCTTTCATTTATATATTTTTATCATTTTTATTGTTAACTCAGGGAATGTAAATATCCCCTATGATAGCAATAGGTAGTGACAGGTACTCTTTTTGAAAAAAATTGGGGTCGATAAGACCCTAGATCTCTCCTCTGCCCTCAAAGCATCTGACCACACCAAGATCTGTGTGATAAAATGCTTTCCCAAATTACCAATGGCGCTGTTTATATTCGGCAAAATCTAAGTCATGAAATGCTCGTAGCGTTCGGTTTCTTAGGCCATAGAGCTGATTGGAGCCATTCTGGTCTCTGATAAGCTAACAGAACCACCGGCTGCATTCTAAGGACAGGAGAGCCAGAGAAAACCATGGAAGACGGGTTGGGGGGGGCATTCCTTCCCACTACTTGTAAAAGCAGTCTAGAGGCTAATTAGCTGCTAGGATTGCTTTTACATGAAAGCCGACCGCTGGCTGAAAAGAATGATACCAAGATGAAAGCTAAACCTGCAGGCATCATTCTGGTATAACTCCTCAAAGTCCCTGTGGGCTAAACGAAAAAAAATGATCGGTGGGTATGCCCACCATTAGAATACCTCCCTTCATCCACCCACTTCTAATGATGGGCATACATGCACCATTTTTATATGCTGAAGCATGGAGGCATCCGCCCCAAAAGTTAGGAGCAAATCGCTCCTCCACTCCTGCTGCTCCCATGCTTCGGCATATATGCTCTTTTTTTTTTTAACTGTGGTGGTGAAATCACCTCCGACAGAGCTGGAGTCATCATAGGAGCAAACGCTGTTGCTGTCAAGCTAAATAAATCTGCGCTGCAGCTGAATGGCGTACCTGAAAACAAAAAAATGGTTAACTATAAAACACAGTAAACAGTAAAGTATAAAAAAAATTACATAACTGAAAAGCAAACATGATCAAACATAATAAAACATTACAGAATAGAATACAGTAAAAAAGAGCAGAATAGAGAGAGACTAGAGAGAGAATAGAGAGAGAGAACAATAAAACGACAACTATTTTAGTTTTTTTTTTATTTTATTTTTTTTTTGTGTATTTTTTTACTTTTTTTTTTTTTTTTTAAACACTTTTATTTGTAACTGTAATGGTTCGGTTCCAGGTTCGGGTCTCTCACATGTGATGGCATCTTGGGAGGCCCTGTGAAAGTGTGCCTAGTCTGTGCAATACTGGACCCTAAGCTAAAACTAGTGTATGGTAGCGCTCAAAACATTCACCAATGAAAGACCAGAATTGTCAGGACATGAGGGACAATAATAGCGGGTGCCACGCCTATACCCGCGCTTTCTACAGACATGACATTTTCTTTGGGGGGGCTTGTTGGGTAGGGGTACTCGGGAGGACATAAGGAAAATGCCTCTCATGCAGCCGGCTTATTGCATATGGATTGGGAAGGTGAGGTGGAGCACCGTCTGGAAACAGAAGGGCTCTGACCATCTCTTCCTGGAATTTAAGGAAGGATCCAGTCCGTCCTGAAGCTCTGTATAGCAAATGAGCGTTCGGCAAAGCCAATTGAAATAAGTATACAGACACTTTTTCATACCAGCGTCTGGCCTTATGGGCAACTAGGTACGGCATCAACAACTGGTCGTTGAGGTCCACCCCTCCCATATTTTGGTAATATTTGTGGACACAGAGGGGTTTCTCCACAACACCAGTTGCCGTAGTAATTTGGACCATCGTGTCTGCATAAAGGGAGGTAAGAACGAAAATATTCTTATTATCCCTCCACTTCATAGCGAGCAAGTTATTACACATCAAGCAGGCTCTCTCCCCCAGCCTAAGATGGGAATCTACAAGCCGCTGGAGAAAGCTCCGGCAATTAGATCGCACAGTGCCACATGCTCCAATCTGATGATCAAACAAGTGACTAAAAAGTGGAACGCTTGTGTAATAATTGTCCACGTACAAGTGGTACCCCTTTCCGAATAGGGTTGACACCAAGTCCCACACAATCTTGCCAGCGCTTCCTATGTAGTCAGGGCAGTTTGTCGGCTCTACGTAATTATCTCTTCCCTCGTAAACCATAAAACTACATATATAGCCTGTGGCCCTGTCACAGAGCTTATACATCTTGACCCAGTATCTGGCACGCTTGCTGGGAAGATACTGTTTGAATGACAAGGGGCCAGAAAACTTAATCAGGGACTCGACGCAGACAACTTGATGGGGCGTAAACAAGTCTGCAAAACGTTGGTTAAGTGGTTTACAAGGGGCCAAATTTTGTAGAGCCGATCATATCCAGGGTCTCCACGAGGACGACAGAGTTCATTGTTGTTGAAGTGCATGAACCGCAAAATCTGCTTGTATCGTGCCCTGGCCATGGAAGCAGAGAACACGGGCATATGGTGAATTTGGTCAGTAGACCAATATGACCGCAACTCAGTCTTTTTGGTTATGCCCATGAGGAGGGATAGGCCCAGAAAGAGCTTAAATTCGGAAGCCGTAATTGGTTTCCAATCTCTGGCAAGGGAGGACTGGGGATTAGTGGCGATGTATTGACCAGCATACAAATTGCTTTAGACCTATAGAGATCTTCGGTGAAAAATAGCGAATAAAAATCAAGTGACGTAAGATCAACTGTTTCCACCTGAATGCCGGGTTGGCCAGTGAATGGGGGAAGTACGGGTGCTGAAGAAGTGGTGGGTTCCCAATTAGGATTGGCGAATGCAGCAGGAAGGGCACTATGGGCTTGATGGGCCTGTCTTTGTCTTCTTGGTGGCAGCAGGACACTACTTGTGCTTGCCACCTCGCCAGCTTGAACTGCACTTATGGGACTTGCCACGTGTTACTGCAGTGCTGGATGTACGACCAGGGTGTACTAGGCCACTGGTGCTTGCCAGGTCACCAGAAGGAATAGCGGCACTAGTACTTCTCTGCTCCATACGAGAGCCCTGCGGTTCTTGCAACTCAACAGCAGAAGATTGGGGTCTGGTACGCCTGACCTTGGCAGGGACCACAACTCCGTCGTCAGAGCTATATGTCATGGAGCCGCTGCTGTCTACAGGTTCGTATTCTGAGCCTGAATCTGACAGATGAGTGACTTTCTCTTCACTATCTGTCATGCTTAGAAACGTGTAGGCCTCTTCACTACTCTACTTTCGATTTGCCATTTGGGCTCTAAATTTAGTATTACAGTAGTGAGACTCGCAGGTAAAAAAAAGCTCCTGTCAGTGACTGTATCAAACCGCTACCAAAAAAACTACTAGCAATCGCAGGGAACAGGCCTGACTCTGCGAATGCTGCAGTTATGTGTTTACTGTCACTTACAAAACACTAATCGATCGATACTGCACTTAGGTGGGCTGGGCGGAGGGGCAAAACGCAGGTGCTAGCAGGTATCTGGGCTGATCCCGCTAACACTGCGTTTTTGGGAACCCTAAACTGCTGGGAAAGCTAGTATAGATCTGATCAGATATTGATCCGTTCAGATACTATACCACTAAGGGAGGTGTATGCTGCGTGCGTGGGTGTTAGCGGTACTGGCACTAACCTGACACTGCCTGGGGCGACGCAGACCCTATCTGACCCTAAAACCTAACTTATACCACCCAACGGGAGCGATCAGGGGGTTAAACCTTTATTAGGTAATAAACGGCGGGTGCCCTGACACTATAAAAAAACTAACCAGCGTCACCCATAACAGTTATACGGTGATCACTGGTGAAAGCGTTAACTAGGGGGCAATCAGGGGGTTAAAACTAGGTAGTATATGTGGGTACCTGAGGCTATAAAAACCTGATGCTGAACCTAAATAATTACCTGGCTAACTAGCGTCACCTGTGACACTAATACAGCGATCAGAAAAAAGATCGCTTAGTGACACTGGTGACAGGGGTTAACTGGGGGTGATCAAGGGGTTAAACCTTTATTAGGGGGGTTAAGGGGGTACACTAGACCTAAAAGGAGCCTACCACTAACTGCCCCACCACTTAACAGTCACAAATGACACCAATGCAGTAAAAAAAAAAAAATGCTATTGGTGTCACTGTGACAGGGGGTGATCGGGGGGTGAATAGTGTGCCTGCGTGTTCTACTGTAATGTGTAGTGTTGGTGCACTTACTTGGATGTCTTCTCTCCTCTGAAGCCAGACGAAAAGGCTTCACGAGGAGCGATGACATCACTTCCTCCGCTTCTGTTTACAGTTCAGAAGCAGAGGAAGCTTGTCATCTGCCAGGAGCGATCGTGAGGGGGTGTCCATGAATCAGTGCACCGGGGGGGGGGTCAGATTGGACCCCCCCCGCCCGCAGGCAGGCAGGGACATACAGGTAAGCCCTTATGCCTGTCCGTGCCACTGTGCCGATGTACATCAGTGTGCGGTGGTCGGCAACTGGTTAAACAATACACCAATTCAACGATATATGGGCAGACAGCGCTGGGCATTTATACCTTAATAACTTTACAGGAACTTGTAGCCTACATCCCAGCAGCAGTCCGATTAGATAATTCACAGCACTTGCACACAGCGCAAGGAGCATCATATTTTTAACAACTTTCTACATATGTTATGGAGTTGTGATAAAATACACCCCTTCTGGTCTCAAGTCACTCAATTTATCGACACACATTTTGATCTTGTTAATGTTTGTAGTCCGAAGTGGTGTATAATAGGGGTCCCAGAAGAATAGATTTCCGCTCCCATCAAAAACAATTTTAGATTTCTGTTATTCGATGCCAGGAAAACAGTGGTGCTGCAATGGATTCACTCAGAGATTGCCCTATTAATCTCTGGAAGAATCTCATTAACCGCTTCAGCCCCGGAAGAATTTACCTCCTTCTTGACCAGAGCACTTTTTGCGATTCGGCACTGCGTCACTTTAACTGACAATTGCGCGGTCGTGCGACGTGGCTCCCAAACAAAATTGACGTCCTTTTTTTCCCACAAATAGAGCTATCTTTTGGTGGTATTTGGTCACCACTGCAGTTTTTATTTTTTGCGCTATAAACAAAACAATAGCGACAATTTTGAAAAGAAATGCATTATTTTTTACTTTTTGCTATAATAAACATCCCCAAAAAATAATTTTAAAAAACGTTTTTTCCTCAGTTTAGGCCGATACGTATTCTTCTACATATTTTTGGTAAAAAAAAATAAAAAAAAATTGCAATAAGCGATTGGTTTGCGCAAAAGTTATAGCGTTTACAAAATAGGGGATAGTTTTATGGAATTTTTATTAATTTTTTTTTTTACTAGTAATGGCGGCGATCAGCGATTTTTATTGTGACTGCGACATTATGGCGGACACGTCAGATATTTGACACATTTTTGGGACCATTGTCATTTATACAGCAATCAGTGCTATAAAAATGCACTGAGAAGGGCGCATGCGCGGCAGCTCCATGGACGGTCGCTCGTTCTGAGAGCTCTGCTCCACTCCAGCCAGCATACACCGCCACAGCCACGAGAAGCGGCGGAACCAACACATCGGACCCCCCCTTATCTCCCGGAGTCCTGGGGGACACCCTCGCATGATCGGGGGCTCAGCAAGACGGGACCTTTCCCGATCCCTGGACCCCGGCCTACACGAAAATGGCGGCCGCTAGCGCCGCACGAGGCCCCATAAAGAATCCAGCGGCATCCCTGGAAGACTTCCCTCCTCTGCCTTCACATGCAGACAAGACAAACCCACCAACAGTGAGTAATCCCCTGGATGGGATATTTCCAGCATCCCCCACTGACTCTCTAGGATGTAGCCCTATGGAAGTTCCCCCCCTGACCCAGATGGAGGAGAGATGCTCCACATCCAGCCCTCGGCCTACCTCTCCTGGCCCTATCCCCACAGATTTCACAGCCTTAATGGATACCTTTTCTAACATGCTCTCAAGAGGGTTAGCACTAAATGCCTCACAAATCACCACCACTATACAGGCAGACTTACAGCAATTGGGCATTAGAATTGAGGCAATTGAATCAAAGACTGATCAAATCGCAGCAGTCGCCAACCAGAACACAGACAGGATCCAAGAATTACATGAACAACTGGACATGGCATACTCAAAACTCGATGACCTTGAAAATAGGTCTCGTAGATATAATTTTAGGCTAAGAGGACTTCCAGAATCGTTCAAAGACACAGATAAAATCGTTTGCTCATTCATCAAACACTTACTTCCGGACATTCCAGAATACAGATTGGAGTTAGACCGAGCGCACAGGGCCTTACAACCTCCGCGCCAGGACGGCTTGCCCAGAGACATAGTGGTTAAACCCCACTTCTTCAGAGTTAAAGAGGAGGTTATGCACAGAGCAAGAGAAACAGAAAATCTCTCCTTTCAAAGGCACCCGATCCAAATATTCGCGGATCTTTCGCCTCTTACGATACAGAAACGGAGATCCTTGAAGCCTCTTTTGAGCTGCTTATCGCAGAAATCGATCGCTTACAGATGGTCGTTCCCTTTTCGCCTCAACTTTGCCTACCTAAATAAATCATACAGCTTCACTAACTTTGGTGACGGAGAAAGGCTACTGCTGCAACTGGGCCTTATTTCACACTCGCCAGCACCACCTGCCGAGATGGACCCTAGAACCCCTCAATCAACAAAAAGACCACCACCCTCAAGTCCCATCCAACCCTTATGGCACAAGCAACAGGCCAAGAGATCCAAAGATGGTCGCCCTCCATGAAGAACAGTCTACTATCAACTGAATTAACCCCCTTTTTACTCCCCAGGAACTCCTGCGGTAGTCTTTTGAAAATGGGACACTGACTTCCTTAACCCCCGTTTTCTCCTGGCAGAACCCTAGCCAGATTCGCTTTGAGATTTTTCCCCCTTTCCTCCCTCCCCCCTTTTTTTTTTTTTTTTTTTTTTTCCTTCCTGTTTTTTTGATGCTGAGAAGTTTATGTTTCGCTTCATCTCTCCCAGGACTCCTTTTAGCATGTTTTTTCATGGTTTCAATTTTGGTATTATTTTTGGCGGTTTGGCCAGAGTGGCGGCACTTCGCCTCCACGAGTCTCTGAGTGGTATTTTCCCCCACTCAGAGACACTTCCATGACCCCATTTGGGGGGGTTTTTGTTCTAAGGGAAAACCTTGCAGGAGGCAAACACCCACCTTTCCCTCCTGTAGGGGTTCTTGAAAGTTACTCAGTTTTAACTGAAATGTTTTCTTGGATATGGTTCTTGATCTATATTGCTTTTGACATGTCTGGTCTCTCCCACCCAGGGTCAACCCTTCTTCATTCCCTCACCTCTCCCTCCCACCTATCCCCGGAGTCACTCAGGAGTCACACGAGGCAGTTGCTACTAGGAATCCCAGGAACTCAGGCCGTGGAGGACTGGACGCAGGTACAAATCTTGAAATCCCAGGTAAGCACTGGTTATGTGGGACGCTCATCCCCCCTTCTGATCCATGCACTCTGACACACTGATGCCCCCCCTGCCCCTCTGTATTGCCACACACAATGTGCAGGGAATGAATTCTCCAGTTAAAAGACGCAAATTATTTAACCTATACAAATCACAAAAAATAGCAATTCTTTTATTACAAGAAACTCACTTCCCATCCTCATACAATCCCTCCTTCCTCCATGGTCACTACACTCAGTTTTTTCTCTCCAATGCTGACAATAAGACAAAAGGGGTTGCTATTTGCTTCGCAAAACATCTTAAATTTTCTCCCACACACATGTTATTAAAGACCAAGCGGGCAGATTTCTGTTAGTAAAGGGCACGATTGAGGGATCAATGCACTCATTTATCTCTTACTATGCCCCGAATAAAGGCCAGGCTTCCTTCATCTCCACAATGATGTCCACACTAGGCCCAAAACTTGAGGGGAAAATCATAATGGGAGGAGACACAAATCTCCCTTTTGACATCTCACTGGACAAAGCGGGCTCTGGTCCTCCTCGTCCTAGAAAACCTCCAAAACAAAGCACTAAAATAGCCTCCACACTGTGTTCCTTGGGCCTTGTGGACATCTGGAGGGAATTGAATCCTAAGGCCAGAGACTTCACTCATTATTCCGCCCCACACCACCTCTACACAAGAATCAACCACATTTTTATTCAATCACAAAACATTCCTAGAGCTCTCAAAGCAATTATCAGGGACTCCCCTATATCTGACCACTCGATGGTTGTCTTATATATGCAGCAATCCCCCAACCCGGGCAACAAATTTATATGGCGCCTCAATGAAGGGCTCCTCAGTGACCCAATACAATGTTCAATTGTAGCAAAAGAGATACAGGAATACTTCCGTTTAAACGATACTGAAGAGGTCTCTCCGGAGACGCCGTGGGCTGCTCATAAGGCAGTACTCAGAGGAAAAAATTATTCAAATCTCCACCAACCTTAAGAAGGAACGTACAGCTGATATCAATAACCTTCGGCTTAAATTCCAATCTTTATGTAGAGCCCACAAACGGAACCCCACCAAAGATTCTCTAGAGGCGCTGGAGAATGCGAGGACTTCTCTAAACCTGGCCCTTACCTCCGAGGCTGAGAAACAGCTCCGGTGGTTGGGTGCCCGCTTTTATCACCAAAAAGGCAAAATAGGAACCAAATTAGCAACCAAATTGTCACCAAGACCGAGATCGATCGCCTTCCCCAAAATTCGCACCCCATCAGGTGATCTCACCCAAAACGGATAATGGAAACATTCCATGACTTTTACACTTCACTATATAAAAAGGAAAAAGCACCATCTAATCATTCCATATCAGAATTCTTAGACAACCTACCCCTTCCCAAATTATCTCCGGACTACTCGGAACTTCTAGAGGGTCCAATTACTGAACCCGAAGTGCTCGCGGTAATTAAACACCTGAAACAAAACTCAGCCCCGGGCCCGGATGGCTTCTCCGTTGGCTATTATAAAAAATTTGGTCCCATATTAACCCCGTACTTAGTCAGATTCTTTAATTCCCTCGGGTCTGAATCTCCCCTGGATAAAGCCCTAAATCTTGCCTTCATTTCGGTTATTCCGAAACCCGGCAAAGACACGACTATGGTTGCCAATTATCGCCCTATCTCCTTAATCAATAACTATTTAAAAATCTTAACTAAAGTTCTCTCCAACCGGCTAGCGTCCTGTATAGCTCTCTATGTTAACAAGGACCAGGTGGGCTTTATCCCGGGGAGACAAGGTCCTGACCAGATCAGGAGAGCAGTCGACATCATTTCTTTACTCAATTCTCAATGGGATGGGGGTCCCCCACAACATGGGTATCTGTTGTCCGTTGACCTGCAGAAGGCCTTCGACACAGTTTCCTGGCCATATCTATTCCAGGTTCTAGACCGGTGGGGGTTTTGGTCCACGATTCTTGAGCATCCTTAGGGCCCTGTACTCTGGCCCAAGTGCACAGGTCAGACTGCAGGGCTTTTACTCCAAGCCCCTTACTATAGAAAGAGGAACTAGACAGGGTTGCCCTCTATCCCCCCTTCTGTTCGCCATAGCCATGGAATCCCTGGCTGTTGCGATTAGGAACCATCCCGACATTAAAGGGGTGATGTGTGGCAAACAGGAGCACAAATGTGCCCTTTTTGCGGATGATTTATTACTCTTCGTGACATCCCCTCTGATCTCCACTCCTAATATACTCTCTTTACTTGATAAATTTGGTGACATATCGGGTCTGCGAGTCAATGTATCCAAATCCTCCGCCCTGAACATTACGGTCCCACCCAATACCCTAAGTAGCCTACAAAACCACTTTCCATTTTCATGGAATGAGGTCTCTCTCCCTTATTTGGGAGTACACCTCACGGCAAGTATAGCCTCTCTCTATTCCTCCAACTACCCGGCCATACTCCGCAAATTGATATCGGACCTTTCCCTCTGGGATAATCACAACCTACCTTGGCTGGGCCGTATTAATGCGGTCAAAATGACTCTCCTCCCACGCATACTATACTTATTCAGATCCTTGCCCATCCCAATCCAAAAATCGCAAGTACAACCACTCCAGTCCAAAATCATAAAATTTATTTGGGGCCCGAAGGGAAGTCGCTGCGCTCAAAATATCCTTTTCAGGTCTAAATCACAAGGGGGCCTAGCACTTCCCAATATTTGGTGGTACTATCAAGCAGCCCAGTTAGCTCAAATCTCCGTCGTATACTCAAAAGGCCCGAAACCTGATTGGGTCACAATGGAACGTCAAGCAGTCCCTCTCCACACAATTGACTTTTTGTTGTGGTCTCCTACTAAATCGAGACCGCCCATACTTGCCCCCACGTTGTCTCATTCTCTGGCCCTATGCGACCGACTTTATAAAAACTCCTCATTGATTTCCTCTCTCAAACCCCTCACACATATTTTTCATAACCCCGACTTTCCGCCAGGAATGAACATCTTAGCGTTTAGTTGGTGGCTGAATAAGGGATTACTCAGAATAGGGAACTATTTCTCCCCCACAGGTCCTCTCACTCTGGCTTTCTGCACTAGCAAGCTGGAAATGCCTCAGGCCGAACGTTTTCGCTTTATGCAAATACAACATTTCCTTCATTCCCTCTGGCCATATAAATCAACACCCCCCTCAATATCTAACTACGAGTCTTGGTGTGCGGGTGCAGTGGATCAGAGAGGGGGGATTTCCGTCATATATGCATCACTAGCGTCAGTAGCGTCCAAGCCTCCATACGCCTTATCCTGGGAAAAGGACTTGGTTCTCCTGCTTCCAGCGCTCTTTTAAAGGTATATTAAATGTTTCTCTCATGGAGGGTAGCATCAAGGTACTCATGAGGTGGTATAGGGTTCCTTCTCTTCTTGCAAAGATATACCCTGACGCTTCCCCACTGTGTTTTAGAGGATGTGGCCATGTAGGGACAATGTCTCATGTATGGTGGGCTTGCCCCCGCATACGGAGTCTATGGAACAAAATTTTCTCGGTAATACGTAAAATAACCTCTGTTCATATTCCCCAATCTCCAGAGATAGCTCTACTGAATATGAAAGTGGAAAAAGTAGATAAATATACACAGAAATTGATATTCTTCATCCTTCTGGGCGCCAAAATCACAACTGCCTCTTGTTGGAAAAAACGCAGGGTTTCTTTTGCAGCGGTGAAGCATAAAATATCCTGGATTATGGCGCAAGAGAAGATTGTTAGCATTATACAGGACAAAACCCGTATTTTCGAACTAACCTGGGAACCTTGGGCTAATTTTTGCCATACCTCCTTATGCCCTGGTGTTAGTTTACCAGGGCAACAGGCTCCCTGAGTGACTCCACGGATACTCCTCCTCCCTTGTGATTTTCCCCTCATCTCCCTCCCACCCCTTATCCTGGTTCTCCTTCCCCCTTTCCTATACTCCCTCAGTTTCACGGTTTTAAAGTAGCTGTAAGAAGTTGGACCTTGTCTCTTACCTATTAATACTTACCGGGAGAGTTTAAATAATACCTTAAGAAACCCCGGGCTTCATGAGGCTAGGGCATTTCCATAATATGTAGCTCTCCTTCAGTTTGAAGATATGTAGCTAAGGTGGTTTGACCACTTGACAATAGAGACCAATGAAGTAGGGAATACATTGTTCCTACAATGGAACAAAATTATTTAATGCCTCTGGTGGGGGAGGCTGGGACTGAGATTGAGGGTTCAGGAGGGTGGGGCGGTCCCTCGCCCACAGTGAGTTCCCATTTGGGGTGGGTGACGGATAGCCTTGCCTGCTCCCTGAGCCCTTGAGTATATAAGATAGATCCTTCTATTACATACCAGTGTTCCTCTCCTCCCGGCTCCGCTATAACCCTGCCCCCTCTTGTCTTATGACCATGCGGTAGTTTCTTCTTATTTCGTTCGAGCAAATGTGACCTGATATCCCAAGCTGCTTCGCTAGACTTGTTTTAAGGATTTTCATTAACGTGGCTTTATTCTAGTTCTCTCACTTATAAGCCCTGCATTAGGAGGCTAAGCCTCAGATTTACTTGTACTTCTAATTTCCCTTCTACCTTTATTCCATGTAATGTTTGATGCAAATTTTGTGTCTGATATATTTTTATTGTTAATAATAAAAAATGTATTGAAAGTAAAAATGCACTGATTCCTGTGTAAATGACACTGGCAGTCATGGGGTTAACCACTAGGGGGCAGGGAGGAGTTCAGTCAGTACTAGGGAGTGTTTTCTAACTGTAGGGGGGATGGGCTAGCTGTGACATGTCACTGATCTTTGCTCCTGTCACTAGGCAGAACGGGGAGATGCTTGTTTACATCAGCATCTCCCCGTTCATCCTCTCCGTGAGGCGAACGTGGGTATCCCCGCGGCGACAGTCCACGGGACCCGTGACCCAACTCATGGAGCTCCCAGCCGACAGCGCGCACGCAATGGCATGGCGGGGAATTCAAATGGGACTTACAGGTACGCCCATTTGCCCAGCCGTGCCATTCTGCCGGCGTACATCGGCGTGCGCCAGTCGAGAAGTGGTTAATCAGGTACTACCAATTTATAAACTTATGAAGCAAGGGGACGCCCTCAAAAATGTGATCAAGTTTGGGGACAATGGGTAGATACATTTGGAACTTGTGAATTGCCTGAAAACTGAGTCGCTCCCTTTAGGCCATCTTACACCATTACTGTATAAAGAGGTTGCCCTGTATTCAAACAGTTCAAAAGTAATGTTTTTATATGTGGAGGAATGTCATAGTTTGTGCCTCTGTACATAACCTTTGCCTGTATTTACTTACTGTATGACGAGAAATATTTCTGACTAGACCACTTCTATAGAGTTGTTAGTTTTGTAGGGTTTATTTGTTCATTACTTTGGTTTTCAAATCCATAGGTTTAAAGATCTTTGAACATATCAACATACCGTTTTTTAGATGTATGACAGTGCAAGGACTCAGATGCTTTAGATGGAATATCTGTCTTACAAGTGTAATGGAAATTTTTAAGTTCTGTATATATTTGTATTCTATTTTGTATGTATTGCACACTGCCCTCACTAATGTTTTCAGTACATGTTTACATTCTTTTGAGTTCTGATTAGAATAAGCCTGCCTATGTAACTCCCCTTGTTACCATAAACGTACAAATGTAATATTAATGTGATACCTACGTAATCATGTGTATAAAAACCTTCAATTGTGTCATAGTAAAGCAGAACCAGTTATTGCTGAGTGTATCTTTTGTGTCTGTTACCTACTGCATTAGATTGTTGGTCCTGTGTTTTTTCTTTATTTTTATTTTTTATAAATCCAAAGCAGAATGTGTGGATTGTGAAATGATGTGCCCCCTTTCCCTGTAAGTGTAGTGGTATAAGCAGAAGAATATTTTGGATTTATGGACATCTCTGTATGACCGCAGGGTATTGTTATTATAATATTGCCAGGAAAAAGTTGTCTTTTTGAAACATGAAACTGGAGTTCTTACACAAACAGCATGATAGAAAAAAAAAGCCATTGTAATATATTTATGCAAGCTGGACCCAGTAATGAAGGGTTCATCCCTATATATCAGAGCTGTAGCTTTTTGCAAAAGTGCTATTAGACAAAGTTGGACATTATTTTGGTCAAATATTTAATTTTTTTTTTAATTGTCCCACATTCTGCGCAGCAAATATACAGCCAGCTGTCTAATGAAAGGTTTAAAATATGGGTTTATGTACAAATATAAACAATGAAAAATGCATACATTTGAATACATTTGAATCCAGCCACCTTATTGCCTCTATTGGAGGAGGCTGGAGACAAAGGAAAACCACAAGTGTTAAATTGAAGACCCATATATTTAATTCTTTGTAGAGTTATTCCTGGTTTTATACTGAGGATGCAGTTTATCACCCAGAAGAACTCTGTGTCAGAGCTCCATGTTTTAGCAAAGCCTGTGAGCTATAAAAAGAGTATATATTTATATAGATAGTCGAGATATAGAGAGCTTTTGGTTCCATTTGAAGGGCCAGAAGTTTGTTTTTACTTCGGCGGGTAAACTAATCAAGCATGCTAAGTTAATCTGATTGGCTGTTTTCAGCCTTCCAGGTTCTTGCTGAGGTAGCCATACTAACTTTAAAACTCACACATGGAAGCAGACCAGGTGACTAAGGCTGCTGAATTTACAGCCCCGGACACTTGATGATCTGTGCAACTCACAGATTCCACCCTAGTTCTGGCCCAGTATAGCTGGGATTAATAATTCAGCTTTAAGGCCCCCAGAATGAGAAGAACAAGTGGTCCACAGGGGGCAACTTCTTATGAAACAGGACTTTGGAAAAGGTGATCATTTATGTCTGCCAGCCACTCTTTTCCCTCCAGCTTGACACATGGACCATGTCAACAGTCACAAGCAGTTATGGCTGCCTTAGTAAATGAGCATGGGATAGAGCCAAGGATCTCCACAGTTGTTTTTATAACATACCACTTCTTGTTTTACCTGTTACCAAAAGCTGAACATCCCTTTCAGAGATTACAAAAAGATATATCCAGATGCCCAAGTCAGGATCTTATGAGTATGCATTTTGTCTGTATGGACATTTTTTCTGGATGTCCAGTGGCAAATGTTACTGCAAAGGCCACAGTAAAAAGTGTCATAAGAAGTACAGAGAGTAACAGAGGAAATCATTTTTATAGGAGAGTCCTTACTAGAAGTTTTGAGGTTTTATTTTTACACTCCCTACTGTCTACAATGTAGTGGACAAAGTAGAGTAAGAAACTAGAAAAAAATTTGCCTGAATGTTTTCTTATATTTTATCAAGCCCCTAAGGGGATGTTGGACTCTCTGTGTTACTCGCCTATATTTTGTCTCAGCAGCTGATGTCCTTCATTCGGATCTTACAGAGAATGTTGCTGATCTTTTAAGGTTTTTGACAAACTCATTTATGTGTTTTCTCCCCAATTCCAGATCCTAAAAGTTTGGAAGGATCTAAAACTCAAGCCAGGTGACTTGTGGATTGTTAAGAGATATTTATATATAAGGAAATGTTTGGAGATTCAATACAGCATCTATTTTATGTACAGTTTTGCAAAACTTGAAGGTAAAGTCACCTGGATCCACACCAGACACTGCAAAAATGACGAAATTAAAGACAGAGCGCAAAGACTTGCCTCATCCGTGGGCACTTCTCTGCACCTTCATCAAGGCTATATCAACTACTACGAAACTATTTCCAAAACTCCTATCCACACACTGGTACTAGCATCAGCAGTTTTACCTCAATACCGCTCCTACCAAATCTGTACACCTTAATACAACCTGACAAACCCCTGAGCAGCCTTCGACACCTTTACTCCTCCCTACGCCTTCACTGATCTCTGACTATGGCCTTCAAACTGATCTCCATAAACGCTAAGGGCCTAAATAGCCCATATAAAAGATCTGCACTTCTAAAAAGAAGCTACTAAGCTACACGAAGACATACTCCTGGTCAAAGAAACCCATTTTTCTGCTTCCAAAACTTAATTTCACTTTTAAAAACTTTGATAGTCTCTTTTAGCCTCCGCAGAGAAAAAAAATGTGGAGTACTCATTGCGATACAGGACACCCTCCAGTTAACTCGTCAAGAAACTGCAGACACTCAAGGCCGTTTCCTCATCCTGGTCTGAAACATCCCACATACCTACTAGTGCATGTATGTGCCCCCAATTCAAAACGGTGATTTTGCAAAAGCCTACTTTGTTTGCTCTCAAAACACAAAAAAGGTCATCTCATCACCGGAGGTGACTTGAACATGGTCGGAGACCCAATCCTAGACACCTCAGACACCTGCCTCAACATTCCCTGAACTCCCTGCTTCAACAAAGTGACCTGTATATTTGGCGTTGTCAGCATGAATCTAAACAGAACTTTACCTTTTTTTCACCACCAAAAGCGTCCTACTCACGAATTGACTTTGTTCTCACAGAAAAATGGACCCTCCAAAAGATCTCCTCCTCTGCAATTGGGAACGCAACATGGTCAGGCCATGCGCCTATCCTGTTGGAAATGGGCTCCCACCAGTCTTGTCCCCCAAATCTCTGGAGACCTAACTCATCCCTTTTGGCTGACCCCTCCATCTGTAACCAACTTAGTCAAGTCCAACGATGTTCCAGGCACTGACCCCTTTATCTTATGATCCACATATAAGGCCTATATGCGTGGAATGCTTATCAAAATATGTACTTATGTTAAGCACCAGAGGACCAAGAAAATTGACTAAATACTGGCTTCTATAAACCAAAAATAATTTCACAAGTGCAGCCCCTCCCCTCCCCCTCCCTGACATCCACATTATTAGAATATAGGCAGAAATTGTGCTTCCTTCTCTTTAAATATGAAGCTAAACTAAAAATTTCCAAAGCAAATTTCTACGCCCTTGGCAACAAAGTGGGAGCTCTACATGCTAAAAAAGTTAAGCTAAAGCAAAACAAAACTAAAATTGCACCCTGTATCCTGGCCCCTACTCTCCAATCATCAAGACATAGCCAACGCTTTTAGTGTTTACTACTACTCCTTATATAAAACGTAACCTCTGACCCCCCAACCCAATAGATGCCTTTTTGAACTCAATCAACCGCCCTTCTTTATGACCTACCCAACAAGAACTCTAGTCACCCTTCACAACAACAGAAATCGCCGATGTGATTAAGTCACTTCCCATCCACAAATCACCAGGAGCTGATGGCTATTCAAACGAGTACTTCAGACAATTTGCTGATCTACTAGAACCACGACTAGCCACACTTTTCAATTTTGCTTCGTCCTCTGGCTCATTTCCTCCTAAAATGCTGTAATCTATTGTTACTACTATTCCTAATTAGGATGAGAGAAGATTCTGGACAGCCACACTCCAAAAATTAGCCTTTATTCATAAAAAATGATATCAAGGGAGTTTATTTGGACTATTTGTTAACACATAACTTTTTCATGTTTGACGGGGACTATTATCTCCAGAGATACGGCACCTCTATGGGGGCAAAGTTTTCGCCCTCACTGGCCAACCTTTACATGGCCTGGTGAGAGAGGAGCCGCATCTTTGGACATGATAGCCCCCGTCGCTTGGACACTGTATTTTTCTGTGGCAATATTGACGATCTTTTGTTTGTCACATCGGACAACAAGGTCGGTATAGATCTGTGGCTCTCCTATTTGAACGATAATCTCCTCAATCTGAGATTCACTGGGGACCTCCGTGAGGCCTCCATTGAGTTTCTAGATGTACAGTTGACCAGTAAAGATGGTACAGTAGTCACTGGTTTACACTGAAGATCCAGCGGGCAATGCACTTTTAAGAGCTGACTCTGCCCATCCGGGGCACACCATCAAAAGGTGTGCCTTTTGTCCAGTTTCTTAGACTTAAACGCCTGTGTAGTGCACCAGATAACTTTCAGAGAGAAGCCATAGACATGACCCAGAAATTTAAGGATAGGGGACACCCAGACAAGATTATTAACAGGGCTTTCCTTGCAGCCAGTAAAATTCCTAGGAATACCTTGTTGAAGGAAAACAAATGCAAGAAATACTCCCTGTCTATGGGTAATGTTCCCATCTTCTCTACACCCTACAGTTCAGAATTTATGAAAATCAAAAATAGTCACCAAGCATCTTCCTATTCTATTCAACGATCCCATATACAGTGAAATCCTTTCAAAAGGCATTAGGTCAGTGTCTCGAAGAGCACCTACGCTGGGAGGATCCCTTTCACCCAGTTTATTTTCAAATGAACATTCGGGCTCTAATTGGTTGCACTTAAGAGGCAATTTTAAATGTGGTATTGTCGCTTTATTAAAAAGGGTAAAAAGGTAAACTCCAGTACTAACGGTAAAACTTTTGACACTTCATAATTTATTTATTGTAATTCTAAATTTTTAGTATAGGTTATTACATGTGAGTTGTACCACATCCAATATGTGGGTCGCACCACACTCAGGCTAAAAGATCGATTGTATGATCATTTGCATGATATTGACAAGAATAAATCTAGCAATGTAGCCAAACATTGGAATCTTGTTAACTTTAAAAGACGTTACGAATCTTTCAATCCGGGGTGTAGAGAAGATAGTGACCCCCCCCCAAGAGGGGAGGAGACAGATTCAACACTTTGCAAATGCAAAGTGTTCTGGATATTCACTTTACATACAAGGATCCCGACAGGGTTAAATTTTGAGTGGGATGTTTCCCACTATTACGATTGATTCTGTGAAATGTAACCTGGTTATCAAGGGTTCCGTTTTTATCCCATTTGTGGATTGTCTCTCTCGATTTTCATCATTCAGGTGTCCGATGATTTACACCGTTGTGTGTATGTTGGACACCATCATCCAAAACTAGATCTCATTCATTGTTGGGGTATGGACAGGCATACACGCATCCATGAGCACGGTTATGCGAACATGTGTATCGTCCACAGGTAGCTTTGCTTAATACAAACACATTTTAAATAGTTATTTTCTTATGTCCCATGGTCCCACATTTTTGCCTGTCTGTTTGAGTAGCCATGTATATGACATACTCATTCATTTCTTGACACGATTTTCAGCAACCATGAACTATGGGTTTCAGCTTCGGGTTTGGTGAACGTGCATGTTCCAGTCCGATACCATGGTCTGGAATCGGACTGTACCGATCGTTCAAGAGCAGCCCGAGGTTTACATGCCATTTATGCGCGGGGGGGGTTCATCGTTCCCATCCAGCTTAGACTAAAATGTCCATATTGACACCTGGCTCTCTGATGTTCCAGCATTCATTGGTATATGCAATTATATGGGGAGCTCAATATCATATAGTAGACATTAATTAACTACCTGTATACTACTACTATTTTTGACACCTAGGTTTCACTTTAGATCGCCACGTGTATGTCTGACATGATTGGCCAGGATCATATCCTTGTGATCGTTCTAAATATGGCTGGGATTGGATTTTGGGTATGGTTTTGAATTTGGTCATGGCAACATGCACCCATGCGTATTTATACGTGGGTGCATGTGAGCCATGGATGGCTCAGTTTATGATACATTTATAAAAGTTATATACATCTGAATTAACACCCGGGTTTTTAATGCCCCATGCATTGCTACACTTAAAGTGTGCCTTTTGGCCAGTTTCTCAGACTTAGACGCCTGTGTAGTGCACCGGATAACTTTCAGAGAAGCCATAGACATGACCCAGAGATTCAAGAATAGGGGATACCCAGACACGATTAACAGGGCTTTCCTTGCAGCCAGTAAAATTCCTAGGAATACCTTGTTGAAGGAAAACAAATGCAAGAAATACTCCCCGTCTATGGGTAATGTTCCCATCCTCTACACCCTACAGTTCAGAACTTATCAAAATCAAAAATACAGTCACTAAGTATCTCCCCATTCTATTTAACGATCCTATATACATATAATTAACTACCTGTATACTACTACTACGATCTGACACTTAGCTTCCACTTTAGATCGCCACGTGTATGTCTTGACGTGATTGGCTAGGATCATATCTTCGTGATCATTCTAAATATGGCCGGGATTGGATTGTAGGGATTGTTTTGAATGCGGTCATGGTAACATGCACCCATGTGTATTTATACGTGGGTGCAGGTGATCCACGGATGGCTCCGTTTATGATACATTTATAAAATTTATATACATCTGAATTAACATCCGGTCTCTTAATGCCCCATGTATTGTTACATTTACTGCTACAGTTATGCCATTGATACATTTATGCTGTCATTTAGGTGGTCCAAATCTCCGAACTATATGTATGAAGTGAGGGTTCTACTTTGTTTTTCAATGAACTACTCCTTTGCCCCCCCTCCCTTTCCTTATTATCTGTACACTATAACAAAACGATTAGTATTTACATTAGATGGGTTGAGCTTTTTTTTTTTTAGACAGGGATAGGAGGGTAGGAGTGATCATTGGTGCACATTATATATCATGAGCATGTTTTATGTTATTTGAGTACAAATATGCTTTTAAATTTAATGTATTTTTCATATTCATTTTTAGTAATGATTGGTTTTGGGATACAAAGTAATTTGTTGTGTCAGTAAACGTAGTCACGTTTATTGGTGTTAGTCCGTATTCATGGTCTATGCACACAGCTATATGTATAGGGGTCGTGTTTCTTGCTGAAGTTCCTGAGATTTATGATAAGGTGACATTTCCCTGAGGGCTTGGGTACCACAAAAATGTGGGCGTAGAAGCCTAGGTATCACTGTTTTTTTTGGTACTGGAACTACCACCTGTACCACTAATTCCTGAATGCCTTCTAAAAGGGCCTTTTTTTAAATGCATCCTTGGGGGGTTTTTGTTAGCGTAATTATAGGCGGATGCTTTGATGAGAACGCTAGGCGGTAGCCTTCTCTGATCAAATTGATAATGTATGGACTGTCTGAAATTCTCTCCCACTGGGAGATTAAATGAGACAGCCTGCCCACTACCTTGATTCTGGTGTCACTTGGACTCTGGTACTTTGGCCTGGAGAGGGAAAGAGCAATTACCTTTTTGCCTACCTCTACCAAACCCCCTTCTTTACCTTTCCCATCTGGGTTTGACAGGAAATTACTTTTTTTCTGAGGACCTGGTCAAAACCTTATCCAAGCCTGGCCCAAACAGCAAATAGTCTTCAAAAGGGGAGACCACACAGTTCGGTCTTTGAACATCGCCTTCCCAGGCTTTAACCCTTAGGGCCCTCCTGGCCGAGTTATTCAGGGCACCTGTATTGGCTGAGGCTTTCACTGAATCCACAGCCGCATCTGCCAGGAAAGCTACAGCCTTTCCTATTACTGAAAGAGAATCCAGAACTTCCTTAGACATATTACCCTGTGAGAGGCGTTTATTAAGTCTCTCTATCCAGAAGTCTGCATTCCTGGCAACGCAGGATGCTGCTAAGGCTAGGGCCATAGTGGAGGAATTGACCTCCCATGCTTTTTTCAACAGGGACTCTGATCTGCAATCCATAGCATGTGATCCATGCGATCCATGTTCCCTGCAACCTCAAAGGAGTGGACAGACTTTGATACCTGAGAAAGAGTGACGTCCAACTTAGAGCCCTTTAGAAATGTTTCTGCTTCCTCCTCTTTGAAGGGAAACCACCTTTTCCAAGTCATAGTTTTGACCAGACTCCTTTCGGGAAACTTCCATTCTTGGAGAACTAAATCCTTCAAGGATTGGTGATTGGTAAATCCTTCAAGGATTGACTGGATTTCACCAACCCCCTGTACATCTTATCTTGTGCAGAGGTTTCTTTAGCTGGTTCAGGGATCTCAGTGGCATATATAGCCTGGAGGAGTCCCGCCAAATCCTCCAAGCCAAAGAGATGTCTGTTTAGCCTGACATCTTCCACATCACTATCCAGACTTCGATCAGCCTCCTCTTCTGAACTGGGCTAGGATTCTGCCTGGCTTTCTGTATCCTCCAACTCTTCTTCCTCCCTGGCCTGAGCCAGGGGGAGTCCCTGAGATAGAGGCAGAAAGCTACTTGGACCTGGTTTGGCCAGAAAACTCTGAGAGGAGGGACCCTCTTTAAGGGAGAGTTCCTCTGAGACTACTACCTGGGGGGTGGCTACAGAGGTGCGTAAAGACTGAATAGTGGCCATCATTTCCTCCTGCACATTTTTAAGGAAATCATTCAATAATCCTGAGGCCTCTTTCCCAGCCAGTTTGTTAATACACCGATAACAAAAAGGCTTGGTGTGAGATTTGGACAATGTTTCCCCGCAATCACTGCACTTTTTAGAGGCACTAGTGCTACCGGATATAGAAGGTGGTTTATCAGAGACCTCCTAAGCTCCGCTTGGGGACTCTGCAAGAGAAGAGGAATCAAAAACAGTCACTCTTCCTGTCCCCTTTAACATGGCTGCAGGCCCCTATCCCCAGAGGTGAGAGCATAGGGGTATACCAGGGACAAATAAGGGATAGCCTGGTGTCACCCCCCCATAATAAATAAAAGGCACTTTTAGCCACCTGTGCTGCCTTTCCAGCCTCCTTTTCCATGAGGTGGTTTGTGGCAGACTTTTTAGCTCCTTGCAGCTCGCTGAGTCCTGGTGCAAACAGGAAAGCTTCAGCTTCCATGGCCACGTGGGTCCGGCGTCTCCTCCACACTTTAAACCCACTTCCTGGGCTGCATTGGGCGCGCTCCACCCTCTTCCTGCCCTAACCAGAAGCTCCTGCTCAGAGCAAGGCTTGGAGTGTGCAAGGTCCTTCCCTTGGTGTCTTTACACCACCTGGACTCCAGAGAAATGGTGCCCGCTGCACAGAGGGGAACACAGGAGGAGACCTGAGCTGCAGAGCAGCGTGCAATGGCAGGGGATTCGCCTACACCCAAACCGCCTGCACAATGTCATGGTGGTGACCTGTGAGAAGCTCTGAGGCAGCAGGTTAGTGCAGCCCTTACCATCATTCCTAAATCTGGCTCACAGGGGTACCATCCGACTCTTTGTCTTCTGGTCAGAGAAAAAGAAAAACGTTTCGCTGTGGGAGAAACGCAATCAATACAGAGGACAAGGGGTAAGGTGGGGACTTTTAAAAAGCTGTGAACTGATTGTGTTTCCTGTAATAAGAAGCCCATCAGCTCTCATGTGTTGCCGTCCTGGAAGGGGAGATGAGAAATTATGATTTTATTAGCGAGCTCCCCCGATGTCAGAGGGAGCTCGGGGACATATGTGCTAAATCTGGAAAAGCTGGATCTGGATTTTTTAGTTGACTACCTCATAAAGATCATAAATAATTGCTTTCAGTGAGCGTTATGGAGCAATTGGCAATCTGTGGCCAAGCACTCAATAGGCTGGATAGGTGTGCCCATCTACTGGCCCCTCTGCCACCGATGCCCTCCGGCAGAACTATACAGTCACAACCTGGGGAGCCCCGAGACTGCATGCCAGCAAAGAATGGCAGCTCGTTCCAGAAGTCCATATAATCTGTGAAGCAGTTGCCATGACTGAAGCAATTGGGTTAGACATACAATGTGAATAAAAAAAAAAAAAAAACCCTAAAAGGCAAAACACAGCTTTGTACAGATTGCTCACGTGGCAACAATGTATGAAATGAGCATATCAAGCCTTAGCTTCTCAGGGTCATTAGGAGATTTAGAAGGATTCAGAAAAGAACTTACAATTAAATAGTGGACTACCCCATACAGATCACAAATGATTGCTGTCAGTGAAGGTTATGAAGCAATGAGAAGGTGTCAGCATTGGGCAATCTGCAGCCAAGTAATCAGTATGCTGGACAGGTGTGCCCATCAACTGACCCCTCGCCACATCACTAAGACCGAAAATCCCTGAAAGCCTGCCACCGATGCCCGCCTGCTGAGCTAACGGGTACAACCCTGAAAGCCCCGATACTGCGTGCTTGCAAAGAATGTCAGCTCGTTCCAAACGTCCATGCATTAAATCAGTGAAGAGATCGTTATAACTGTAGTGATTAGGTTAAGCATACAATTTAAATAACCTTTAAAAACATCAGACAAAACGCTACTTTGTAAGGACCGCTCACATCGCAATAATACATAAAAGGAACATGAGCATATCAAGCCTCAGATTCTTAGGGCCCACTGGAAGTTGAGAAATTCAGCAAGTTTGTATTGCAGTAGCTCAGAACAGCCACCCCCCGGGAATCCAGTTCCAGTTGACAGTCAGCTAGGTAATGAGAGAGCTTAGGATCCATAGTATATGAACTAAGGGAGAGAAGCCAGAGTAAGGTGGTTCACAGATGTTCATGCGAGTCCCACTGGGATTGTGGACAAGTTAGATAGGGAAAACTCAGTCTAAAAGCAGTTATGGTCCCTTGTAAGAAGAGGAAGGAGGAGGAAGCAAGGAGGGTTCGTTGTAAAAGCCATTGCAGAGAAGGTCTCGGGCTACCTCGTTCTTCTCTGTGACGTGGATGGGTAGAGGCAGCCTGGGAGCGGCGTTTTCTCCCACGCTGATCAGTAGTGGAAAAAGCACTGTACCATTCAGGCAGGTCAACCATGGGGATCTCCAGTGTCTCGCAGAAATCTTGGAGGTCTTCTGGCATCCTTAGGGAGGCAGATCCAAGAATGGAGTGGAGGCAGAAAGGGAAGCGCCATCTGTACGTTATCCCCCTAGTGCGGAGAAGTTCCAGTAACAAGCGCAAGGCCTGGCGGTCTGCAAAGTGATATTGGATTGAAGTCCTGGAATTAATTTCAGAGCCACTAAAAAGGATCTGGTCTTTCTCCCTTGCCTTACACAAGATTGCCTCCTAAAAAAGATAACTGACTAGGCAGCATATAACATTCCGAAGCGGGTCGGTCTTTCTTCCCTGTGGCTATAGGGGCCCTATGTGCCTGCTCGTACTCAATGGGGGTATCAGCTGGCCTGTCCAAGAAGCTCATTAAAACAGGGTTGTAACCGCCAATTCCAATGCTTGGGGTTCAATGGATTCAGGGAGACCACGGACCCAAAGGTTGTGCCTCCTCCCCCGATTGTCAAGTACTCTATATGCATCTCGATGAGATGGGCAACGTGGGAGTCGGAGGTACTTTGCAGTTGCTTAATGGCAGAATCCTGCAGTGTGGCAGCCTTCTCTGTCTCACTGAGCCTTGTCACAACTGAGGCGGAGTTCAGAGATAGCAGATCCGAGCATAGACTTGATGTCAGTGGCTACAGTTTGTAGGTCTGGAAGACTTGGAAGAGGTGAAGCAGTAGCTCCGAGAGACTTACTGGTCCCCGTCACAGCATCCGAGACACTGCCAGGCAAGCAGGCCATGGGAGAGGTGAAGGGCGCATAGCACTCTGAGTGCTGGGTCCGGAACAAAGCCAGAATGTTGTCACTTAACTGAGTGCCCGAGTCCCATGGGGTCCGTTTCGCAGATGCACTGTGGCCAGATCTCACCATTTTTGCGGGGTTTGAAGGCGCATGAAGGGTAGAATTATTGTCTCGACATGCAGAGTATTCTCTTCAAGTGGCCATCTCAGACCAAAGCTAGACCACGCCCCACAGTTGTGTTTTTCACCACCCCGCCCTGTGTCCTGACTAGTGATTGGGTGGGATCTTGTATCGTTCTGTCACCGGGCAAGGGAAGCTTATACGATGGACATACTGCTCTTAAGTATCGTGGTCCATCACACACTTTATTTGGATTACCTCCTGGCCTTAAATGCCATGTTAAGGCCTCTATCACTGCAAGCGAGACTTGCTACTTTTTGGACCTCCTGAATCCTGACTCAGGACCCTTCCCCATTTCCCTAATCAATGCTGAACTTGCCCGCTTTTTTTTTACTAATATCCCCTAGACCACATTTATGAGGATTTATAGAACCTTATTTTAAAGCCCTCCTCTGGCTCTTATAATACTGTACCTTACTTGAAATGCTTGCTCCATTGCCCCTACAAGCCAGGATACCTAGCCCCAATACTCTGTATCCTAGACATTTGCTCAGTGTTACCATGTTAGCGGAGGACAGCTGTGGCGTCCCCCCACCTCCCCCCCCAACCACAATGACTGGATTCTATGTGCTCACAATAATTCCCCAATTTTTTTTGTTTCTTCTCTTTTTCATTGGACTCTCCCTCTATCTTTCTTCATAGCACTGTGAATGTTGCTAAATGCGCCTGTGTTTACGTGTAGACAGGATGACCCACAGGATCTCTCTCCTGCTGCTTTTCCTCCAAGATTGCCCAAGTGATGCTGCAGGTAGAGGTAGCACTACTACAAAACTCATTTCACACATAATACTCAATTTTCTCCTTTGAGAGAGCTCCGGCCCTGAGCTAGACTCCCAAACGCAATACTCATACAGGCCCATCCACATCACCCATACCTGATCCTGTAGGACGCCTTTGCTATGCTGACCAGAGAGTACTTCAGCGTTTGGTATTAAAATCAGGATACAAATAGCTTATGTGTGTCAATTGTGGATTACTTTATTCTGAGATCTAGGGATCTCAGAATAACGCAATCAAGAATTTATAGATCACAACAACATCCCAAGCATCTGGGCTCTGGGGGCCCTGCAGTCTCACAGGGATCAGGGAAATTTTTTGGAAAAATAGTATAATCTATTAAGCACTCTACTCTCCAGAGATTTCTCAGATACAAAGTTACTCCTAAAGTGCTACAAGGCATAACCATTTAAATGTGTGATGTTACTTTTTCTCTTTAATAGCGACATAAGCAGTTCCAAACAATTTTGAACTATGATTGCAGAGTTGAAATAAAAAAAGCATGGAATCCACTTTTCATAGGTTTCCAATGGCAATGTATGTTGTTCATTACCGATTCGTCAATTTGACAGGATACCTCCTAAGCTCAAAAATATCAAAGTAAAAAATTGATAATGATGGAACAAAGATGTCCTAAAGGAGCAAATGGGAGGATCAATCACGGAATATCTATTTGGAAAAATTGCTTTATTAAAGTTACAAATATAAACCTCCAGAACACCCAGCAATAAAAACACATACAGAAAAAATTACAACGTTGTCACAATATGGCGCCAATCTCAAGGCCCCACACATACACACATGCATAGACCAGCTAAAGAAAGGAAAGAATGGTGCTGCTATAACTAAAGCCAATGTAAATACTTAGTCCTGTATGGTCAAAGATAGCAAACTAATGCTGCATGTCCATGTAACAGGCTTATGCAATTATTGTTTAGAGAAATTGCCTTAGTAGGCAAGTCGAACATATAAGGCTGTAATGGGAGTCCGTAGCCTATATTGTAGTAAGAATCAAACAGCTTGTGATGGTTTCAACAGCCAGTTGGATATTGAATATATAGCATCAAAAAAGGTCACTGAGTGGATAGAGGATGATTCCGACCAGTCAAATAGGGATAAGCTGGTTATAGAGCATATTATATATGCATGTATTGACTTCACAGTCCCTTGACCAAATATGACACATCAAGCAGTGCTCAATTTTAGGATATGTCTACTGAGTATCAACAAGAATCAGAGGGGAGGTCAGGGGGAGGATAGAGGGGAGAAAGAAAAGATGCAATTTGCCCGAGGGCTCTCACCACTCCGGAATTATGGCTGCAATGGGCGTTGTACAAGGAGCCTGTTCCCCTCGGAGGTCATTCTGCAGATAAATGCTGAATCAGCATGTGAATGAACGCTGGCGAGGTTCCGTCAGCATGTTGCAACGGCCATCTGGTGTAGTGCGTCAATGCTCAAAAACATCCGGTCATGTGTCGGGTATGCTGGCTATGGTGGCCAGCGAGTAAAAGCAAAGCAGGCTTATCCAGTCTGGCCAAGCGGAATTGGCGCTACAATGTTATCTCACACACTTGCTGGAATGCATGGTGGAGCGTGGGGCGGAGATGGCACTGCCTATGTCAACACGTTTGGCACATGTGACTGTGTGCTTCCTCAGGACGCATGACGCAAGTTATCTCCGTCATTTTAAAAGGGACAAATGTCCAATCGGTGTCAATTACATCAAAATTTAATTTTGAAGCCATCTTGTGGTGACAAGTCATATTGCAGCGATTAAAAAACAGGAAAAAAAATTGAGAAAGTGTGAAAAAAAGATGCGTACTGACAAAATGGAAATACATTGTACAACCATAGCAGATCTGCACGGGATGAAGGTATGAGTCTGAATCAACAATGGATAGCCAGGTGAAGACAGTTAGCTTCAGAATGATTAGCTTAGCCCAATTGCTTGGATGACAATTTAGGTAGTGGGGTAAATTCTTAATAGATTATGGCTCAAGGAAAACTGAGGCTTAACTCATTATTCAGTCCTTTAGGCTGGAGAGTATCCAGCCTAAATATCAAGGATTTTTCTTTCCTCAATAGGACTGTGTCAAAGTCATCTCTAGGTTCAGGGCATAAAACCCCCTGACCCTCAGGCCAGTAGAATTCCCACCATGGCATTGTATAAAAAGTGTTGGGCCACGGGAGTGTCTTTTTGCCTTATACTCTTTAGGTATTCACCGAACCTGATTCAAAGTTGACGTTTGGTTTACCAAAGTAACTTTTTTGCACGGGCACTCCAGATTATAGAGAACCCGCATTGTGGCACAGTTGATAAACTGTTTAACCACTTACAGACCGCCTCACGCCGATATACATCCTAAATTTGAAGAGGAATAGGGTGGGTTATGGCAGCAGCTAGCTGCCATAACCCCGGTATCCTCTTCTTCGGCCGGCGGTCCACTTTCAGATAAAAGTGGTCTCTGTAGCGGATTCGCCGTGAGATCACTTTTATCAGCCATGGGAGAGGGGCTCCCCCTTCCCGCCGCGCTCCGTTGCCCTCCGGCGCGTACAGGAGCCATAGGCAGAGGCGATCGGATGTTCTCCCTTGCTGAATATGGAGACGAGTGAGGGGAAGATGGCCCCCACCCATCTCCACACCATTGCAGGGCGGAAGCGACATCAAATTGTCACTTCCGCCCATAGCGCTTAAAAGGGCCATTTTTATTTTTTAGTTTTTTTTAAAATAAGTAAATGCATTTTAGTGTAAATATGATATCTGAGGTCTTTTTGACCCCAGATCTCATATTTAGGAGGTCCTGTCATGCTTTTTTATATTACAAAGGATGTTTACATTCCTTGTAAAAGGAATAAAAGTGACTTTAACAGAACAGTGTAAAAATAAAAAGTAAAATAAAAAAAAATTTTAAACATGCCCCGTCGAGCTTGCGTGCAGAAGTGAACACATACGTGAGTAGAGCCCGCATATGAAAACGGTGTTCAAATCACACATGTGAGGTATCGCCATGATCGGTTGAGTGAGAGCAATAATTCTAGCCCTAGACTACCTCTAACTCAAAACATGCAACCTGTAGAATTTTTTAAACATTGCCTATGGAGATTAAGGGTAAAAGTTTGTCACCATTCCACAAGCGGCCGCAATTTTGAAGCATGACATGTTGGGTATTAATTGACTTGGCGTAACATTATCTTTCACAATATAAAAAAAAAATGGGCTAACTTTACTGTTGTCATTTTTTAATTAAAAAAGTGTATATTTTCCAAAAAAAGTGTGCTAATAAGACCGCTGCGCAAATACGGTGTGACAAAGTATTGCAACGACCATTTTATTCTCTAGGGTGTTAGAAAAAAAAAGTATAATGTTTGGGGGTTCTAAGTAATTTTCTAGCAAAAAAAAAAAAAAAAAAAAAAAAACGTTTTTTAACTTGTAAACAAATCTCAAAAGGAGGCTCGGTCCTCAAGTGGTTATTCTCATATTCATGACTTCTTTCAGAATCGGTGAAGACCCTTGAGTGTTCAACATAGCTACACATCCCACAATGGCCACAGGGGTACATGCCTTTTAGTCTGGGCAGATCAATAAGCCATTCTCTATTTTGTGGGCAGGTAAACTCAGATTGGACCAATGTGTCATTTAAATTTCTTGCTCGTCTCGCCACCATATGGGTCCTAGAGCCAACAATATCCTCCATGCCCTTGGAGCGTATCAGGATGTGCCAATGATCCTGCATGATCTTGCCAACCTGATCCCACTGTGCACCATATTGTGTTATTAATCTTATAGGTCCCTCAGGTGCATTGGTTGTCCTATCTCGGGTCAATAGGAGGTTGGCCCTAGTTCTTTGCCCCGCAATTTTCCTAGCTCTTCTAAGTACTCGATGGGGATAGCCTCTTTCCCTGAAGCATCGATAAAGTAAATCAGATACATATCGATAGTCCTCGGTGGAGCAGTTCCTCCGTATCTTGAGCAACTGTCCCACCGGGATCCAAAGAATAAGTGGTTTAGGGTGATGGCTGTCTGCTAAGAGGAGAGTGTTGGCTGCTGTATTTTTCGTATAGGTTTTAGTTACCAGTTTACCCCTCTCTAGTTTAACCACTTCCATACCGGGCCTATTTTGGCACTCCTCTCCTACATGTAAAAATCATAATTTTTTTACTAGAAAATTACTCAGAACCCCCAAACATTATATATGTTTTTTAGCAGACACCCTAGGGAATAAAATGGCGGTTGTTGCAACTTTTTATGCAGCACGGTATTTGCACAACAATTTTTCAAATGTGTTTCATGAATTAAAAAACAAAAACAGCAGAGTTAGCCCAATTTTTTGTATAATGTGAAAGATGATGTTACGCCGAGTAAATATATACCCAACATGTCATGCTTTAAAATTGCGCACACTCATGGAATGGCGCCAAACTTCGGTACTTAAAAATCTCCATAGGCAATGCTTTAAATTTTTTTTACAGGTTACCAGTTTAGAGTTACAGAGCAGGTGTAGTGGTAGAATTGTTGCTCTCGCTCTAACGCATGCGGCGATACCTCACGTGTGCGGTTTGAATGACGTTTACATATGTGGGCGGGACTTACATGTGAGTTTGCTTCTGTGCGCTTTAAAAAAATAAATAAATGTATTATTCTACTTTATTTTATTTTTCACTTTTATTCCTATTACAGGGAATGTAAACATCCCTTGTAATAGGAATAGTGTGTGACAGATCCTCTATGGAGAGATGTGGGGTCTAATAGAACCCACATCTCTCCTTCAGGCTGGAAAGCTTGAGATAAAAAAAAAAAAAAAAAAAAAAACGATCCCATGCTTTAAAGCCACAATCGCGGCTTTGTCTACAACGTCATAACGTTGAGCCCGGGTCTGTCGGTCATAGAGATGACTGGTGACGATCTGTTCACCAGAAATCTCTATGCTAGTCATCCGAAGCGGCAGATTCTTTCTCTGAGTCCCCAATGGCACGGGAGAGCCCGGAGAAGCACCGGAGGGCGGCAGGGGGGGGGGGGATGTCTTCTCTGGTCGCCTGTAAGAACCATCAAGTGGCGGAACTGCTGCCATGATCATTCTTACGGTGTACAGAATTGCCAGCTCTAAAAGATGATATCTAAATGATGCCTGTAGCTGCAGCTATCATTCAGATATCCCCACTGAAAGTCAAAGACGTCATATGACGTCCTTGGGTTGGAAGTGGTTAATAGAGAGGTCAAGGAAGGAGACCTCATGGCAATCTACCACATAGAGTAAGTATGTTCCGAGTATTGCAGCCAAGTTCATCCATGAATTCCAGCAATTCAATTCTGGAAATCTCCCAAACAATCAAGATATCGTTGATGTACCTTAGCCAGGTGCATAGCTGTTAGTAATTATATCCCAGGATTAGGAAGAAATTATGTTTTAGTGCCAATTCAAGGAGCTCAATAACTAACTCATTTTGAGCCCCCATAGTGGGAAATTTTTCCTCCAAAAAATGGTAAACAGCAGAGATACCCCATTTATGTGGTTTAGATGTATATAATGCCTCTACGTCAATCCCAACGAGGACGTCGTCCCTGGGAAAGGCCAAACACTCAATTTTGTTGAGTAAATCACCAGTATTACATACAAGGGTAATGTATTAACCAGAGCCTTAATAAGGGAGTCTATGTATTTGCTGACCCGTTCAAGTGGGCCCCTGATTGCAGATACTATTGGGCATTCCGGGGGGTCCTCCTGGTTTTTATGGATCTTTGGAATGACGTAAAAGGTCGGGGTATTATAGTCACCCACTTTTAAACAGTTCAGCTCTTTTTTAGTAAGTAAATCGGCCTCAAAGGCCCACTGGAGTTGATCATTAATAAGCCTGACTAATGATGGAAAAGGGTTGTGATCCAGCTTACTATAGGTGGATTTATCCGTTAGTAAGCGACGTACCTTATATTTCTCAGTGGATAGAAGGACCACATTACCTTCTTTGTCACTTGGTTTAATGACTAGTCTCTGCATTCTGGAGTTATTTAAATACTAAATGTTCATCTAAGGAAAGATCAGTGACATTCACTGTCCAGTTAACCTTATTAAGGTCCCCCTGGACCAGATCCATAAAAACACCTAGCCACTTATTCTTCTGGAACTGAGGCATGGATGTCGATCTGATATTAAGATTAGGGTTCCTTCTCCAGAGTGTTGTATCTGTGGATTCATCATCCTCCGATGATGGTCCAGCCTCTTCTAATACTAATACTGACACCAAGTGGTCAAAGGCTACTCTGTTTGACTAGTTTCCTCAATGGGATCATCGATGGCCTGTTTCCCAGAGTACAGCGGCTTATAATATAGTCTTCTCAGGAATAGGCAGAGGTCCTTGTAGACCTCAAAGTGATTCATCCTGGATGTAGGTGAGAAGGACATTCCCTTTTGTTTGGAGGTCAAGGTGTCAATCTTTCAGATTTTCAACTTGAAGACAAACAACCTTCATGTCATCAAAGGTGGTGGTGTCTAGTGTAAGATTATTTAATGGGAGTGCTTCTGGCTCCTGGCAGTGGTACAGTCCACTTTCCTGGAGTCCACTACCTTCTTGTATCTTCCTCTCCCTTTTCCTCCTTCTGCTTTGCCTCTTTTTAGGATACCCCTGGATTGAGGAGGATCCTCTAGTTCCAGTAGATCATTCTCTAAAAAAGTGACAGAGCGATGTAATTAATCTTCACTACCAGAGGATTGTATACCAACACTAGTATCGGGTCGTGAGGGAGGTCTGCAACATCGGGACCAGCTTCTGTCGCCTCTAGTGGTGAGGTCAAAGATGTCCGCCCTAGACCAGTCGTCCAGGTCCCTCTTGAATTTGGACTGTTAGTTATTTTTACGTTTTTTGTGTTTTATTAATTTCTTTGAGGTCATTAAATTTGTCAGTCAGGCATATCCTTAAGGGGTTCAAGTTTACCACTGCTCTCAGCGATTTGTGTTTGTAATGTTAGTAACTGCTCCTTCTCCCCCTCTAAGTTTCATAACCTCTAGCCCATGGACGGTTTCCTCCATTTACGGAGGAACCTCTATTTTTAAAGGAGTGGCAGGGACCACGTCCTGACGAAGCGCACGGTCACTTGTGTGAAACACGTTGATGTAGGCAGTGCCATCTCTGCTCCACCATGCATTCCAGCAAGTGTGCGAGATAACATTGTAGCGCCACTTTCGCTTGGACGGACTGGATAAGCCTGCTTCATATCTACTCACGGGCCACCGTAGCTAGCATACCAGACACATGACCGGATGTTTTTGAGCATTGACGCTCTACACCAGACGGCCGTTGCAACGCACTGATTGAACCTCACCAGCGTTTATTCGCATGCCGATTCAGAATTTATCTGCAGAATGATCTGCGAAGAGAATGGCTTCTTGTACAATGACCATTGCAGCCATCATTCCAGAGTGGTGAGAGCCCTCGGGCAACTTACATCTTCTTTCTCTCCTACTCCCTCCCCACTGATTCTTGTTGATATTCAGTGGACGTATCCTCAAATTAATCACTGCTCGTTGTGTCATATTTGGTCAAGGGACTGTGAAGCCAATACATGCATATATAATATGCTCTATAACCAGCTTATTCCTATATGACCGGTCTGAATCATCCTCTATCCACTCAATGACCTCTTTTTTGATGCTATATATTCACTATCCAACTGCCTTAAAACCATCACAAGCTGATTGATCCTTACTACAAAATAGGTTACGGACTTCCATTACAGCCTTATATGACTTATCTGCTAAGGCAATTTTTCTATACAATATTCGCATAAGCCCGTTACATCGATATGCAGCATGTATAGTTTGCTATCTTTGACCATACAGGACTAAGTATTTACATTGGCTTTAGTTACAGCAGCACCATTCTTTCCTTTCTTTAGCTGGCGTGTGTGTGTCCCTGAGATTGGCGTCATATTGTGACGTTGTTATTTTTTTCTGTATGTTTTTATTGCTGGGTGTTCTGGGGGGTTTATATTTGTAACTTTTATAAAGCAATTATTCAAATAGATATTCCGTGATAGATCCTCCCTTTTTGCTCCTTTGGGACATCTTTGTTCCTATCAATTTTTTACTATGATTGCACAGTTGCTTATGACCCCCATTGGATAGTGGGTCATGAATGACTTCACCTCATGGGAGGTGTCACGGTCCCTCGGAGGAGGAAAAGATGACTAACCCTGCTTGGTGCTCTTTACCAAGTACTATGTAACCACCTATTGTTTAAATCCACTTACAGTGGAATTCCTCTCACTAGACCCATGATCAAATATATACTGTACATTGGGGGACAATTACCCTTCAGTGATTAAGGGACCGATTAATTGACGATCCTTCAACCAAGACCCTACATGTAGATTGTCTATTGACTTAAGACCACTCTGAGTCACAATGTTACCTTCCTTTTTAAAATATAGATCCTCCCCAGTAGTCATTTTGTTCCCTAACCCTCCCCACCCTCCTACATTACTTATTTGAACCTACCATCTTTAGCAGCAGGAAAAAGCCCATGTTCACAGCAATCCCCACCATTACCCTCGAGCTAGAAGGGAAAGCTACTATATGTACAAGAGCTCATCTACGAATAGATTGCTTACATACTCACTGTAAGAGATGGTCAGAATTTACAATCTCACTGACAGGCCTTGCCTCACAGGGAACAGTTTAGCCTGTTGGTCTCAGTTCATAACATTATTATGCTAAATCTGAGTTTTTCTTTTTTTTCTCGGTCATTTTTTTTTTTTTGTAGTAATTTGCTACACAAGTTATATGTTAATGTCTTTCAGTTCTAAGAAGGAGGATCTCTCCTGGTCCTCACTGTGCCCCTTTGGTCCTTACAGACTTGTCCACCACAGGCTTATTTTAATAAGAGATGCTCTTCATTTTTTTCTGTGCTGCTTTCCACTGACCACTTTGCCACTGTTCTCTTATCAGGTCCATCCTGGGATATCTGGAGACTGAAGATCTGATATAACTTCTGTTCCCATTGATTTCTTGGTCTGCGCCTGTCTGTCTGCGCAAGGTCTCCTGCTGGATGTTCTGGGCACCCCTCCTGTGACAGGTATTTTTTTTTATTGTGCTTGGCTTTGGAGATCTCATTCCACTAGATGTTACAGGCTGGCTCTTAGTTATCCATGGCTTCTGGGATGCTTGGCTGTGGGATTACTGTGGTCAGCTATAGAATGAGGGGAGTGCATCTTACCACCTCACTTGTTGACTGCTGGGGGTATCTCACTCTCTGGTTCAGCGGCAGGTTGGGACAAATCTGCTCTGATGCTGGCACTCAGGCTGCAGGACTGGCGGAGCTGTGCTGATATTCCTGTCACATGTGCTCTCTCTGCGCCATGTTCAGGTCCCACTCCTGTCTACCAGGATCTGCCACACTCCTTTTGCTTTCCTTTTCACCCTCCTTATTTTTCCAACCTACTCCCATCCGCTTTTTTTTCCCCTCCACCTCTTCCAATGGCCACCTTTCCCTCTTTCATGCTCAATGACTATTTATTCCAACGTTTAACCTGTGGACACTTATGAAAACTGTTCACAGTGAAGCAGTCACTTTTCTGAACCATACCGACAAAATGGACCAAATCAAGATCTATGAACATGCTACACTGAGTATCTAAAAACCCTTGATTGATATTATGCTACAAGTTATGCAACATAAATAGGATCTATACATATTATAGATTATCATTTTCAGTGCCTTCCATTGAGGAACTATTAAGACCTTGTTCTTTTCACTCACTACTGTTTGATGTGATTTGCTGCAACTTAAAGTAATTGAAAAAGCTACACAGTGGTGTAGTGGATAGCACCTCCGCCTAGCAGTAAGAAGGGTCGCTGGTTCGAATCCCAACCACGACACTACCTGCCTGCAGTTTGCATGTTTCCCTGTGCCTGCGTGGGTTTCCTCCGGGTACTCCGGTTTCCTCCCACACTCCAAAGACATGCTGGTAGGTTAATTGGATCCTGTCTAAATTGTCCTTAGTATGTGAGAGTTAGGGACCTTAGATTGTAAGCTCCTTGAGGGTAGGGACTGATGTGAATGTACAATGTATATGTAAAGCGCTGCGTAAATTGACGGCGCTATATAAGTAACTGAAATAATAATAATAATAAAAAAAAATAAGATAAAAAAACACACCAACAGGTTTATACTTGCCTGCTCTGTTCAATGAAATTGTGTATCCCCGAATCTCCTCTTCACGGGCCCCCGCTGGCACTCCTGACCCCTCTTTGACGAGTGCCCCTATAGAAAGCCGCTTTCTACAGAAGCACTCATGCAGGCTCACTCCTGAGCCTTGCTGTGTCTATAGCTCCCACTGCCTCAACAAAGATTGTGAGACCAGGAAGTGAGGGGAGAGAGGAACTTCAGAGGGGCACAGCGCTGGATCGAATGAGGGCTCAGGTAAGTAATGTTATTTTAAAACATTACACAATAAGGATCTGCAGAATGATTATTTTGCAGGGCAATTTATTCAAAATCTAAAAATCATCATGCACTACACAAAACAGTGGCCAGAAGCTGGAAATAGAGCACTGTATGACAGTTACATACCTTAATGTGCTTGGCAGTCACCTCTGGGGTCTCATCATAACCACCAAATGTGTTCGGCAGACCTATGGAATAATAAAGATTTATGATGTTAATGTATGTCAAAACAAGCATATTACCTAGATGCTTACCTATTATATGCTACCTATGCTTACCTGCCCAAAACTGAACTGCATGTTCCAGATGATGTCTTACTAATAATTTGTACATGGGCAAAATTGTGCCTCTCTGGAGTCAACACCTCTTTAATACAAGTATTTTACTAGCTTTAGAAACTGCAGTTCGGCATTGCAAGCTATTAGGTCTATGTGTGCAGTTATTTCCCAAGTGCATAATTTCAGGAACAAATGCACTAAAATTAATTTTAGTGTAAGCACACAATAGTATACCCAATTTTTTGGTGAAATATAAAAGATGGGGTTGCTATGAGTAAATAGACACCAAACATGAAGTTTGAAAATTTTGCATGCTCATGGAATCTCAAACTATGGTACCCAAACTTCTATATATGCAACACCTTTACATGTCATCAAATTAGAGTTAAACATGAACTATGGTGCTAGAATTATTGCTCTTACTCTGAGGTCTGCGACAAACGTGGTGCAATTAATGCTTACATACACGTGATCACCCTACATTGCACTTTTTTTGGCATTTGTGTGGGGGTGGCATTTTTTTTTAAATGTCATTGCTACCACAAGGGGCCTAACAAACCCCCTATGTGATAACATGGACATGTGACAGGTACTTTTTATGGAGACATTGGGGGTCTATTAGATCCCTGATGTTTCCCCTGCCCCAAGGTGGTATGAAGATTATTCTGCGAGATGGGGTAGCAATCCAAGGCCATAATAATCAAATCGGTGTCCCTTTTAAAACCCAAATGCTGAGACTACAAACTGAAAAGTCAGGTAAGGCAGGAAAAGCATTTTTATATGGATCAGCTGAATAGACTCAAAATGGAGGTAGCCACATGTTCATTAAAGTATAGCACTGGGGCAAACAATGTTAGTAGCCCATAAGTCGCAAGGACGGTAAGAATTTTCTGGTTAAGGTTTCTTTGCTATGGAATAAGGATTAAATGCAAGTCTCAGAGATTTGGCCTCAATTGTTTGAAATATTATAGAGCAGTGGTCGTCAACCCTGTCCTCAGGGCCCACTAACAGGCCAGGTTTTATGTATTACCTTGGGGAGATGCAGACTAGAATACTGCAATCACTGAGCAGCAAATGATATCACCTGTGATATATTTCAGTTATCTTGCAAACCTGGCCTGTTAGTGGGCCTTGATGACAGGGTTGATGACCACTGTTATAGAGGACCTTGATGTATTTAGTTCTTTCAAGAAGTCTCTGGATTATTTTTTTTTTCTCGTTTTGGTATTTTTTAATCTTTTTTTTTGTCATTTGTTTATTAATTTATTTTATTTTTGTTTTGTTCAGGTGGGAAAATTCCAAATTGTTAGGTTTAGCCCACCTGAAAGGGGGGTCATTGGCTATGCCCTCAATTAGCAGCTGAATACATTTTGTTTAATACAAGCGTTGGTAGAAAGCCATTTTTAGCCGCTGGATCCAAAGCTAGAAAGAGAGACTTTTTTCACTGGATCTCTGGGAAAGTGTGATCTGAGAAAACGAGGAGACGGGAATTCTCGGAACTCTAGTTTGTAACCTAGAGAAATTGAGGAAGCCACCCATCTGTCTTGACATTTTTCCTGCCAGACCCTTGAAAATTGTAGAAGCCTTCCCCCCATTCAAGCGAGCGGAGGCGCCCCTTCATAAGGAGGCTTTGGTATTTACATTTGTGGGTTTCCTCCCCAGGTCTTCTTTTGGCCCTGGGACTGACCCTGAGGTTTACCTCTTGAACCTGACGTGGAGGCCGTCGTGACTGCCTGGAGGCTTATGCACCTGGCACTGGAGAAGACGCACATTTAAAAGAAAAATGCCTAAACTTCTTCTTAACCGGTAAAAGGGAACTTTTCCATTAGAAATTCTGTGGATATACTTATCCAGATCACCTCCAAATAACCGTTCACCATGAAATTGGAAATTGGCCAAGAGCTTTTTACATGGCGCTTCGGCTGACCAATTTTTCAACCATAGGCTTCTACGCATATGTACCAGCCCTAGCATGAGCCGTGAGGCCTTGAGAAAATAATCTTTCATAGCATCTACTGTAAAACACAACGCTTATGATATACTGGCCAAATCTTGGGCCTGCTGATCAGGAATAACCTTGAGTACCTCTATAAACTGGTCCTTTAAGGACTGAGATACTCCGATCGCTGCCAGCGCAGGCTGAATGACTGAACCTGCGAGCGAAAAATAGTTTTTAAAAAGGAATTCCAACTTCTTATCTGTTGGATCCTTTAGCATATGAGCATTGTCTACTGGACAAGTCAGGTTTTTGTTTACAGGGGATATAGCAGCTTAAATTGCTGGAATTTCCCATTTCTTATAGAACTCTTCCTCCATAGGATAAAGTATTGAAAACTTTTTTGGAGGGAAAAACTTTATCTGGGTACTCCCATTCAGAATACATTAGCTTTCTTAGCCACGAATGGATAGGAAAGGCATGAATAGATTGGAGAGGTTTTAGTGAACCCAAACCAGAGATGGGCTCATCAACTGACTTACTGGCAGTAAAAATGTGGATCGGACCAATTCAGTGAGAAACGGTACTAACAACCTTTCCTAAGAACCCGATACTTCCGCATTAGGTTCTTCGGAAGAGGAGACATCAGCCTCTTCCTGGTCTTTTAAGAGAAATTCGTCCTCTCGCCCCTTGTTCCTCATGAGGGTCCTGAGCAATGGACGGGGATTAGCTACGCTTAGTCCGACTCTGAGATGCGATTAAAGCATCAATTTTTTTGCTCCAAGCTTAAAATAGTTGAAGAAAAAAACTCCTTAGTAATATACACAGGGGCTGCAGTGTTAAGAGCAGCTGCAACACTTGCCCCTCCTGATGGCTCACTCTGATCAGCCATATTACTCTCAGGGGAGGATGCCACCTTTTTTGGGATGGTTCTAGGCTGCCTTGTGACTAAAGTCCTTCTAGAGCCCTTTTTTGAGGTGTTTAACCCCCCTTCCGACCATAACACGATGCACAAAGCAGAGGTACTACCAGAAGGAATGCATCCACTGCTTGAGCTATAGTCCAGCTCTGCTGCTGCTATTAATGCTCAGCCTGATGCAGTAGTAATTGTGTCAAAAGGAATGCCTGTGTTACCAAAAACCTCTTGCATACCCACCTTTGCTCGTGTCCCTACGCAGCTTGCAACAGCAACAAGGTGGGACACACCTTCCCGCGCTGGGCGTTGGAGGACACCAGTGCCGCGTTAAGCGCCCCCCCCCCAACGTCTATGGCCCTTCCTCTTTTCTTTAAAAAAAAAAGTTTTTCCCGCGCGAGCGGGGGCTCCGATCCCATGGGATCAGCAGGGAGAGAGGCAGTAATGGCGAAGGGGGGGCCTGGAAGCCACCGAGCAGTGTGGCGTTTGCTCGCTTTTTTTTTTTCTAATGTGCTCCTTCCCCAGGAAGAGGGGAAGAAAAAAACACAGGGGGTCATCTGGTGGGGAGGTAAACCCCCCCCCCAGACTTACCAGATGTCTGCTGCTGGCCGGAGGAAGTGAAAACTGCTGTTTCCTGGACACATTGCGAGCTCTCTGAGAAGCAAGGAGGCAGCAAGTGCTCTATACAGCCCCCAGTGGTGACACATGGGCATGACAACATTTACTAAATTAAAGGAAACATTCATAAGAAAAATCTTTAAAAAATTTTTAGAAGACTCCACTTATCTTTCCCGATGCAAGCTTTTCCGAGGTACACTAACAGACCAAATCTTCCCCCTTCACGGTGGGTTCCGGTAAACCTTCAGGAGCTGGGGATCCTCGAGGAAACCCACAATCCTGGACCTGTAATAGCACCACCGCCAGTAAAATTATGGTCTTAATACCAAAAAGTACTGGATCCCGGGGTCCAGCCATCTAAAAGAGAAGCGTTACAGGCAAGACCTTGTTTCTTCGGATACGAGGCTCAGGTACCATTCAATTTGGCCAAAAAGACACTTTGAATGGATCCAGCTGCATGGCTAGCCCCAGCAAGGATTGCTCCAGTGGAGCTCAGCTCAGCAGATCTTTACTCGTGACAAACACCTTAGACACTGGTGAACGGAGGTACTCCCAGTAGTGGGAGGGGTTATATAGAGAGTGCACTTTTAGTCTTAGGGTGTGCTAGTGTCCATCACTTAAAGGTGTTCTATAACCTACATAGTAACTACTATGGCTCTGTCTCCCATGATGTACGACAAGGAAAGAATTTGATTCTGCTCGTTTTTAAATTCCAGAGTCCTGGTGGAATGAGAATTTGAAGAGGTCTCTGGAACGTGGATGAAAGAGGTTCATCTGGTTGGCAGTTTGCCTGTGCCATGCCACACCACAAATTTGTTCTGACAAACATTCAGGGGAGAAGGGACAAAATGAAAAGATTTAGATTAATACTTGTAATCCAAGGTTTAATTTTCCTTATGCACAATTTAGTGCAAATGCTGCATCTGAACGACTGTGCCCAGCAACAAGACTTATGGAACATTTTCCCGGTCATTTAAAGAAGGCAGTGTTTTTAATGTGCGACATGTATTGGAATAACTGAGTTAATATGGTGCAGGTACCCAGAAGGCTGGCACTTAGGCATAACAAGGTGTCTGTTGGCCAGACAAGAAACTCCAGCTGACACATTAATGGGGTGAAAATCTCCTTGTGGGGGTGGTGTCTCAAACTTAGCAGTCCTACAGAGAACTTTTTGGTTGCTGGACATGTGGGGCACCAGAGCTGGACATGTGGGAGATACGCCTGGTTGATGTCTCACCTGAGAGGTTGGAGCTGTGCACAGGTAATGAGAGCGACTACAAACAGAAGCATGCTCCATTAGAAAAAGGGGAATCACTACAAATAGATCTAAGCTCCTCCCAAACGCTGGCCACCAGGGTACAGTATGCCTTCACGACATGGCACCAACGTCTCACAGTGGTTGATAAGAATCTTATTACATTATATGTGCTGAATATACACTGAATCAAGTGCGGTTATTGTACCAGTGGCTTACTCCCAGAGATGGGCGGACACATAATGAGGTTCATTCAGGATGCTTATTTTTGAGGAGTAACCGAAAGAGAAGGGTTGTATTCAGCACTATATTGGGGGGAGTAGGAGCTGGGATGGGTGTTATTAATGAAGTGGCCATCAGTATCCTGAGGAGCAAACTCTCAGCCATAGCTTCAGAGAGTAAGTGGGGCTTTGTTACTCAGATTAATGACATCCCTAATAACATTCAATAAAGTCACATAAACATCCAGGTTAAAGTGGCTCAAGATTTTATCCACCATTTTAAGAGGTGGTACAGGGCAAAAAGACGTCATGGGCTCCGGCGTGCACACAGGGGCAGGCAATATCATCAAGCTTATTGTACAGTCTCTGTATGAGGTGCAGTGGCCTTATGCGTTGGCATCACAGCTCAGTAAGATTTTGCCCAAACACATGGCTTACACCAATCCAAAGTGGTGGTCGAATGCCTGGATAGGCCGTGCTAGTTTGGATTATGAAAAGGTGTTATGCTTCCTCATTAATCCCATATACAGAAGTGCAGACTCAGTCTGTATATTTGGTGGTATCAATGGGCTTACTGACTGGGAATTCTACCTTGTTGCATCTGAGGCTAAAAATTACCCACATGTGATCAGAGGGGATGGAAGTTGGAGGCGGGTTGATATTTCTCTCTGTCGGAGGCATGACCATGATGTCCTTTGTATGCCAGGTCAGTACAGTGGTGAACAAAAAATGTTGAGAAGATGTTTCACTCTGTGTTCTGAATGAAGAGATCATTGCTGGGAAGGAAGCACCTAGGTATTATTTGGGACATAGACTAGTTTGTTTTTATTGGTCCTAAAGGATACTAATGACATTAGTCATGGAACTAGGGTGTTCCTTGACCCTAACAGTAGATAGAGGTGCATAGTATACCCTTCTGGGTATGGTCTCTGAAATCCAGGCACAAAGATGGAATTTTGTGGTTTTGTCATTGTTTCAGGTTTATATGTGTTACTCTAGATTTATATAGGAAGGTCTCACATTTATCTATGCAAGTTGAGGGACAAATTGACGGTAAAGTCTCTTTGTACAAGTTGGAGGCTTTACTGCCAATTCAGAGTCCCGAAGTACCGCGGTCATGCCAAAATTGCAGGAGAAAAGGCCATATTGAGCAAGCCTGCCTAATCCCGACCAATGATGAGTTATAGGAGGTTGAGAGTGAAATGCTTAATTTGGTGGGTCGGATATAAGGATGAGTTCCAGCGTGTTCACACACTCCACGTGCAGAGCCTGCCAGGAAGTCGGCACGGCTCTGCGCTAATCACAGGCAGTGAGACATTTCCTGATCTCTGCAGCTGCGCATCGGGACAATGCCTCACTGCCTGTGATTAGCGCAGTGCCATGCCGACTTCCTGGCGGGCTCTGCACGTGGAGTGTGTGAACACGCCGGAGCTCATCTTAGTCGAATATATAATGGGTTGATTTGTGAAATACTAAATGTGTATTTTAGGTTAGTAATATGGGTGAGTAAGGCCCTCCTCGAGGTTCTGTATCTGAAAGCTGGTTGATATGTGGCTCTGCGTGTGTGCTGGTGAATGGTGAGTGAATGGACAGCGCTTGCCTACTGCACCTTTGTGAAGATACCGGAAAGGAGAAGACACGAAATGGTGCCATGGAAGCTGTCGCTGAAGAATGGTGGTGGTGTCACTCAGGGGTAAAGCGGCACAGTTGGGAAGCACAACACGTTAAGACAGTCAGACTGTTCCATAGGAGCCGTTTCGGAAGAAGGGCAATGTGCACCCTCCAGGCACAAAGCGGAATATGTTGGAAAGGCAACATGTTTTATTTCATAATAGAAAGATGTAGTTGAACATGAAATCTGGATACACCTAGCCTCATCACTCTTGGGGGGCCGCCTTGAATGCCATTTAGCAGGTTACCCATCAGTGCTTTGTAACTAAAGCAGAAAATTGGCTTGAGGACTTTTTTTTTTGTTTAAGGAGAGTCATCATGCACAGCTCAAAGGAGCAGCGATGGGTTCCAATGTCGCCCCCGCAAATGCATTCACCGACATGATAGAGAATTTATTATTATTATTATAAACGATTTATATAGCGCCAACAGTTTACGTAGCGCTTTACAATGTAGAGGGGGGACAGCACAGTTCAATACAGAAGGGACAGGAGGGCCCTGCTCGTAGAGCTTACAATCTAAAGGGAAGGGGGTGGTGGTACAAAAGGTAATAGATGCAGAGAATTATTTGATGGGGGGTGGCATTTATGGTAATGTTCTCTTTAAGGTGAACTGCAAGTGTTGGTATCGCTTTATAGATGACGTGTTTGCAATGGGGGGGGGGGGGCGACATGGATACCCCATTTCATATTTTAATTTTTGAATACCAGGTTTGGAGTTTAACATTAATATCAGCCAGGAAAAAAATGACATTTTTAGATACATGTCTAACGCTAAAAGGAGGTTCTATTTGCAGTAATCTTTATGTTAAACCTACAGATTGTAATCATTTACTATAAAAGCTTGCATCCCCCCGGGGTTTTTAGATTCATCCCAATAGGTCAATTTACTCGAGTTAAAAGAATTGAGTGACCCAGCTGAACAGGAGAAACATTTAGATGAAAAGGAGGATAAATTAGTGAGAAGGTGTTATCCTAGACAGGTTATTCGGAAGCAAAGACCAAACTATGAATAGACATAAAAGAATAGACAGATTTCCCGTCTCGCAGTACCACCCTCACTCTGGATGGGTACATAATATTAAAAGCATTTGACTATTCTTAGGGATATTTATCCACAAATTTTGGCATTTAAAAACTTTCCTATACTGTCATTGAAAAAGTAGATCCATGTATAGTAGATTGGTCAAATCTAACCAATATCGGCATAGGACCAACATCACTAGAATCTTTTTAGGACCCCCTAAAAATGGATGTTATCCTTGTCTCAGCTGTAGTCAATGCAGTTCTAAGATAAAGGGAAATGTTTAAATCACCCACATCATGGTATTAATATTGAGATACAGGGATATCACACTTGTCAGTCATTTGTTATTTATGCAATTAAATGTCCATGTGGCCTTTTATATGTCGGGGAGACCACACAAAGTTAAAGAATGTATAACTAGACACAAATATACGTGATAAATTAACTCAATTACTGTTAGAAAAGCATTTTGTTGACGTGAAACACACAGTGGCACAACTTGGCTTCATGATTTTAAAGGAAGTTCCCCATAATAGGGGGGGGCAGTCGAGAATTAAATTTACGAAAATGTGAGGTCCAGTGGATACACCTTCTGGACACATCAGCCTAAGGGGTTAAACTCAAACTTTGATCTAGTTTTTATGAAGAAGAGTTTTTTCCAATTATTTGTGACTAACCTTTCTTTTTCTGGATCAATAAATTGAATGACAAATGATGTTTAAAGGGTAGAATATTTTACAGATTTTTCTTTTCTGATTTTTTTTGTTTTTATTTTCTACTGTTTATTGCTACCTAGACGTATATTTTTTTTTGGTGATAGGTTTATTTCAGAATAACCACCTTATAGATGAAGGATTGTGAACTCAGCTCTTCCAGCCTTCACATTGAAGCTTGAGATAATATAATCAGATGCTGATTTATTTTGATAATTGAACATTAATTGCGTAATTGGTCCCTGGTATATTATGACTATATATTGAGAATAAAAATAGTTTGTCATTGTTGTATGTTCCTACCTGAGGAAGGGTGTGAACAATTATAGCCTGAAATGGTCAATACGGAACACTGACATTTGTATTTTGATTTTTTTCATAAATTTTAAGTGCAGCAATCCTGGACTTATTTCTCTATATGCGGCCTGTGGGAGGCCGTGATTGTATGCTCTAGGAAGACACCCGAGTGCTGTTCACCTTACCTGTATATCTATCTAAATAGATGTATATCTATATTCACATCAATTTTGATATTTGGATGATAGTCAGGTCCATAAATATTGGGACATTGACACAATTCTAATCTTTTTGGCTCTATACACCACAATGGATTTGAAATGAAACGGTGAACTGTGTAGGAATTACAGTTTGTATATGTGCCTCCCACTTTTTAAGGGACCAAAATTAATGGGACAGATTAACAATCATCCAAACTTTCACTTCTTAATACTTGGTTGCAAATCCTTTGCAGTCAATTACACCCTGAAGTCTGGAACGCACAGACATCACCAGACAATGGGTTTCATCCCTGGTGATGCTCTGCCAGGCCTCTACTGCAACTGTCTTCAGTTCCTGCTTGTTCTTGGGGCATTTTCCCTTCAGTTTTGTCTTCAGTAAGTGAAATGCATGCTCAATCGGATTAAGGTCAGATGATTGACTTGGCCATTGCATGACATTCCACTTCTTTCCCTTAAACGCTTTGGTTGCTTTCGCAGTATGCTTCGGTTCATTGTCCATCTGCACTGTGAAGCGCCGTCCAATAAGTCCTAAAGCATTTTGCTGAATATGAGCAGATAATATTGCCCAAAACACTTCAGAATTCATCCTGCTGCTTTTGCAAGCAGTTACATCATCAATAAATACAAGAGAACCAGTTCCATTGGCAGCCATACATGCCCACGTCATGACACTACCACCACCATACTTCACTGATGAGGTGGTATGCTTTGGATCATGAGCAGTTCCTTTCCTTCTCCATACTCTTCTCTTCCCATCACTCGGGTACAAGTTGATCTTGGTCTCATCTGTCCAGAGGATGTTGTTCCAGAACTGTGAAGGCTTTTTTAAATGTTGTTTGGCAAACTCTAATCTGGCCTTCCTGTTTTTGAGGCTCACCAATGGTTTACATCTTGTGCTGAACCCTCTGTATGCACTCTGGTGAAGTCTTCTCTTGATTGTTGACTTTGACACACATACACCTACCTTCTGGAGAGTGTTCTTGATCTGGCCAACTGTTGAAGGGTGTTTTTTTTCACCAGGGAAAGAATTCTTCGGTCATCCACCACAGTGGTTTTCCATGGTCTTCCGGGTCTTTTGGTGTTGCTGAGCGCACCGGTGCATCCGTTCTTTTTAAAGATGTTCCAAACAGTTGATTTGGCCACACCTAATGTTTTTGCTATCTCTCTGATGGGTTTGTTTTGTTTTTTCAGCCTAATGATGGCTTGCTTCACTGATCGGGACAGCTCTTTGGATCTCATATTGAGAGTTGACAGCAACAGATTCCAAATGCAAATAGCACACTTGCAATAAACTCTGGACCTTTTATTGGCTCCTTGTAAATGGGATAATGAAGAAATAACACACCTGGCCATGAAACAGCTGAGCAGCCAAATGTCCCATTACTTTTGGTCCCTTAAAAAGTGGGAGGCACATATGCAAACTGTTGTAACTCCTACACCGTTCACCTGATTTGGATATAAATACCCTCAAATTAAAGCTGAGAGCTGGGGGAGTCAAAAGTGGCAAAAGATCTGGGTGTTCTGGTAGATGATAAACTTAATAGCATGCAATCGCAAGCTACAGTTTAGAAAGCAAGCAAGATATGTACTTCTATTGAAAGCGTTAGACTCCAGAAAGACAAATTTGTGACCCTCTGTAAATCTTTAGTAAGACCACATGTGTAATAGTAAGACCACATCTGGAATGTACAGTTCAGTTTTGGGCACCTGTACACAAAAAAAGATACTGGAGATCTGAAGAAAGTGCAAAGAAGGGCAACTAAACAGTTTAGAGGCATGAAGGAGCTCAGCTATGTGGAAAGATCAGCTGGACTGAATTTATTTTCTTAAGAGGCGGTATTATTTCCATGTATAAATACATAGATGTTCCATATAGTGAACTTGGTGTTGATTTATTCCCTTTCAGGTCATTACAGACAAGGACACTCTTCGTCTGAAGAAGAGAAGAGAGATTTAACTTCCACAAACAAAAAAAGGCTTCTTCATAGTAAGTGCTGTAAATATGTGGAGTAGACTCTCCCAATTAGGCTAAATTGTGGAATAGACTCCCTCAACTGGGGAGCTCAGTAGATTGTGCATTTAGAATGCATCCAGACCTTTTTTAAACAAACTATAACTGGGTAATAACATATATAGGCAATAACACCAGCGATTATTCATCTAGGGACTTTTCAATTGCCTGAGAAACCAGGTAGGCATTTGGGGAGGCATTCCTCATCCATAGGCATATGTAACTTGTAAGAGGTGTTTCTTGCACGGATGCTCTGCAGACCAACATTTGAGCCAAAGGGTATGTGTACCAAAAGGAGGTTCATTCTGGTTATACAATTTGCATCATGTGTTGGCCTATCAACAAAAGAGTAGAGCTACAGGCATGAGTTCCAGCTGCTGGAGGACAGGAGGATCCATTAGGATAGATCCAGGATTCTGGAACATAACCTTGGACCTAACAGCTAAGGTTTGGCAGATGGATATGTTCACAATGCCAAGTTGCAGGGCAGGACCTGCGAGGAAGAATAAGGCATTAGAAGGGGCTTCTAGCCTTTTATTCACTAGATTTTATCTGGGTTGAGACATTTTACTATACAATACTAGCTGCAATGGGGAATGAATTAATCACGGAGGGGGGTGGGTTTATACAACCCAGGCTGGTAATTTTAAGCATACATGGCAGAGTTAGCTCTAAAGCCCCATACACACTACTGGGAATTAACGAAAAAAAAAAAAACAGACAGCTCGGGTCGGAGCCACTGTAGTAAAATAATTCTATGTTAGAACTTGATCTCCACTGCTGTGTTTTTGTGTTCTGACAGAGGGACAGCCCCCACACCAGAACACTCTGGTCACCGCTCTCAGCCATTGGCTGAGATCGCTTATCGGCAGACCTTTTTTCCATCATAACCTGCCGACAGAAGCTAGCTGAATGGGCGGCTTCTGTCACACCGGCTGCAAAGACACATAGGCCAAATGACTCCGCCCGACATTTAGCTCGTGTGTACTAGGCTTTAGTTTAGGTATATGCGAACTGCTTTAATAAGCACCAAGATTGTATCTCTATGCATTGGCTTTATGAGAAAATATACAATCCTCGTCATGCCTAATTGACTGTTCAGAAGCAACTGTTGCCCTGGGGAATCCACAGACAGGCCTCGACGTCTGCTGCCCTCACACTTATGATCCATCATACTAGTGAGGAATTTCCTACAAGGGTGCCAACAAAAAAAGTTGATTGAGCAGGAAGCCCAACAAAACATCCTGTAGTGGTAGGAGATGACAGGAAAGGCTGAGCAGGTATGCACTCTCAGGAAAAATTGTATAATCCGTATAACCCCTTCTACTCTCATCATGCCTGGGTACTTTAGCAAACTAACTACGGACCCATCTACAGTATACATTAAAACTATGACACTATTTCAGTTAGAACTCTTACCAGCATTTGGGTAACATATGATGTAGGACGTAGTACATTTCCCAATGGTTTCAATAAAAGGCCTCAATTCAAGAGCACCCAAAGCACAGTTTAAGCCAATGCTGTAAAGAAAGAATTTATTGTTATGAAGTACTGGGTACAAAATCAAGGCAATATCTACATTGATGTACAGTATACTTAAATTTAAGCTACATTTAATTCTTCTTGAATATAGCTTTACATCATATATATTGGCTTTATATTATCAGTTTTGTCACATGACAATTAAAGTAGAAATCCTATCCAGCAGTAACTTGGCAATAAAATAAGCTTGGACTAATGTAACTATGCGAATACCTTATCTGTAGGATCCATCTAGAAGCTGAAAATCACTGTACTAGACACTACTACAGTGATCTTCATTAGCTCCTGGGTCCCGTGCTGAGCAGCTGCTGTGTTGCACACACACACACACACACGTACATTTAATAAAATTAGAATATCAAAAAGGTAATCGCAGTAATTCAATTCAAAAAGTGACTCATATTTTAACCACTTCCGGACAGCCCCACGTACATATACGGGAGCAGGGTGGCCCGGCAAAATCACGTACCTGTCCCCGCGGTGATCAGATTTGATTCAGAACTGATCAGGTCCAGGCCAATGATTTATGACCTAGATCTGCTAATCGGTTGTGACGAATGGCAGAACGTCCCGTGCCCATGTAATGTAAAACTAGGCACAGTAAATGATGCAATCTCCTCTCCTGGAGCCCTTTTCAGTTCCAGCGTGAGAGGAGAGAGCACCTACCGTGAGTAAAAGCACTACACTGACACCAGTACACACAGTTAGGCCACCAAGAATTTGAACGCAGGCACGTAGAGCCCATGGTGCCCTTCCTGATGTGCTTGCTTATCTTGATTGGCAGGTCACAGATTCTGTAGTTCTCCATTCACTGGCCAACCTGGAATTCAGGTGGAAAAAGCCGATTTATTACACTTGGGGTTTTTTTTAGCCCTTTTGCACGGAAGATCTGTACGGATCTATTGTGGACCAAAGCAATTTATTTTCTAATCAATTTATCAATGTAAACCCAAATTTGACCCTTGCCAATTTGCATGGAAACCAATCACGGTTCCAGAATTTAAGAACTTTCTGGGCCTATCTCTCAACATAGGCATTACTAAAAAGAATCAAATTGGTCTAATGACCCAATTCTTATTATGCCTGTGTTCTCTGCTGCCATGACCAGGGCTAGATACGAGCAAATATTGCGGTTTACGCACTTCGACAATAAACTGTCGTCCTCTGGGTGACCCTGAATATGATCAGCTCCACAGAATTCAGCCCCTCGAAAACCATTTCAACCAAAAATGTGCAGCCTTGTATATCCCTAAACAAGATGTTTGCATAGATGAGTCCTTAAGTTTTCTGGCCGCCTTGTTTTCAAACAGTTTCTCCCCAGCAAGCGAGCCAGATATGGGGTCAAAACGTATAAGCTCTGAGACAGGGCAACAGGCTATATATACACACACACACATGTAGTTTGAGGGAAAAAATAGCAGCGTGGAGCCCCCCTGACTGCCCAGACTACATTGGGAGCAGCAGCAAGATTGTTTGGGACTTGGTGTCACCCATATTCGGAAAGGAATACCATTTATACATGGACAATTTGTATACAAGCATGCCACTTTTAAGACACACCTTTCAATTTGCAATTGGCGCATGAGGCACCGTGCGATCTAACCGCTGGCGCTTTCCCCAATGGCTTGTAAATGCCCCACTTAGACAGGGGGAGTCTGCTTGAGATGACTGGTGTTAAGCCCCTCTGTGTTCAGGTCTATAACCTTAAAATGGGAGGGGTGGACTTAAACGACCAGATGATGGTGCCGTATTTTGTGGCTCGTAAGGCCAGACGCTGGTACAAAAAGCTGTCTGTATACTTATTTCAATTGGCTCTGTTCAATGCTTATGTACTATACAAAGCATTAGGAAGAAGTGGATCCTTCCTAAAATTCCAGGAAGAGATGCCAGCCCTTTTGTATCCAGAAGGTGCTGTGGCCCAATTCTCTAATCCAGATGCAGTGAGCCGGCTGCATGAGAGGCATTTTCCGGATGTCCTCCCTGGTACCCCTACCCAAAGGGCACCCCAAAAAAGATGCCGTGTCTGTAGCAAGCACGGATTTAGGTGAGACAACTGCTATTTTTGTCCCTCCTGTCCTGGCAAACCTGGTCTCTGCATCGGGGACTGTTTCCGTCGCTACCACACACTAGTGGATTATTAGTATATGGTACAACAAGTTTTATTGTTATTACTGTTTTACTGTATTTTATACTATACTGCTGTAATGTTGTGTTTTATTGTTAACCATTGTTTGCTTTGCAGGTTTGCCGTTCAGCCGCAGCACTGATTTATTTTGACAGCAACAGGGTTTGCTCTCACAAAACATAAATCAGTGACTCCAGCGCTGTAGGAGGTGATTTCACCACGTTTTTTGTTTTTTTTTCAAAAAGCATATATGGCAAAGCATAGGGGTTGGGGTGGACAGAGGGGAAGATAGCCCCTATGCTTCGCCATATTTTTTTTTTTCCATTTGTCTTGGCAGAGATGTATTCATCCACATTGATCGATGTGAATGGAGGCATCTGTCAGGTTCTCTTTACGTTCAAGTCTTTTTGGGGAGGTCTCTACCATCTTTGCACATCTAGAGTGTGACATTTTTGCCCATTTTTCTTTGCAAAATAGCTCAAGCTCTGTCAGATTGGATGGAGAGAGTCTGAACAGCAATTTCCAAGTCTTGCCACAGATTCTCAATTGGATTTAGGTCTGGACTTTGACTGGGCCATTCGAACACATGAATATGCTTTGATCCAAACCATTCCATTGTAGCTCTGGCTGTATGTTTAGGGTCGTTGTCCTGCTGGAAGGTGAACCTCTGCCCCAGTCTCAAGTCTTTTGCAGACTCACAGGTTTTCTTCTAAGATTGCCCTATATTTGGCTTCATCCATCTTCCCATAAACTCTAACCAGCTTCCCTGTCCCTGCTGAAGAAAGGCATCGCCAAACCATGATGCTGCCACCTCCACGATTCATGGTGGGGATCATGTGTTAAGGGTGATGTGCAGTGTTAGTTTTTCACCAAAGCTTTCTGCTTTTAGGCCAAAAAGTTCAATATTGGTCTCATCTGACCAGAGCACCTTCTTCCACATGGCTTTTTGCAAACTGGACTTCTTATGGCTTTCTTTCAACAATGGCTTTCTTCTTGCCACTCTTCCATAAAGCCAGATTTGTGGAGTGCACGACTAATAGTTGTCCTGTGAACAATTCTCCCACCTGAGCAGTGGATCTCTGCAGCTCCTCCAGAGTTACCATGGGCATCTTGGTTGCTTCTCTGATTAATGCTCTCCTTGCCCGGCCTGTCAGTTTAGGTGGACAGCCATGTCTGGGTAGGTTTCAGTTGTGCCATACTCTTTCCATTTTCAAATGATGGCTTGAACAGTGCTCCATGAGATGTTCAAAGCTTGGGATTTTTGTATAACCTTCGCCCACTTTAAACTTCTCCACAACTTTATCTGTCTTGTGTATTCCTTGGCCTTCATGGATGCCGTTTGTTCACTAAAGTTCTCTAACAAACCTCTGAGAGCTTCACAGTATAGCTGTATTTACACTGAGATTACATTACACACAGGTGGACTACTAATTAGGTGACTTCTGAAGGCAATTGGTTCCACTAGATTTTAGTTAGGCATATCTGTGAAAAGGGGGCTGAACACAAATGCACACCACACTTTTCACATTTGGCAAAAAAAAACCTGAAAACCATTTCTCATTTTCCTTCCACTTCACAATTATGTGCCACTTTGTGTTGGTCTTTCATATAAAATACATTCATATTTTTGGTTGCAACGTGACAAAATGTGGAAAATCTCAAGGGGTATGAATACTTTTTCAAGGCACTGTATGCGCAACAAGACCAGCAACGTACTGGTATGTTGCTGGACTTTGAGTGGTTATACCGGAATGATGCCTGCAGGTTTAGGCATCTTGCTATCATTTTTTTTGCAGCCTGCGGTCGGCTTTCATGTAAAAGCAATCCTAGTGGCTAATTAGCTGCTAGACGGCTTTTACAAGCAATGGGAGGGGACGTCCATCCCCCCTTTCCATGGTTTTCTCAGGCTCTCCTGTCCTACCAGGGAACCTGAGAATGCAGCCAGTGGTTCCCCCAGCTGACCATAGAACTGATTGGAGACCAGAACGGTTCCAATCATCTCTGTGGCCTATGAAACCGGAAGCTTTGAGCATTTCATTACTTCATTTTCGCTAGATCTAAACCACGCCATCTTATCACACCGATCTTGGTGTGGTCAAATGCTTTGAGGGCAGAGGAGAGATCTAGAGTCTAATAGACCCCAAACTTAAATCCCCCCCCCAAAAAAAAAAAAAAAAGTACCTCTCACTACCCATTACTGTCATAGGGGATATTTATATTCCCTGCGATAACTATAAAAGGGGATTACAAAGAAATTAAAGGGACAGTGTAAAAATTAAAAAAAAAACTAAATAATAAATTAAAAAAAATGTTTTAAATGCTAGGACCCCTGTCCCCCCCGTGCTCGCGCACAAAGGCGAACGCAAGCATCGGTCTCGTGTTGTATGTAAACTGCAATAGCACCATGCATGTGAGGTATCAATGCTGCAGGAAAAAAAAATTGCAACACCCACCATTTTATTCTGTAGGGCCTCTGCTTTAAAAAAAACGTACATGCCATTTGCCACACCTATCTTACACGAGCTGATATACCTCCATGCATAGTTTCATGTTGCGTTGGATTGATCTTATACGCCTGTTGACTCAATGATATTGTGAGTACTTTTAGTCCCTTTTTTTTTATTAAAGTGTATTTACGGACTTACACTATGTGGATGACTTATGAAAACACATCTTTACATATCCACCGAGATACCACTGGATCGGCTGAATCCCTGATCTTTGTGTTTGGATGACACATGCAGATTTGTACAATTATCACACTAGACGCTTGTGACTCAGTAATAGAGTTCTACAACTCTGGTAAGAGTCCACTTTATTATAGTGGTGGATCACGTGCTGGAATTGGATCATGTAACTGGATCATATCATTTCACGATTGCACGGGTATTTCGTCACTGGACTTTTTTTAAACATTTTTCTATCATATCATTTTGGACTGTTTATGTGTCACTATTTTTGGGTTTAATATATACCTATTACATCACTATTAGCGCTGTATTTTTTATGTATTACACCGATTGCACAGTATATCTGACTGGTTTTGCTAACAGCCATTGTTTGTCAGCACGTTCTCTTCCCCATGTTTAAAAATTATATATACTGCTTGGGGGTTCAAAATAATTTGATAGCAAAAAATATTTGTTTCATGTAAACAAAAAAAAAAAAAAAAAAAAAGGGTCAGGAAAGGCTTGGTCTTCAAGTGGTTAGAAGAGTGGGTGACGTGTGGCATAAGCTTTTAATATTGGGCATAAAATGCCAGCACAGTTCAAACACCCCCCAAATAACCCTTTTTTGGAAAGTAGACACCCCAAGCTATTTGCAGAGAGGCATGTTGAGTCCATGGAATATTTTATATTTTGCAACAAGTTTCGGGAAACTTATTTAGTTTTTATTTTTATTTTATTTTTTTATTTTTTTTTTTACACAAAGTTGTCACTGAAATTATATATTGCTCACAGATGACATGGGTATATGTGGAATTACACCCCAAAATACATTCTGCTGCTTCTCCTGAGTACGGGGCTACCACATGTGAGACTTTTTGGTAGCCTAGCCGAGTACGGGTGACGAAAATCAATCACCGCCTTTAGGCTTTCTAAGGGCGTAAATTGCTCATTTCACTTCCTCACTACCTATCACAGTTTGAGGCCACGAAATGCCAAGATAGCACAAAACCCTCCCAAATGACCCCTTTTTGGAAAGTAGACAAGGTACTTGCCAAGAGGCATGGTGAGTAAATGCAGCTCTCATTCGTTTTTGGAAAAGAAAATTAATTTTTATTTTTTCAAAACTTTGTGACAAAAAGTGAGATCTGCAAAATAATCAACATGCCTCAGCAAATAGCTTATGGTGTCTACTTTCCAAAAAGGGGTCATTGGGGGGGGGTGGAGGGGTTTGGTGCCATCTTGACATTTCAGGGCCTTCGAAACAGTGATAGGTAGTGAGGAAGTGAAATGAGCAACTTGCGCTCTTTGAAATCCTGAATGTGGCGATTGGTTTTCGGCACCCGTATGTGGCTATGTTCCCAAAAGTCTGACACATGTGGTATCCCCATACTCAGAAGAAGCAGCAGAATGTATTTTGGGATTGTTTTTCCATTTTTCAATCACTTGTGAAAAAAAAAAAAAAAATGAAATATTCAATGGGCTCAACATGCCTCAGCAAATTCCTTGGGGTTTCTACTTTCCAAAAAGGGGCAATTGGGGGGGGGGGGGTTGTACTGACTTACCGTAAAATCAGTTTCTCTGAGTTAATTGACAGACACAGCCTTCTTTATTCAGAACCATAGGGATATAGCGCCCCCTACAGGAGGACGACACTAGGCAGACCAAAAGACTCGGCTACACCCATGGGCAGTCCTAGGTGATATTACACCCCCCTTCTCTGCTACAGGCCTTCAGTTATGTAACAAGCAGCATCAGAAGTATTAAAAACTCCATAGAGGGGTGGGGGCTGTGTCTGTCAATGAACTCAGAGAAACGGATTTTCAAAAAAATCCTATTTTCTCTTTAGTTCATTGACAGACACAGCCTTCTTTATTCAGAACCATAGGGATGTCCCAAAGCAGTGCCAAACATGAGGGGTGGGGCAGCCAACAAAAAACCCCAGGCCAACCAGACAACCTGAAGCTCAGTGAAAACAACCAGGAGCACACCTGACCAGCAAAAAAAACCCCTTCATGAGGGAAAAACCCTCTAGACTGCAGCTTGCAGAACCCTGCGGCCAAAAGAAGCATCCACAGATTGCCAGCACATCCACTTTGTAAAATTTTGTGAAAGTGTGCACCGATGACCAGGTGGCCGCCTTGCAAACTTGCGTTACTGATGCCTGATGATGGAAGGCCCAGGAGGCACTCAGCGCCCGAGTTGAGTGCGCCTTTACCGGGAAGGGAGGAACCTGACCCTTGATAGAATAGGCCTGAGTCACCGTCTGCCTGATCCATGTAGAGATGTCACTGAGGAAGCAGATAGCCCCTTTTTTGGCCTGTCTGTGATCATGGACAGAGAGTCTGACCTTCGAAAAGACTCAGTAGCCGCCAAGTACACCCTGACTGCTCATACCACATCTAAGGTGTGCAAGGCCAATTCCCTCGGATGTCTTCATTTAAAAGGAAATCAGAGACAACCTTTGGAAGAAAAGAAGGACAAGGACGAAGCACCACCTTGTCCTCGTAAATCACCAGGTAGGGCGTGCGTGACAGGATAGCATCACCAACTCTGACACCCTGCGAGCAGAAGTAATAGCCACCAAGAAGGCCACCTTCTGTGATAGCACGAGCAGGGGAATTTCTCGAATATCCTCAAACGGAGGCTTCTGTAGAGCCAAAAGTACAAGATTCAAGTCCCACGGTGGCAAGGGAGATCGCACCGGTGGAACCACATGTCGCACTCCCTGAATGAAGGTATGCGAAGCCAGTGATCATTGAAAGAAAGCTGTCAAGGCCGACACCTGGCCCTTGACAGTACTCAAGGCCAAATTCTTTTCAACACCCCTCTTTAGAAAAGTCCAAATCTGAGCCACGGAAAAGGAATGTGGGTGAAACCCCACTGACTCACGCCATGAAATATACGCTTTCCACGTCCTACAATATACCTTCCTGGAAGAAGACTTCCTAGCTCTGAGCAGCGTCGGAATCACAGACGCAGATAAGCCCCTATCCTTCAAAACCTGGCTTTCAATAGCCAGGCCGGTAAAGCCAGCGATGGTAAGGCAGGGTGGAAGATTGGCCCTCTGGATAGCAGATCCTCCCTGACAGGCAGCCGCCAGGGGGAATCTGCGTCCAGACGCACCAGGTCCGATGAGGCCAGTCCGGGGCCCATAGAATGACCAGAATTCCTTCAACCTCGATCCTGCGCAACGGCCGTGGCAGAAGCTTGAGAGGAGGAAAGGCAAAGATCAGATGATACTGGCCACACGGGGCTACCAGAGCGTCCGAGGCATCCACCAGAGGGTCCCGAGACCTAGTCACAAACCTCTGCACCTTCCTGTTGATTCAGGATGCCATCAGATTTACCTCTGGAGGTCCCCAGTGTAGGCGGATCTGTTGAAATACCTCCCGATAGAGAGACCACTCCCCTTGGTCCAATACTTGACGACTGAGGTAATCTGCCTGCCAGTTGTCCACCTCCAGAATGTGAACGGCTGAGATGGCCAGGACGAAACGTTCTGCCCACCGTAGAATGCCGGCTACTTCCAGGCAAGCTAACACACTCCTCGTTCCTCCCTGGTGGTTGACATAGGCCACCGCCGTGGCTTTGTCTGACTGGATCCGTATCAGGAGCCCCTGAAGCTGATCCATCCAATGATCCAGACAGAGTCTGATCGCCCGGAGTTCCAAGATGTTGATAGGCAGCCTGGATTCCTCCAGCGTCCAGTGACCCTGAGCTGAGCTCAGACCCAGGACTCCTCCCCACCCGGACAGACTGGCATCGGTGGTGACCACCGTCCAGTACAGCGGGAGAAAAGATTTCCCCTGCCGAAGAGCCGGGGAATGAAGCCACCAGATCAGGGACACTTTGGCTCCTTGACTCAGACGAATCTGACCGTCTAGAGACTCGGCACATTTGTCCCATTTTAACAAGATTTCACTTTGCAGGGGTCTCGTATGAAACTGAGCGAACGGGACCGCCTAGAACGTAGACACCATCAGGCCCAGTACCCGCAAGCAAGTCCGCAGGGAGACTCACCTGTTGCACAGCAGCGAGCGGGCTGACACCTGTAATTTCTGGATTTTGTCCTGCAGAAGGACCATTCTGGCCCGAGCGGAATCCAGAGTCAGACCCAGATAAGCCAATTTCCAAACTGGGGTCAACGCAGACTTTTGGTAATTTATCAGCCACCCAAAATCTGCCAGAGTCTGAACAGTGATCTCCACGTCGCCCGGGCTGCTGAGGACTCTGCTCGCAGCAGAAGGTCCTCATGATAGCCCAGAACAGAAATTCCCCACTGGCGCAGCAGCGCCAGAACTGGGGCCAACACTTTGTTGAAGACCCGAGGAGCAGAGGCAAGACCAAAGGGTAACGCCACAAACTGATAATGCTCCTCTCCCACAGCAAAGTGAAGGAACCGCTGGTGCTGTGCACATATCGGAATGTGTAGGTAGGCATCCTTTATGTCGATGGAGTCAAGAAAGTTCCCTGATGAAGAGATGCCGCCACTGAGCGATAGGGCTCCATTTTTGGAACATCTGCACCCGCACATATCGGTTCAGGGCCTTGAGGTCCAGAATCGGACGTACCGTACCCTCCTTTTTGGGGATCGTAAATAGGTTTGAATAAAAGCCCTGGAAACGTTCCGACACCGGAACGATCACCCCCTGGAGCAACAGGGCTTGTACCGCACCCCAGAGGGCTAATAAGCAGTCTGGAGACAGATGCAGATTGGACGGAAAAAATCTGTTTGGGGGACAAGTCTGGAACTCGATCTTGTAACCAGACAGAATCACTTAGTGGACCCACTTGTCATTTATCAGAGGTCCACGGGCCCGGAAACCAGCGAAGACGTCCCCCCACCCGGACTGCGGGTGAGGGCACCTCTTCATGCCGAAGGAGCCTTAGCTGGGGGTCTGGAGAAACCAGCTCCCTGTTTGCCCAACCAGGGCCACTTAGAACTTCCTGAGGGGGGGCTTGAAAGACTGAGCCTTTGTCAGTGGACCCTGAGGGACAAAAAAAACTTTGTGTGCTGAGAAGAAGGAAGGGCCACGCTTGCGACCTGGCTCCTTCCCTTTGACTGTGGAAGAAGAGTACTCTTCCCCCGTGACATTCTTCATATCATCCAGAGTGGCCCCGAATAAATGATCGCCTTGAAAAGGCAGATCAGCTAGGACCTTCTTTGAGGCCTGGTCCGCAGTCCAACACTAAAGCCACAATACCCGTTGAAGCACTACCACTGAAACAGACAGCTTAGAAAGCAAGGGAGCTGCATCCAAAAAGGCATCGCAGACAAACTGCAGCCCCTGGACCAGTTGGTCCACTAATTCCATGAAGGCAGGTGGAAACTGGTCCCCTTCCAGGTCACGGCGCAACAGCTTCACCCACTTTGTCAGCGTTTGCGACACCAGAGCAATAGCCAAAATTGGCAGAAGCTCCAAACCCGCAATAGAGGACATAGTGCGGCTCAGAGACTCTACCTTCCTGTCAGCCAGGTCTTTAAAGGCCAGAGAGTCCTCAACAGGAATCAGTGGTTTTGTTCAAGCGGGAAATCCACCACAGGCGGAGTTGTCCATTTTTTGAGCAGACTTTCCTCAAAGGGATAACGCACAGCGAAACACTTTGGGATCACAAAGGGGCGTTTTGGACGCTCACAATCTTTATAGACAAACTTGTCAAAAAAGGAGGGATAAGGGAACACTTTTGCCGTGCAAGGTGGCTTGCGAGTACCAAAAGGGATCGGCACCTCCACCGCAGCTGCATCCTCCATCTTTAAAAGTTTCCTGCACAGAACTATCAGTGCATCCGCCAGTGCCTTCTTGTGCGCAGCCACTGGGGCCGAGGAATCATCCTCACTGTCCGAGAGATCTAGGAGTGCAGCCGCAGACCCCGCAGGGTGGGCCCTGTCCATGGCAGCCAAATCAGTTTCAGGATCTGACGAGACAGATGAAGCAGGGGAAGGCAGGGGACGCTTCCTGCTAGTCCGCCACCCAAGAGCCACCTCCACCCGGGACACAAAGGACTCCAGGGCCGCCGTCAGTGCGTCAACGGATGACTGGGACCCAGAGGGACCTGCAGCCTCTGACAGGGGGTCAGGTGGGGAAACATGCTCCTGAGACTCCATAAGAAAGAAAAAGAGCCCCACAGCAAGAGTGACCACTACAATGGGACACCCCCCACACCGGTAGTGATACCGGACCACCAAGACACCCCACAGCCTGCAGCAGAGGATGGATCCCCCAGACTCACCACCCCACTAACGTAGCACTTGCTGCCTCAGATGTCGACCTGCACACACGTGGCGTCCAAGGGAGAAGAAACTACAGGAGTCAGTGTCGGGTTAAAAAGAGGGGCTTCCGTCTACCACAGATGCAGGAGAACACTGTAGCCGCCTAGGATGAGAGAGGATCCGGGCACCGGACCCAGTGCCTCCCCCCCTCCGGTAAGCACAGCACCTAGGCGATGCACACCCACAGCCCACCAGTATTCAACCCTGTCCCCCAGGACCCACCAGAGGCACACTATGGAGGGGGGAGGGGAAGAGGGGGTTCCAAGGGACCTCCAGGGCTAGGAAAAGAGGGTGCAGGGATAGAGGGGAGCCACAGGACCGACTAACCCGGGGAGGGGCCCGCATCCAAGACAAAAAAAAAACCCTAAGGGAAGAGGGGGACCTTTACTCACCATACCGGACCAGGCGGGCATGACTCCAGACAGAATCTCCTCGCCACCGAAGTGGGGGGCTGTCGGCCATGAGGGACGCTGTGACTCGAGCCGAGACCCAGTTGTATGCGACCTTGTGAGACGTTTAACTCGCAGGGCCAGCCCCTGTCCAGTGTGACTTTGTGTAAGGGCTGGGCTCAGCCCTTCCTTCTCTGAGCTGGCCACTTAGCTGTCGGCTAATTGCCAGCTCCCATCTCTCTCCACAGTTACCTAGCTGTTGCTGATTCTACTAGTCAGTCCTGCCTACTTAAAGCCGTCCAGCTCACTTGATCTCTGCCTCGCCTTTGTCAACATCAGAGACTTTCTCCCGTGTTCCTGTTGAAGACTTGCTCGGCTGACATTCCTTGTGGCTCCTGATCCTGTTTGCTGTACTACTATGTTTATCTCTGGCTCTCTGACATTTGCTTGGCTGACTACCCGATCTGGTTACTGAACTCTGGCTTGTTTTGACTAGGTTTACTCGGTTTACCTTATTATTATTATTACTATTAAATAAGTGTGATTTAACTATACTTCTGTCTCGGTCTGATTCATGGTTCCTGATACTGTGTCGTGGCCGACCTAGCGCATAGCTGCGGTCTGCACACGCTCGCTGGCCAGACTGGGGTGACCACTGGATCGAATGTCCAGCCCGTCGCCCAGCCTGCCAGTTGATTGTAGATCTCACTGGAAAAATCCAGGGGAAAATAAATAAAGTTGCCAGGACAAGAGATCCCAGCAGGGAACTAGGTCTTTATTCCTGACTAGGCAGAGAAAACTAAAGGTCTGTAGCAGAGAGGGGGCATATATCACCTAGGACTGCCCATGGGTGTAGCCAAGTCTTTGTCTGCCTAGTGTTCTACTCCTGTAGGGGGCAATATAACCCTATGGTTCTGAATAAAGAAGGCTGTGTCTGTCAATGAACAAAAGAGAAAGTAAAAACTGCATGAATTCCAGTAAATATACCATAGTTTGTAGACGCTATAACTTTTGTAGCACCCAACAAATGCTTATTGGATTTTTTTTACCAAAGATTTTGGCCCAAATGTCTAACAAAAATTGAGTTTATTGGATATTTTTATAACAAAACGTAGAAAAAAAAAAAAGGTTCTCAAAATTGTTGGTCTTTTTTCATTTATCGCAAATTTAAAAAATCCCAGTAGTCATCAAATACCAACAAAGAAAGCTCCATTTGTGGGGAAAAAAAAAAGGATGCAAATTTTGTTTGGGTACAGCTTAGCATGACCGTGCAATTACAAGTTAAAGTAGTGCAGTGCCAAATTGCAAGAAATGCTCTGGTCAGGAAGGGGGTAAAACCGTCCGGAGGTCAAGTGGTTAAATAGACACAGTGATATATTTCAAGCATTTCTTTCTTTTAATGTTTAGGATTATGGCTTACAACTAGTGAAAACCCAAAGTTCAGTATCTCAGAAAAATTTATTACATAAGTCCAATAAATAAATAAAAAAAAAAAATTAAAAAAAAAGGATTTTTAATACATAAATGTTGGCTTACTGAAATGTTTGTCCGTGTACAGTATAGTAAGTACTTAATGGGTCGGGGGCTGCTTTTGCATGAATTACTGCATTAATGCGGCGAGGCGATCAGCCTGTGGCACTGCTGAAGCATTATGGAAGCCCAGGTTTGATAGTGGCTTTCATTTCATCTGCATTGTTGGGTCTGGGATCTCCAATCTTCCTCTCGACAATACCCCACAGATTCTCTATGGCGTTTAGGTCAGGCGAGTTTGCTGGCCAATCAAGCACAGTAATACCATGTTCGTTATTATTAAACCAGTTCCCTACCGTGCATAGTCATATGACATCGGCAGGAACCCTTTGTCCCTCCGGGCCACCGTCATATGACGTCTTTCTTCCTGAGCCTCTAGGGGGGCGTGTGCGCGCCGCTGCGTCACTAGGCAAATGATGTGCATGCCCGGCGGCCGCGCTCTCAAACTGAATGACAATTGCGCGGTCATGCAACATTGTATCCATATGAAATTTTTATCACTTTTTTCACACAAATAGAGCTTTTTTGGTGGTATTTAATCAGTGCTGTTTTTTTTTTTTTAAACTGTTTTATAGCTTGTTATAAAATTTTGAAAACAGGTAATTTTTCTCCTTCATTGATGTGCGCTGATGAAGTAGCACTGACAGGTGGCATTGGTGGGCACTGATGAGGCAGTCGCAGCTCTGTGAGGGACAGATGTCCCTCTAACAGAAGCCGGTACTTGGCTTTTTAGTTTCCTCTCATGCCGACAGCGTAAGGTAAAAAAAAAATTAAAACTACAGTTTACCAATCTTATGTTTACATTATGTGATCAACTGTCATTGGCTAACAGACAGCTGATCACTTGGTAAGGGGCTGGGATCAGCCCCTTACTCCGATCAGCCAAGTCTCAGACTCAGTGATCACAGAGCGCACCGTGCAGGCAGCTTTTTTTTTTTTACAAGAGATAGGTAGATTTTAAGGTTGAAGTCTACAAATGTGCACACTGAGAAAGTTGTATGAATTGCTTATATTTTATTTGCAGTTTATTAATATGTCATTTCTATTACAGACAAACTCTTATGCCAGTGCAGGCTTCCGTTCTGGCCAGTGGGAGATTGTCACTGCCACCTTTGTAAAAGAACAATTATACGCAGACATTTATTGTGTGACGTTTCTGCAGTGCCGAAATCGCAACGTTCTGCACCCTCTCCAGTGCCGATCCCATCATCCACAGTAACCTTTCCAGTGCCAATCCCATGATCCACTGCACCCTCTCCAGTGTCGATCCCATCATCCACTGCACCCTCTACAGTGCCGATCCCATCATCCACTGCACCCTCTCCACAGTACACCTTTACACAGGACGCCCTCAACCCCCCCCCCTCCCCAGTCCCGCTGACCTGGAGAGCTGCGATCACCCGCACTGACATCTGGTCACCGCCACCAGTCCAGGGCTTAGAAATCCCTGCAGCTTAATCTCCAAAGTGTACCTCGTCTGGAGGTACATTTAGGATCATTCTAATTGGTCAGCGCTGTCACATGAGTGGCACCGACCAATCAGAAGCCAAGTAGCCCGTCCTGTCACCGTATTTGAAAAGGAGAGAAAGTCGTGGGGATTTCAAATCCCCGGACCGGTACAGCGGCGATATGAGCTGTCAGTGCAGGTGATCGCCGGACTCTATGTTAGGATGTAAGTTCACCTTACAGATTTTAAAATCTGCCCAACTATCCCCTGTAATAAAAAATAAAAATAAATAAAAAAAACAAACACTTTCTGCTAAAAAAAAAAAAAAAAAAAAAAAGATTCAGAAGTTTTTTCCTAAATGTATTCTGCTACATGTTTTTGATCCAAAAAAAAAAAATTACGTACTGGGACTGTGATAGTGCGATCTGACATTAACTGCCACTGCCACTGGGGGGGAACTGACCTCACCAGTGACACTAATACAGTGATCAGTACTAAAAATATGACACTGGCTGGGAAGGGTTAACATCTAGGGGTGATAAAGGGGTTAGATATGTTCCTTACCTAGGTGTAATGTGTGCTGCTTTATACTAATGATCACTGACAGATCACTCCCCCTGTACAGAACCCTGTGTTGAATTTCACACAGCTCTGGGCTGTGATTGGACACAGCCGATCAGGTGGTCCCGAGTGTGAATCATTGGCCAGGACGCTGTGTACAATCACAGCCGGGTGGCGGTGAACATGCGTGCGCCCTAAACCTTGGAGTAGGCAGAGACGTACCAGCACATCACTTTGCCTACAGTGCCCCCGTCCTCAGTACAATGCGGCCGGTCGGTCATTAAGTCGATATTTGCACTAGAACATATATTATTTTTAAGATTAAGGTTTAATACCGACATACCTTTGAACCGTAAAACATTTTTTGCATGGAGATTCATGTCTCAATCTTGGCCCCGAGTTGGCATGAAGGTGGGGCAAACAATCCATGCTTAAAGACATGGATTGTATTCTTCTTCCAACATAAACATGAACTTCCGTCATCACCAAATATGTACAATGGTAAATGTTAACCACTTGCGACCTGCTCACGCAGATACACTACTTGTACGTCAGTCCGTAAAAGCAGGCTTGCAAGCACCCGCAGACTCAATGTCCGCCGGCGGCCCGCGATCACGGCAAGGAGAGGCAAAATGGGGAACTGCCTATGTAAATAAGGTGATTGCCCGTTCTGACAGGGGACATGACAGATCTTCTATTCCCAGTGATTGGGAACAGCGATCTCTATCCTGTCCCAGGCAGCCCATCCCCCTACAGTTAGAACACGTTGAGGTAACACACTTAACCCCTTGATCACCCCCTAGTGTTACCCCTTCCCTGCCAGTGTCATTTATACATTGATCAGTGCATTTTTATAGCACTGATCAATGTAATAATGTCACTGGTCCCCAAAAAGTGTCATTTGGGGTCAGATTTGTCCTCCGCAATCCCGCTAAAAATTGCAGATTGCCGCCATTACCAGTAAAAAACCAAGAATAAATAAGTCCCGAAATCTATCCCGTAGTTTGTAGATGCGATAACTTTTGCGCAAACCATTCAATATATGCTTATTACGATTATTTTTACTGAATCTTAACTGAATGGGCATGTGAAAGGACCAACTGTTGATAGGGAAACATTCTCTGCTGTGTAATACGTGCCACTGGTGCAAAACAATAATTCCCAATAATTAAAGCAGATATAATCAACTTGTGGTGTTTGCTGCAGCTACAGTTTTCCACTATTTATAGTGTAGAAAATTAAGAGTATACCGTATATACTCGAGTATAAGCCGACCCGAATATAAGCCAAGGCACCTAATTTTACCACAAAAAACTGGGAAAAAAACGTATTGACTCGAGTATAAGCCTAGGGTGAGAAATGCGCAGCTACTGTAAGTAGAAAAGAGGGTCAACAATGCCCATTTGCACGCCTCACTGTGCCCATTTGCAGCCATAGGTCCCTCAAACTTGAAACTTGGCAGTTAAGGGTTCCTAGATGCCTCCTAGCCGCAGCCACTTGGTGCTAGGAACGCCAAATTTGGCATGCAAACCTAGTGGAACTAGCACTACAACATATTCAAAGCTGGGGTTCCTAACACCAAGTGGTCCCAAGATACGGGGCCCCAAAGTCGGTTCAGAAAATGTCAAGCACTTTTCGGCAGCAGAGAATGACATTTTTTGAACCGACTGTGGGGCCCCATATCTCGGGGTCACTTGATGCTAGATAGGTTGTAGTGCTAGCTCCACTGGGTTTGCACACCAAATTTGGGGTTCCTAGCACCAAGTTGTCCCGAGATACGGGGCCCCAAAGTCAGTTCGGAAAAAATGTAATTCTTTGCACCAGAAAAGTGCTTGACTCGAGTATAAGCCAAGGGGGCACTTTCAGCACAAAAAAATGTGCTGAAAAACCCGGCTTATACGCGAGTATATACAGTATATACAGATAGGTAGCTGCGCTAACCCCCAAAATGTATTATTGTTTTTATTAACGTGCCAAATAACCAATTATCCCATCTATGCTCAATAAATATATACTTACTATACTTACAAGCGACTTCTCCAATCCATGATTGTGGTCACATCAACATGCTCAATATATTCACTAATCCTCAAATGTGCATACAAAGTGATTAAATACAAAAAAGTCCCAGTGATGATTTCTTCATAAATTGGCCCCATGTGCCAAATGTAGGTTTATGTTGAATGATCCAAAAACACTTGTAATTCAGCACCACCTTCCAAAAATTACACTCACCAGAAAGCGGAAATATAAAAGCCTGATTAATGCCTGGTTCTGTTGGTCCTCTATGTAGGTAGATCAGAGATTTGCCCAGCAGATACAGCCATAATTATTTCACGTGCCTCCACCAATTACCATTCTTATATTGATAGATTAGATATTCTTAAAAATATCAGATTGTTCACTCACATTTAAATTGTGCCTTTTGACAGGCACTGAATCTATCCAGTGTTCCAAAACAAGCCTGTGCACGCTGTTCTGTTTCAGGAAGTTCTTGTGCGATTCAAGCCTCGATCTCAGTGTGGTTTAGGGGGCCGGATGTGGCGTCAGCCTCGCTCCACTAGCCTCAACGCATTTTGCACATATGCTTCATCAGGAAGCTAGTTCTGCCATTTTGCTTATGGTATTTATGCCCTTACTTGATTTTGCCAATCCAATCGGCATTCCGTGCAACAGGAGCCTGCTTTCGGCCATTTTAACTACTGTCGCTTCTCACCCATCCTTTGCTTTACTTACTATCACCCCATGTTCATAATAAGCTGGAAATATTAGCTCTATTCCCTCCATACAATACAGTAGCTCTATTCCCTCCATGCTAATTTTTGAGAGTTGAAGACACTTAAATACCAAGACACATTTTAAGGCTAAAGACAGGAGTGGATATATTCCTTACAGTAGTTGCCACCATCTGCAGTGGAAAAGGGCTATACCAAAAGGCCAATTCATTAGAATTGAGCACAATTGTGACCTTATGAAAGACTACTGCTCAAAACGGACATACTAATTGAAAGATTTCTAAGGGTATTGGAGGAAGGAAACACAAGGGACAAAGTAGGAATTATAGAGAAACCACGCTCAAAGATAGATCAAGAGATCAAAATGAGGTACCCTTCATTACAGGGTTCAACACAGAACATAAAACCTTGGAGGGAATTATAAAGAAGAAGAATTGGCCAATTATTTGTAGGGACCACCATTTAAGCAAAATTCTGCCTTCCAAACCAAAATTAATTTATAGAAGAGCAAGGAGAATGAAAGATGGTATAGTAAAAAAAGTACTGGACCCACCTAAAAAAAAAAATGATAGAAACCTTTTGGTCAAAAAACGTTACAAGTGTGGTAAGTGTAAGCCCTGTAGGACCATCAAAAAGGAATAAGAACAACAGAATTTGAATCCAATCCGACTACGCAAAAATACCAGATTAAAAAAAAAAAAAAAAAAAAAAATGTACTGGCCTCACGTACACAGGGCAGTCAAAAACCTCTTTTGAACTCTGGAAACTGACAGCTGAGACCCCTGCAGACAGCATGTGGTGAAAATTGTGTTTCTCCCATATCTTACAGGTTCCTCTTTTAGCCGCTTATATAACGAAAATGTGCCTAAACTCAGGTTGCAGCTTTTACACGAGTTTACAAGCACCTATAAGCATTTGGTATTACAAATGTCTCTGAGTGTCCATCCTGAACCCTTTTTTTGCGTTCCAAAAAATGCTTCTAAAACAACTGCCTAGAAAACAACTATAAACGACCCTGTGTACATGTACTGATAAAGATAACAGAGGAGAGTTCAGGGGCAGCTGAAAAAAATGCCCAACTGCTCCTAAATGTCCATTTACCAGCAGCAGTGTACATGAGGCCTTACATGTTGTAGTACCCAAGTCACCTACATGCAGGAGTGCAGTTGTTGGCTTCAGTATGTGGGGTGAACAAGACAACTTTCTATTAGAATAGGTGAACATATAAATAATATTAAAAAGGGGGTTAGACATCATAGTGTTTCTAATTATTTTAGACTTAACCGCTTAAGGACCAGCCGCCTTCATTATACTGCGGCAGGTTGGCTGTCCTGAGCGATTCACCATAGGTGTTCGTCGGCCGCTTTAAGAGCGAAGAGATATAGATATATTTATTACAAGTGGTTTGATATATTTTACTATGTTATTTTAATACATTTGTATATTGGTAGTGTGTATACATAAATGTTATGCTTTTTAAAAAGGATTTTCTACAAAAGACTTTTAAAGACTATTGAAAATAATGGGTATATGATAGATCTGGTAAGATTGTAAAAGCCTATCCAGTCATTCCATTGTAGCCTGAACACATAAATTTGCACGGAGGGAATAGACCTACTGTATTGTATGGAGGGAAAAGAGCTAATATTTTTCTGATTTATGACTTATTATGAACATGGGGTGATAGAAAGTAAAACAAGCTGGGGATGGGCGAGAAGCGCCAGTAGTTAAGATGGCGGAAACCCGATTGGATAGATAAAATCAAGTAAGGGCATAAATACCATAAGCAAAATGGTGGAACTAGCTTCCCAATGACGCATACTATATGTGAAACGCGTTGAAGCTGGTGGCGCACCGCTGACGCCACATCCAGCCCCTGACCCGCACCCAAATCGAGGCTTCAACCACATGACGACTTCCTGAAACGGAACGGTGAGCACAGGCTGTTTTTGGAACGCTGCATAGACTCTGTCGGTCAAAAAGCACAATTAAATGTGAGTGAACAATCCAAGAATGGTAATCGGTGGAGGCACATGAAAAATTCTGCTGTATCTCTGTTCTATAGGAGGACTAATTATATATACACACATTTTATAGGAGATATAGATATATATATATGAATGAGAGAGAGAGAGAGCGAGAGAGAGAGAGCGAGAGAGCGAGAGAGCGAGAGAGCGAGAGAGCGAGAGAGCGAGAGAGCGAGAGAGCGAGAGAGCGAGAGAGCGAGAGAGCGAGAGAGCGAGAGAGCGAGAGAGCGAGAGAGCGAGAGAGCGAGAGAGCGAGAGATTTCTGTATCTCACATAAGTACACCCCTCACATTTTTGTAAATATTTTATTACATCTTTTCATGTGACAACACTGAAGAAATGACACCTTTGCTACAATGTAAAGTAGTGAGTGCACAGCTTGTATAACAGTGTAAATTTGCTGTTCCCTCAAAATGTCTAAACCGCTGGCAACAAAAGTGAGTACACAAAAAAGTGAAAATGTCCAAATTGGGCCCAATTAGCTATTTTCCCTCTCCAGTGTCATGTGACTCGTTAGTGCTACAAGGTCTCAGGTGTGAATGGGGAGCAGGTGTGTTAAATTTGGTGTTATCGCTCTCACTTTCTCATACTGGTCACTGGAAGTTCAACATGGCACCTCATGGCAAAGAACTCTGAGGATTAGCAGGACAGGTTCTACTCAGAACAGGTCTCGCTATGGTCAGCCAAAGAAGTTGCGTGCATGTGCTCAGCATTATATCCAGATGTTGTCTTTGGGAAATAGATGTATGAGTTTTGCCAGCATTGCTGTAAAGGTTAAAGGGGTGGGGGATCAGCCTGTCTGTGCTCAGACCATATCCCATACGCTGCATCACTTTGGTCTGCATGGCTGTCATCCCAGAAGGAAGCCTCTTCTAAATCTGATGCAAAAGAAAGCCTGCAAACAGTTTGCTGAAAACAAGCAGTCTAAGGACATGGATTACTGGAACCATGTCCTGTGGTCTGATGAGACCAATATAAACTTACTTGGTTCAGATGGTGTCAAGTGTGTGTGGTGGCAACCAGGTGACGTGTACAAAGACAAGTACAGTCAAGCATGGTGGTGGGAGTGTCATGGTCTGGGGCTGCATGAGTGCTGCCGGCACTGGGGAGCTACAGTTCACCGAGGGAACCATGAATGCCAACATGTACTGTGACATACTGAAGCAGAGCATGACCCCCACCCTTCAGAGACTGGGCCACAGGTTAGTATTCAAACATGATACCGACCCCAAACACACCTCCAAGACGACGACTGCCTTGCTAAAGAAGCTGACGGTAAAGGTGATGGACTGGCAAGCATGTCTCCAGACCTAAACCCTATTGAGCATCTGTGGGGCATCCTCAAACGGAAGGTGGAGGAGCGCAGGGTCTGAAACATCCACCAGCTCTGTGATGTCGTCATGGAGGAGTAAGAGAGGACTCCAGAGGCAATCTGTGAAGCTCTGGTGAACTCCATACCCAAGAGAGATAAGGCAGTGCTGGAAAATAATGGCAGCCACACAAAATATTGAAACTTTGGGCCCAATTTGGACATTTTCACTTAGGGGTGTACTCACTTTTGTTGCCAGCAGTTTAGACATTAATGGCTGTTGGTTGAGTTATTTTGAGGGGACAGCAAATCTACACTGTTATACAAGCTGTACACTCACTACTTTACATTGTAGCAAAGTTTAATTTCTTTAGTGTTGTCACATAAAAAGCTATAATAAAATTTACAAAAATGAGGGGGTGTAGTCACTTTTGTGAGATACTGATATAACTATATGGAATCTCTTAACATTCAATGCTGTATGGAATATAAGATGCTTGAGAACAGTTCAAATTCCTTTGAAAACATCAAAACTTTGCAAGAGATACTTTATTGCAACAGATGCATTAAAAAAATACAGTAAATGGTCATTCACTCAGCAAGTTAAAGTGGAGCTCATCTTTTGGGTGGGATGGGGGGAGCCCGTACCTGGTTTTGACAGGTACCCGCTTCTCACTTCTGGCTCAGTTCAGCCCTCCTTCCATCCCTCGCAACCTTCTGGAACATTTCACAGGTCTCAGAAGACTGCTGCCCATTCAGAAAGTGCAGTGCATGCGCAGTAGGAAACCGGCTGTGAAGCCGAAAGGCGTCACTGCCAGTTTCCCCTAGTCAAGATGGCAGTGCCAGCACCCTATAGCTGATTGAAGTATCGGCTCAGGCAAGGAAACCGCTGGATGCCTGGACATTCAAGTGCCCTAATATTAAGAGACAGCAGCTACAGTATTGGTATATCTTCCGGAGTTCTTAAAGCAGCTTAATCTTTATGGCTATAGCCACTTTTCAGCTAAATGTTCTTAAAACTAAACACTTTTTTGCATATATTTTTTTAAAGCTGAAAGAAACTCCTAAATATAGTAGGAGTCCCTTAAAAAATTAAGGGATAACAAAATATGGGAACACTAATGCCAACCAACTTTCAGATTTTTATAGGCAGATTACAAAAATTAAAGTGCCATTAAGATGACTGCTGTAGGCTACACAATTCTTTCTTTACATTAGTCTTAAACAAGGAAAAACACTTTAAGTGAGTACTAGTCATCTTACCATAGTGGTATAGCATGCGATATACTAATTACAAAAGCTTCAACTGTCTGACCAGAAAGAGTTCGCCCACTTTTGTCTACAATGGTTCCTGAAACCTATAAAAGAGGGGGGGAAAAAAATATTTTTTTTACAAGAAGTATACATAATGATGCTTTGACATGCATTTGCTACTGCCACATAAGGTGTTGCAGTACCATTGATTTTTTTTTTTCTGCACATTAACACAATGCAGTAGTCTACCTGGGCCCTTAAACATTTTTTTCTTAATTGCCTCCTGACCGGTCATTGTAATAAAATGGCTTGACAGGAGACCTAATGTTTTGAACCAACTTTAAAATAGGGAATGTAGGAGCAAGGCACACCTCAAAAATCTGAGATACTGCTGTCAGACAGTGTAACGCAAAGGCAAAGGGCATACAGACACACACAACTGAGTTGAAGAGGCTAAGGCTGGTCATACATTATACAATTTTCCTTTAGATTTACCAAAAACTATATACAGTAATATGAGGTAAAACCTAATCAATACTTTCAATTTGTATCCAATCAAGCAGGCAACTACATAGATTAAAGGAAAATTTACAGAAATTGCACAAGAAAATTGTGTAATGTATGACCAGCTTAACACTGCACCATGAACCTCTGGCAAACATCTGCCAGACATTTAAAAATTCTCTGCTCAGGGATGTCTGTAGATGTCAAATTCTGCCTGTAAATGTGTGTATGATGACCCCCACCACCATAGAACTTATACAACCCCTGTGTATACATATGTTCCACACCCTCAATCTCCCAGAATTTTGGCCTAAATTTATGAAAGTCTTTATTTGCTACATTGTATAACAAAAAGTAATTTTTTTTTTCTCTTTTTAATTCTTTCCCCTTTAGATGAGTAAATATATTAAAAATATTTGGGAGACTACACAAGGTATAATACGGTATAATACGGTGGTTTTATCATCAGACATTTACTCCACTAGAACAGCGCCACATCCACATTTGAGAATATATATATATTTATTAAAAAACCCATTTGTGATATATGGGATCAAAAAGTTTTGATTTTTTTTTTTAGCACGCTAACAGACACCAGCACAAGGCTGCAAGCAGTCACAGGGAGCACGGACCTTCATAAGTCAGGAGCTGTGCAACTGGTGCTATTCTGACCACGTCTGCGATTTCATAATTTACAGTAAGTTAGAACAAAGAGCACATTCATTCTGCATGAAACTGGGCAAATTCTGCCACAGAGACATTTGACATGATTCAGCAAGTTGGTGGCGATGATGTAATGAGTCGTTTGAGGTGTCAACTGTTGGCGTGTTACAAAGCGTGTGTCTTGAAACTTTTTGATACCACCTCAGATGTTACACAAGTCTTTTTATTGGAGTGACACTAAACAAAATTTAAAAACATACACAATTACTACTTTTTGGCCTTGTAATCCATTCTTCTTGAAGGCAATGCCTACTGTGTTTTGTGGTGTTCTTCTGCCTCTTTGTACTACCAAACCTTTCCTTTCCCAAGTCACTCCAGTTTGTTTGGAATGAGCAGTGCATTAATCTATGCACACTACAAGTCCCATAGCCTCTGGTGAACGTCAAGAGCAAGCAAGAGAGGGTGGCTATGTTCCTTAATACTATGTTGAACAAACGTACACACTCTTTGAAAGTGGGTTCAATCAGAAAAGCAGGAAAAAAAAAAAAAAAAGGATAATTGAAATTTGGAGGAGGCAGAGACAACAGAAGGAACTTTGAGTAATGCATACTAGAATTTTTTTTTTTTAATTTAAATCACTGGAAGGGGTTAAGCCAAACCCCTGAAAAAAAAAAAAAACCCATACCATAATTCTCCCCTCCACCAAATGATTTGGACTAGTGCACAAAGCAAGGTCCATAAAGACATGTAATGTATGAGCAAGTTTGGAGTGGAGGAACTTGACTGGCCTGCACAGAGTCCTGACTTCAACCCCACAGAACACTTTTGGGATGCATTAGAGCAGGTACTGAGCCAGGCCTTCGCCTCCACATTAGTGCCTGACCTCACAAATGCGCTTCTGGGTGAATGGTCAAACATTCCCATAGACACACTTCTAAACCTTGTGGACAGTCTTCCCAGAAGAGTTGAAGCTGTTATAGCTGCAATGGGTGGGCTAACTCAATATTGAACCCTACGGGCCAAGATTGGGATGCCATTAACCACTTAAGCCCCGGACCATTTGGCTGGTCAAAAACCAGAGCACTTTTTGCGATTCGGCACTGCGTCGCTTTAACAGACAATTGAGTGGTCGTGTGACACGGCTCCCAAACAAAATTGACGTCCTTTTTTCCCCACAAATAGAGCTTTCATTTGCTGGTATTTGATCACCTCTGTGATTTTTATTTTTTGCGCTATGAACAAAAAAATTCGACAATTTTGAAAAAAAAAAAAAAAAAAAAGACGAATTGTCTTACTTTTTTCTATAATAAATATCACCAAAATATATATATATAAAAAAAAAAAAAAAAAAATCTTTTTCCTCAGCTTAGGCCAATATGTATTCGTCTACATATTTTTGGCAAAAAAAAAAAAAAAGAAAGCAAGCAGCGTATATTGATTGGTTTGCGCAAAAGTTATAGCGTCTACAAAATAGGGGATAGTTTTATGGCATTTTTATTAATTATTTTTTTTACTAGTAATGGCAGCAATCAGCGATTTTTATTGTGACTGCGACATTATGGCGGACACGTCGGACAATTTTGACACAATTTTGGAACCATTGGCATTAATGCAGCGATCAGTGCGATTAAAAATGCACTGATTACTGTAAAAATGTCACTGGCAGTGAAGGGGGTTGAAGGGGGCAGTGTCCTAGTTTGTGTTCTAACTGCAGGGGAATGTGGACTGTGCAGGGAAACTAACAGATCGCTGTTCATACTTTGTATGAACAGACGATCTGTCAGTTCTCCCTTCAGAGAACCGGAAACTGTTTACACACACAGTTCCGGGTTTCCCGTGTACCCCGAGCAATCGCAGGAGCCCAGCGGTGATCAAGACCGCCGGGCACCCGCATTGGCTCGAGGGTCGAGCACGCCGCCCTAGTGGCCACAGGGCGAAGCGATGTTACATAAGGTTGTTTCGCCCAGCTGTGCCATTCTGCCGCAGTACAACTACAGCGGCTGGTCGATGTGGGGTTAAAGTTCACGTGCGTGTAAAAGGCAGGTGCCCCAATACTTTTGGTAATATAGTGTATATCTGGCCTTAGTGAAGTGGGTCTTCTTCCACGAGGCCCCATATGTGCTTACATGCATTTGTTCTGGTAGCGTGCTCCAAGCACAGTGACTGAGCCCTCATTGAGAGCCCTGGGTCTTGTACTAACAACTCAGCAATCAGTAGGCCCGGTTCAGGATCACCAGATCGCTGTGACAGCCTTTGATCGGCCGTCACATGGATCATTCACTGTTCAGCCCACCCCAGGTTTTTTTTTTTTTTCTTCTGTGATTGGAGAAAAAACAAAAATAGGATTTTTACGTCATACTTGCCTGTACAATTCCTTTCTTTGAGTACATCATGGGACACAGAGTCAGACTAATATTCATTACCAGCTGGGTTATACTTCATCATTAGGTGAATGGACGCTGGTAGACCAAAGGTCTTCAGACAGGAAGTGATCCCCTATATAACTCCTCCCATACAGGAAGTACTTTATTTTTGTAGCAAGCACTAAATCTTCCAAAAAGAGGGGGGATCTCTGTGTCCCATGATGTACTCAAAGAAAAGGATTTCACAGGTAAGTATGATGTAAAAATCCTATTTCTTTTTCATACATCATGGGACACAGAGTCAGGCTAATATTCATTACCTGCTGGGACATCCCAGAGCAATAGCCTTGAGGGGAGGGAGATACCCTGCCAAACAATAGCCATCAGAACTTATACGGCAGCCCGCAGTCCACTACGGCCGAAAGCCGAATCCTCGGCTGCTGGAACATTCACTTGATAAAATTTTGTGAATGTATGCACTGAAGACCTTACAAATATCGGAGCCACAGATACCGGATGCCGAAAAGCCCTGCAGGTTCCTACATCCCTGGTAGAATGAACTCTCACCCTAAAGGGAGGAGCTTTAAGTTTCAGACCGTAGGCCTGAATGACCAATTGACAGAGCCCTGCTGGGGGAGGGAAGAGTCAAGACCGTCCACATAGAGCAGTGAGACGGACGTGACAAAAATCCATCCTCATGGCAGGATCCAGGGGAGGCAGCTAAGATGGAAGTCATCTTCCATCAGTAGTCATACGGACGCCCAGGGCATGCACTGTTTCCATCAACTGCATGCCTGTATCACGCCGAGCAGCGCTGCCGGGAGCTCCCCATTCCTTAGGTAATGCCTTGTGGTGTTGCCTTATATTGCACTTCCATTAGTGCCATTTCCATCTTAGCTGGCTCCCCTGGATCCTGCCATGAGGATGGATTTTTGTCACGTCCGTCTCACTGCTCTATGTGGACGGTCTTGACTCCTTCCTCCCCCAGCAGGGCTCTATGGGTAGTGTAGTAAACAGGGATTCCTCGGACTCCCGCGCATGCGCTCTGGCGTCCTTTTCGTCCGCATCGAGTCGGTGATGTCAGGCGCTGGCTCGATGGAGGAAAGATAAGACCAGCTTGTCTGGCTGTTTGATCAGCCAGAGCCGGAGGGCCAGACTCCATCGAGCGGCGTCTTTCACCGGTAAGTTCCACAGCTGTTTAAATCATTTCTAGATTACCATTCCTGAACACTCTATTACCTATTTGGTACTTTACATGGAAGCTTCATTAGAATACCCTTTGAACCCTATTCACTGTCCAATTCATTTTTATCAGTACGGGTTCCTTTCCAATTGGTACCCTATTCACTATTAATCAAGATTTTTTGAGAGACATTTGTCCCACTTAATATTCAATAAGTTTGTAATCATTTCATCCTTACGATTTCTTGACTTATTTTATCTACATAATATCCCTCGCAAAATATATTTTTTTGAGTCTCAGTTACTTCCATATCTGCAATCCCAGTTTTTTTCATTGAGATTTAGTCTTTTCTTTTTATTTATTTTTAGCATTACTCCCAGCAGTTAATCTCGGTGTAGGCAGTCTAAGGCTGAGTTTGATCTCATGTGTTCAGTATTATACTGCCCTCAGTGAGTATTTATCATTTGAGAGATTTTTTCCTATTTTATACTCACTACACAATTCTCATTTTTACATTTTTCTTATTAACGACACAACTAAATTAATATAAATTCTTGTTTTACAATCTCACCTTTCTGTCCTCTATGACTGCAAAATGACTCCCTTGTGTATGGGGGATGTTACGGGATTGTTGGGCCCAGCTTTTGTTTGTCTTTGGTGGGAACTTGCTGTAGGGTGAGCGTTTTTGTCCGTGATGTCTGTGAGGTCTGTTTCAATACTACACTCTCATTAAAAACAATTATATATGTATTTTTTGGTAACTCGTAATTCTGTCTTTATATCTGTTTTATTTAGTCCTTTACGCTACCTTTGTCCTGATTTGCACATACCCTGAAGAAGCAATCAGCGAAACATGTGGGGCTAATGTGCAATGTATTGGTTTGCTGTAACCTACTAAATCCTTGTGACCACTATATCATTGTCATTATTGTGAATGTTTGTTTCTTTGGATTTTTTAACTTTGCTAAAATAAAATTATTACAGAATATTTTTAAACAAATGTATTCCTCTGGGACTCTTTTTTTTACTTTGAAAGATTTTTTATTGAGTTTTTCAATATCAGAGACAGGGTTAAAACAAATAAGAAAAAATATAAACAAGGATAAACAACAAGTAGGAATAGGAAGCACAGAGCCAGAGTGTTCGTATTCAGAACTTCAGTAAGATGTACATACAGATGCTTATGTATACTTGTACTTGCTAGTCCATATTACCCAACATTTGTCGAATTTATCACATTTAAGTGAGTTGATTGCGAAGACGGTCAAATGTGTAGTTTTGTTGTACTTTTCTGATCACATCATTTACATTGAGCGTTAGGGTGCTTTTCTAGTTTTGAAGTACCAGGGACCTAGCAATTAGTAGTATATGGGTGACTACGTGTCTCATGGTGTGGGGGAAGTTTTCTAGTCCTATTAGTAAGATAGCCAATGCGGGATTTGGGGATGTGAATATTCCTGTATTGGACGAGATGTGTTGAAACGTTTGGTTCCAGAAGCTAGTGACACTGGGGCATTCCCAGAACGTGTGGAGAAGGTGGCCTTTGTGTCCACATTCTCTCCAGCATAGGGGTGACGTGTTGGGAAACATTTTTGCAATTCTGCATGGGGTGTATTGCCATCGGTTAATCACCCTTATTGAGGATTCCCAGTGACTGATACAGTCTGAGGCATGTTGTATAGTTTGAAACACGAATTTCCATTGATCTCCAGTAAGCGTTTCTCCTAGGTCTATGTCCCACCTTATATGCGCTGAGGATTTTTTGAACACTTTTTTGTTCTGTAGCGTGTTGTAGTACAGTGATACGCCCTTATTGCATTTTGATCCTCGAGTGAGGTGTCGCCATATGGAGGTCGGGAGTTTGAAGGTATGTAGTGGGTTTCTTTTCATTTAGTGAGATACTCGTACACACGTGAAGAGCATATGAGGTGGCATATTATGTTCTTTCATAATGTGTTCTGCCGATTGTGGAGTATTGTTTGTGAGAAAGTCATGTGTACCTTTGTTATCCTATGGGCAGGGAATGCTTTCAAGGATAGCATTGGAATATTAGCTTCAATCATACTTAGAGTAAGAGTGAAATCTATGGTCTCACTGTTACTAAGTGTGCGTGTTAGGAGGAATCTCCAGGCTTGTAGTGATATGATGATAGTTGGGGGTAAATTTCTGAGATTCCAAGTTATCCAGCTGTCTCCTAAAAGGACCGTCTGTAGGTCTGGTAAGGGAGCTAGAGATTTTTCTATGTCTACCCATAGCGGTATATCAGTGTACGAGAACCAATATTTGAGTTGGTCAAGTCTAGTTGCCCACATGTAATCATGTATATCTATTAGGCCTGCCCCCCCTGCAGATTTATGAGGTATTAGATTGGGTTGTGAGCATCTTGCTTTTTTGGGTCCCCATAAGAGTTTCCAATGAAGGTTAGAGAGGGATTTAAGATAATGTGCCGGAATAGCTAGTGGAAGCACTCTGAACATGTACAATATTTGAGGGAGAATCAGCATTTTTAAATGCTGCTAGCCTACCCAACCAAGATAATTCTCGTTTGGCTATATTACAAGTTTGAGTTTCTATTTTGGATATGAGTGACTTCATGTTAGTGTCATTTAGTTAGGGTAATGCCCAGGTATGTTATACCGTTAGTGCTCCATACATATGGGAGGGATTGTTGTAGTTCAAGACGATCTGTATTCGGTACACCCAAATTTAGTATGAGGGATTTTGAGAAATTCACCTTGTAATATGAGATATCACCAAAAGATTTCAGTATTTCGTGTACTGTTGAGGGATTTTAGTGGGTTTGTTAGCATCAGGATCACATCATCTGCGAATAAATTGATGACATGGTGGGAGGAGCTAAAATGAAATCCATGTGCATCAGTAGGAGTTCGAATGGTCTCCGCCAGGGGTTCAATCATGAGGTTGAAGATCGTTGGAGATAAAGGGCAGCCCTGGCAGGTACCATTAGTTATCTGAAACGTTATGAAGAGCATACTGGACGTGTACACCTGCGCAGAAGGGCAGGAGTACAGGGCCAGCACTGCGTTCAGTATATGACCACAAAAACCGAATTTGGACAGAGTCATTGACATGTACTTCCAGTGTACCCTGTCAAACGCCTTCTCTGCATCAATTGAGAGAAGCAGAGAAGGCGTTTGATTTTTAACAGCATAGTGGATTATATTAACCATTCTCCTTGTGGCATCTGAGGTTTGCCTCCCCTTCACAAAGCCCATCTGGTCGCGTTGTATAAGGGATGGAACACATTCTGCTAGTCTTTGGGATAAGAGTTTGGCGTATATCTTTATGTCTGTTTAGTAGGGAGATTGGACAGAAATTAGGTGGTGTATTAGGTTCTTTGCCTGGTTTGGGCAGAGTAACTATGTAGGCCTTTAGCATTTCTGGAAAAATTTCTGTGTCTGCTGCTTTTGTAAAGACCTGTTGCATATGTGGTGTAAGGTGTGATTTGAATATTTTGAAGTATTCATTAGAGAACCCGTCAGGTCCTGGCGATTTGCCATTAGGTAGTGAGGCTATTGCATTTTCTATTTCGGGTAGAGTGAATGGAGAGTTCAGTAAGCTAATTTGGGATTCCGATAAGGAAGGCAACTTCAGGTTGTGAAGGGAGTTTTGTATGTCTGGTTGTGTAGGTTGGTGTGTGGTAGAGTCATCTTTAATATTGTACAGACTACTGTAATAATTAGCAAATTGGTTGGCTATATCTTGTGGATTAATGATTTTATGTTTGAGGGTGGGGTGTATCACATGAGTGATTCTCGATTTGGTTTGTACCGCTTATATTCTATTGGCCAAGTATTTGCCTGCTCTATTAGCATTGGCATATGAGTTCAGTTTCAGACGGCGTAGGTGGTAGTCATATTGTTGGGACAATAGATTTCTTAATTTGTTCCTTAATGTAGAGAGTTGTTGGGCGAGATTAAGGTCAGGTGTTTATTTTGTGATTCTAAGGAGTGTATATCAGTCAGAACAGAGTTGATATGGGCTGTGTGTCGCTTCTTCTCTCTAGCACCCAGCTGAATTAGTATTCCCCTCATATATGCCTTATTGGCATTCCATAGAGTAAAAGGGTTTTCTACTGATTTTGCGTTATCATGAAAAAAATTGCTAAGGTGTCGAGATATGATTGTGGACATGCGGGGTTCTTGTAGTAATCTGATGTTATTGCGCCAGATGGGTGGGGAAGAGGAGACAACCTGGTCATTGACCGTAATAGTAACAGCTGCATGATCAGACCACGTGATATCGTGGATCTGCGCAGAAGAAATTTTCTGTAATAACCATTTATCAGTGAGGAATAAGTCAATTCGTGAATAAGAGCAATGCCTGTGGGAGAAAAAGGTGTAAACTCTAGCATTCGCATTTAGGCAATGCCAAACATCAAAGAGTTTTGCACTGAATAGCTTTGTTCAGGTATGAGTTGCTATTCATTTTAGTATTCGTTGTATCTAGTTTAGGGTCCCCAATGAGATTAAAGTCACCGCATAGTATGAGGTTACCATATAGGTGGGATTTCGTCTTCTTAAGAAGCCTGCTGAGAAAACGGATTTGGTGTGAATTTGGTGCATATAGAGATACCACCATGGAGTTGAATATGTCCCTTGAGGATGATATATCTGCCATTAGCATCCAGAATGGTTTCTTTGTGTTGAAAGGATAGCGTGTTTCTCAGTGCAATTAGAACTCCTCTTTTCTTATGTCCTGGCGTGCATGCCAAAAACACATGGGGGTAATCTTTGTTGGTGCATGCCGGGGCTTTGGATTCCTGGCAGGGTGGTTTAAGCCCCTCGCATTGATAGATAGGCAGTTAATGGGCATGGAGGTAATTCCGGGGATTGTGTGGCATCATTGTGCAATATATATATATATATATATATATATATATATATATATATATATATATATACACACACACACACACACACACACACACTGTGGCCAAGTGTAGCGTCCGGCAAGGCAGTGTTGACTCTGTTTAATTCCAGATCATAAAAGGCGTCCACTACTGGTCGGCGTGCTTCCATCATAGAAAAGGTAAAATAAAAACAACGGAGAACAAAGTTAATGCTGCAAAATTAACGAACTTGGTAAGAAAGGGATCCATAAACAGATCCATATGCAGACGTAACTGCTGCTTAGGTGCTGGAGGGGAGAAAACAGGGATTGAACTTGGATACCCTGTATCCGGAGAGAAGGAATGTCATAAGTTGTGTTACATTTATGTATTTCCACCAGCATTGGCGTGAAACTACTCGCCAATCTTCTTGTATTGGAGTAGGTGTAGGAGCGTGGATAGGTGGCGGCGTATGGGCTGGTAGTATGCCCCATTGTTGCAATGCCTTCATCCAGTGTGGAGATCAGGACTGATGTGCCGTTGTGGGTAACGGACAGCTTGCTGGGGTACTTCCACTTGTGGATAATGTTGTGGTTTAAGGCCTTGGTTATTGTCACAAGGTTGCAACGTTGCTGGAGAGTGTCTGGACAGGTCTGGAAGCAGCTGCAGCTCAGCGTATTGCGGGTGTCTGTTGTCAGGTCTACGTGATATAAGGAGTTGTTCCTCGATATGATAGTAATGTACCCTGAGCAGCACATCCCTGGGAGTATTCTCTGGAAGGAAGGAAGGTTTGGGGATATGGTGGATGCGATCCACAATGTGGTCCTGAGGAGACAGGGATGGGATTAGGGTTGAGAAGAGCGCTTGGGTGTATGACAGTAGATGTGTAGCAGGAAAAGATTCAGGTATCCCCCTAATTTTGAGATTGTTCCTCCTGGAACAGTCTTCCAAATCTGTTACTTTTGTTTTCAGCCATACAAATTCTTCTGTGTGGTTGCTGTGTGCATCCACCATTGTATTGAAGGATGAGGTAAAGTCACTCATACTTTGTTCAATATGGCCTACTCTACTACCCAAAGGCTGCACTTCCCTCTGACAGTGGTTGATTTCTGCTGTCATTTCAGCATGTAGTGATGCTTTTAGTGATAATAGCATGTCCTTTAGAACTGTATCTGACACCGGCCTGTCAGAAGTGGGGAAAGTTGCTATAGGGTCTGGTGCGTGTGTTGCAGCTGGCACATCAGTGTTATGAGGCCTGCTTACCTCCATGTCAGGGTCCATCAGCGGTCTATCAGGGGAAACAGTCCTTTGTTTCTGCTTTGCTGGGCTCCTGGTGGACGGACTAGAGGTCCCAGAGGAAGACCCGCTATCCGGTCGGGTGTTTAGTGGCTCGTTTAGAGGACCGGAGTGGCAGTTTTGAGTGGATGCAGCCCGCTGTTCTTTCTGGCTCATCCTCGCGCCGGCACCATTTTGATGGTGATCGCGCGCTCTGAAGAAATCCTGTAATTTCTGAGGATTCTGTGGAATTTTTCTGTGCCTGGGCATATTGGCGAGCACAGCGGGTTCCAGGGAGTCCGTGGATGGTGTGTGGGGCAGGGATGATGCCGGTGGTCGCGGATGTTCTTGGATTCTCTCCGGCGGCCGAGCGGAGCTCTTACATTAAGCGTCCATGTTGAGCTCGGTCGCCATGCCCCCCCCCCCCCCCCGGACTCTTTTTGACACAGTTAAAATCCCTGCATTTTCCCTGTTCTAATTACTTATATTTTTGATGAGGTGCCTTTTTGAGTGGGTGCTTTACCCTTAATCAGACCAACTCTCTGCAATATACAGCAAGTCTTCTAGACCTTATGATAAATCTTCCTAGTGATAGCTTTTCTAGCATTCACTAGATTAGACACCACTGGTCCCGAAATTCCACATTCCTTTAACACCCTGGCTTCAATAGCCATGCCATCAAATTTAGAGACTGTAAATTGGGGTGGAATATAGGACCTTGAGACAGTAGATCGGGGCGACGTGGAAATGTCCATGGCCCGTCTATTGTCAGTCTCATTATCTCTGGAAACTAGGGCCTTCTGAGCCAGGCTGGTGCCACCAGAATGACTGGAATCCTCTCTCTCCGAATCATGCCCAACAAATATAGGAGAGGGATCGGAGGGAAAGCATAAACCAGGGAGTACTGGCTCCATAGAACTATCAGAGCATCTGCTCCAATTGCCAGAAGATCTCTTGTTCAAGACACAAACTGCTGTAACTGGTTGTTGAACCTGAATGCCAGTAGGTCGACCTCTGGCCATCCCCAACGTTGGCAAATTTCCTGGAACACCTCTGGGTGTAGGGACCATTCCCCCGGGCAGATCTGCTGGCGGCTGAGATAATCTGCCTTCCAGTTCTCTACTCCCAGGATATGGACTGCCGATATTATTGGCACATGTCCCTCTGCTCAGGCTAGTATGCAATTCACCTCCTTCAGAGCTGAAAAACTCCTGGTACCGCCTTGGCGGTTTATATAGGCCACTGCCGTGGCATTGTCGGACTGAACCCTGATGGGGCAGACCTGAAGCGCCACCGTCCAGGATCGTAGGGCTAGACATACTGCTCGTAATTCTAGGACATTGATGGGCAGGGTCTGCTCTGTCCCTGACCATTTCCCTTGGGCTGTGAGCCCGTCTAGGGTCGCTCCCCAGGCTGAGAGACTGACATCTGTAGTCAGTACTCTCCAAAATACCGGGAGAAATGATTTTCCCTTTCGCAGGTTCTGATCCTGCAACCACCAGTTTAGGCTTAAGCATGCCTGAGGAGATAAGCACATTGGATAATCCAGGGCTTTTCTTCCTCTGTTCCAAGCCAACAAGAAGTCTGGTTGTAAAGGCCTGGAATGGAACTGGGCATAGGGCACTGCCTTGGAGGATACCATCCACCCTAGAAGACTCATACAGAGTCGAATGGAGAGTGGTCTGGCGCCTCTTATCTGATGCACCCGATCCTTCAGGGCACAGATCCTTACGGGTGGCAAGAATACTCTTGCTTGGAACATGTTTAGAATAAGACCTAAACATTTTCAACTTTGAGCTGGTCTCAAGGCTGACTTTTCGGTATTTATGATCCAGCCTAAGCTTTTCAAATACCTCACTGTGTATATTATGCTGTTCTAGAACTTGTACTGAGTGATCTCTGAGCAGGTCATCGTCCAAATACCCGAGCACCAGGTAAGGAGAAATTAACCACTGCAAGTGTCTGTTCAGAGCCTGCTCTGTGTCCCACAGCTGCCTTCTGAAAGCACACATGCTTGGCATACACAGCTTAAATAAGCTGGGTGTGGGCCGGAACTTTCTATGCGCGCACACATGTGTGTGGTCCTGGCAAGTGGGCATAACTGTATTCGTCTACGACTCGAATCTTCGTGCACCCAGATAAAGGCTACGGCGCATGTGTGGCGAAGCCACATGCGCCATGGCCAAAAAGTGCTGAGCCCAACGGCGCTCTTGCGAACGCACCTGTGCCATGGCGAACCAAGGTGAAATGGTGCACCGTAGTGCGCCATCATACTGGTAAAAAACAGCCAGACACAAGCAAAAAGGTACACTTTGCAAACACCCACAGCCAGCCCAGAACTCCCGTATGGTCACCGCAGACAGGTGTCCAGCCTTTAGCTAGCTTGACTGATTGTTACAATCACTGGGACACCCCACAATAATAAAATTAAGGTGTTTCACAAAACCGTCCAGCCACAGGGCCACTTAGGAACTAAGGGGCTCAATCTTCACCCTTCGCGGCGGGTTCCATCACTTGGACCTTCAAGGACTGGGTACTCTTTCATGTTTAGGGTCCACTCCCTTGGACCTATACAGCACCCTGCGGGAAATGCCTTAGCGCTGTAGTGTCCAGGAATAAAAATAAAAATAAGATAAAAACATGGATATTTGTACTCACAGTAAAATCTTTTTAATTGACGGACACAACCATGCTTCAGGACAGATGGGTTTAATGTTGCCACCTACAGGAGCAGAACACCAAGTGTATCTAAAGCACAACCAGAGGGCGGCCCTCTGGAGGTGGTCAAAACCCTCATCTGCAGAAAGGAGTTCAGTTAGTAGCCAGCAGTACCAGCAGTATAGGACAATTCCACTGAGACTGTCAAAAGACGACTGGGCGGGTGCTTTAACTTTCATTTAATGCAGAGAAATGGATTTTACAGCAAGTACAAAAATTATATTTTCTTCGTTCATTGAAGGATAGCATGACAAATGGGACATCCCAAAGGACGCCAGAAAGAAGGAAGGATGGGCACATAAAAAAAAAAAAAAAACACAACGGAACAGGGAACTGCCCCCCTGGCATAACTCAAACTGCCACACTTTTCAACCAAAGCTGGCTCTGCTGAGGTAGTTAAATCAACCTTATAGAACTTGATAAAAGTGTACTTCCAAATCAACATTTCTTCAGGTCTCCTCTCTGGTTACCCTTTGGGTGGTATATAAAGCGGTAATCCATGGGCATCTCATTCAACAGGCCTCCGAGAGGAAGAAGCGTCAGGCCGAAATGTCATCTGGAGGCTTAACTGGCTTCTGCCACGGCTGAGTTGAAACGCCATCCCTCGACTCGTAATAGGGGTCTGATTGATAACTTGCATTGTGACCTCTGACAGACAAGGCAGAGCACCATTTGGATTAAAGTTTTATGGCAATAAGATTGTGTTCATTATTGGCTAATAAGTCCTTTGAATCTCGGAAACCAGCTTTGTCATTAAAAACAAGGTTTCAGGTCCGAACTTATAATCCAGTTAAGATGAATTTAGTTTTCATCTAGCGAAAAGTTTATTCGTCGGGGGCTACTGTCCAACGCTGAGATTCAAGCTTACCTACAGAATTTGACCATCTTCTCTGTGACAGTCCCACAGCACTAAGCTGGGGGCTAATGTTACAGGAGACGAAGCACATCTTGCAATTAAAGAATTTAAAGTGCATTAACGCTCCTGGGCGGATGGATTTCCAGCCCTATTCTATAAGAAATTACCAGACATTAGAGCTGCACGATTCTGGCCAAAATGAGAATCACAATTTTTTTTGCTTAGAAGATAGATCACGATTCTCGTGGCGTAAAATCTTTCACATTAAAACAAAAAAATTGGGCTAACTTTACTGTTTCTTTTTTTTTTATTCATTGAAGTGTATTCTTTCCCAAAAAATGTGTTTGAAAGACCGCTGGCAAATACAGTGTGACATAAAATATTGCAGCAACTGACATTTTATTCCATAGGGTCTCTGCTAAAATATAATAATGTTTGGGGGTTCCAAGTAGTTTTCTAGCAAAAAATATTGATTTTTACCTTAAGAAACAAGTGGCAGAAAAAGATTTCTATTTTAAGTGGTTAAACTTCCTTCATTTACACGTTGTTTAAGAACTTGACAGACTGCCTGGATTTTTTTCTTTACACACAGAAGTTTCCCTTTGTTCAAAGAAGGAAGTTAGTTACAATGTTTCATTTTAAAAAACTGCAATAGAGATTGCCAGAGGTGTTGAATCGAGATCATGATTTTTTAACGATTAATTGTGCAGCTCTACCAGACATAGTTGTCCCTCATCTTACAACTACGTTTAAAAGTCTAAAGAAAGATGAACATTTTTCCACAGATATGTTATGGGCCTCAATAGTGATGCTTCAGAAACCTGAGAAAAATACGCAGTCATGGGCACATTTTTGCCCAAGCTCTCTAATCAACCTTGACATGAAACTCTTAACCAAGGTGCTTGCCAGTCGCTTGAACAAGATTTTGCACCACCTGGTTTCAAAAGATCAAATAGGTTTTGTCCCTCTGCGGCAGGCCACCGATAAACGTTGGACGCCCTTTCTAACCCATCTGGCTCAGTTGAGCTATACCGCTCATGCTATTGTTCTTGGACATTTGGAAGGTGTTTGAAACCTTGTCTTGGGAGTATCTAACAGAAGACCTCCACTATAGAGGCCTGGGTGATCCCTTCCTACGTTGGGTTAATACATTGTACTCTCAGCCAATGACCTCGGTCAAATATATGAGGTACAAACCCTCTAGATTTCCCATCTCACGTGGCACGCGTCAAGGCAGCCCATTGTCTCCTCTTCATTACAGCCCTTGAGCCTTTGGTGGAACACATCCGAATATCAGGACTCAAGCGGGAGGGGGGGTGGAATTGGCTAGAGTACATCATAAACTGGCGCTGTTCGCCGATGACGTCTTAGTGTACATCACATCCCCTCACACCAGTCTTCCGAATTTACTCTCACGTCTGCACAGTTTTGCCTCCTTATTGGGACTTCAAGTTAATCAGACTGAATCACAGGCACTAAATGTTTCCTTGTTGAACTCGGTTCAACATTATTTGGAAACAAACTTATTTTCATTGGTCACCAGCTCTTCTTTATTTGGGGACTAATTTAACATCGACCCACCATTCACTATATATGGCTAATTACCTCTTCCTTATTAGATCACCCACCCGTTTAATGGAATCCTGGGATAAGTCTATGGTTTCTTGGATGGGCCGCATCCACGCGGACAAAATTACCCGTCTCCCAAAACTTCAAGTCTTTCTAGTCCTACCGGTTCCAATCCCCCACGTTTTGCGTTCTTTACAACGTTGCATTCTTAAAATTTGTCTGGGGGTGGACAAGGCCAAGATTAAGTCAGGCAGTGTTATACAAACAGAAGACTAAGCCTGTAAACCCAATTTTGTCTCATTCACTCGCAACATGGGACTTGGTTAAATATTCTGCAAGGGCTACTTTACAGCGCTTTAAAGGCCTGACAATGGTCCGCTCTTTTCTCACGTCTAGAGGTGTGTACACCTTTCAGTGGCTTCAGGAGACTCAGCAGCCCCCTGACAGATACCACTTTATCCAAATTCGCCATTTCCTGGACTCCCTGGTTAGAAATCATGATCATTCCCGACCTTCGACTGCATTCGAAACTAGGTGCCATACTCATCTGACTACTTAGGGCCAAGTCTAGTTACTTTATTCTTCTCTTCTGGGAGCCTCCAACACTTCAGCCTCCTCTTACTGCGCACGATGGGAGGCAGATTTCGGTGCCCTCCAATCCCGAGAACTGGCCCAAAATGTGGGAGGCCTTTTTCCGTTCCTCCCTTAAGGTCATAGCGCTAAAGAATTCATTCAAAGTTATGTCTAGATGGTATTACACCCCAGCATGAATTGCAAAATCTGTCTACCTATCCAGTGTTGCATTTTAGGGTCTGTTCTGATCAGGGCAATATGAAGCCCATATGGTGGACATGCCCCAAAGTTAAAAGGTTGTACTGGAAAAAGAACATAGCTCCTAATGTCTCTGAAGTCTTCAATAGGGTACATGCTTCTGCTCAGTATGAATAATTGTTTGCATATAATTTGGACAAAGTGAAAAAAATTGATAACAATTGGAGTTAATGGACTCGAGTGTCTCATTCCTACTTATGTAGGGGGTACATAGGTAGTTATGAGAGTATTGGTTTGGCTCCGATTAAGTCCTTAATTATTTTTTTTTGCTCTTTGGGGCTCAAAGAAAAAAAAAAGCCTTCCACAGCAGTGGAAAAAGAAAAAAAATCTAAGTGGGTCAAGAGGACTCATGTCCGAGGAGGGACTGGAGACTGTCAGACTAGACAACATGTTACTGCTGGGGAAGAGTTCCCAGTCAGACCACAGGAGGCACATTAGGCAGTGGGTTCCTTAACATTGGGGGCCCCTGATGTCTTTTTACTACTTGCTGTGCCTCAATCATGCCGGCACCTGTATCTGTCACACTGCAAGATTGAGAGCTAGTGGGAGAGATGGGAGCCTGCTGTGTTTGATGAGAATGCAGCAATCACTCTGCTCCCTGCTGTTTTCTGTGATGCGAAGACAAAAAAAAAAAAAATATGGTGCCAGCAGTGACTCCCCTATTATACACGCTTCCTCTGGCACTGAGCGCTTCCGCTGGCACGGAGATTGCTTCTCGTGAAGGAGAAATGCAGCAGAGTCTAGTAGGAGTCAGACAGCCAGGCATAGCGCAAGAATAAGTCATCGCTGGGAGCAGAAAGAGGAGTCATATGGGGTGACAATAAAAAGGGGCATGACGCCTCGGCAGATGTATATGACAGTCGGCACTGTCGCAGAGCCGAATATTGGTCGAAGACACCGGGATCAATATAAGATCAGAGGTGGTTTGTCCCCCCACCTGGGATATACTTTGCTGGAAAGCTACACAGGTTTGACTCCTACTGGACCGTGGGTACTATCCATGTTGCGGTTAGGTACATCATGCCCAACAACATTATTATATTGTGCAATGTTTATATTCGTAGTAGTGTTAGTTCCCACTGAACTACTACTGGCTGGCACAGAATTAGTTATTGTGCTGTTTTATTGTTCTCACAGCCCTTTCTGGTGCTGAGGGTGTTAACCATTTTCAGGTCGCTCTGCGTGAGACAGAGTTAAAGCCAATCTCCCTAAACTAGGGATGCTATGTGCTCCTTGGTGATGCTGGAAGAATTACCAGTCTCTAGGATACCCAGCCTGTCATTCAGCCCTACAGTTCATCGAAGACAAAACAAAAATTCATCAACAGGAACCAAAATCCATAGTCAGGAGACAAATCTATTGACTGGAATAAAAAATAAAAATGAGAAATCAGCAAAAACTAAGAGCTAGAAAGCACCATGTGCTAACTCCTGAGACACTAGGCAATAACTAGGCTCCTTGCTGCAGATGGCTGTGTCCTTCAATGAAGGAAAGAGAAAATAAATAGGTCACGGTTTCATCTAGGTCAGTTTCATAAATTAGAGCCATGTTCATGGTCAGGGTAAAGCTGGGTACACACTAGTTTTTTTTCCATGCAACCCCACGGGCTTAAGTGTATTTTTAGGTAAACAAAAAAAGCATTTTCCTTATTCTGATCTTAAATCTACTCTAGGAGTAACGATACTCCATCTTTATCCCCCACATCACTTCCTGGATATGATCACTGCAAGAGTTCGGTCCTGATAGACCCTCCACAACATTTCTCCATCATTGCTCTACAGCGGATACCATTAAGCTCACTGGGAATCTGCAGGTATTCACACAATATCTCAACTATACTCTGATACGCATCTATGATCTTTCCAGGACTTGTGCTCAACTTACCCTATTCCGGTGCTCTGCCTACTTCAAAAAAAATAAATAAATACATTTAAAAAAAATAAGCCATGCCCTACAACACACTCAAGTTTGTGGCTCCCCGCTCCTGGACAAGCTTTTTGAATTTCACAACCCAACTGCAAAGAAATTTTACTGATCTATTCCCTCATTGCTCTACCTCTTTCGGCGAAACCTGCAACGCTGCACTTCTGGGAACATACATTGCATTTCACATCTACGTCTAAACAATGGCATGCAGAATCTTTTCTTTCACTGAAACACTCACGCAGCATTATACACTGGGAATCTTCTCAGAAACTTTTACACAACTGGTTGTCACCTGCAGATTTCTGTTGCTAAATCCTTACCTCCTTGCTGCAGATCTGTGACCCCAATTTACATGTGGTGTTTGGCTTCTCTGTTCACCTTTGGGCGTCACCTGCTCCACTGTGGGTTTATATCCTTTTCCCTTCTATTACTTCCTGGGTCACCTTGTTCGCTTCCCTAAATATACGCACAACATGCTCAGTGCAATGCTCCTTGCCTGAGCAACTTCACAGTTCTGAGCTCCGGTTCCCTTGTCTCTTGTGTATCCTGTATCAGACTACCAATGTCCTGACCCCGGCATCATTTACCATCTATGCTTTTCGCTACCTGACCTCGGCTTGTCTCCTGGATTTCCGGTTGTCTCCTGCTGCCTTCACCAGGATCATCCTCCTGGTTAGGCCTGTCAGGCCATCTGACCTGATTCCCTAAGGTCTGATAGACTCGAATTGCTGCGACAGCTGGCTGAATAGCTGAACTGGCCAAAGAAAAAAAGTTAGCTCTTAGTGACTCCAGTTTCTTGTCAACAGGGTCCGTAAAGCCCTGTGCACATTATTCACTGGACAAGTTAAGTGTTTAAGGAAGCCACTGCCGCATCTACGGCTGGCATGCTCCATTTCTTAAACTTTTCCTCCATGGGATATAAAAGCGAAAACCTCTTAGGAGGAACGATAATTTTGTCAGGATGTTCCCAATCAGCATACACCACCTGCTAACAGTGGGTGCAAGGGGAAAGCCTGTGCAGCCTGAGGTCTCACGGACCTCAAAGAGGACCCTGTGGGGCTCAGAAACCTTTACAGGAGGTAACTTAAAGGCAGAACCAACCGTCTTGGTAAAAGTCTGGACCAAAAGCCTCTGCGACAGATGCCGATACCAACTGGACATCTTCTGGCCCAGATTCCTCAGAAGCCGGATCATCTGTTTGGCCCTCCAGAGTCTAGTATTTAGCTCTTCCCCTTCATCAATCCATTCCTGCTCCATGTTGAGAAGATCAGGGGGAGGGGGAAGATAGGCGAAGTGGCTCAAATTGCCCCGTAGCCTCTGGTCTCTCAGTTACATAGTAAGGCTGAATAAAGACACCAGTCTATCCAGTTCAACCTGAGTGTGGGTGCGTGTCTACAATTATCCCTATTTAAAAGGTACCCAAATAGCGCTGTCAATTTACACAGAACTCCACAGATACTCACATTGGTCCCTACCTTCAAGGAGCCCACAATCCAAGGTTCCCAACTCACGTTCATATACTAGGGTCTATTTTGGACAGAAGCCAATTAACCTACCAGCATGTCTTTGGAGTGTGGGAGGAAACCAAAGTACCCGGAGGAAACCCACGCAGGCACAGGGAGAACATGCAAACTCCAGGCAGGTAGTGTCGTGGTTGGGATTCGAACCAGCGACCCTTTTTACTGCTAGGCGAGAGTGCTACCCACTACACCACTGTGCTGCCAAATGATACAACACTAGGGGTTCAACTAGGCTCCTCAAGAGCTACTAACACACAGATGTGGCCTTCCCTGTAGTGTTAGCCCCACTCCTCTTTTTTGAAGACACTGCAAGCCACAAAAAGGGAGTACCTGGGTTTACACCACCCCAGAAGAAAGGCCCTTTAATAGGGCTCACCAAGCCCCTATGCAACAATCCTGCTAAGCACCTTAGCCTAATAAAAGAAAAAAAAACCCTACGAGCCAAAATGAACCTAGTGCTAAATATAAGCACTACACAGCCGCATGCATGAACCACATCTTGTAATGCATGTATATAACAAATACATAATGATGCGCAAAAGTGTGTTAGATGTGCCCCTATCATGGCACAGAAATTATTATATTGCATATAGAAATGGGTACAAAGGTGTATACCCCACTACAAATAAAATTGCATAAGCATAATGTGCACCTTTGTACCCATTTGTACATGCACTATAATATTTTTTTTGTGCCGTGATAGGGGCACATCTAGCACATTTTAGCGCATCATTATTTTAAGCACCTTTTGCCTGTCAACCGACACCTGGCGGACTCACATGACCCGGGTAAGAAGGAATGAACCACTGAAAGATTATAGTTCAGAGCCTACTGTCCTTTGAAAACTTCGCATGTCAGCCACCTTCTGCTTAAATAAGATAGCTGTATGGCAGGGCGCTGTGCGCACATGCGTGTGGTCATGGCAATGCTGCGCACAAGGTCCTATCATGTGTCATGGCCAACTACGTGCGCCCTACTTAGTGCCATAGCACATGCTTGGCTCTGCGCGCGCACAACATTCTGTGCAGACACTGCAAAGCCATGCGCATCATGGCTGACCAGCACAGCTGCGAACCGCGTGCGCCCTGGCGAACCTCCATGCGCATCTCGTCCGTAAGAATGGACGTCAAGACAGCAAGGTATTCCTACCCAAACACCAGCAGCTTGCCCAAGCTCCCCCTGCGGTCACCGCTACACCGGTGTCCAGCCCCATGCCAGCTTGACAGATTGTTACAACACAAGGGGCACCCCACAATAAGTAATAAAAGGGATTTTACTTACCCGTCCAGGCGCAGGGCACCTTAGAAACTAAGACCCCAATCTTTACCCATCACAGTGTGTTCCGTCACTTGGGGACCTTCAAGGACTGGGTACCCTTTTCACGATTTTAGGGTCCACTCTTGGGCCTGTACAGCACCCTGCAGGAATGTCTTAGCTCTGTGGTGTCCAGGATTCCACAATGCAGGGTCCAGCGCCTGAAGGTCGCATTACAGGCAAAACCTCGCAGGATCGTTGCGTCTTCTTTGCAAGGCTCGGTACCATTTATGTAAGCCTTTCTCAAATGGATCCAATCGGTCAATCCCTTGATTCATTTAAGAACTGGTTTTGGGACACAAGACCAGGGGCTCGAGAGAGCTCAACCAAATGTGCCTATCCACCTTGTAGACACTGGTAAAAAGTACTTTCTGTATAGGAGGAGTTATATAGGAGCGGACTTCCGGTCTAAAATATTTGGTCTACCAGGGTCCATTCACCTAAAGATGGCGTATAACCCAGTAAATAAGGAATAATAGCCTAACTCTGTGTCCCGTGATGTAGGATAAAGAAAACAACACCAAAGCAGCAGCCGGAGAGGGTTCATGTTTGCGTATTGTGCAAAGCATAAGGGATTACAGCATTATACATCAAATGCAGCATTATAGCGGAAATTAGAGGTGAAGAAAAGACTGTATGGTGAATAGCTTTATCTCTACATTATATGTACATTAGGATACCATGTTTCATTATGAAGTTTTGTTAGCAGCTTCTGCAGACAATGTGAGGAGAACTGTCTAAGAAATACTATAGCAGCGATAAAGGTGTTTGTAGGATTCAATGTTGCAACAAATTCACGCTACAATTAGGCATTTTACATTTAGATTAAGAACTGAATTTATAATTCAGAAGTCTGAAGGTTTTACTTACAAATATGGGTCTAGGTTTGTACTCTTCTTCAAACAGTTGCTGAATTGCAAACAAAGCTGCCTGGGGAAAAAAAAAAAAAAGACAACATTTTTGAAAACCATTGCAAAAATGCAGTTTACATGAAATCTGTTTCATCATGGGTGTATTACTTTGAAGTGTTACTGTGAAGTATATTATATATGTATACATAGACACACACAACTGGTCAGAAGTTTTAGAACATTACATTTTTCTTCTAGTTTTTAAATGAAAATTACAAGATTTTATGTCACTGTACTCTGAAATTAAATTATAACTACTAAAGAAGAAGAAAGGACTAAATTAAAAAATAAAATAAAAAAAAGCTTCAAAATTAGAGGAAAAACTTATGGTAAAAGAGGAATGTTGACTTGTAAGAAGTCTATATTTTGGGAGTACAATACAGGCCACAGGCGGAGTATTCATAAACCCTGGGTTATGGGCTGGCACTTTCACATGATTGGAAACTGGCAAAGCTTTTCAGTCTATCCTATAACCCTACCACGCTCTGCAAGTCCTCAGCTTTGTAGCAACCAATGCAGAGTAACCCAAAAATAGAAGAGAGGGTATCCGGTACTGTGCTCCAAGTTATGTAATTTACAGGCAAATCTCAATTCCACTAATCAGAATCTTAAAGTACACAGACCCAGGGAATACACCAAGCAAATACAAGGAATGGGCAAGTATTAGGAAAACAAACTGTGCCAAACAACAAGGATCAACAGACCCAACTTCAGAGTGCAAATGAAAGAACCTTGCATCTACATACGACTGGATGTCCACCTAACAGAGGACCAGGTGGTAGCCTTACAAAGCTGTTCTACAAAGGCTTGGTACCAAATGACCAGAAAACACCCACCGACCTCATGGCAGGCACTTACAAGTGCTTTTTGTCCTATACAGTGTAAGATGCAGCAATGAGTTGTCTTATCCGCCGAGTGTTGGTGGACTTGGAAGCAGAACGCCTCTTGTGAGGCCCTGCCGGAATGATGAATAGAGAGTCCGTCCTGCTGATATAAATGAGGATTGACTGTGATGTTGGAGTGGGAGAAAATTTGGGTTCTAGTGATCACAATGTCTTTGGTTTGATATTAAAACAAGAACTGAAAAATCATATACAACAAAAGATTTTTAGATATAAAAAAATAATAATTTTACAATGAAAGTATTTATCGGCGTATAGCACACGCCAGCGTATAACACGCACCCTAATTTTAAGAGGGAAGTTTCAGGAAAAAAAAACATTTTTAAAATAAACAACTTTGAAGCAAAGGGTCAGTGCCCATCAATGTCCATCTGCAGCCTAATTAATGTCCTCAATGCAGCCCAAATAAAGTCCTCAATGCAGCCTAAACAAATCAATAAAGCCCGATTGTCCTCAATTAAACATAAAAAAAAGTCCTCAATGCAGCATGATAAATGCCTTTAAACTACAGTCATTTGCAGCCTCACCAACTCCCTCACCAGCAGCCTGAATCAGGAAATCACCGAGCTGTCATCTCCTCTCCACTCAGCTCTCACGTCACACACACAGTCCCGCCGCCTCTGCCATCGGCCTTGGACCAGCTTCTGTTATATGCCGAACACTGGTCCAAGCCGGAGTGTGTGTGTGTCACGTGAAAGCCGAGTGAAAGCCAAGGAGCTGAGTGGAGAGGAGATGATGGCTCAGTGAGGTACCCTGTCGGCGTATAACACGCACCCGATTTGTCCGCCATTTTCAGGGGAAAAAAGTGCGTGTTATATGCCGATAAATAAGGTAATTATTGGGCACTGTTAAAGTCTACCATCCTGGAGGCAACTACTATAGATTACAGGTCAGGAAAAAGTAAAAGTTAACAGGAGAAAAAAATAAAAAAAATAAATGTTTCACGAAAGAGGCAAGTAGTATAGTAAAGGAAATTTAAAAAAAAAAAATCAGCATATAGGAGATTCAAGGAAACAGAAGGTGTAGTTGACAGAATAGTTTAATTCTACCAGACAGAAAGCTTGTATAAAGAGCTGCCACGTGCTTATCATGGCCATAAGCAGAAGAACTAATGGATAGGACTTTAAAAAGGCACCAAAAAAATATAAACCACACAATTAAAATATATAAAGTTTACTGTACAAAAGTTAAAAATAATAATAGACACTAGAGACACTAGAGTTACCATGAAGGAGTTCCATAAAAATGCTAACCATAATAAATGGATACCCAAAGAATGAAAATTTGGAAAAAACTGAGTTTCAATGTCTTATTCAGGGGGTATGATGGATATTCTCTACAAAAAAAATACAACACAATGGCCCAGGAGATTCTATGTGCACGTGTTGGTGCTTCTCCCCGGTCATGTAGATGTGCGTGCCTCGGTCTGTCATGCTGAAAGTGGCACGGCGTCCTGGCGGATGTGACATCATTTGCCACTGGTGAAGCGGGGGATGCCATTAACGCATAGAGATGTTGAGAAAGGCATGGTCCAGGACCAGGCATGGTACCTACATTGATTGAGATTGACAAGACCCACCCCCTCCCCTGTATAAAAACTGTGGCTTGATTTAGTCATACTTTGCATTGATGCTGACACCAAGTGAGGCAAGACCAGAGTAAGACCGAGAACAAAAAATACCATAAAGGGTCACAAGCACGGAGATCCACCATGCAGAAGTGTAGGTGAGAAAAAAAAAAAAAAAAGCAACTTTCTGAAGTAACAGAAGGAAGGGATTATCCTGAACCCACTCCAAGGATGCTTCTGAAAGATGGAAATAGCCAAGTGCAGGTCTCATGGCGGCAACGAGGAACGCACAGGAAATACCACACGGTGAACCCCTTAGATCAAGGGGTGCGAAATTAAAGATCGCGAAGAGGATTGCCCAGGTCAGAAATATAACCCTTAATAGTACTGTAGGCAAGCTTTTATGCAATACCCCATTGGAAAGGATTAAATCCAAGCTAATGAAAGGAGGCGTGAATAAAGACCCAGAGTCTCCAAGGTGTGATGGTAACCATCATCATCGGGATCACCAAACCCGAATATCCCATTTCTCAGAACCAGGCTTTTAATACCCATGCAATCAGAGCCAGAGACTAAACAAGGAGAAGGATCAGTCCTTGGTACAGAAAGTCATCCCTAACCACTTGCCAACCAGGCTTTCCTGGCACTTTTTGTTTACAAGTTTAACCACGCTGTCATTTTATGTTGGCTGTTTGAAGAGGAATACTGTTATGGCAGCAGATAGCTGCCATAACCCCGGTATACTCTTCATCAGTGGGTGGTCCTCTTTCAGATAAAATCGGTCTCTGTGGCGGATTCGCCGCAAGATCACTTTTATCAGGGGCGGGAGAGGGCCCTCCTCCTGTGGTCTCAGCCGCATACCAGACCCGCCGGTAGCGGCGGAGACCATCAGGACCTCTTCCCTGACAGGCATGTAGCCAAGGGAAAAGTGGCCTCCACACCATTGGATGATGGAAGCGACGTAAAACGTCGCTTCCACCCAATGGCCTTAAAGGGGATTTTTTTTTTTTTTCCTTGCATTTTAGTGTAAATGTTAGATCTGAGGTCTTTTACCCCAGATCCCACATTTAAGAGGTCCTCCCATGTTTTTTTTCTATTACAAGGGATGTTTACATTCCTTGTAAGAGGAATAAGGCTTCATGCACACTGGACATTTTTAGATGTTTTTACAGCTGCCATTTTCGGCTTCAGACTTTTTTTCTACAGTCAAACTCCTCATGTTATCCTATGTGTCCATGCACATATAGGCTGTTAACTGTTTTTGGCTGGGGCAAAAAAAACCCCAAAACTAGTGGGTTCAACCTAACATGAGTAGAAGGAGGTCACATAAAGGTCTAGCAATGAGTAGAAGATATATAATATATAATAACTCCGTGTCATCAGATCTCCCAACAATGGGGGGGGGGAGAACACAGCGGTTGAGCACACACTCCTACTCATTGCTAGACCTTTATGTGACCTCCTTCTACTCATGTTAGGAGGATTGTCCATTCTATAGGAGTCTATAGGTGATATCACATACTACCTACAACAGCTGTGGCTAGTGGTGTCAATTTGCAAATGGTAGGACGCCCTTTGTGTCCTGCTGTGATCTGCATGTCCATGCCGTGTTTCTGGTGCTAGTGCTGGACTGGGGGTCATTTCTTCATCGGTGGTCTACTGCGCTTATCTCTGCTTTTAAAGTTGGATGCTTTCAAATTGTGGGTTCAGGAGTCAAACGATAGTCACTCATCTCACCACCAGCCCCTGAAGAAGAGGTCTCAACCAAATTTTAAACCTCGAAACGCATCGGGCCCATGTGGGTTAGACTCCAGTTTGTATAGTTGATGTGGTTTTATGTTCACAGTGTACCTTTACAAGCATACTGTTCTTGTCCACACCTTTTTTGTAGCATCCTTCATGTTTTCTTCAGTATTTATATATGTTGTTTTGTTACAATTTTAATTTTTTGATACCAAACTATACATGTTTTTGATATTTTTGAAAACTCTTGCCTTATAAAGTCCCATCAGAGGAAAACCAGTTTCTAATATATAGTCTCATACGGATGTGGGCAAGTTGTCTTCCTCCACAAGGTCATCGTCACTATTCTTATCTACAGAAATCGTTCCAGAGGCTCACAAGCCGCTCGGTGTGGCTTCATGAGAAAGCCAGCCACCGGCTGCAAAAAACTATAGTGGTGTTATGGCTGATATCTTCAGCCATAATCCTGGCAAACCACAACATATATAAATGTATTGCAGTCGGTAAGTGGTTAGGAGGTAACCACCAGGGAGCATCCACAACAAGCTAGCCACCAGAAGGGCTAGAATCCTTTGAGCTTCCAACTTGCTCAGCTGACGAGGAAGAAAAGCAAGAGGATGAAACGCATAAAACAAAATACTGACCACATGGCACCGTGCACGCTTTTGCATCCACCAGGGGGCCCCCTAGCTTCTGCCACAAACCTCTGCACTCTAATCAAGGTGAGGCACCAGAAGAAGCACATTCAGGTGCCCCAGTGTAGGCAGATTTGACGGAACATGTCCCATTGTAGGGAACACTCCCCTATTAATATTATACAGCATTTATATGGCGCCAACAGTTTACGCAGCGCTTTACAATATAAAAGGGAGACAATACAGTTATAATACAATAAAATACAAGAGGATTAAGAGGGCCCTGCTCAGAAGAGCTTACAATCTAATAGGGTGGGGCAGGGGGTACAAAGGGTTGAAACTGTGGGGAATGAGCTGATGGACATGGTAAAAGTTTAGAGACATGATAGGCTTTCCTGAAGAGAGGGGTTTTCAGGGATCGCCTGAAGGTAGCAAGAGTAGGGGTTAGCCGGACCGGTGGATGTAGCGAGTTCCAGAGGATGGGAGAGGCTCTGGAGAAATCCTGGAGACGAGCATGAAAGGAGGAGATGAGAGAGCTTGAGAGTAGGTCTTGAGAAGAGTGGAGAAGATGATTTGGGTGATATTTGGAGACAAGATTGGTGATGTAGCTCGGGGCAGAGTTGTGAATGGCTTTGTATGTTGTGGTTAGTATTTTGAATTTAATTTGCTGGGTGATTGGGAGCCAGTGGAGGGATTGGAGGAGAGGGTGGGCAGACACTGAGCGGTTGGTAAGGTGGCTAAGTCTGGCAGTAACATTTGTGATAGACTGAAGAGGGGATAGCCTATGGAGAGGCAGGTCAATGAGAAAGGAGTTGCAATAGTCAAGGCGAGAGATAACAAGAGAGTGAATGAGGAGCTTGGTGGTTTCACTTGTTAAAAAGGGGCGAATTTTAGAGATGTTACAGAGGTGAATTCTACAAACTTTTGACAATGATTGGATTTGGAGGCTGAAATGACAAGTCAGAGTCTAGGATTACACCTAGTACCCTGGCATGAGTTGAGAGACTGATGGTTGCATTGTTGATTTTGATGGAAAAGTCATGGGGGGGCACGGGCGGGGGGGGGGGGGGGGGGAATATTAATAGCTCAGTTTTAGAGATATTTAGTTTAAGGAAGTGGTGCGACATCCATGCTGATATGTCAGTTAGTAATGCGAAAGGAGACTGAAGGAGTGAGGTAAGGGAGTATTGACAGACAGATTTGGGTGTCATCAGTGTATAAGTGGTATTGGGAGCCGTGGGCAGTTATCAAGTGACCAAGGGAGGAGGTGTAGATAGAGAAGAGAAGGGGTCCAAGAACAAAGCCTTGGGGGACCCCCACAGAAAGGGGCGATGGAGAGGAGGAGAAAGTTGTAGGCGACACTGATGGAGCGCTGTGATAAATAGGGTATACCAGCGATTGAGTTATTCTGCCTGTCAGTTACCGGTACCTGGATAGTACATAGCAGGGAGGTAGGGGGAAGGTCTGCCCACCGAAGGAGTCAGCTGTTGCATTCTATATACCACCCTGTTGCACCCCACATACAACCCTGGAGTGACATAGGTCACCACGGTAGCGGTGTCTGAATGGATCCAGAGTGGGCACCTTCAGGGAAGGTCTGTCCCCTGATCCAGACAGTCTCACTGCTGGTAGCCCCAGGGTAACTGAACCACCTCTAGCGTCCAACAACTCTGTGCTGATCTCAACCCCAGGGCCCCTATCCAGCCAAACAGGCTGGTGTCTGTCTTGACTGTCCAGTGGAAGGGGTGAAGGGACTTTTCAGGCTGTTTGGAGACTGAAGCCAACAGAGGAAAAAAGCCCTGGACAACAGACCCAGATGTTCGTCAACTATTCTTAATGGATTAGTTGGTCAGCCGATTAGTTGACCTGCATACAGAATACATTATTTGTTTACATAACAGAAAATACAGTGCAACACACATACAGCTTAGCACACCGTCCATTCATGTCAGTATACACAGTGCAGCACACATAAAGCTAAGTACAAGGTCCATAAAGGTCAGTATACACAGTGAAGCACACATACAGCTCAATACATGGTCTATACAGGTCAGTATACACAGTGCAGCTCACATACAGCTAAGTACATGGTCTATACAGGTCAGCAAGTGCCTGAACTTGTGAATGTGTGGGGAACAATACCTTGTGGGACATGTAGTCCTGGGCAGGAGAAGGAATTTAGTGATTCTAAAGGCAGAAGTTTTTCTTACCTTGCTAAAGGGGCACTCTATACTATACTTTGTGGCTTGCTATAGCAGAAGGCAGGAGGAAACAGAAGCACTGGAGGGGGACCGCAGAAGAGGAGAATCGGGGCTGCTCTGTGCAAAACCATTACAGAGCAGGTAAGTAAGAAAAATTTGTCCCACATTCAACAAAACAATATCAGTATTAATCACATTGACACATTTTTCTATATAGTTAAATACCACATAAGTAATGTGTATAATTTTGCTGTCCAAAAAAAAAAAAAAAGTGTAGCAAAATTATATACACATTACTTACAGTATTGTGAAAAAGTATTTGCCCCCTTCCTGAATTTTTATTTGCATATTTGTTACACTTAAAGGATTCAGTTAAAATAAAACTTTATATTAAACAAAAGATAACCCAAGTAAATACAAAATGCCGTTTTTAAAATGAGGATTTCTTTTTTTAAGGGAAAAAAAAAACAAAAAAAGAAGATGTCCAAATATGCCTAGTCCTATGTGAAAAACTATTTCTCCCCCCGCCCCCCCCCCCCCCCCCCCCCTTTAATAAATCATGAAATGAACTGACCACATACTTTGGAAAGCCAGGTTAAATTTTGCTTGCCACACCTAGGCCTGATCAGCGCCAGAGCTGTTGAATCAAGAAATCACTTAAAATAGAAGTTGTCTGACAAAGTGAGGCACGCAAAGATCTCAAAAAGCAACACATCATGCCGCAATCTAAAGAATTCAAGAACAGATGACAAAGTAATTGACATGTATCGGGTTTGCAAAGCCATTTCTAAGGCTTTGGGACTCAAGCGATCCACGATGAGAGCCATTATCCACAAATGGAGAAAACGTGGAACAGTGGAGAACATTCTCAGGAGTGGCCGGCCTACCAACGACAACTTATCCAGGTCATAAAAAAACCCAGAACATTTAAAGAACTGCGGGCCTCACGATTGAACAATAAGAAAGAATGGGCAAAAATGGCATCCATGGGAGAGTTCCAAGGCAAAAGCCACTGTTAACCAAAGACACAAGGGCTCATTTCCCATTTGCCATTTCTGGGGCTGCTTTGCAGCTTCAGGACCTGGACGACTTGCCATAATTGTTGGAAACACAAATTCTGCACTCTACTAAAAAATCCTGAAGGTGAATGTCTGGCCATCAGTTTGTGACCTCAAGCGCACTTGGTTATACAGCAGGACAATCATCTGAAACATATCAGAAAGTCCACCTCGGAATGGCTCAAAATAAACAAAATTTGGGTTTTGGAGTGGCCTACTCAAAGTCTGGACTTAAATCCGATGGAGATGCTGTGACAGGTCCTTAAAACGGGCCATTTGTGCAGGAAAACTCTCCAATGTGGCTGAATTAAAAAATTCTGCAAAGAAGAGTGGGCTAATATTCCTCCACTGAAACACTCATTGCCAGTTATTGCACACACTTGATTGCACTAAACAAAGGCAGAGGAAAAAGAGGCTGCCAAACATAACCCCTGAATAAAGGAATTGAGCATCGAGATTTGTGTATAAAAATGTATTCATAATTCAGGAGTCATTCAAATCAGCATAAAAATTTTACATCCATATAGGATGTCAACTTCATCCCAAGTGGGGTGACAATAGTCCATATATATTGCAATAATGCACTAGCCCAGAAATGTATACAGCATGGTTACACAGAAATAACAGACAGCAATCGAAATCTGCTAGGCCAGATGAAGGAGAATCCAATCGCGGGTCTTGATTTCTACACATTTCACCAATATTGGCTTCAACAGGAGATCCTGCTTATATCAAAAGCAAGTCACAATTACTTACAAAACTTGATAAAACCTTCACCTGTGAAAATACCATGTCTAGCGCTTACTCAAAAGGAAATCTATAGTACTTAAAGGAAAGTTGAAAGGGCTTAAGGATGCTCAATCCCAAACAGAGTTTGAAGAGGTGAGAAGTTGGGACTTTGAGTGAGACGCGAGTCTCCATCCCTATGCATACAGAAAACAGGAAGGTTGGGACTTTGAGTGAGGTGGGTAAATGAGGCCAGCGGGTCAGTCACCATAAAAAACAAGCCATTTTATTTATACATAGTAACATAATGACATAATGATCCCAATATGGGTTGACTGTCACGTCATATACAGATACACCCTGATACACTGCCAAACAGAGGGGTCCAGGCCGCCCCAAAAGATGGAGAGTGGTATAGCAGGGCATATAACAGGGCTAAGCAAAAAATAGAAATTCACTTATCCACTCTGGAGAGAGAACACTCAGATGCAGTAAACACGATTTTTTACACAGTTATCTCAACACTCATCTGCATACTATATTGGCACGCCATTAGCATTTATTGACGGATGATCTTATTGCTTCTAAATAAGTGAGCCCCAAACTGTCAGGGCTGGGCTCAGCCCTACCTTCTCTGAGCTGGCCGCTCAGCTGTCAGCTAATTGCCAGCTCCTATCTCTCCACAGTGACTCACCTATTGATATCCTGCTAATCAGTCCCACCTACTTAGCCGTCCAGTCCAGATGATCTCCACCTTTGTCACATCTCTAGAGACGCTCGCCTGGGTTCCTGTTTAAGACTTCCTTGGCTGACATTGCTTCTGGCTCCAGATCCTGCTTGCTGTTCTACTACGCTCATCTCTGGCTCCGACGTTTTGGCTTGTCTGACTATCCGTTCTGGTTCCTGAACTCGGGCTATGTTTTGACTACATTTACTCGGTTTACTTTTATTATTTTTTATTATTAACAAGTGAGATTTAACTGTACTTCTGTCTCAGTCTGATGGTTTCTGACAGTAGGCGAAGGCCATGAATTCAGAAGATGCAGTCAATCCACTTGTTGGTAATATTTTTTCCAGATTGGATGAGCAGGATCACCACATGGATCAGTTTGCCATGGCATTAAACGCTCCCGAGTCACACGGCTCACCTGGAATCTCCAACTGTGGATGCTCCGGTACAACCTGCGTTGCAGGCTGAAGGGCAACGTATGTCAAGGTACCGTGGGGAGGGAGGAGCTGGATGTGGGCATCGTGTAGGAGCCGATGCTGAGCCTGGGATGCCTGGCGTCTCCCCTCCTGTGATGCTGGCTAGGGCTTAGACACAGGTCATCCCTCGGCCCCCCCACGGGCCCCCTGAACCGATGCCTTCGGCCCCCCATGACATCCCCCCGGATACCCCCGTCCTAGATGTACGCTGCAGTGCCCGCTGTTGTGAGCACGATCGGTGTGAGCGGAGTGTCCTACGCTCCTGTGTAGGAGAGATACACAGAGCTCACGGCGTCCGAGCTGTTGTAGGCACAAGCGGTGTGAGTGGAGTGTCCCACGCTCCTGTGCATGAGTGATACACGGAGCCCACGGAGCCCGGCGTCCGGGAACTCGACCTACAAGCTAATCACAAGTTGCTCTACGCTCTCAGCTGTTCGTAAATGCCCAACGATTGTGGAAGCAGAGGATCGATTTCAAGGTGAAGGTAAAAGACTCAAAGACCCAGAGGTTGAGAGTTGGGTAAGCTAGTGAATCACTCAGACCCAACTGATGGGGTAAATGAATTACAGAGATTCTAAGAAGGTATATGTTACAGCAACCTGGTACAGTGGATATACGGAGTGGCAAGTAGTCCTATTGTTCAGACCTCAATTTAACTCTGTGCACCTATACTTCAAGTGACTTCTCCTTCAAGGTATCAAGTATAAATCTAGAGGTTAAACCATTAAGTCAAGCAATTTATGTGGATATTCCAGATGGGTTCATGTAATATGAGATCAGTGGATTGCATGTTCTGATCCTAAATACTATCTCACTCCATGCCATCCAGTCCCTGAGGTAAAAGGTAAAGATTCAATATACACCTTTCCCTTTAGGAACCTACCAAAACACCTGCATATTAATTTAAAAAAAAACATATATACACAGCAAACCTACAGCACATGTGGAATCATGCTACCCCACACTAAAATAGGAAAAGACATGAGAGGTACACCTATGTAGGCGCCGACTTTTTTTTTTTAACTTCACCAACATTTATATATCCAGGACACTATAGCAGGATGTAGATCCTGGAGCTCGTTGGACTGTCTCTTTGTAACCTGTGCTGACTGCATGATCGTCGTCTGGTCTCGTGCATAGCTTGAACCTCCTCCCCAGCAGATCTGGGCTACCCCCTGGTGGCCTAGTGCCATATTATACCTATCCTACACCCAGAATTCTCCTCCCGAGCACAGGGATTCTCAGGGAGTGCTCATCCGCGATTGTTGCTAAAGGAGTGTGGGTAAGACAGAGAAAAAGGGGTTGGGGGACGGACAGGAGGAAAAAGGGTACCCGTATTAAAAGGTTCTAGATGGAAGGGGAAAAGAGGAAAAGAAAAAAAAAAAAAAAAAAAAGGGGGAAGGAAAAGGGAAGGGGGAAAGAGAAAAAAAAAAGAAAAAAATGGAGGGGTAAATCAACGAAGGGGGCGCCAGCTAATCCACCTAGGACAAGTGTAAGTCCAGGAACCATTAGAAAATATATGATTCAAGACAGCGGTAGAGAAAGCCCAGGAAAATCTTCGGGGGCCAAAAGCAAAACCCCAGGGTGCCTTTCTAAAATCGGGACAAGAAGACAGCTGGCAGAGATAGATACCAACACCACACGTAGTGAGACAATGGACGTAGTAACAATGGAACCCCAACAAAAAAAAACAGCTCCCTACCAAGGGTGAAATGGCAGAAATGTTTGCTAAGCTTAAAACATTGATAAAAGGAGAAATAGAAACACTGCGCGAGAATATGAACCACATCCTAAAAAGCGTAGAAAACGTTGAAATAACGGTGGACAGGCAAGGGGTTGAGATAAAAGACCTCAAGCACCGGATGGAAGAGATACAGGAAGAACAGAGAAATATATTGTACAGACTGGAAGACCAAGAGAACCGAAATAGACAGAAAAATTTCCGGATTAGAGGTCTACCAGAGATACAAGGCGAAAAAGAGAACTTACAAGAAAAAATGAACGCAGTCTTTGGAGGCCTGATTAACCCACTTGAAACGAGTAGCAAAATCAAACTTGAAAGAGTGCACAGGATCAGAAAGCCGGCAGAATTAAGTGGGGATATCCCAAGGGACGTTATTGTACGATTCCATAACTACCAGGACAAGGAACAAATCAAAGCCAACATGAAAAAGAACCAACCAGTGAAACAAATTTGCAGATCTTCCTGGACCTGGCAGCAGAGACTATCTAGAAGAAGAATACTGAAACCATTATTGGCCCTACTTAAAACCCATGATGTCCAATATTCTTGGGGTTTTCCAGCCTGCCTAATTGGACGCAAAGAAGGTCGTTCGGCTACATTGAGATTCCCAGAAGAAAATTTTGCCAATGTTTAGACGTGCCATTAGTAGAAATCCCGGGTTGGTGGGAAAAAATGACAAATCAAGAGTCTACAGAGGACTTGCTAGCCTGGAGACCAGTCCTTATTATGAAACAATTAGCAATGAAGAAAAATTAGATTTTTCTGTATTTGCATGCGTGCATGTGGGGATGTTGGGAGGGGGGGGGACGTGGGGGGGGGGGTGAGGCGTTGGGGGGGAGAAGGTTGGGGGGCGGACAGGCACGGGAATTTCCCAATCCCAGGGGGTGTATCGGTACCAAAGATGACCACCTTGAGCTCAACCTCTAGGGGACAATCGAGAGGCCGGGTGGTGTTAGTGGGGCCACGGTTATTTGGGCCTTGGGGAGGTCCGTTACCCCCAAGCGAGCGGGGGAGGGGTGTAACTTGAGCGAGGAAGAGGGATGGGGTGGTGGGGGGATAGGGAAGGGAAGGGGGTTGGGGGTATTCACCTCATCATCCTCCAATCCTCTTGTCTGTTAGGATATGTATACCTTCCTCTACGGTATAAAAAAAGGGATGTCTAGGGTAAACATAATTTCATACAATGTAAGAGGTCTAAACTCCCCCATAAAATGTGTGAACATAATGAGTGAACTGAAATTCCTGACAGCATACGTTGCTCTGTTACAGGAGACGCATCTCTTTCTGGGTAAGAGCCGGAGTATTCTCTCCAGGGATTATCCAATGTGGTTCTATGGAGATTCCCCGACTAGGGGCGCAAAAGGAGTGGCGATTGGGTTCGCCAAGAAAGTTTTGTTTAAGCTAGAAGAGAGAATGACTGACCCAGATAGGCACTTTCTGTTCCTAAGAAGCAAACTAAATGGGTCAGATTGTTCACTAGCGAACGTATATGGCCCGAACAAAAACTCTTGCAGATGTTTATCGAGAATCCTTGCAAAGTTTGAGGAGTTTAGGAAAGGGAGGGCCATAATTGCAGGAGATTTCAATCTTTGGAACCAGGTAAAGATAGTATGTCACCTGCACAGGGGGTGGGGGGTATGGTTGAACAAACTAAAAAAGAAGCTACACCAATGTCAACTATTGGATGTATGGAGGATGCAACACTACAATATAAGAGACTACACATTCTACTCTGTCCACGCGACATACTCTAGACTGGATTTCTTTCTCGTGGAGCATTATCTCCTCAAGGAGGTTGTGGGCACAGATATTGGCACAATGACCTTCTCTGATCATGTGCCTGTAAGCCTACAATTGAAATTAGGTAAGCGCAATAACTGGTGTAATAGCTGGAGATTAAATGAGGACCTCCTCCATGATAGTGTAATAGATAAACGAATTAAAGAGGAACTGGAACTCTATTTTAAAATAAATGTGCCTGGCGAGACATCAGAAGCTATAGTGTGGGAGACCCACAAAGCATACATCAGAGGTATCCTAATGATGGTGGGCTCTGAGGAAAAGCAAAGAAAAGAGGAAGACAAACTTGCCCTGAAAAAAGAAATCTATGACCATGAACAACAACACAAGATAACTGGAGATAGTGCAGTCTTGGCGGGCCTATTTAGGAGGAGAGAGGCTATGCAGAAACTAATTGAACAATAAACCCAAAAGTTACTTAGCTTAGTGGCTTAGTGAAAAAAGAAAGATATACAGGTGGTAATAGACCTGGTAGATTCCTGGCAAAGGCCCTGAGAAAAAAGAAAAACACCTACATGGACAACTAGGACAGGCGACATCAGTTACAAAGATATAGACATTGCGACAACCTTTCAAGAGTACTACGGGGGGCTGTATGCTATCAATAAAAAAGACACCCAGGAGGGGAGGGATCAAAAAAGAGAAAATTAAAAGCTACTTAAAAGACAGCGGATTGGTCAAAATTACGGAAACTGAACAAAGAATTTTAGAGGCTCCCACAACAGAGGAAGAAGTAAGGGACTTAAAGATATGCCAGTAGGTAAAAGTCCCGGCCCTGATGGGTTGACAGTCCTGCATTATAAAAAGTATCAGGATTGTCTAATCCCTAAAATCTGCTTGTGCATGAACGAAATCGGGGATAATGGAGAAATGAGGATAGAAGCATTGAAAGCCAACATAGCCATTATCCTAAAAGAGGATAAAGACAGTACACTGTGTTCCAGCTACAGACCCATCTCACTACTAAATGTGGACACGAAACTATTCACCAAAGTCCTTGCGGAAAGACAAAGAAATAATCAATAAGATCATACATCCAGACCAGGTCGGGTTTATACCAGGAAGAGAGGGACTCCTAGTAGCACAGAAAATCAATGAGAGTGGAGCCCCAGGTGTACTTCTGTCAATTGACGCTGAAAAAGCGTTTGACAGTAGACTGGGGTTTCTTGATGTGCACATTAGAGGAGATTGGAGTCAAGGATAGAATCCTCAGATGGATAAAGGCATTATACTCTCGACCTACAGCGAGAGTGAGGGTAAATGGTCTACTTTCTGAGCCATTCGAAATGCTAAATGGCACAAGACAGGGGTGTCCACTTTCCCCGCTATTTGTGTTGGGTCTCGAACCCCTTCTCTCTAGGATTAGGCATAACCCGGACATCAGCGGGTTAAAAATTGGCAAAGACGAGTATAAACTGGCTGCCTATGCGGATGATATTCTGTTCTATGTTACACACCCGAGGATTACTCTCCCGAACATAATTTCTACATTAATAGAATATGGGAAGCTTTACAATTTTAAGGTTAACCCGACTAAATCGGAAACACTAGATATTAACAAAAGCAAGCTTAGAAATCACTCATATCAAAAACACTTCCCATTTATTTGGGGGAAAAAAGAACTTAATTATCTAGGAGTTAAAATAACTACTTCAAAACAGACCCTGTTCCAGGCAAATTTTATGCCCCTCCTCAATGAAATAATGCAAGAACTTAACAGAATCTCACATGGACAGTTATCCTGGGCAGGTAGAGTCAACATCTATAAAATGGTAATATTACCTAAAATCACATATAAAATGCAGATGCTCTCAGTATCACTTCCACAAGCATACCTCAAAAGTCTACACACAATGCTTTTAAGATTCATTTGGAGAGGAAAAAACCTTGTTTAAATTTTACAGAGTTAACTAAAGAGAAGGGTAAGGGAGGGTGGGGAGCACCAGATATTCGTAAGTACTATGAGGCAATTGCATTGGCATGAGTTATAGATTGGGTTAAAAATAACAAAGAAAAACAATGGGTAAAAATGGAAAATAAAATTAGTAAAACCACGTTGAAAAATATAATTTGGATCCCACCACATTTAAGAAAATGCAGCACTGAAACCCAGGATATTACTAGACACGCACTCAAAGTTTGGGATACCCTGCACAAAAGGGGGCACTTGGGGGGGTTTAACTCACCACTAATTCCACTAAGAATTCAGAATATTTTGAACCGGGGAAGGAGGATTTGTTTGGAAAGTGGATTCTGGAGGAAGATGCCCAACTAAAGGACGTAATGCGTCAGGATAAAATATGCACATTTGAGGAACTTAAAGTTAGGGGAAACCTGTTAGTCATCGACCCATGGAGGTACAACCAACTAAGCGACTTCATCAAATCACTCCCGCAGCCAATTAGATCGGCAGACAACCTACTCCCATTGGAGAAAATATAAGTGGAAAAAAAAAAAAAAGGAAGGGAGGGTTCTCCAAAATGTATAAAGTATTAATGGAGTTGGGGAACATGGATGCCCCTCCATATATTAGGAAGTGGGAGAAGGAACTGGGTAGCAAGCTTAAAGACTCGGAAGTGTGGCAGATACTGAGGAGGGTTAATGCCACTTCGGTCAACTGCAAAATATTGGAGTTGAAGTATAAGTGCCTGGCGAGAATGTACACGACTCCTGACCGAATACACAAATGCCAGAAAGAAACTTCGCAACTATGCTGGAGGGGTTGCAAAGAAATAGGGTCAATGGCACATATCTGGTGGCACTGCCCAGAAATACAAAAATTCTTGGGGGGAGATAAGGGGATTAACTAAAGAGATTACCAATATTGCTATCCCGGATGACCCTTGGGAATGTTTATTCCACAAGAGCGAAATGCCCACCAAGACATACCTAAAAACGCTATTACCACAGCTCTTGGATGCGGCTAAAAGCCTTATACCTAGATATTGGCAAAAGAAAGGAAGATCCACGATGAGACACTGGTTTAACAAAATCAACGAAATCCAAAGCCTAGAATATCTCAGGTTTAGTGAAGGGACGAAAATGGAGGTCTTTGTGACGAAGTGGAGGGAATGGGTGGTGTTCAAAGATTCACTAAGAGCTGTCGAGGTTTGGGGTACCTAGCCCAAGGAGCTAGTCTGTGTTAAAGGATGATAAACAGGTTAGGGTGTGAAGAGAGGATACAGGGGGAGACAAGAGGAGATCAGATCAGGCTGCTGCACCAGTCTCGAGTATTACCTCTATAAACGGAGGTATGTCTGGTTCCACTCCACTTCCCGAGGGATTTGAGGGCGATCCAGTCCAAAGCAGAGGGTTTCCCAACCAGTTGAGATATACTTTGAGATATACTTTGAGATGCTGCCCCAGGCGTTTCCCACGGACCGAAGCCAAGTAGGTTTTGTGATATCTTTGCTTTCTGAGAGAGCATTGGCCTGGGCAAACCCTCTATGGAAGACGCAAAAACCTGTTGTCTTGAGTTACCCTGAGTTTGTGGCTTCCTTTAAAAGGGTATTTGACATTCCCGCATGCTCTGCTTCTGCTGCCAAGTGCCTCATGTCCATCAGAGTACGAGAACTGTTGCCAATTACGCCATTGAATTCCATACTCTGGCAGCAGAGGTTGCTTGGAACAATGAGGCCCCCATGGATGCTTTTTCTCATGATGTCTCGGATACCATCAAGGATGAGATAGCAGCCCGAGATATACCCACTGAGCTTAACAAGTTGTTCACATTTGCCATCCTCATTGACTCCAGACTCAGAAAGACTGTCTCCAAGCTTTGAAATCCCACCCTTGCCTCCCTCACCTCCCATGCCTCCTGGTACCGAGTCGGTCGGTGAAAATGAACCCATGCACTTGGGCTTCTCGCGTCTCTCTGTGGAGAGAGCCCTTAGGAGAAGGGAGAGATTGTGCCTTTGTGACCAGGCAGGTCACTTTTTGAAGTCTTGTCCTACATGTCCAGGGAACGCCCGAACCTTGAGGTCCTGTCACGGTTTGGTGGCCACCTTAGGTGGCGTTGTTTCATCCCCAGTTATGCATAAGCCCCTGGTTTTGGCTACCCTTTCTTGGGCTGAGTCTTCAGTCAAGATGCAGGCTCTAATCGACTCTGGGCCTGCAGGTCTGTTCATTAATGCCGCCTTTGTATCGAAGCATTTGATTCTGCTGCAGCTACGTGACACTCCACTTGCCATTGAGGCTCTCAACTGGAGACCTCTACAGCCTGCCTATGTGACCCATGAGACTTTTCCGTTGTCCATGGCCGTAGGGGCTCTTCACCATGAGATAATAAAATTCCAAGTTATTTCCTCACCTAAGTTTCCGCTGGTTATTGGTTATCCTTGGTTACAGAGGCACAACGCCTCTCTTGATTGGCTCCGTGCTGAGGTTCTCTCCTGGTCACCACAATGCAGTAAGACATGCTTCCAGAAGGTAGCCAAGGTCCTGTGCACTTCTCTCTCCTCCCTGCCGGAGGAGTACCATGATTTTAGCAATGTCCTTGACAGAGGTCAAGCCGGTAGTTTGCCTCCAAACTGGTCGCGAGATTGTGACAAAACTGGTAGGAGGAGCTTGATCGGCTGATGAGGAAGGAAGTGAGGAGTCTTTTATACTACAGGTTTAGGACGGGGCGAACGCTGGGAACCATGGCTGCAGATTCGGTCTCCAGGAGACATTATCACCCCCCATTTCTGTCCATAAGTATATCAAGGCCTGTTTTTATTGTGCTAACTGAGTGTACATCCATTAAGGAATTTTAAGTTGAAATAAATCTGTTTTAAAATGTTATCATACAATTGCAAGTCTCTATTGTCTTTCACATGTGTTATGAGGAGATTGCCGATAGCCAGGAGGAAACAGTGGCTTGTGATCAGGAAGGAGGAGTGACCTGTGTATCACCATTTAAGCTATAAATAGCCACTACATGAAAGAGGAACCATAGGAGGATCTTCTCAAGCTGATATTACTTATTACAGGCTTTTTTTTTTTTTTTTTTAAAGCCCCTAAGGTGACGGTACACCTGGCGGGGGGGGCGTGTGCACATCGCATGAAGATATCACCATCATGGTTTATATTTGGACTGTTGAAATATTAAGCACGTGCACTTATATTTATTTTTATTTTTATATTTATTTATGTGTGATTTTAATACCTTTATATTATAGGACACATTATAGGATATTTGCATTTAGTTATTAGTTTAAAGTGGTTGTAAACCCTTACAGACCACTTTAACCTACAGGTAAGCCTAGATTAAAGGCTTACCTGTAGGTGCAAGAAATATCTCCTTAACCTACACTGTTATTGAGATATTTTCCTAAAAACAGTCACCGATGTCTACGGCGCATGTGCGCCGTAGACAACGGCGCAGGTGCACTGAGCGTGCCGTTAGTGAAGGCGATCATGCCTCACACGCCCGAGAGGTCATCGAGTGATGCCAGTCACAGCGCCGGAGCAGCGATACCCAGAAGTCACTCCGGGTATCATGGCAGCACGGGGGAGGTGAACGAGGGTCACTTTGGGGGCTTCGATCTAAGGTAAGTAATTCATAATGAGCTAGTATGCTATGCATACTAGCTCATTATGCCTTTGTCCTGCAGGGTATTTTTTTTTAGAGAGGGTTTACTTCTTCTTTAATAGTTATCCAATTTAGATTTATTTTAATTTATTTTTAGCGCTGCACATTTGGTATATTAGTTTGTATTGTCACATTTGGGAAGTGTGGGTAGTGTTAGCAGCTGTTCATTTTTATTTTATTATTTTTATATTTTATATACATTTTTGACTTTAGGATAGGAGTGTGGCATTACTGCATTTTCTTGGCTTTGCCAACTATTATCGGAAGTTTATTTGTAACTGCTAGTCTTTGGTCAAGCCCCTCGGTAACCCACAGTGTTGGTCTCCGGAGTCCATTAAGGCCTTTGAGAGTCTCATGCTGCCTTTGTTTCGGCAAATCCTGATCCTGCCTGTGTTGGCAAATCCTGATCCTGCGTTACCTTTTATCCTTGAGGTTGATGCTTCTGAGACTGGAGTTAGCGCCCTTCTGTCTCAACATCCTATCTCAGAGCGCTATGCATCCTTGTGGCTACTTTTCCAAGAAATTGTCACCTGCGGAGTGCAATTACGAGATTGGTGACAGAGAGCTGTTAGCGATCATTTTAGCCCTGAAAGAATGAAGACATCTCCTCGAAGGTACCACTGTGCCGGTTCTCATTCTCACTGACCATAAGAATCTCACATTCTTGTCTGAGGCTAAACGCCTCTCTCCCAGAAGGAGGTGATGGGTTCTTTTCTTGTCAAGTTTCAATTACATTGTCTCATTCTTACCCGGTACTAAGAATGTAAGGGCTGACCCTTTGTCAAGACAATTTTCCTCCACAAGATGAGTCGGTTCTGGTTCCTGCGATTCCGCCTGACCATATTCTGGCTACGATTCGCACCAGTCTAACTTCTCCTTTGGGTGACAAAATTCTTAAGCTCAGGTCCATGCTCCTCCTGAGAAACCTTGTGACCGCTGCTTTGTCCCAGAGAGTCTCCGTACTGCAGACTTACCATTCTCCCAAAGCTGCTGGCCACCCTGGGAAGAATCAACTCTTTTGGGCCAATTCCCAACAATTCTGGTGGCCTAGTCTACGTGCTGATGTAATCGCCTTTGTAGCTACCTGTTCTGTGTGTGCTCAGAGTAAGACTCCACGACACCTTCTAGTGGGTCTCCTACAACCCATACCCAATGGAGAGAGGCCATATGGATTTCATTGTGGAGTTACCCAACTCCCAGGGCAACACAGTTATCCCTATGGTGGTTGACCGGTTCTCGAAAATGTCTCATTGCATTCCACTTAAGTTGCCCACTTCTAAGGAACTGGCTTCCATTTTTGCTCGGGAGATGTTTCACTTACATGGGCTACCCAAGTTGATTCTAAACCCAACACAATCCGCGCTATCCCCACTCCACTACAGCGATATTATACTCAATAGATGTGAAAAAGCAACCGTAGACAAGTGCTGCAACCAAAATGAACTCGAATATCTAGTTCTGTGCCATATATAATAGATTCAGGTGCGCTACTAGCGTCCCAATGGTTAAAGCTGACCTTCAACTCAAAAACTTCTTAATATTAATGTATTACTTTAGTAACAATCACAATAAAATAAAAGTGAAGTCCCAAAAAAAGTATCAAAAATTATCAAAACAATGTATCAAAAACAAATATGTTTCAAAATAATAAGTGTTTCAATAAAGATAGTCCTTTAGACTAATGGGATTGCTGATCCTTTAGTGTCTGAGCGTGCTGACAAGGCGGTATAAGGACATGCTGACAAAGCGGTAACATAAGGGGGGCCGCTTACCAGATAAGTTGGACCCCTATTACGGGGGTCTTTAGAGCCTCAGAGGTGCCAGGTCTTATAGGCAGGAACAGCTGCTTTCCCTTATGGCTTCGGATCCACCTTGGCTTCTTATCGAGCACCGGGATGATCTCAACTTGACCGATGCCGCTAGGTGATCTCAGGTGTCTTCAAGGTTTCACCAATGTCGGGGCTTGAGGACTCGAACAGCTGATTTCATCTGCAGTTAGGAATCTGCCCTGGGTTCCTCCCAAACACTGGGATACCCTATCGTGAGCTGTGCTCCTGTGTGATCCCTCGTTAGTATATTAGGGATAAAACAGAAAAATCCTCCATGGTGAAGTACATAAAAGTTTCTCTTTATTTAAAAATCATGGATGGCTGACATCAAAATTAGAGCAGAAAATTTCAAAATGGACAGCTTGGCTGCGGCAAGGCTTGCCCAGCTGATGTGTGGTGACGTCAGGTCCCGTGGCCATAAACCCGCTCATTTTAAGAGAAAAGTGGCCGGTCATGTGAGTGGCAATCAGCACCGTGAAATCAGGTACACAGTGGCATTGCATGGCTTAACCACATTAAGCATTGTGCAGGATACATTAGTGTCCCCAAGTAAATAGATAAATTGGGATTTGGCTTAGTTTCTGGGAGCGGGTGGAGATACCTTATGATTACTTCACTTTGTTTTCATGGATTGCTTTGTGTCAGATGTAACCAAGGATATGGGGCTTATGGCTAAAGTGATACTAAAGTCTTTTTTTTTTCGTTAAAAATAACAAACATGTCTATACTTACCTGCCCTGTGTAGTGGGTTTGCACAAAGCAGCCCAGATCCTCCTCTTGTTGGCTCCCTCTTCAGTGCTCCTGGCCCCTACCTCCTGTTCAGTGCCCTCACAGTAAGCAGTTTACTAAGGGTGCAGCTCTGTGTATCCATTCAGACATTCAGCCATGGCCCAGCCCTGTCCCCTTTCTCTCCTCATTGGCTCACTGACAGCAGAGGGAGCCAAATGGCACCACACTGCTGTCTCAGCCAATGAGGAGGGGTGTCCCGGACAGCAGTTTCTCTCATGCAACATCGCTGAATCTAGATGGACCTCAGGTATTAGGGGAGATGCTAAACTTTTTCTCTTAATGCATAGAATGCCCAATCGGAGGGGGCAACCTGTCTAGGAGGGGGGAGCGTGAGCCTGCGAGGTCACACCACCACTGCAGTACGAGTGTAGTGGTGAGCTGGCTGGCACTTTGATTTTAAAGTGCATTGTATTGTTTTTCCTGTAAGTGTTATTAAAATCTTTTTTTAAATGGAGAGCACTGTTGCCCTTTCGTCCCATTTAATATATGATATAATTCAAGTTGAAGTGGAAGGAGAAGGAATCGACATCCAGAGTTTGAGGGAGTGGAGGTCTGCTGTCTTGGGGGACTAACATCAATTGGAGAACACAGATGAAGCGTGTTATTGTGTTGGAGGTGAGCAGGTTTTTCACCTGGTGGTGGATGGGCACTTGTCACGAGAAGTGGAGAGATTTATACACAGAGCATGGTTATATAATTTGTTTTAGCAGGTGAGGTGGAAGCACCTTATAGTGTTATAAGCTGGCAACACAGTACAACATGTTTATTATATTGTGATTTTTCACAGCGCAGATTGAATAAGGACACATTAAACCAACATGTCTTTATTCTTAATGGATTTCTGTTTGAAACTTCGTGCTGCGCTTCATTTATTCCTAGGAAATTACTAAAAAAATAAAAATAAAAAAAAAAAAAACCTGAGGTGCGACGGTTGGAGGTGGGATTATACAGTCTTACATTTTGTTTGCTTGTGTTTAAACCCCTTGGAGGCAACAGCATAAACCACATGTCTAACACTTTCTACAAATCTGCATCCTTCATTGGATAAAGAAATGGAGTTTATGATATACCATGTCCTAAAATTATAGTGGTCATTTACATTCTGCTCTCAAGGCTAACAGTAATGTAACATGTAATGAACTCTCATTTAAACCTAAAATTCCTACCGTCAAACCAACAGTTAAGCTTATCACGAGACTTTCATCTCACCATGTTAAACTTAGAAACGTTATGGCCACCCACTGGCACCTGCTTTGGGAGGATCCAGTCTTAAATACATTGGCCAAAATTCTGAAATCTTTAGGCGAGCCAAATCGTTTTGTGACAAACTTGTCTCTAGCCACTATACTGGGGGCAAAGAACGTCCCCCCCCCCCCCCCCCCAAACAACCTCAAGGTGTTTCAAGATGTAGGAGATGTACAACTTACACACTTCCTAAAGGTGAAATCTTTCACCCTAAATTTTCTGCAAGCTGCGATACACAGGGTTTAGTTTACCTTGGGATATGTAAACACGGGGCTTTTTATGTGGGGAAGATGGCCAGACAACTGATACAGAGGATAAATGACCATGTGCACTATTCGGGTAACGGCAAGATGCTTACCCCAGTCAGCCGGCATCTAGATCTTTATCATAAGTTTGACACATCCTCAGTCTCATTTTTTGTTCTGGCCGTCGTCCCCAAAAACCCAAGAGGCGGAGAGTGGGATAAGCTCATTCTCCAGCAAGAAACCCTCTGGATTGAGTGTTTAGCTGTGATTTATCATCCGGGATTGAATGAAACTCAGTCCTATAAACCCTTCCTTTAAACTGTTGCTGTGTCCATCTCATTGCTTCCTTGGCTCCCTTTCATTGGTTATGTTGTCTTGCTCTAAACTTTAGTTCTCGGTGCATATACTGATTCATTCAATGCTTTATCTGCATTGTTGGTTAGAGCTTGCCACCATCCCGTTGTGTGTCTTGTTCTATTGGTCTTTCAATCCCTCTAAACCTACAACCATGGAGACCTAATATTAGTTGAGCACAGTGTTATGCAACATAGGTCTCTATGCTGAATTCAGGGTTTTGGGTGTTTGCAATTTTGTTTTTTATATTATTTGCTACAAGGAATGTTTTGTTTACATTCCCCTTTATACTATATTCTATAAGCATGTTGCTTTGTTTTCGTCCAGCTGGGTGGTGTGCCCACTCTCGCGGCCCCCCGGGGGGGGGGGGGGGGGGGGGTTGAGGTTCCCTTGCACTTCCCTGTGTGGCCACCCTGCGCAGCGCACCTTGTCCCCTTGTTTGACCAGGTGTGCCGCGATTGGCGTAACTGCTTGGGTGTTGTATCGTCCCTCTGTGGTCCGCCTCTGCTGCCATTTCATTGGCCGCTCATTGCTGCGTCTATCGGCGCATGCACGGCAGCCTGTGGTCAGGCCGGACGGCGTCACTTCCGGTTTGTAGTGACACATTTCTGACCAGGGACACATACATAAGGGCTTGCCCTCTGGCTCAGTCAGGCTACACTAACCAACCCTGAGCACACACGGCGTCCATTTTCCTCCAGTCACCATTACTTTTTCCTTTTGAGGTAAGATCAGCTGGCTATACTTAGCATCCTTGGATCCCTTGATTTTTAGCCATATTTATGCTACCAGCAACACAATTTTGCTTTGGCTTTCTTTTTTTTCGGCTATTAGGTGATCGATCAATTAAGCCAAATACCTTCCCTCTGAACCTTCTACCCTTGTGTGTGCTTAACGCTTCTTCTGGATGTTATGCTTACCAGCCTTATATAGTGCTGAATTTATGCCTGCATTGAGCACTTAGTAAGCCATTCTAAAATAGTTATTTACGGGTATACCCCCCTTCTTTATATGGCCGTTTCTATGATGCTTGTAGTTGGAATTTATGTGTGCATATGACTCTGAATTTTTGCACACACGGGTACTACACTTTTTTCATTTTTTTTCTTTATAGATTATTTTTGTACTGCTGGCATCACCTGCATTTACGTATAATCTCTACATTTCTTTACTTTTACGTAAACTTCAACTATGCAAGTACCTATTTTCTATAAAGCAACATATAATACATATTGCCCTTATATCTTACCCGATACCATCTCAAAAATATGTCGACATGTTATAATGGTTTGTGTCCCCATAGGGGGGGGTTTGCTTCTTGTCCCTTGGTAGCCAATTGTTCTTGGCCACACATCCTGCTGGACCTCATCAAAGTGATTGCTTTCATTGTTTACATCTGGTTATGTTTTATGTTGGATACTATGATTTATTTATATGATGCTTTTCTACACATCTATTAGATATGCAAGCTCCTGAAGAAGTACATCAACACGCACAACATATAGAGCGATTTTTCTGAGAGACCTCTTACTGCGACTCAACCACTTCTCGTATCTAATAACCACTGGATGTATATTGTTATTACATGTTAACATTATTGCGCATTTTCTATGTGGTATTTATGTATTAGGGGCTATACTAGAGTCTGTGAGGTCGCTTAAACATATTTTTTAGTGTGTTTGTATATAATGGTTTTAACTTTATCTTAAAACTTATCTTAACTTTACAAGTAAAAAACTATTTTTTTAACAAATTTACACGTGTGCCTACAAAGTCCATATTCTTACCTTATTCTCTAACAATTACTGGGACGTTAGCACACTTATCTGTGTATCCAGTGTCACCCTGTGTTGATACATTAAAATCCTTATTTTTTTTAAGGCTGACAGTATGACAGCAGACACTCTTAGTTCTGTGAATTTGCACAGAGATTTATAACGTTCTAAACATACTATGGTCCAATGAATGCAAACTGCAGGAAAAAAAGCTAAAGTGCATTACAACCACATTTAGACCCCTTTCACACTGGGGTGTTTTTTCAGGCACTTTTGGACTAAAAATAGCGCATGTAAAGCACCTAAAAAACACCTCCCCTGCAGCCCCAGTGTGAGAGCCCAAGTGCTTTTACACTGGGGCGGTGCGCTTGCAGGACATTAGAAAAAGTCCTGCAAGCAGCATCTTTCGGGCGGTGCCAGAGCTGTGTATACATCGCTTCTCCACCGCCCCTGCCATTGAAATCAATGGGCACCGCTGCAGAAGCGCCTGTAAAGTGCTTCGGCAGCGGCGATTTGCAGGCAATTTTAACCCAGAAATAATCATTTAGGTTTGGCAGGTTTCCCCTCTTATAGTTCTCAAAATGAAGGCCAAAACGATATTAAAAAAAAAAAAAAAAAAAAAAAAAAAGGCAAGGCAGCAGTCAATAGTGTAACACTGTTTATTTAGGGACTAAAAAAAAAATGATTAAAATGCACTTACAGGTCTTAAAAGGTGCTTAGGCCACAATAAGTAACGGACCAACCCCTGGCAGCGGAAGTGATGCAAGAAGCTCCGCCCAATGTATATCATCAGTCTAACGCAATGGTGCTCAACCTTTTGAAGAGCAAGGGCCACTTGGTGATTTGGTAACCCGTTGTGGGCCACAATCAACTATGGGCCTTTATCACCCCCCCCAAACCTTGAATGTAAATGAGCCCTTACTATCCTGAGCCCCCTATTAATCTGCTTTCACACTGATGCACTGCGGCTGCACCTGTCTAAGATGGAGTGCATTTGGTATCCCTCCACCTGGGACAGGACCCACTTATTTTTAAGGGGTCACAGATGTCTGTTGAGTGAGATGTCAAGAGGGGAGCACGAATGAGCACCTTTGTGAACTGTTTGCACATAGATCCACATCATATGCGGATGTATTTTGCACCTTAAAATGGATAAAAGACACTCCAAAAAAAAAAAATGAGGAAGGTGTCATAGTGCAGAATTTAATTTATAATGGTTTTCTGATGAGGATTATATTATGCACATTTATAACTTTTTGCAACTTGAATTGCATTTCACATGGATACCGTATTTTTCCCTGTATAAAAGATGCCCATGTATAAGATGACCCCCACTTTTCCAACCCAAAATTAAGAAATCAACATTTTAAACATAAAACAGAACATATTTTTAATTAGTAATTACCATAGGTAACGTTTACAGAACAGTATATGATGCAGCATATCGCTTTATTCAGCCTCTGTTGCATCACTGCTCTCCATAGCTACTAGTTCCACACAGAACTTCTTTAACTTCTATTGCATCACTGCTGTCTTCTGAATCACTGTCTATATATGTGAGATCATACTCAGTTTCGTCCATGGTATTTCTTGAAGGACTTCAATCACCTCGTTTGATGCCATACTACAAGTTTGGGACCCAATTGTAGACCTCAGTAATGGTTGTTTTTTCCACTCTACCTGTCGGTGTCAAGTTATCACCTGCTTTTTGCATCCATCTACTCCATTCTTTATTCAAACGTTGAGTTTAGCCTCACATAACATTGAGTAAATAACAGTAAGGGAGTACCATCATCCAGGTTGACATATATGATTGGGGAGGGTGAAGATGTGGGGGTAGTTGCCAAAGTTAACCCATACACGTAGACACCCAGGGAGAGTTAAATGGATTTTCTTGGTACTGATATAACCACAAACTTGATTAATAAAATACAAAATTTTATTCTGTAACAATGTACAAACAATATCTTAAAAACACAGAAATGCATACAAAAACAATTTGTAAAATATAGTATAGTATACACCACACAGAACTAACTAATAGCAGGTTTCCCCGTTACAGTTTCTGTTAGGGTGAGGTATAAATATTCCTCAAAGACACTGTGGTTGTTTTTAGGGGCACAATTCAACAATACTTGAACAAGAAAGAGCTGCATAATTGAGCTGCCAGATGGAAGGCTTTACTGCGCCAATGCCACACAAAAATGAGGCATGTCAAGGTGTTGTTGGGTATATTGTAACCAGGCTTTTTTGTGAAACTTGTACAGTAAAGGCTTCTCTCTGGCAACCAGTGTTAATTTTAGTCTTAGGACTAAAATGGCATTTTAGTTTTAGTCCCATTTTAGTCTTCTGCAATTGTTTTACTTTTAGACGTATTTAGTCAATCCCTTCGGTCTGATAATGAATACCAGAGACTGACGGTTGCAGCTACTACTGTAAAAGATATATATGCAGCTTTATTGAGACCAAGATCTCCTGGAACGGTTGACTAATGCACCCACCACTCGTGGATCTCCTGCAGCGGCTGTGACGAAAATCAATGGATCACGATGATCCTGTCTAGATGCCGGCGGCGGTAATTGCTTTTCAACTGCAGGATACAGTGAGATGTATGATGTCCCTTCACTGCTGCTAATTTAACCAGTTCTATTCAACCAACACAATATTTTTGTTACATTCAAGTTGATACAATGTGTCACTAATTTACGAACTTTCCATATGTATATTTCCTAACATGGAAGTTGTTTCTGCAACAAGCTAGCTAAACGAGATTTATAAGGAACTCTCACATCACAACAGCACCAGTCACCAATCATCCTTTAAATCTACACTGAAGACAAATTACCCTGAATACTTTATACATTGACTATGAGGTCTATTTAACACAACTACCGGTGTTTTCTTTTGTACTTCAGGATATCCATACCAGTAATCACATCTGATTGATTGATCGATTGTGGTGTGTGTGTGTGTGTGTGTGTGTGTGTGTGTGTGTGTGTGTGTGTGTGTGTGTGTGTGTGTGTGTGTGTGTGTGTGTGTGTGTGTGTGTGTGTGTGAGAGAGTGAGTGAGGTTTTTTGAAAGGTGGATTTTGATGGTGGCCACCGCTGTCCCCCCAAGACACTAGGTCTTTTTAACATGTATTGGAATTAGAGGTACACGCTTTTTGTATTTTTGCATTAATATATTGCTGTAAGTTTTGAGCTAATCATCTTGGCTAAGATATTTTTTCTACAAGGATAATCAATAAATGATTTATAGCTTTACCACCGACTTGTCCCCTTTGAAGAATTCCTGTGTGAATTTCACAAATTTGTTTCTGCTATTATATTTTGAATTCAGAGGACAACTAATCTGGGGGTTTCTAATAATCAATTAAGTTCTTGGAGACACCCCAATTAGACGGTGGAACCGGGTGAATCTCGGCAGGGCGAGGCTGATTCATAGCCAATTAGTGCCCATTAGAGAACACCGGATGCTATAAAAGGAGGAGTTTTCTACCCTCTCCCTTCTGGTTTTTGTTTATAAACTGCAGTGGAAGTTTGCTGGGGTGGGGGACTGGACAGAAGATGGATCTGTCAACCCATGCAAGGGCTGTATTTGACTGCACAGGTGGTTCAAATTCATGTCAACTGGGATGCAGTAGCTGCACGGACACAGCCGCAGGTCCACTCACACAAATGTCAAATTGGGGCCAGTGGCTGTATCTATTCAGCTACTGCATCCCAATTTACATGAATGGGACTCCACGCAAATACCTGTGCATTTTGTGCATGCAGACATGACCATCGCACAGGTGTATGCATTGATATGCCCTGTGTGAAAGAGGCCTAACAGATGAGAAATCAGCACAAAGGACACAACCTACTGGCCAAGTTGTAACCCTTCTGATTTTTCTTTTTGTGATTTTGTCTGCACTTAGGTTAAAAAGTGTCTGAACTCACACATGTCGGCTAGGCTGTCATGAGGACGTGATGCGCCTAACAGAGGGAGGGGCCTGACTGGGTTGCCGATGGAGGTGGTACCCGCTGAGTGAGAGGCAGAGGTGTATCCATAAATGAAGACCCAGCACTCCCCCCGGAAATCTGCCGCAGATCCTCCATTTAGCCTGTGAGATAGGCAGATCACTGAGCTATGGTGGAATGTCGGAGAACTGAGTCCTATGGCCTCCCCTCCTGCCCGACACCCCCCCCCCCCCCTACCTGCTGCTGGATCTTGCCGACTGGAGCACGACCCCGGTTCAGCGTCAGCCAAAACAGACGTCCAGGTCGGACAAGAGGCAGCGTGAGAAGCTAGGGAACAGCTGTACTGCGGATTCCTCAAAGCGCTAGGTCAGAGGCAGCGGATGCAGTAAGGTATCATTGCAATTGAGCTATGGTTTGAACTGTGCTAAATCCTGATATAGCATATATCTGCTTATACCAGCATATACCTACAAATACTCGCATATACCTGCATTGGCCTGCATATACCAGCATAACTCTATATATATCAGTAGATACCTGCAAATACCAGCATATACCCGCAAATACCAGCATATACCTGTATGTACCTGTACATATCTTGAACAGTACTGGAAAGCGCTACAGCATATACTTGCATATTTTTGCATATACCTGCACATCTCTGTATATAACAATACCTGTAACAGCCATAATAGCTGCTTATATCTGCATATACCAGCATAAACCTGCTTATATCAGTACTGATCTGTATACACCTGCAGAGGCTAGCACATACCTGGAAACACCTGGATACTTTTGCATAAACAAGCATATCCCTGTTTTCTAGTATTCCCTGGGCCTGTACATCAGTGTATCAGACGATCATATGGACACCTATCCTCTCAAACTAACCTATCTGCATACCTGCTAGCATGCATAATCGTTAGCCTGCGGGTCAGTGTAAACCAGCTACCTTTTATTACACGCTCCAGGCTATACACATGGATTTGATCTCCGTCTACATGCTTGCTTGAATGTACTTTAAACCTGCTGTTACCCTTGTTTTCAACCTCAAATTTTTATATTTGCGTATACCTGCATAAACCAGCATAAATCTGAAAATACCAAAAGATACTTGCATATACCTGCAAATACCAGCGATGCCAGTGTTTCCTAGCATACATTTGCATGTTCCAGCATACACCTTGAACAGTGTTAGAATTTGCTACAGTTTATACCTACATATACTTGCAAAATATCAGCATTTATCTGCATATGTCAGCATATACCTGTTTACATTTTTGAACCGTACTGGAATACGCTACAGTTTTTACTCACAAATACCAGCATCCGCAACATCTATATATAAATCGCATGTATACGCATACACAAGCATAAAACTGCATGGGTTAGCATTTCTTGGCATATACTTGCTAATATCAGCACAAATCTACAAAAGACAGTATATACCTGTATATATTTGGATATACTTGCAGATTCCAGCATATATCTGTTTCGCAGTACTCCCCTGGTCCGTATATACGTGCACTGGATGATCAATAACCTTACTGACTGGTATCCTCATAAATCAGCTGGCCTAAATACCCGCTTTCCTGTATAATCGCTAGCCTGCTTGCCTGTTTGCCCAGTTGCTTCCTATTATAAGTCCTTAGTCATATAGATGGACCAGACTCCAGCCTGCATGCATGTACAACAGTATTTTAAACCTGCTGTAATATTCATGTGCAATCTCAGCTTTCCTGCAGACCTGTTCTAGCCATATGCTTATTAAACACGTATAATATAATGTCTGGGGCCATCGACCAGAAGGCAGGTTAAGAATTATTACAGCTTGAACAATCGCAACGTTTTCTTTAAGGAAGAAATAAAAGATACTAAACTGGGGAAACGCAAAATTACGATTAAAAAAACCAGCATAAAAGGCAGGACCTCGAAGGGAAGCGACCCTAAAACTCCTAAGGAAAAATAAACACTAGTACGATCAAACAATACCTGACAAAAGGAGACAAGCCCTAAGAGCCCAGGACATGGAAAACAACAACAGCAGGTGAAACAAGATAAGAAAAGAACTTGATAAAAAGAAAGATCTCCGACCTCTCCAGTGAAAATATAAGTACAGAAAGTGAACTAGAGACAAGCAAAATGGACGAATGGAGTGCAGGTGCCCAAATTCCAACAAAACTAGAAATGTCGGAGATGTTACTGAGACTAGAAAATTCAATTAAAGGGTAAATTACTGCACTGCGAGCAGATCTGGGACAGCTGTTAACACAAGTGGAAGGGATGGAAGAGCGAACAGACAATCAGGCCCAGGAACTTAGTAAACTAAAAGATCAAGTAAAAACAACGCAAATAAATCAGAGAATTCTTTATAAATTTTAAGACCAGGAAAATCAAGGTAGAAGACAAAACTTGAGAATCCGTGCTCTCCCAGAGGAAAATGGTGAAGATTTGAGGAAAATCATGAAGTTAATATTTACCCCTTGCTGGAAAAAGGGGTTAATGAAAGCCTTAATATTGATAGAATCCACCAGGTTAGAAAGCCTAAAAATATAGCAGCGGCTCGCCCTAGAGACATTATGGTTAGATTCCAGAAGTATGAAGAAAAAGCAGAAATTTGGAGTAAAATGAGGGGGAAGACCTCCTATAAAGTAAGAAGGGGCTGAGCTTCAAATCTTTACAGACCTAGCACCTGAAACACTTGCCAGGCGACGACTCCTCAAACCACTTCTAGAGCAAATGCGAACATCGAATATCAAGTACAATTGGGGATTTCCGGCATGCTTGATAGGCTATATAGATGGCAGATTCTCAAGATTAAGGTTTCCGGAAGATCTACAGGAATTTTGTAATAAATTGGACTTACAAGACCCAATGATACCAGTTTGGTCGGAGGGAGAAAATCTCCTATAAGATGATGGACATTAATAAAAGCTTTTTAAAGTGTTTTTTTTTTTTGTTTTGTTTTTTTAGGGAAAGTAGAAAACGTTTGAAAATATCTAAAAATAGGGAAGGGTCTATGGTGAGCGGGGGTGGAGATGGGGGAGAGGAGGGAGGGGGTGGAGTAATGGGGGTCTGGGATCAGCTACTTTGGGATCATTAGTGCACTCCCTGCTCATTACCCCCCGCACTCAAGGGGAGCGGGAGGAGATGGGAATAGGGGACAGGGTCAGAGCTGCACCTCAAGATAGTAGAACCACCGGTGGAAATTAAGTACAAATCCATCCTTGGTTCAGAGGCCAGAATGGGCCTAAAAAGAGGGGGGGGGGGTATGGGGATGGAGGGGGCGAGAGGAGGGAGGCACCTCTCAAATAAGTATAGTAACTATTAGTAGAAGACAATAATTACATTTTTGACATACAACGTTCGCAGACTGAACACTCCCACTAAAACATAAAATTTTGAAAGAATTAAAAAATTCTATGGTGCAGAAGTAGTGTTCCTACAGGAGACAAATATTAATTTTCTAAAGACTTCCCGACATGGTACTATGCCTACTCGACAACAAAGAGAGCTAAAGGGGTGGCAATTGGTTTCGCCGCTGGGGTACGGTTCAAACCGGAGGAAAGGATGACTGACCCCGAAGGCAGATACCCGTTTTTGAGGGGCTGCCTAGGTGAAATGGTATGTACATTGGCAGACATCTATGCCCCCAATAGGAACCCAATAAAATACCTTAAAGAGGTTATGGGGAAGTTAATGGATTTTAAGAAAGGAAACGGGATAATGACTGGAGATCTGAATTTTTGCATGGAACCCGGACTGGATAGTACGTCCCGTGTGCAGGGGATTAGAAACGAATCACTAAAAATTATTAAAACAGAAAATGTACTAACATCAGATGTTAGATGTACGTGGGGGCAGTCGAGAGATCGATCGGCTTCCGACATCGCTGGACCCTGGCACAGGTAAGTGTTCATTTATTAAAAGTCAGCAGCTGCAGTATTTGTAGTTGCTGGCGTTTAATATTTTTTGTTTAAGTGGACCTCCTCTTTAAAGGACCTTATGGCACAAGCTACGAAAAAGGACATTCAATAGAATCTTAAAAGACAGATATCAATGGGGAAATAAAACAAGTAAACATATTGCCAGGATGTTAAAAAAAAAAAAAAAAATAATAAATTACATAGAAAAGATTCAAAATAAACATGGGGAAATGGTACATAAGACAAAAGGAGATACCGAATGTGTTCAAATGTTATTATGGGGCACTGTATTCAGTAAACCATAAGGGGCAACAGGACAGAGATAAAACAGGAAAAAAAAAAAAAAAAAAGTTTTTAGAAAGAGCGGGGCTTCCCCAAATATTCGAAAGTGACAGGGGTTTGCTAGATAAACCTATAACTGAGAAGGAAATTAATAAAGCATTACAAGATTCTGCCCCGGGAAAAAGCCCTGGACCAGATGGGTTCACGACTTTTTACCTAAAAAAGCAGGAAGGAGATTTTAGTACCTAGGTTATGTCAATGCATGAACGGACTGGGAGTAGAATATGAAATGAGTATAGAGGCCCTGATGGCTTCAAGAACAGTCATCTTGAAGGAGGGGAAAAAGGAACACTTTGTTCCAACTATAGGCCAATATTCCTGCTAAATGCCGATACGAAACTATACACAAAAGTTTTAGCTACAAGGATAAAAGACCTGATGAAAGAACTAGTTCACCCTGATCAGGTCGGGTTTATCCCAGGGAGGGAGGGGAGAGATAATGGAGTGAGAACTTTGCTCCTCCTCCAGGAAATTAAAAATGGTGGGTCCCCAGGTCTATTCTTGTCGATAGATGCTGAAAAAGCCTTTGATAGGGTAGACTGGGGACTCATGATCAAAACATTGGAATTTATGGGACTGGGCCCAAGAATGATCCAGTGGTTCCAAGTATTATATAAACAACCGACCGCAGTTATAAAAATTAACAGGGGGGAATCCCCCTCCTTTGAAATGAAAAAACGGGACGAGACAGGTGTGCCCCCTTTCCCCGCTGCTTTTTATATTGTCTCTGGAACGCCTCCTTGCAACGATCCGGTCCAACTCGGATATAGGCAGTATTAATATTGGGGACGAGGAACACAAATTTTCCGACGATGTGTTATTCTACATATCCAACCCCAGGATAACATTGCCAAACGTACTTAAAAACACTAAAACAGTTACGGAGAACTATCAAATTTTGAAATAAACCTTAATAAATCCGAGATTCTAAATATAAATATAAGTAAACAGGAAGAACAGTTTGCAAAAGGAATTTCAGTTTCCATGGAGGGTTTAAAATACCTAGGAGTAAAGTTGGCGACTTCCTTTAAAAAAAATATATATCTAAAGTAAACTATATCCCTTTATTAGATGAAATAAAAAATTAAATTAAAAAAAAAAAATGTCATCAAGACCCCTTTCCTGGACCGGGCGAATCAACGCGGTTAAGATGGTCTTACTACCGAAGATCACATATAAGTTCCAAATGCTGCCCATAGCATTACCGCATCATTACTTTAAAAGCATTAAAAACTATTATAATGAAATTTATTGAGACAGGGGAAAAAACAAGATGGCCTATTGGTCCCCGACGTTAAAAAAAATATTATGCAGTGGTGGAGTGGGCAAGGGAGAAAAGTGAAAAACGATGGGGTAATATAGAAAAAAAATGTGTGGAACACGGTTAAGTAGTATAATATGGAACCCTTCACAACACAGGGCATTGGGAGTAAAAACGTACACGAGATGACACGAAATGCACTTAAAATATGGGATTTGACCCATAAACAAAGTAAATGGATATATAATTCACCTTTAATTTTTTTGAAAGATAATGATTTTATAACAGGGAAAAGGACAATAGGAGGTAATTGGACAAAAAGAGATAATGCACAATTAAGGGACATAATTAACAAAGGGAAAATAAGCACATTTTTAGAGTTACAACAAAACACGGACTTGATGGTGATTAATGAATGGCACTACCTCCAGTTGAAGCGCTTTGTAGAGAATTTGCCTCAACCAATAAGAGCAGGAGACAAATTAACGCGACTAGAGCGGCTATGTATAGCTGGAAATGCAAAAAAGGATATCTCTCGGCTATATAAAATATTATTGGCAAACGATGAACTGGAGGTACCGCCATTCATAAAAAAATGGGAAAAAGAATTGGGGTCACTTGGATACAAACACAAGATTGGGAAGATTTTGAAATGAACACATAGCTCTGCCATAGATATTAAGACGGCTGAAATGAATTATAAGTGCCTGACAAGGTGGTACGCTACCCCAGACAAATTAAATACCAACCGGAGAAATCTCAGGAGTGCTGGAGAGGCTGTAAGGATGTTGGAACGATGGCCCACCTGTGGTGGAATGTGGGATTGGTTTATTGCCATAGAAGGAACATATGAAATGGAGGGCTTGAGATTTAGTGGGTTGGAAGAAAGAGAGAGGTCGATGGATAAGTGGGAATAAAATAAATAATTAAAAAAAAAAAAACTGTAAAGTTTACAAAAGAAGCCTTGGACAAGAAAAAGTCAGACAACCAGTGGTCTTTTTATGGTTATCACTTACTTTAGCATTTGCTGTATCAAAAATAGTCTCTACAAGCAAAATGTCCACACCACCATCCAGGAGGCCTCTAGCCTGTTCTGCATAGGCATCCACAAGTTCATCAAAAGCTAGAAGAAAAGAAAAAAAAAAAAAAAGTTGAAGTTGAGTTAAAGAGTATGTATTGCTCCTTGGAGTTGAAGCGTGGAAACAAAATTCCCAAGTAAAATTATGTCACAAGAGTATACTGTTCTAAAATAAGATAAGATGTTATGTAAATATGTATATGAGACACAGATCGGTAGACTAAGGCAGCGGTCCCCAACCTTTTCGGTGCCAGGGAATGGTATCGTGCAGCCAATTTTTGTGGTTGGTAGCGATGGGGGGTGGGTGATATTGTTGCCACTCACTGATAGGGTTTTAACAGGAATTTATGTGCAGTCAAACCTCTCTGTTAATGATCTGTATTTACACCTCAGATCACCAGGCTCCTTCATCCATGTGTTTGTTGTGCCCTGGGGCATCAGGAGGAGGAGGAGAGCAGCCACCACTTATTGTCAGCTTCACTCGCTCACCCTATGCTGTATGGCAATGGAATATAATAGCCCTTCATTTTTAGCCGCTCTGAGTGGATGGTGTGGAGTGGCCTGACAGCAGGGTGTCTCCTGCATGGTTCATCATGAGACCTTCGTGCTGCTGTAGCGCCAGAGCACCGCTAGAGGTCCTGGGTTGGCACTGGTGATTTGGTCTCCACCACTATTTTTAGGAAGTCCAGCTCTCATGGAGAGGAAGAAACCAACATGACACACTTCAAACCCAAGACGTTCTAATCTCCCGCCCCACAGCCTGCCCCCCCCCCCCCAACAGGTCTGACTGGCTCCAGGCCGGAACCCGGGGATCCCTGGACAAAGGCAAGCATAAGAGGACCATCCAGCTTTACTCCTTCCTCTCCCTGTATCTTTGGTGTCACTGGATTGGAGCTGAAATCTAACCAGACGGGACCATAATAAGCAGTGCTTATCAGTGCCTCTCCTAACAAAGTATGTCTCAAGGGCAATTATTCTAATTCGGACTCCCATAACATAACAGAGGAGGGTCTGGTGGGGGTATTAGAAATACATTTGAGGACTACTTTCCAATGTGCTGCAAAAAAAGGACTCATAATATTGGGGTGATATTATAGGAATCTAAAGTGTTGGAGTATAATATCAGATTAACAACCATTCCAAAAATGCACACATTTGGGGCACTACTAATGTAAATGCAATAGAGGGCCTTAAAGTGGTTGTTACAACAAAAATGTAATTCACTGCCAGCCCATAGACAAACATTTATGTCCCTTTTTCATCCACACATGGATGGAGGAAAAACAGACATTCGGAACACCCGTGTGAAAGGACCCTAAGTGTTTTATTAAAACAAAGCTTGTTAAAATACCTTTTTACAGCTAGCTTCAGGCCAGTCACATGACTCCCAGCCGGTCTACAGCAGCTGTAGCCCTGGATTGGAGTAGAGGACCAGCCGGGAGTCATGTGGGAGTCATGTGACTGGCATGAAGCTAGCTGTAAAAAGGTATTTAACAAGCTTTGTTTTAATAAAACACTTAGGGTCCTTTCACACGGTGTTCCGAATGTCCGTTTTTCCTCCATCTGTTGGCGGATGAAAAAGGGACATAAATGTATGTCTATGGGCTAGTGGACGTTAGCGGATGATCATCCGCTGACATCCGCTCTGTTATGTTCCGTTTTTTGAGATGGAAGAAAACCCTATTTTTCTTCCGTTGAAGATAATGGACGACATCCGCTTGCATCCAATCTGCTGACATCCGTTTTTAAACTTTTTCCCCCCTCTTTTAAAACACACTGTATACAGATGGTTGCTAAGGAGGGGGCCGCAAAGCCGGTCGCCGCGTCCTGAATGTAAAAAAATATAAATCTGGCGTCAGGGCCCCCTCCACCCGCTCCCTCCCTTTCCTAACCTGCCGGACTGCATGCTCGGATAAGGGTGTGGTATGAATTTTGGGGTGGGGGGACCCCACACCAATTTTTATTTTGACGTGGGGTCCCCCCAAAATCCATACCAGACCCTTATGCGAGCATGCAGCTCAGGAAAGGGAGGGGGCGAGCGAGCACCCCCTCCAGGCTGCATGCCCTCAACATAGGGGAGATGGGTGCTTTGGGGGGGCTCTGCCTGACAACCCTGGCCGGTGGTTGTCGGGATCTGCGGGCAGGGGGACAAGGGCCTCTTCCCGACAACCCTGGCTGACTGTTGTCAGGGTCTGCGGGGGGGCTTATCGGAATCTGGAAGCCCCCTTCAAGAAGAGGGCCCCCAGATCCCACCGCCCCCCCCCATATGTGAATGGGTATTGGGTACCCCTACCCATTCACCCCAAAAAGCAGTGAAATGTAAGGAGAAAAAACAAAAAACAAAACAAAAAACGGAAGAAGATGGCATGGGATTATTTTATTTAATAAAGGACCTATCAAAAACCGGCTCTTGTTTTCTTTTACATTTCACTGCTTTTTGGTGTGAATGGGTAGGAGTATGATGTACCCGATATCCATTCACATGGAGGGGGCCCTTGTTAAAGGGGCTTCCAGATATCTATAAGCCCCCCAACTGCAGACCCCGACAACCACCGGCCAGTGCTGTCGGGAAGAGGCCCTTGTCCCCACCAACATTGGGGACAAGGTGGCTTGGGGGGAGAGCCCCCCCCAAAGCACCCATCTACCAATGTTGAGGGCATGCGGGCATCGCTCGTCCTCTCCCTTTCCTAACCTGTCGGGCTGCATGCTCAGATAAGGGTCTGGTATGGATATGGGGGGGGGGGGGTCGACTCCACATCATAAAAAAAAATTTTGGCGTGGGGGTCCTCTCTAAATCCATACTAGAACGAAGATAAAATAAAAGTCAATAAAAGTGACTAAACTGAACTAAAAGAAAAACTGAACGCCCCTGTTAAAGTACCCTTACCCTGTGATAGAGGGGCTGGCAGTCAAAATTTGTAATAATTCACTTTCTACTAATATCGGCAGGAGTGGGGGGGTATGGGGGCGGAGACAGAGACAGAGACAGACACACGGAGCTGACAGGCAGGGAGGGGGTGGGGGGGGACAGAGGAGAGCTACGAATGACAGAAGCACGCAAACTAACCACAGTAGTCAGGGCTCAGCAGCCATGGTTATCGTGGTCAGTACCAAGGACACAGGAACAGGCAGGATCAGCCAGGTTTTTTTTTACAGTTTAGAGAGGGGCAGATTAGACAGCACAAGCTGTGCAGTTTAATCTGCTATAAAAAGGGAACACAATTTTTTTTATTTGGGTTACAATTTAAGTTAAACAAGTTTTGTGTCAAAATACACAACTGAGTCAATGTATGGAGAACTAGAGAGGAAGACCTGTGTTAAATATGGTAACAATTTCTTTGATCTTCCATGCATTTTTTTGCTTTACCATTACAAACTTCGACATGCTGTCCAAACAATTTAGGTCCCCAACTAATCCAAAGCCGCGGTGAACCCGGAAGAGCTACACTTTGTTACTGCAATTTTGTAAGTGGATTATTTTATTGCGCTGATTAAAAATGGTTTACAGTACTTCACCATTGGTGCCTTTTCTTTCCATTTGAGCATGGAGGATACCAGTGGCGTAGCGTGGGTTGTCAGCGCCCGGGGCAAGGCAAGTAATTTGCGCCCCCCTAACCTGCGGACTTTTAGCACTCCTTGAGTCGCTTCCTTTCCTACAATAGTACTGACCTACCTGATTCCTACACCAACCACTACACTACACTGTCCAGTAAACTCCACTACACATCCCACCCCACCACACTACACTGCCCACCCCACTACACTGTCCACTAAACAGCCCACCCCACTACACTGTACAGTACACTAAACTGCACTACACTGCCCACCAAACTCCACTACACTACACTGCCCACTAAACTCCACTACACTGCCCACCCCACTACACTACACTGCCCACTAAACAGCCCACCCCACTACACTGGCCACTAAATTCCACTACACTACACTGCCCATCCCACTACACTACCCACTAAACTCCACTACACTGTCCACTAAACTCCACTACACTACACTGCCCACCCCACCACACTACACTGCCCACCCCACCACACTACACTGCCCACTAAACTCCACTACACTGCCCATTAAACTCCACTACACTGCCCACTACATTCCACTGCCCACCAAACTCCACTACAATGCCCACCCCACTAACACTACGCAGCCCACCCCACTAACACTACACTGCCCACCCCACTAACACTACACTGCCCACCCCACTAACACTAACACTACACTGCCCACCCCACTAACACTAACACTACACTGCCCACCCCACTACACTACAATGCCCACCCCACTAACACTACACTGCCCACCCCACTAACACTACACTGCCCACCCCACTAACACTACACTGCCCACCCCACTACAATGCCCACCCCACTAACACTACAATGCCCACCCCACTAACACTACAATGCCCACCCCACTAACACTACAATGCCCACCCCACTAACACTACAATGCCCACCCCACTAACACTACAATGCCCACCCCACTAACACTACAATGCCCACCCCACTAACACTACAATGCCCACCCCACTAATACTACACTGTCAGGCATGCTGCAGGTTTGCTCACTGGCTGAAATAAATTCATGGATGGGGCATGACTCTCCCTAACTGCTCGCTGGCTGGCGGCTGCTCCGTCCATCCACTGAGACAACTCACCTGCTTTTTTTCATTGATCAGTCTGCCACAATGCCGATTACCAGATGACATCCCAGTTCCATATCCGGCGCGGTCAGATGGAGAGGAGGAGACGATGGCGGCGGATCAAATAGGGAGGCGGAACAGGACTCTAGGAACAGCCTTCGCACATGCACCGCCAGGCCTGCCACAGCATATGACCCCATTCGCCCAATCACAGGGCACCATCTATTAAACATGGCCGCAGGATCGCAGGGGACACAGTAAATAGTAATTTGGAGGATTGAGGCAAAGTGACACACAATTGTGCGGGATTTCGCCCCCCCCCAAATGTTGCACCCGGGGCAACGGCACCCCCTGCCCCCCCCCCCCCCACGCTACGCCACTGGTGGATACTACAGTTGCGCAAAGAGCAGTTCTGGAGATCTGAGCAGGAAGCCTAGGAGATCTATTACACCTTGCATAAGTTATGCCTGTCTGACCCCCCAGACTGAAAAGCTGTGGGTCCATTTCTTCTGGTGAGTCAGGACACAAGAGGGGAGTTTGACACATTGCACAGCATGTTCTGCACTTCAGCACTTTTTTTTGACTGTTTGGAGCACTTAATGAATTTTATACATATAAATTTTGGATAGTCTTCATTGTATTTTCACTAGAAATCACATTCCATAATTACAAGCGCTGTATTTTTCATGTACACAGCAATAATTTTATGGCCATGGTTCTCAGTTAACTTTAGACTGATGACCTGTAAAGGCTTTTAAAGCGTCCTCTAAGGAGAATTTTAGATACCATAGCTTTTTGTGATTCCATTGGCATGTGCAATTTTACGACTTGACATGCTTGGTATCTTCTTACTTAATGCAACCTCAAAGCCTCATAGTTATACTTAGGCTGAAAAAAATGACACTAGTCCATCTAGTTCAACCTGTGGCAAAAAACAAACAGAAAACCTGCATATACACTATCCTATACTCATAGTTGATCCAAAAGAAGTAAAAAAATCCCCAGTAAAGCATGGTCCAAAAAATCCTTCCGGATCCTCCATTAGGCAAATGGATATTCCCTGATCAACTACCCCTGGTGTATTACCTCAAAAAATTTGTATCCAGTTATATTTTGTGTATTTCGGAAAGTTACCAAACTGGCCAGAGGTAGTTCTTGAGGGACAATGGGAAGATGAGGTCTATGCCACATTTTCACAGCTCATACTGTGATAAAGCCTTTCCATACGTGAAGGTTCAATCTTTCTTCAGACGTAAAGAGTGCCCCCTTGTTCTCTGTGAAGGACCAAAAGTGAATGACTGAGGAATCATTACTCTCTGAATACAGTCAGTTTTCTATTCATTTACAAACTGAATTTTTTAAGCCAGTAGACTTTATTCTAAACATTTGCAGCATGTGAGGAACTGTCAAATGCTCTGGCAACATCCAAGTATGTCCACTGCCAGGGCCAGTGCTTAATTATTTCGCGCCCTGGCTGGGAAGGAAAGACTAACTGGCTGCCGTTAGTCTTGCCTAGGGCTGCGCAGGTGACAGGATCAGAGAGCAGCTACGTCTCCACCTCCTCAGTTGTGGCCGCCTCCTCTGCCAACCTCATGCTCGCCTCCTCTGCCTCCCCTCCTCCACCTCATATTCCCCGGCAGGCCGTGGCTGCACCCCCTAGGCAGCAGTAAGCCCTGGGTGGCCGCCTAGTTCGCCTAGTGGGAGTGCCACAGCCACTCCTTTGTTTAAGTTTTTGCTTATTTCCTCATTAAGCAAATCTTTGGTCTTTCATAAATCCATGCTTAATATATTATTTTCTAGCAAAAACTGTGTGCTTTTATTATACTTTAATATCTTCCCGATTATAGAAGTTAAACTAACTCATCTTTTACAAAAAGAATGGGTATAATATCGTGCTTGTTTGCATTAAAAGTATTATAGCTGTCCTGAAAATATGTTTGATGAATAACTGCACAATATAAGAAATTGCAACTACCACCGTTATATTACTTAGGGTCTCTAATTTTAGAAAATGTATATTTTTTTCCCCATTTTTTTCACTATCCAAAAGCTGCTGTTGGCCTTCAGGAATTATTTAATCTCCCACCTGTAAAATAGCCTAAGTTAAGCTTTCGAGAATCTGGTATTTCAAACTTGGTTTGAATTTTTTTTGGCATGGACCTAGAAACTTGCAAAATTTAATAAACCTTGTACTTACTAATATTTCTGATGTCAGGTCTTTCAACTGATGGAGAAACAGATAAGGTCTTGTTTGTTGGACCCATAGCTCCTGCTACATATCTTTTAATTCCTAAAATAAAATAAAAAAAATAAATAAAAACATAATTCTCTGCTGGACTGTAGACTTCAAAGGGTGCGAAATTGTACCACTCTCTAAAAGCAATCCTATTGTTATGCACATGACCATGCTGTGTTCTATGGAAAAACCCCATCTCAGTCTGCCAAGGGTAATTGGGCTTTGCAAAAAAAAAACACCTCAAACAACCTGCATTCCTTTGGGGGAAAAAATCTGACATTTGATTTTAACAAAAGAGTAACAAACATTAAATACTTACGGACCGGGCCTATTTTTTCAGACTTGGTGTTTACAAGTTAAAATAATTTTTTCTTGCAAAAAAATTACTCAGAACCCCCAATGAAATGGCAGTCGTTGCAATACTTTGTCACACCGTATTTGCGCAGTGGTCTTACAAGTGCAATTTTTTGGGGGGGGGGGGGGGGGGGAATACACTTTTTTTATAACAAAAAAAAAAAAAACACAAAACAGTAAAGTTAGCCCAATTTTTTTTTAGATAGTGAAAGATAATTTTACGTCGAGTAAACTGATACCCAACATGCCACGCTTCAAAATTGCACCCGCTCGTGGAATTGCAACAAACTTTGACCCTTAAAAATCTCCATAGGCGACGTTTAAAAACGTATACAGGTTAGCAGTTTTGAGTTACAGAGGCGGTATAGTGCTAGAATTATTGCTCTCGCTCTAATGATCGCGGCGAAAGCTCACATGTGTGGTTTGAACACGGTTTTCATATGCGGGCGTGACTTGCGTATGTGAGCTCAGCAGGACGGGGCGCTTTTAATTTTTACACTGTCCCTTTTTAAAAAAAATAAATAATAAAATTCGGGTCACTTTTAGGCCTTATGCACACTGGACAATAAAATAATGTTATAAAAAGCCAGTAGCTTTGCAGTGAGTGTTTCAATGTTTATGCAATAGCATTTATAAATTCATAAAAAACGCCTGTTAGCCGCGTTTTTGAGCGTTTTAGCGTTTGACATTAGAACGTTTTTACAGCTGAAAAACTGTCAGAACCCACTAGTTTGGGGTTTTTTTTTAAAGCCAAAAAATGCCTCAGTCTCAGTCTTTTAAAAAAAAAAAAAAAATCCCCTTTAAGACAATTGGACAGAAGTGACGTTTGACGTCGCTTCCGCTCACTTGGCTCCAGGCTGTTGAGGAAAGTGGACCCGATAGTCTCTGCCGCTACCGACGGATCCAGTATGTGGCGGAGACCCCCAGAGCACGGCGGGGACCCTCTCCCGCCCCCCGAGACCACTTTTATCGGAAAGAGGACCGTCTGCCGTTGAAGAGGATACCAGGGTTATGGCAGCTATCTTCAAACATCCGACGTACAACTGCGGCGGGCGGTCTGTAAGGAGTTGATATACTTGGGGAAGGTCACAATCCCCCCCCCCCCCAAAAAAAAGCAGGAGACGATATAGTCTTTGGCTGCACTGGGATCTCAGCTTACTGCATACTATTAAGTTGGGTTCTTACCATGTATTGGCAGGTTGAATGTACCCAAGTTGATCAATCAACTTGGGTACAAACCAGCCTGCTGAATTTTATATGCAATACAGCCGCTAGCAATAATCGGTGTTCTCCCGAAGGGGACAGCTTCCTCCGCCAGGAGTACACAATGGCTTTGTGGGAGGGATTCCCCTGTCAACACTGTCCTGTAGTTGAAGTAATGTCAGGGCCATGAAAGAATAAAATAGAGAAGTGGCCCCATGGGAACGTCACCCCTAACTCCCATTTTATAAATAAATTTTACTCTTAATAGAGGGCTATGGTATTGTAAAGTACAGGTCTACCTGTGGCTGCTTTGCTGGTTCTGTTTTGTGTTTCAGGTGACAAGCTGCCTGCTGTTGCTAGGAAGATTTACCTCAACTGCTGAGCATTAGATTGGTGACAAATCCTTTGGCGGGAAACATCTAGCCAATGAGTTTAACCTTTTACTTCTATCTTCTCCTGTCACCAGGCAAAGTCAGCATTTACCTCAGGTCTCAGCCGGACTCACCTCTGGATTCTCCCTTAGCCTTCCTCCTGGATATTTTGACCTGCCCTCAGCCCAGAATGGATATTCTACTTCAAAAAGGACCAATTCCCCTGGAGGAAGGCTTGCCTCAGTCATTAAAATTTTGTACTCCCCCCCTCAGTTTTCACAGGCGACAGCTGTATCACCACATCAGTGTGCCATGTGCCTATATTATACCTCTCATTCCTAAAGTGCAAGGGATACCCAGTATACTGATGGTAATAGGTTACCTGAGGTCAACCAGGGAACTTTTCACCTACCTGTAGGCAGACCTAGACCTGCAGCAAGACCATAGGAGCATCACATCACCACCAGGACTTTACAGGGACTAGGAGGACCGCTGACTTGAAGTGTCAGTGCACAGGCCAACAGGACAGGAGCTATAGTAAAAGAATTTGCAGGATGAGGAGGCCCTACTCTTCTTCAGACAACCACAGTTCCACTGTTCCTGCCAGCGTGAGCCAGGTAGGCAGTGGGTTTGAAGCTGCTACCATGGGCCGATAGCGTGATCAACACCTCTCCAATAGGTCCATCACAGGCTAGGGGTGAATGAAGACTGAGGGCTGGGAATGTGCACAGACTTGACTTTGTTCTGTCTGCTTCAGTCTCCTCTGCGTCAGTGTCTTCCCTGTTCAGTACGCTCGGTCAGCCTTTAGCCACCCTTTCCTGTTCACTCCCCGCTATCTAGGACTTTCATTTATATTTCATTTAACACACTTCTGACCTGTGAAAGGCCTTTGTGTTTTCATTTGCTGCAGTTATTGCAGGTACTGTGCTAGGATGGTTAGTGCTCCTGTCCAGCATACAGCATGTCAGGGTCATTAGGGGAGATTGTGTGGTTGCATGTGTGCCTAGCAGGCTGATTAGTCGGTTTATCATCATCGGCTTTGAGAGTTTTTTCTTCCTTTATAGGAATTAAGTTTTAAAATATGTGAATGAGTTGCCTAATATTGTGTTTTATACGTAGGTTTTTCCCACTTTGTTTTATTAGGAAAAGTTAAAGAGCAGTACACATACGATACACAATGTGTCACAGAAAATGACATGTAGGCATGATAGGGTTTTTTAAATTTTCCAAAGAAATTTATGAAGAGAGGATCCCACCTGAGTTCCTCCTAGGGGTGCAATGAATAGAAATTTTGGTGCTGAAACAGAAAATGGAAGATACACTAGGCCGAAAACCGAAACCAATACCGAAAATGAGTTTTTTTTTAATAAAATTTTGATATATAAAATTCAAAAATTGTGTTATATTCCTTATTATTCATATTTAACTTTAACTTATCATGAATTTTATGAATAAAAAAAAATATATTATAATATAAATATATATAAATATATATATATTTTTTTTATTTTAGTACAATCCAGTAAAGTACTTTCTTTAATAAAAGTAACCCACATAAATTGGACACAGAAAATAAAATGCAAAATTAAAGTAATTTTACACATATGCTGCACACTGCAAAATAATAAAAAAAATAATAAAATAAATAATTAACAAAAAACACACATAATATAAAAATGCCAAAGACCAAGTCTATGTTTGAGTAGATGTGTGGTATTTGCACGGTTTACATTTATTTATTGTTCAAAAATAGAAGAACCATAAAACAAGACAGAGGGCGTACGGGCTATTATACAGATCATACTACTAAGCCGTCAGTTCTGTATCAAAGCTCATTGTCAAAGTACTGCAAAACATCAGCTCCATGATACATCATCATTCACATCAAATAATGGGAGTGGGACAACTGGAAAACGCAACAGGCTAATGCCCCGTACACACGAGCGGACTTTACGGCAGACTTTTAAAACATATAACATAGATTGATGCGCTCTGATACAAAGTTCAATCAATGTGACAAAAGATTTTTTTGTGCAAAAAAACCAATGTGAAAAAAATTGCTACCAAATCGCAAAAAAAAAAAAAAAAAAAAAAAAATTGCATATATATAAAATCGCAAATATATGAAAAAATTGCAAATATTTAAAAACTGTGTTGCTCCAGTTATACAAATCCACTGGAAGTGGTGCGATATCTCCAAAGTAAACTAAGCAACAATTGTGTATAGATTACTATTTGCAAACGCATTTTTAGTATATCTATACACAATTGTTGCTTAGTTTACTCATGTGCGTTAAGTAGGATGTTTTGTAATTGAAATTTGGCATCTATCCACTGCGCTGTCAGGCTAAGCATGCTCGTTGGACTGACATCTGAACTCCAAATGTTGGTAGTAAAACTGATTGCTATGATGTCGGTAGTCATGAGCCCATGAACATGTTCTCTAACACTGCAAAACAATTCAGGTAGACCGGTATCTGCAAAGTAGCGTCTGCTTGGTATTGTGTAACGCGGCTCAATATGTTGCATGAGCCTACGGAATCCAATGTCCTCCACAACAGAGAATGGCTGGTCGTCTAATGCAATAAATTCCATAATTTTATCTGTAATGCCGCAAGCTTTGGGACTGTCACTTGTACATTTTTTAACCTTTTCAAAGACTGTGGCCACAGATGGTGTTGAGCCTGGCCCTGAGGCACTTTTTGGAAGCGGTGCTGTATTCTGTATGCTGAACTGGATGGCGTGTTTTCAGGCGGTGTATCAAATCTGTTGAAAAATGCCTTGGTACTGTACCCCCTCTTGAAATTTCTGCTGAGCAAAGACTGCAGATTGCAAATTTGGGGTCTGAGCAGAAACTTTAAAATATTTCCACACTGCAGACATGGTCCAGCGTAGAAGAATAGCATAGAATGATCTATAGTGGGAGTGAAATCTGAGTGGGAAAAAAAAGACTAAAATCTAAAAAAAAACAAAAAAAAAAAAAAAACAAACAAACTAAACCCCCGGCAGCTATAAAATAAAAAAAACTAAATTTTTTTTTTTTTTTTTTTTTTTTTTAACTGTGCACACCTCTCTTGCCATGCACTGCAGTACATCTGACTTGTACCAAAGAATATATTGAATTTGATTGCATGTTATTTGTGAGATATAATATATTCAGTAGTATATTGCTGCATAGTGCATACTGTCAGGTTTAAAAAATGAATGCGCTTATCAGTGTAGTAGTAGTATAACATACGAACTGAATGCTATCTAAATGAATTGACCATGCTATACAAGTAGTACCTTAAAATATAATTATTACCTGGCCTGTTAGTTTAGTAGAAGAAGAAGAACTAACGAAGAACTAACGATAATACTACAAGTACACATACAGCTGAAGATCTCTATTTCAATAGCAAATTTGTATTATAATATAGTACTAGATGGATTGTCAGTAGTTAAAGAGAATGCTCACCGGCGAATAGTACTAATAGTAGCCATCCAGGAGGGACGGTGCCCACTCTCCAATGCAGCGGTTTCCCCCGAGTCTCAACTGCGTCTCAACCACGAGGAACATCCGTGGGGAAAGTGCTCCCAACTCCAGCGTCTCCACTGCAGGGAACGTGCTCACGAGTCCTGAGTCTTAACCACAAGGAACGTGTGTGACGTCACATGTCGGTGCGCGCACCGCTACTGCGCAATTTTCGGCGCCATTATCTGCAATTTTTTTTCTTTTAGCAATGACAATTTTCGGCCGATGTTTCGGCAGCTGAAATTTCGGTGCATCCCTAGTTCCTCCATTTGTTTATTTAGGTTATCACCTCTAGCTGTGATTCCTGAAGAACCCAATGAGTTTAATCATAGGTCAGTTCCTAAGGGTTTTTGGTCTTTATTGATCTAATTGATCGCCTATTCTCATTGATATACCTAAATCTACAGTACAGTATATCAAGCTCTTTTTGTGATTTGGTCAGATGTCCTTTTAACCACTTCCCGCCCGGCCTATAGCAGATTGATGGCCAGGCGGTGGTTCAGTTATCCTGACTGGGCATCATACTGGGCGTGGGGGCGCGCATCGCGGCAATCAGTGGAGCGGTGTGTCAGTCGCACACACCGCTCCATCGATCTTGATAAAGAGCCTCCAGCGGAGGCTCTTTATCACGTAATCAGCCGTGTCCAATCACGGCTGATCATGATGTCAATAGGAAAAGCCGTTGATCAGCTTTTCCTCACTCGCGTCTGACAGAGCTTGTAACGTTCCCAATCTATATGGTTCTTCCTGGTGTTCATTTAACCACTTCAGCCCCGGAAGATTTTACCCCCTTTCTGACCAGAGCACTTTTTACAATTTGGCACTGCGTCGCTTTAACTGACAATTTTGTGGTCGTTCAACAATGTACCCAAACAAAATTTGCGTCTTTTTCCCACAAATAGAGCTTTCCTTTTGGTGGTATTTAATCACCTCTGCGGTTTTTATTTTTTGCGAAATAAACAAAAGGAGCGTCAATTTTGAAAAAAAATATATTTTTTTACTTTTTGCTTTAATAAATATCCCCCCAAAAAAAAAAAAAAAAAAAATATTTTCTTCATCAGTTTAGTCCAATATATAGTCTTCTACATATTTTTGTTAAATCGCAATAAGCATATATTGGTTTGCAAAAAAAGTTAGTGTCTACAAACTATGGGAAAGATTTATGGCATTTTTATTATTATTTTTTACTAGTAACGGCGGCGATTTGCGATTTTTAGCGGTACTGCGACATTGCGAGGAACAGATCACAGACTTTTGACACTTTTAGGACCATTGGCATTTATACAGCGAACAGTGCTATAAAAGTGCACTGATTACTGTGTAAAGGTCACTGGCAGGGAAGGGGTTAACACTAGGGGGCGATCACAGGGTTAATTGTATGTTCCTATTTCCATACACACTGAGGGATTGACTAGGAGAGGAGACATATTGTTTTTCCTAAACGATATGGTTCCTCTTCCCTGACAGCACAGGGATTTGTGTGTTTACACACACACACACAAATCCCCATGCTGGCGCACGTGGCCGGCGGCGATCGTGCCTACTGGCCATGCGTATCGAGTCCCCCGGTGACTGAAAAAAGGTAGGACGTACACATACAGAACTTCGTCCAAGGGAGCCATTCTGCCGCAGTAAATGCGCGTGAGCCGGTCGGGAACTGGTTATTATTTAGGTTAAGGTAGGAAATTTTCAGAGCAGCAAAATATTAGCAGATGCTTTGTTTTGTGGTTTCCTGTGTTTACGGACACCGGTTACCCCAGCAGTAAGCAAAGGCCTACGTCGTCTTTAAAACCAGTTTTTTACTTGGTTTAAGCCGATATAATATTCCATTACCTTGCTGAAACAACCTGCATTATCTATGCCACTGGTTGCTTCTCCTTTGAGGACTCCACATAACTCCCTTGGCCTTCATATGACATGTATCAAAGTGGTTGTTTCCACACTCTCATCAAAACTGTGAGGCCCCTTTCATGCTATTACGACTTGTTCTGTGACTTGAGACTGCAAAGTCATTCCCCGCGATTTCCAATGACTACCATTCATATTAGAATGACTTCAAAGTAGTCTTTGCACTACTTTGGTCCGACTTTGATCCTACTTCAGGCCATTAAATATCACTGAAGTCGGATCAAAGGCAGATCGATGTCTTAACTGATCCGACTTTGGCATGAGACGGAGTGCTGATGATCTTGAAGGGGAACTCCATGCAAAATAAAAAAAATAAAAAGCCACCCCAGCATGGGTTCCCCCTCCAAGAGCACACCAGGCCCTTCGATCTGGTATGGATTTTAAGGGGAACCCCCACGCTGAAAAAACTGCGTGGGACCCCCCAAAATCCATACCAAACCCTTAGCCAAGCACACAGCCCAGCAGGTCTGGAAAGGGGGTGGAGACGAGCGAGTACCCCCCTCCTAAACTGGTGCTTTGGGGCATATTGATGAAGACAAGGGCCTCTTCCCGACAACCATGGCCATTGGTTGTCGGTGTCTGCGGGTGGGGGGCGCTTATCGGAATCTGGAAGCCTCCTTTAACAAGGAGGCACCCAGATCTCAGCCCTCCACCCTATGTGAATGAGTATGGGGTACATTGTACCCCTACCCATTCACCTAAAAAAAAATAAAATAGAGTCAAAAATAAAACGCAATACACAGGTTTAGTAATTTTTTATGATTCTAATTTAGTAATTTATTAAGACAGCTCTGGCGTCTCTTCCTCTCCGGCTCTTCACCCTCTTCTGGCGATGTCTTCTGCCTCTGCCAGGTCTTCTCTGTTGATGCGACGCTCTGTCCCGCTCTAATGCTAGGTGTGCAGTGTGCCACTACTTATATTGGCATGAGGCAGGTTCACCGGGTGACATATGGAGGCCCTGCCCCTTATGACGTCATCACCCCATCATGCACCGTGAAAATCGAGGAACAGAGCGAGAAGACCCGGCAAAAGAGCGAGAAGACAGCGGAGAAGACCCGGCAGAGGCAGAAGACAGCGGACAGATGGAGAAGAACCGGAGAGGGCTAGAAGACCTGGCAGAGGCAGAAGACGTCGTCAGAAAAGGAAAAGCCGGAGAGGAAGAGACACCAGAGCTGTCTTAATCACTTTCAAAAACCTGTGTAAAATTGCATTTTATTTTTGACACCATTATTTGAATGGGTAGGGGTACAATGTAACCCATACTCATTCACATAAGGTGGGGGGCTGGGATCTGGGAGCCCCCTTGTTAAAGGAGGCTTCCAGATTCTGATAAGCCCCCCGCCCGCAGACCCAGACAACCAATGGCCAGGGGTGTCAGGAAGAGGCCCTTTTCCTCATCAACATGGGGGAAAAAGTGCTTTGGGGTGGGGGGCGCAGGGCCCCCCTTCCCAAAAGCACCCAGCCCCCCATGTTGAGGGCATGTGGCCTGGTACGGTTCAGGGGGGCACTCGCTTGTCCCCACCCCCTTTCCTGACCTGCTGGGCTGTGTGTTCGGATAAGGGTCTGGTATGGATTTTGGGGGGACCCCCATGCAGTTTTCGGCATGGGGGTTCCCCTTAAAATCCATACCAGACCGAAGGGCCTGGTATGCTCATGGAGGAGGAACCCATGCAGTTTGTTTTTTTACATTTTGCGTGGAGTTCCCCCTAAAGATCATACCAGACAGTGCCTGGTATTGTCAGGGATCAAAGTCGGATCCCTGTTTATTAAAGTTGGACTCATTTCGGACTTCAAGTGGCAGAGCAAAGTTGGATCCACAGTTGTACGACTGTCGTGTTGTATCAGTGTGAAAGAGGCCTAAGTAGGGAGTTTGAGACACAATGACAATGCATACAATTCTCACTTTTGGTAAGGAGTTCTGAAAAGGATTTTAGAAGCTATATTTATATGCTGCTATTGGGTCACAAATTGCTTTCAACATGTTCTTCGTTACTTCTATGGAATCAATCTGTTCTGCATATAAAACACTTTATAACTGCTTTCCCACTCAGTTCAGTCTGGTTAGTTGAGGTAAGCTGTAAACCGCTTCAGCCCCGGAAGATTTTACCCCCTTCCTGACCAGAGCCTTTTTGCGATTCGGCACTGCGTCGCTTTAACTGACATTTGCGCGGTCGTTTGACGTTGCACCCAAACAAAATTGACGTCCTTTTTTCCCCACAAATAGAGCTTTCTTTTGGTGGTATTTTATCACCTCTGCGGTTTTTATTTTTTGCGCTATAAAACAAAAAAAAAAAATATATCGCAATAAGTATATATTGATTGGTTTGCGCAAAAATTACAGCGTCTACAAAATAGGACAGTTTTATGGCATTTTTTTAATTAATTTTCTTTTTTACTAGTGATGGTGACGATCTGCGATTTTTAATCGGGACTGCGACATTATGGCAGACACGGACAATTTTGACATTTTTTGGGACCATTGGCATTTTTACAGTGATCAGTGCTATGAAAATGCATTGATGACTGTAAAAATGTCACTGGCTGCGAAGGGGTTAACCACTAGGGGCAATCAAGGGGTTAATGTGTTCCCTAGTGTGTGTTCTAACTGGATGGGACTGTGGGGGAGATGACAGATTGCTGTTCATACTCTGTATGAACAGACGATCTGTCTGTTCTCCCCTCAGAGAACCGGAAACTGTGCGTTTACACACACAGATCCCGGTTCTCCATGTGCCCCGAGCGATCGCGGGAGCCCAGCTGTGATCGTGACCGCCGGGCACTCGCATCGGCTCCGTGGGCGAGCAAGGGGCTGCGTGCATGCGCCCCCTAATGGCCACAGGGCGATGCGACGTTGCACAGCGCTGTTTCGCCCAGCCGTGCCATTCTGCAGCAGTACAACTGCGGCGGCTGGTCGGCAAGTGGTTAACTTAATTAAATATAGGAAACTTCTGCGCTACGAACGGTTGGTAGATTGATAATATGAAGTGCAAAAAAAGCTGAAGCTGTGGGAGGAGGACAGAGAGGGACGTCGCGGGAGGAGGACAGAGAGGGACGTTGGGGTGGTCAATAAGGCCTAGAGAATAACAGGTTAGGCGCGGCTCAGTCCGTAGGAACAGTATTGGATAATGGCCAACAGGCTCTTACCAGACCCAGCGAAACCGCAACAGCGATACTGTGGCTCTCTGGTGGTGCGGATACAACATGGCTCCCTCTCTGGCAGTTATTTTATGCCTTAGGCCATTCGCATTGCCCAGTATAGCGGATTCGGCAATTTTAACTATTCGCAATGCATTCCTTTCTTTTTTTGTCGCATATGATTGGCTCTCTATGAGAATGTGTCCCTAAAAGTTGATGTTGCAGGGTATGCAGCTGCTACATAGGGAGTGCATCAGGAAGTAGATGGGCGGCCTGCTCTTTACATTCATTACGCATGTCCCCACCTTTTATAATAAAAAAAATATTAATAGTGTGAGTAGTTGACATTCATATTTTTTCTGGTACGGAGGATTATATTTTCCACCGGTTAAAATTCCAGTTCTCTTGCAGGGTACATAGGGTATGCATGTGGCATAGCTGGCTGATCATATTCCCTATTTGGAAGTGTGAGCTGTGTTGGATATCCTTGTTCACCTGGAAGGGAATGATTTAGATTGATTCAAAATATTAGACATTCAAAATAAATAGGGAACTGTTCTGTCTACAAATAAGTGCTTTTCTAGGCCTGGGCTTCAGTTAATGGCACAGTTACCATAAAATGTGACTTGATTGATATGCCAATTTACTGTATACTCATTAGTAAGGATGAGCTTCGAGTTCGACTCGAACATTGGCTGTTCGCCTGTTCGCTGAACAGCGAACAATTTGGAAACTTCGGCAAATTTGAAAACCACAGAACACCCTTTAAAAGTCTATGGGAGAAATCAAAAGTGCTAATTTTAAAGGCTTATATTCAAGTTATGGTCATAAAAAGTGTTTGGGGACCTGGGTCAGGCCTGCCCCAGGGCACATGTATCAATGCAAAAAAAAGGTTTTAAAAACTGACTTTTTTTGGGAGCAGTGATTTTATTAATGCTTAAAGTGAAATAATAAAAGTGTAATATTCCTTTAAATTTCGTACCTGGGGGGTGTCTATAGTATGCCTGTAAAGGGGTGCATGTTTCCCGTGTTTAGAACAGTCTGACAGCAAAATGGCATTTCAAAAGGAAAAAAAGTCATTTAAAACTCACGGCTATTAATGAATTGCCGGTCCGGCAATACACATAAAAGTTCATTGATAAAAATGACATGGGAATTCCCCACGGGGAACCCCAAACCAAAATAAAAAAAAAAATAATAATATGACGTGGGGGGTCCCCCTAAATTCCATACCAGGCCCTTCAGGTCTGGTATGGATTTTAAGGGGAAACCCGCGCCAAAATTAAAAAAAAGTCGTGGGGTCCCCTCAAAAATCCATGCCAGACCCTTATCCGAGCACGCAACCTTTCAGGCTGCAGGAAAGGGGGGGCAGGGGGGGACGAGAGAGCGCCCCCCCTCCTGAACTCTACCAGGCCACATGCCTCAACATTGGGAGGGTGCTTTGGGGTATCCCCCCAAAGCACCTTGTCCCCATGTAGAAGGGGACAAGGGCCTCATCCCCACAACCCTTGCCCAGTGGTTGTGGGGATCTGCGGGCGGGGGGCTTATCGGAATCTGGAAGCCCCCTTTAACAAGGGGACCCCCAGATCCCAGCCCTCCCCTGTGTGAAATAGTAAGAAGGTACAAAAGTACCCCTAGCATTTCACAAAAAAGCTGTCAAAAATGTTAAAAATGACACAAGACAGTTCGACAATTCCTTTATTTAAATGCTTCTTCTATCTTCCTTCGGTTTCTGCCTCCATCTTCTTCTGGTTCTTCCTCCGGTGTTCTCGTCCGGCACCTTCCTCCGCAGCGTCTTCTTCCCTTCTCCTCGGGCCACTCCGCATCCATGATGGCATGGAGGGAGGCTCCCGCTGTGTGACGCTTCTCTTCTGACGGTTCTTAACAGGGGGGCGGGGCCTCCCGGTGACCCTGACCCCTGACGCACAGGGAATTGATGGGGACTTCCTAGTGGCATTCCCCGTGATGTCAGAGGGTGGTGGGGTCACCAGTTACGCAACCCCGCCCCCTTCTGACGTCACGGGGAATGCCACAGGGAAGTCCCATCAAGTCCCCGTGTGTCAGAGGGGGCGGGGTCACCGGGGAGGCTCCGCCCCTCATTTAAGAACCGTCAGAAGAGGAGACACACAGCGGGAGCCTCCCTCCATGCCATCATGGATGCGGAGCGGCCCGAGGAGAAGGGAAGAAGACGCCGCGGAAGAATATGCCGGACGAGAACACGGAAGGAAGAACCAGAAAAAGATGGAGGAAGAAACCGAAGGAAGATAGAAGATAGAAGAAAGAAGAAGCATTTAAATAAAGGAATTGTCGAAAACTGTCTGTTGTCATTTTTAACATTTTTGACAGTTTTTTTGTGAAATGGTAGGGGTACTTTTGTACCCCCTTACTATTTCACACAGGGGGGAGGGCCGGGATCTGGGGGTCCCCTTTTTAAAGCGGGCTTCCAGATACCGATAAGCCCCCGCAGCAGACCCCCACAACCACCAGGCAATGGTTGTGGGGGATGAGGCCCTTGTCCCCATCAACATGGGGACAAGGCGTATTGGGGGGCTACCCCTAAGCACCCTCCCAATATTGAGGGCATGTGGCCTGGTACGGTTCAGGGGGGGGGGCGCTCTCTGGTCCCCCCCCTCTTTTCCTGCGGCCTGCCAGGTTGCGTGCTCGGATAAGGGTCTGGTATGGATTTTTGGGGGGACCCCCCGCGTCTTTAATTTTGGTTCGGGGTTACCCTGTGGGGAATTCCCATGCCGTTTTTATCAATGAACTTTTATGTGTATTGTCGGACCGGCAATTCATTAATAGCCACGAGTAGTTTTAAATGACATTTTTCCTTTGAAATGTCATTTTGCTGTCAGACTGTTCTAAACACGGGAAACATGCGCCCCTTATAGGCATACTATAGACACCCCCCAGGTACGAAATTTAAAGGAATATTACACTTTTATTGTTTCACTTTAAGCATTATTAAAATCACTGCTCCCGAAAAAACGGCTGTTTTTAAAACTTTTTTTTGCATGGATCCATGTCCCCTGGGGCAGGACCCAGGTCCCCAAACACTTTTTATGACAACTTGCATATAAGCCTTTAAAATTAGCACTTTTGATTATTCATGTTCGTGTCCCGTAGACTTTAATGGTGTTCGCGTGTTTGAACAAATTTTTTGCCTATTCGCAAAGTCTGGTGCGAACAGAACAGGGGGGTGTTCGGCTCAGCCCTACTCATTAGTAACTTCATTTTTCTCTATTGTGAACTGGAGCGTTTCCAAGTGTCCCTTCTTTGGGACCAAACCCTTCTGTAACTCATGTAAGCTTCAGTTGTTTCTCGTTTTGGTCTGATGTGTACATCTCTGTACAAAATGTACTATTTTACTGCCAAAAGTGTTATGCTGCACTAAAAACTTTATCCAGCCTCTATATTACTGCATTTGTTATTTTGAAAAGCCATTATGAAAAGCAAAAAGTAGGTGTGTTTAGCCAATCATTTTCTGCATACTAGATCTTTGAGGTCCCTGTAACCAGGGACATGTCCTTTGCTACTTACTGTGCAAAAGCGTTTTCCACTTTATAATTTCAGAAATTTGGGAGGCATGTTTTTGGTACATTTTCTCAGTCATTGGTAAGGGCATTTTCAATGCTGGATTGTAAAGAGCAATTTTTCAGCCTGCAGCGGTGGGGTAGGGCCAGGTTGGTAACCTGGCTTTTGGGTAATGTTACCCACTTTGTGGGTGGACAGTGGTTGGTAAACTGTTGAGGCTCGAGTCTTAGTGACTAAGCATGTTGGTCTGTTAATGGTAATAGCGGTTCTGTTTGGTATTGAAGATTAAAGCTCATTTTAGAATTAAAATTATTTTAAACCCAATAAAGGGGCTGCGGCCTAAACTTTCCCACAATCCTTGTTGTGTGTTTAATTTAATTTATATTTATTAGAGCTGCACGATTCTGGGAAAAATGAGAATCATGATTTTTTTTTTTTGCTTAGAAGATAATGATTCTCGCAGCAAAACATCTTTCACATTATACTAAATAAATTGGGCTAACTTTACTGTTTCATTTTTTTTTTAATTCGAATATTTTTTTCAAAAAAAATTGCATGCGGAAATACAGTGTGACATAAAATATTTCAACAGCCACCGTTTAATTCTCTAGGGTCTGTGCTAAAATATTAAAAAAAAAAAAAATGTACATTATATATACACACAGACATAGATATAGAGAAATACATAGATATAGATAGAGATAGATAGAGATATAGATAGAGATAGAGATAGAGATAGAGATATATATTTTTTTTGGGGGGGGGGGGGGGGGGGTCCAAGTAATTTTTTGGCAAAAAAATGATTTTAACGTGAAACCAACAAGTGTCAGAAAACGGTTTAGTCTTTAACCACTTCCAGCCCACGGACGTCATATGACGTCCTGGGCTTTGGGCGGGTATATCTGAATGAGGCCTGTAGTTACAGACATCATTCAGATATTGCCGGTTTCAGCCGGCGAATCTCTACACCATAGGAACGATCATAGCGGCCGTCCTGCCACTTGATCGTTCCTATGGGAGGCAAGAGGGGACGTCCCCCCCCCCCTCCCGCCGCCCTCCGGTGCTTGCTCCGACTCACCGTTACGATCGGTGAGGCGGAGAGTGGATCCGCTGACGCCGGATGTAGATCATAGAGATTTCCGGCGGACCAGATGGTCCCCCGGAGTCTCTATGATCGTCGGAGGCCGGGCGCGATGTTATGAGGTCACGCCCGGCCTCTCCATTCAAAAAAACGGCGCCGCTTCGGCTGGGAAGCGGCGATCGTTTTATTTTATTTTTTTATTTCAGGCTTCCCAGCCTAGTGGTGAGATATGGGGTCTTACTGACCCCATATCTCACTATTAAGAGCACCTGACATGTCATATTGCTATTACAAAGGATGTTTACATTCCTTGTAATAGGAATAAAAGTGATCAATTTTTATTTTTTTTTTCAAAAAAGTGTCAAAATAAAAAAAAAAATATAACAAAAAAAAAAAAATTTAAAGGACCGCTGTCCCCGTGTGCTCGCACGCAGAAGCGAACGCATACGTAAGTCCCGCCCACATATGAAAACGGTGTTCAAACCATACATGTGAGGTATCGATGCGAACGTTGGAGCGAGAGCAATAATTTTGGCCCTAGACCGCCTCTGTAACTCAAAACATGTAACCAGTAAAAAAATTTCAAGCGTCGCCTATGGGGATTTTTAAGTACCGAACATTGGCGCCATTCCACGAGGGTGTGCAATTTTGAAGCGTGACATGTTAGGTATCTATTTACTCGGCGTAACTTCATCTTTCACAAAATGCAAAAACATTGGGCTAACTTTAGGCTCGGTTCACACAGGGGCGACTTGTCAGGCGACCTAGTCGCCTGACAAGTCGCCTCCCGTTCTGTGCTACGGAACCGTTCTAATAGGAGCGACGCAAGTCGCTCCGACTTAGAAAAAGGTTCCTGTACTACTTTGGGGGCGACTTCTATGCAGAAGTCGTTTTGCAAGTCGCCTCGGAAGTCGTTTGCAGGTCGCCTCGCTGAGGCGACCTGCAAGTCGTGCCGCCCCTGTGTGAACCGGGCTTTACTGTTTTGTTTTTTTTTTTAAACACAAAACAGTTTTTTCCCCAAAAAAACGCATTCGAAAAATTCCTGCGCAAATACTGTGTGAGATAAAAAGTTGCAACAACCGCCATTGTATTCTCTAGGGTCTTTGCTAAAAAAACATATATAATGTTTGGGGGTTCTATGTAATTTTCTAGCAAAAAAAATGAGGATTTTTACATGTAGGAGCAAAGTGTCAGAATTGGCCCGGTATTGAAGTGGTTAATTGGTTAAAAACTTCCCTCATTTACAGACCAACGTTTATACATTTGAGCTAAATAACAAAACATTACAATGTTTATAGCTAGCTCAGCAGCTGAGGAATACTGTGAAACTTGGCAGATTGCCTGTATTTTTTTTTTTTTTTTGACAGCTGTCAGCTTGAGCAGAGAACTGCATAGAATCAGGAAAATGCTTTAAGATCGCGAGGGGGGAAAGAACTGCGATCTTCATTCTTAACGATTAATCGTGCAGCTCTAGTTCTTATTATACACAATCTCATGTCAGAGCCATGAAACAATAAAATAGAGAAGTGGCCCCATGAGATTGTCTCCCCTAAGTGCCGGTTCACACTTGTGCGATGCGATTTAGATGCAAATTTTTTCATTGCGTGTTTGATTACCAGCGCGATTGTATTGCGAATCCAATGCGAATTGTATGCGCTTTACATGTAAATTAGGCACAGATGCGATTTGTGCTCAGGCCAAATCGAAAAGGCAAGAAAAAAAAATGGGTGTTAACTTCCTGTGCTCTTCCTTGTTTTCCTTTGTGGGGGAGTATTGTCGTGGAGGAGTGTGGTTTGTCTGAGTAGTCAGTGAGGATTTTGATTTTTGATCATTATGTTTCATCAAATGCTGTTGATCATAGCAGCAGTTGTTACTGCTACTGCTGCAGTCCTGATGGACAAAGGCAGGAGGAAGGAGGAGGAGGAGGATGAGGAAGAGACTGATGAGTACAAGAAGATATTGGGTCCATCCAATTATTCAAAATAGGGAAGAGAGGCCAGTTCAGGATCCTCTACAATGATCTCAGGCAGCATGAGGAGAAGTTCAACTATTCCCGGATGTCAGTAAATAGGTTAGTACCTGTACCCTTCCTCCCTCCTTATCTATCACTGACATGCATCCCACTGTCCACCAACGCCACTGACCACCAATCCAACTTTTGATCGCTTTTCTCCTTTTACTAGAACTGTTTCCTATTACCATTTTATTTGATTTTGTGTATGGGCTTTAGCCTGTCACTTACATTGAATTTGTGGTTTTATTCCTTAGTTTCGATGAATTGCTTCGTCTGCTTGGTACACGTTTGGAGTATCAGAACACCACCTTTCGGAATAGTGTAGAGCCAGCGGAAAGGTTGCTTGTTACATTAAGGTAAAATATAGATATACTTCGTGTGTGAAATTTTATGCTATGCACCATAGTAAGCTATAGTAAGGAATGCTAAGAATGCAGACAGATATGACAACAAAAATTGTTTTCCAAAAAAAGTATTTTTTTTATTTTAAAAAACTTAATATGTAAATTTTTTGGATTAAATACTTGGCATGAAATATTTTGGAAACAATCCAGCTCCCTCTGACTCTGACCTCCTCTGACTCTCTAGTTTTCCAACGTCCCCTGACTCTCAAACTCAATCTGACTCCCTCTCACTTCCCCTGACCCTCTCACTTCCCCTGACCCTCTGAAGTGTGTCCTTGAGGCTCCTCCACCTAGTGCGTATGAGTTCTTCTGTAATAATAAAAAAAAAAACTCATTTATTTGATATTTTTTGTCAGGTACCTAGCAACTGGAAATTCATTTGCCAGCTTACACTACAAGTACAAATTAGGAAAATCTACGGTGAGCACAATTGTGCGTAACACCTGTATCGCCATCTGGGAGGTCCTAAGAGATGTGGTCATGAAAAAAAATATAACAAAGAGGAATGATACACCAAAGCTGAGTTGTTTTGGGAGCGCTGCAACTTCCCTAACTGTGTTGGTGCCATAGACGGCAAGCACATCAGAATTGTGAGGCCAGTCGGTAGTGGGTCAAAATTTTTTAATTATAAAAAATATTTCTCTTTCGTTCTGCTGGCAGTGGCTGATGCAAACTACTCGTTCACCTACATCGACATTGGTTCTTATGGGAGCAGTTCTGACTCCAGCATTTTTTCCCACTCTACTTTTGGAAGAATGATTCGGGAGAACGCACTGGACCTCCCAAACGAACGACCACTCCCTGGAACATCAGAACCCTCTCTCCCTTTAATATTTGTCGGTGATGAGGCTTTCGCTCTCTCAGAAAAAACGCTCAGGCCATATGCTAACCGGTCACTGTCTGTGGAGAAAAGGGTCTTTAATTATCGGCTAACAAGAGCACGCAGAGTTGTGGAGTGTACTTTCGGAATTCTGGCAAACAAATGGCGTTTTCTCCACACGCCAATAAGTTTAAACATGGAAAACGCCATAATTGCCGTAAAAGCTGCCTGTGCACTCCACAATTTTGTCCGCGAAAGAGATGGATACCTTTTCGAGGACTCTTTAATGGATGAGATGGAAGGCACAGATTGGACACATAACAAGGGGTAATTACAGGGGGGCCAGCATCCGTGAGCAATATACTGACTTCTTTAGGAGTCCTGCCGGTCAAGTATCATGGCAGCTTGATTCCATTTAATACAGACCAATCATTTTTTCTTTGTCAATGCTGCATCGTGTACGATCTCTACTTTTTTCTGCAATAAAGTTTTATTGTTCGACAGTGTGTCCATCTATTTTTGGCACTTTCTGTGTCAACATAGAGAGCATGCAATATCATTCCACAACATTGGTGGACAGTGGGGTTGGTGGACAGTGGGGTGCATGCCCTTACATTGGTGGTCAGTGGGATGAATAAATATAAAGAGTGTGTAGCCGTACAATGTAGCCTAACCCTGACGTCTCCAATCAGTGCTTCAATAGACAAATACACAGTGATAAGCAATATACTTATAATTGGGTTTATAGGTTCCAGGAGGTAATCTGTAACGGTCATGGTACATGAGATTGATGGTTTGCGCCATAGTAAGCAATAGAAGCAATGCAGACAGATCACACCATTGTTCTCTTCCAAAAAAATGTTTTTATTTAATTTGTAATCTTCATGTAATTACATACTTTTTAAAACATTTTTTGGAAAATAATCATACTTCAAACTTCAAACATTGTAAAGAACCACATAACCAAGAGATAATACTCTGTCTCCTACTTCCCTTTCTCTCACCCTTCATTCTTTCTCCCCCTCACTTGATCTCTTCTTTCAAGTATGACCCTCTCACTTCCTCTGACCCTCTCACCTCAACTTCCACCTCACTCTCTCTCTTCATCCAACATTAGTACAAGTATCCCACTGCATAATCCACGCTGACCTGAAAAGTTGGTAGGACCAAAAAACTTTTACATAACGTAAACAAATGCAATATGGTTAACAACATGAAAGAGGCTGTGCCGTTTAACAGGTAGGCATCTATCAATTTGAAATATAGTTCTGTTTCTCAGGTGTTACTAGCTTCAAAAGGTACAAACAGGGATATCACTGTATCTGGTGGTTCACTCGTGGCGGGCCGATATAGCATAACCGCATCACAGACCTTGACATTTTGGTCAGAGGTGGGATACAAGCCCTGGCATTTGTGGACAGGCAATCCCACAGACCACCAATGTCAGGGCTTGTGTGACCACCAATAAATGCCCTTACATTGGTGGTCATTAGGATGCATGCCTTTACATTTTGGTCATAGGTACAAGTCCTGACATCGGTCGTCTCGTCAGGTGGGATGCAAATCCTCAAAAAAATAGAAAACATAACCTAAACAAATCCAATATGGATTAACAACATGAAAGTGGCAGTGGCTCGATTGAATTATCTTCAAGTGATTGATTTCTATAGGGATAAGGACTAGGATTGATTTGTTTGGGCTGTTCCATAGCGGTTTGGCATGGATGGCATTTGATTGTAGAGCTGTGGCACTCTGCTTTGTTGTGGTAAATGATGAGGAATTGATTAGCGTGGTCTCAATTCCATTGCCCTTGTTATACCAGGGGTACTAGTTGGAGGGATGATTAAGGAAGCAATTGGTGGAGGAATCGGGTATGGGATTTTTGATCTGGGGGTCTCATATATGCTTGGGTGGTCAGAAAAACTGGAAGGATAAGGGTTTGGTGCAGGATTTTGAGCAGCAGAAAAGGGTGTAATTAGTTGAGTACTAGTACTCTCTTGCGTTGGCTCTGAAACATGGCTTGGAATAGTGAAGGAATGTATGCAATGTTGCACTGCAATCCTCATGTTGAAGTACTTTTCTGGCAATACCTCTTTGAGCAGAGGCACCAAACTTAGGGCAAACATTGTATGAGGGCATCTCTGAACATCCATTTGTTCAGTGATCCCTGACACAATATTGAGTAATTGATTTGTCTGATCCTGTTCTGCTGCCCTGCTGCTTTGCTTCCTGCGTGAGGTAGATGTTAGCTTTTTCCGTCTGTTGGACGGTGTAGAAATGTCAGTAGACTCATTATCTTGCTCCTGAGTCGATGATTCATGTACATCGATTGCGTCACCCTCTACCTCAATAGATGATGATTCCTCTATGTTTTGGCAAGCGAATTAAACTCCCTCATCTACATCCACAATATTAGCATCCTCCTCTCCCTCTTCCTCCTCCTCTTCCCAACTTGCTTCTGTGCTGAAATACAAAAGTTGATACTTGAAATTCTAACTAAAGATGATAGCGGTAGAAGTGGAGGTTAGGGGGAGGGTAGGTATATTAGAGAGGGATGGTAGAGAGAAGTATTCTTATATGTAAACTTACTTCCTTAATTCTAGCACTGGCTTGAGAAAGTCCAAGTATCTAGCAAAAGAATAGGGACGCTTTGGGGCGACACCAGACCCACTTTGTGCTTCACGCTCCAGTCTCTGGTGTCTTTGAAGCGTATCCTTCAGGCTTTGCCACCTAGTACGTATGAGTGCTTCTGTAAGCAAATAAAACAATTTATTGGTGGTGAGTGGGAACAATGCTCATTACACAGCTGGTCTGTGGGATTTGTGGTCAGTGGGATGGATGCCCCCTACATTGGTGGTCAGTGGGATACATGCCCCTTACATTGGTGGTCAGTGGGATACATGCCCCTTACATTGGTGGTCAGTGGGATACATGCCCCTTACATTGGTGGTCAGTGGGATACATGCCCCTTACATTGGTGGTCAGTGGGATACATGCCCCTTACATTGGTGGTCAGTGGGATGAATAAATAGGTACTTACGTTTATGTTTGCGAACGTGTTGAGTGAAGTCTTCCCAGTCAGAATATAAAGTTTTACATATTTCTTCCCAGCCTCTGCCCTTCTGGGCATTATTTTTATATTCGGGTATACGGCTGTCCCATATGTATGGCCTGTCACGAACAAGCCTGATGAGCTCCTCATTGTCGATGGAGTTCCGACGCCGGGGGGCCCATCTTATCTGTTTGCATATGGACATGAGACAGGAAACAGGAAGTGAGGGGGTCGGTACTGGGAGAGGTGAGGGGGCAGTACTGGGAGGAGGAGCTGGAGGTTAGGAATTCACACATATGTGAACCATCAAATGCGATTCCAGAATGATTTACATTGATGTCTATAGAGACTAAATTTGCAACGCTACGCAGTAAACTCGCACAAGACCCTTTTTTTGATCGCATCGCAACGCATGTATGTGAACGACCGTCATTGAAAACAATTTCTTCAGGGATGACATGCGAATTTAAAGTGCTTTTGACGCATCGCATTCGTTATGAACTCGCATCAGTGTGAACCGGCAACTCATTTGTTTTATAAATACATTTTACTCTTAATGGCTGCTTTGCTGGTTCTGTTTTGCCTTTTGGGTGACAAGCTGCCTGTGGTTGCTAGGAAGATTTACCTCAGCTGCTGAGCACTGGATTGGTGACAAATCCTTTGGTGGGAAACATTTAGCCAATGAGTCTAACCTTTTACTTCTATCCTTTCCTGTCACAAGGCAGAGTCGGTATTTACATCAGGTCTCTCAGCTGGACTCACCTCTGGATTGGCCTCAGCCTTCCTTCTGGATATTCAAACCTGCTCTTCTACCCTCCCTCCCCTTTGTCATTTCCCCTCATCGCGGACCCTCTTCATGTGGCTATTGTCGCCCACTTTGTGGGTGGACAGTGGTTGCCAAGCTGTTACTTGGTTGGTATAAGATATTGCTGCTTGAGTCTCAGTGACTAAGCATGTTGATCTGTTATTGGTTACCAACAGTTCTGTGACATTGAAGGTCTTTTTCTTTTAAGTAATCTTTATTTAGTTTAGAAACAGCATAAAATCCAGGAAGGAGAAAAAAAAAAAAAAAAAAAAATAGAAAAAGGGCGAATGAAAGTCAGCCATTCGTCAATAGGCTCAGACAGGTGACATTCTTGGTGCATAACAAAAAGGTCCACTTGACCATCCTACATAAGGAATATAAAGGCTTATGATCTACATATCTAGTACTAAATCAGATGAATCATAACAATAAGGCTTCATCCCATCAAATCTCTGCATCAATTAAATCACCTTGCTATTTAGATGTAAGAAATGGAAAGCAACAGGGATGACTAATGCAATGGAAAAAAAAAAAAAAAAAACCAGGAGGGGAAAAAGGGATAAATAGGAATTGTGGGGGGAAAGGGGGTAACAAACACAGCACACTTGTATAAATGCTTTTAGGTAAACAAAGTTCGTCTTGGATCAGATCCATTGAAGCTTAAACAGTTCAAAATAGTTCAAGAAGCCATTGGTTGAGAGTTCTGTGGGACCGTGTTTGTATAATACATGTAGCGCATATACTGTAGAACTTATATCTACCCTTGCATGTCGCCATCTATTCCTCCGCAGCCATAATTATTATTCACTAAAACGTATCCATTCTTCCCGAGTGGGGATTTGGGCTGACTTTCAGTGTGGAATCAATCGCTTAGCCGCATGCAAAACCAATTTACAGTAGTGACTGGGGGGAATAGAGGGGGGGGGGGCATGCAGAAGGACCTTCAATCGGGAGTCTGATAGCTCAAGATCTAAAATTGCTTTAATTTGGGTCCTAATCTTGCCAATAGGATCACAGCTTGGGGCATTCCCAAACATATAGGCATGCGCCTCTTAGCCTGCAATCCCTCCAGCAAGCGCCCGATAATGTTGGATAAATTCTAGAAAGTTTGGAGGGGACCCTATACCAGCGAGTAAGTAATTTGAACCCACTATCTTGCATTTTCGTATCCACAGACCTGGTATGTGTGAAGCAGTAAAGATGGTCAAGTTGTAGTTTGGTAAATTCATGTCGCAGGTCTCTCTCCCACTGTTTTATGTATAGGGATTTACCCTTTGGTTCTAACGACTGCAGAATTTTGTATAACAGATATGGAATGTGGAATCAGAGGTAGACATACATAACTTCTCAAAAGGAGTGGCAGGAGGGGGTACGGGTGGCCTGAGGCAAACCACTAAAAGTGTCAGAGCTGCCTGTGATGCCAATCATCTATAGGAAAACTGCCATACTGGTCCCTGAGAGCATTTAGGGATAGCAACCCCTGCTCTTGAATGAACCTGCCACATTGCATCTCCCCATCAAATGCCCAGAAGCGAAAAAAAGGAGGGGTGTTCCCCAGGAGCGAACCAAGGGAAGCCTCTCAAAAGGGGCAAGTCATCCCGAGTCACTTAAAGCATCCCACACTTTAAGGGTGTGAGCAGTGACAGGGGAGGTATACTCGCCCCCCGGTGCTCTCTAAGTAACCATGGCACACAAGCCAGGTTCTGACCCACCAATAATTTTTCCAGAGGAACCCACAATTTGGTCCATACACTGTGATGTCAGTCCAATATCCGCTGCAAGGCGGTCACCTCATAATACTTGCGAATGACAGGCACACCCATGCCTCCCATCCACTTGGAGCGTTGCAAGGTACTTAGAGCCAAATGTGGGCTCTGCCCATGCCATATATATTTAAAAGACAAACTGTTAAGGGTCAGGAAGAAGGATCTGGGTAAAGCAATGGGTACTATTTGCAAATAGAAAAGAATCTGGAGTAGCACATTCATCTTTAACACACTGACTCAGCCAAGAGAAAAGTCGCCCGGTCCCATTTTTGTAAATCCACGCTTATGGTGGAATATAGCTACAGTTATACAACTGGGAACAATGGAGACTTGCTATAATGGATTTTCAAGTTCAAGATCAGAGTGTCCTGCCATCCTTCAGTACTGCCATGACATTGGGAAAAGGAGATCAATGGGTCCAAGACATAAAAAACAGGACGTCATCTGCGTAGGCAGATCACTTATGCTCCGCAGACCCTACACATAGGCCTTTAATATTGTGATTAAAGCGTACCTTATTAACCATTTAAGGACCAGAAGGATATGCCCCCTTAATGACCAGGCCATTTTTTGTGATACGGCACTGTGTCGCTTTAACTGACAATTGCACAGTCGTGCAACGCTGTACCCAAACAAAATTGATGTCCTTTTCCCACAAATAGAGCTTTCTTTTGGCAGTATATGATCACCTCTGCGGTTTTTATTGTGTGCGCTAAAAACAAAAAAAACGACAATTTAAAAAAAAGAAAAAAAGAAAACATTTTTTACTATAATGCATATCCCATTTTTTTTTTTTTTAAACAAGTTCTCATGAGTTTAGGCCAATATGTATTCTACATATTTTTGGGAAAAAAAAAAAAAAATTGCAATAAGTGTATATTGATTGGTTAGCTCAAAAGTTATCGCATCTACAAAATAGGGGATAAATTGTTTTCCTTTTACTAGTAATGGTGGTGAGCAGCGATTTTTAGCAGGACTGCCACATCGCGGCGGACAGATTGGACACTTGACACTTTTTTTGAGACATTTATACAGCAATAAGAGCTAAAAAAAAAAAAAAAAAAAAGCCACTGATTACTGTTTAAATGTCACTAGCAGGGAAGGGGTTAACACTAGGGGGTGGGGGGGGTGGGGGGCGATGAAGGGGTTAAATGTTTTACCTAGGGAGTGTTTCTAACTGAGGGGGATGGGACTGCCTGGAGGAGACCGATCGATGACCGATTGGAGACCTTTCCTCCCCTGACAGAATGGAGATCTGTCTATTAACATTGACAGATCTCTGTTCTGTCTGTCAGGAGTGATCACGGGTGGCCAGCAGGCATCGCGCCCACCCCCTAACAGGACAGCGATTTGCCCAGGGGAGCCAACTTGCCGCAGGATAACTGTGGTGGCTGGTCCTTAAGTGGTTAAGCAGAGGCTCAAGGGTAAGGGGAGAAAGTGGGCATCCCTTCCTTGTTCCCTTACAAATGGGGAACAGGTAAGCGAGTACTCCATTCACTCTAACCCGAGCCTCTGGGAATTATAGAGTGATGCTATCCAGGCTAGCATAGGCCTGGATAGCAAGGGCAAGGCCTAAGGCCTAGGCTTAATCTAGTCAGAACCATCCAAAGGTATATCCAATCCACCCTGTCAAATGCCTTTTCAGCATCTGTGGCGTGTAAGACAGGGTGGATGGTCGGTCTGTAGTTGGGCCCAATGAAAAAGCTGAATTAGCCAATATCTTCGCTAGGATTTTAACATCATTTAGGCACGAGATCAGCTTAGAACTACTGGGGCAGTGGGGTTACCTTCCCTTCCTTGGGAAGGACTGATATGTGGGCAAGTGGGGTGTAATATGGCGACAGGAGCGGACGTGTTTTAGAGCTGCTCCACCATCCGGATCGCTTATCCTGTGTAAACGTGGTGCAGGAAGACACTCACCTGCCTTGTCTGGCGCTGCTGGCTGCCCAGAGTTGACCGCTCATGCCTGGATACAGACGGGGTGGCTCCTCTCGGAAATAAAGCAAGAAAGGAAACTGCACACCGAGGGTAAGGCCACCGCCATAACCCTCACTACTACGGCCTCTCAGATGGAGGAGAGTCACGCAGCTGCAGCTCCTGCGGAATACACAGCCCTCATGGAGGCCATTAATGCCTGCAAAACGGCCCTGGCGGAGAAAATGGACCATGTATAACACTGAACTGGGGTTGATTAGAAGAGACATTGACACCTTTAGGGGTCGTGGGACTGAGGTGGAGCAGCGTGTAGCCTCAGCTGAGGATATACAGCGGGAACACACAGCAGACCTCCATACTTTGAAAATGAAAGTGAAACACTTGGAATCGGGGGCTGAAGATGCAGAAAATCGTAATAGACAATAATTTGTGTCTACTGGGGCTGTCTGAGGGAGCGGAGGGCAATTATACTACGCTTTTTAGTGAAACGCTGCTGCACTCTCTCCTACCTCATTCTCACCCCACTTTGTGGTGGAGCGTGACCACCGAGTCCCCCATCAGGGGGCCTCAGGGAGCACCCCTACGCACCTTCATATTTAAATTACTGAACTTCTGTGATCGCAACCTGATCCTGCGAGAGGCAAGAAATCTGGGTGAGTTGAAATATGAAAACGCTAAGCTCCTTATATTTCCGGACTCTTCCATTGAAACAACGCCTATGGAAGTAATTCGACCATGTTCAGACCCGCCTGCGTGCTAAAAGTGTAATATGCTTTGCCCGGCAAGACTCCGAGTTCAAGATGGGGAGCTGGTGCGCTTCTTTACATCGCCGGAGGAGGCATCCTCCTGGCTGCATGCGATTCACACGGGATGATGGCGGCAGATGACGGTCTTATCTTACCTCACTATGATGCATCTTTGTGTTGCCACTTGGTATTTTTGATGGTGAGGCTCTGTTTCTCCCCTGGGACTGGGATTCCTCTGGAGGGGGGGGGAATTGTTATTCTCAACCTCACCAAGCCCTGCAGAACAGGGCCACGCTCTCCTAAGTTTATCTGATCCTGTTTGTCCAAGTGTGTCTGTCTACTGGTGACTCTCCAGCTTTTGCTGCCTTTTTGCTTTTGGGCTCCCTGTTGCCTTCTGGGGCCCACACTATACTCAGGATGCTCCTGGTGACTGTAATAAGTTTTGTACCTCCGGCTTGGTGGGTGACCTGAACATCATTTATCCAGATGACCCTAGCTTTTATGGGTTAGCAGACCTATGTACTGTATGCCTCTTGCACACGTTGCCTCCAATGCATGACAACTTGCCGTGCTCATGTTGGGAAGATATGCCCACTCTCAGTTTTTGGGGGGGGGGGGGGGTTTGACGGGTGGATGTTTTGTTTTTTTTGGTTATTGTTTTATTGTTTTGTACAACTATGTATGGTGATACAGTCAGTCGTGCTCAACTTGACTCGGATTTTTTTTTTTTTTTTTTTCTTGCCACCTCAGAAAATTCCTAGAGAGACTAATTCAGCTTTCTCGCTCATATATGTCTCTTCTCATCTCTTCATCACTGTGGCGTATAAATTTTATTTTTAACGGAAGGACACAACAGTGGTTTACAAAAAAATAGTTATATAAAACCTAGCCTCACCTGATGAGGCTCAACCCCTAGTTCCCCTTCTCTAAAGTTTTATCTTTATTTATAAATCTCTCTGTTTCAGATATCAAAAAAAAAAAAAAAAAAAACAAGAGACCGCATACATATATATATATATAATATATATATATATATATATATATATATATATATATATATATATATATATATATATATATATATATATATATATATATATATATATATATATATATATATATATATATATATATATATATATATATATATATATATATATATAGCCCCCCCTCCCTCCCATCTCCCTCCCATCTCCCTCCCTTACCATTGTGCAATGCCTATGTTCTATTTGGTAGGTAGTTAAATCCTGATTTTTTCTGCATAACTCCATGTTTTTTTAAACTCCTTCCAACATTTCCATTTGTCTACTTCTCTCTCTTCCTCTTTATACAAAGAAAACTGTTCCATGGTGTAGGTCTCCTCCACGGCATTTATCCAGTCCCACATCTCCGGACTTTCTTCCCCCCCCCAATTTTTGGGGATTAATCTTTTGCTGCGTTCAATAAATGTGGAACCAGAGATGCTTTATATTGTTTCACATTCCCTTCTATGCCGTGGAAGAGAACCACCCACGGATCCTCCTTCACCTCGATTTTTGTAATCTCCTTTATCGATCAAGATTTTTTTCCAATATTTTTTAATTACCGGGCAACTCCACCATAAGTGAGCCATAGTACCCATCCCTCCGCAGCCCCGCCAACACTCTGCCGATTTCCCATGTTGGAACTTACTTATCCTATCTGGCGTTGCGTACCACCTTGCCATACATTTATAATTCATCTCGGCCGTTTTTATATCCGCCGCTGAGCTATGGGCCAAAAATAACATTTTATTAATCGTGCTCGTGTCTTTTTGTGTTCCCAATTCCTTTTCCCATTTTTTGATGAATGTGGGTACCTCTGCTTCTTCTTCCTTCAATATTAATTTATATAGCTTAGATATTGTGTTTTTTGTTTTTTCCGAACAACATAATTTTTCTAACGCTGTCAAGTTTTCTCCGGATCTTATCGGTTGAGGTAAATTTTTCACGAAGCGGTCTAATTGCATGTACCTCCATTCATCTATCACCCATGTGTCAGTGTTTTGTTTCAATTCAGTGATTGTGACAATTTTCCCTTTTTTAAGTATTTCTCTAAGCTGTACTTTGTCTTTTTTTATCCAGTTCCCACCTATATCTCTTTTCCCTGGTGCAAAAAACTCATTCTCCTTTAATTCTATCAGGGGAGAATTATAAATCTTATCTAACTGTTTATATACTACCTCCCATGTCTTTAAAACTATTTTTGTCAAACAGTGCGTTTCCTCATCTACCGTTCTGTGATTCGGAGGGTTCCAAATAATAGATCCTAAACGTGTTTTACTATAGTAATTCTCTATATTCACCCATCTTTTTTCTTGGTTATCCCTAGCCCATTCTATTGCTCTTGATAAAATTATTGCTTTATAATATTTTAGGATATCCGGGACCGCAAGGCCCCCTTTGTCTTTATCTTGTTTTAGGGTCTTGAGAGATATTCTTGATCTTTTGTTTTTCCATATTATATTAGAGATTATTGACTTCAGTTTTCTAATATATTCCTGTGGGAGTTTAATAGGTAACATTTGGAATTTATACGTGATCTTAGGTAAGAGGACCATTTTTATGGCGTTAATACGCCCCATCCATGAAAGAGGTTTTGTCTGGAGTTTTTTCCCTTCCCTCTTTATTTCATCCAAGAGATGGATATAGTTTTTTCTATATATCTTTTCCGGGGAGTTCGAGAGCATTATTCCCAGATATTTGATCTCTTTTTTCCAGCAGAATTGGAAATCTCTCTTCAGTTTTTCCTCCTCTATTTTACTCACGTTTATCTTTAGAATTTCCGATTTCCCCATATTGATCTTAAAATTTGTTATTTCGCCATATTGTTTTAATATTTTAACCAATCTTGGTAATGTATTTCCGGGATTACTTATATAGAAGAGCACATCGTCCGCATAAGCGGCCAATTTGTGCTCCTCTTCTCCCACCTTAAATCCTTCAATGTCCGGGTTATTTCTAATTGTTGCAAGGAGGGGTTCTAGGGCCAACACGAAGAGAAGGGGGGACAGGGGGCATCCCTGTCTTGTCCCTCTCTTCATCTCGAAAGGTGACGACAGGGTTCCATTGATCTTAATGGCCGCCTTGGGTTTTCTATAAAGTGCTTTGATCCGTCCTATCATCTTTGGGCCTATTCCTATTATTTCTAGGGTTCTAAACAGGAACTCCCAAGCCCACCCTGTCAAATGCCTTTTCGGCATCACTGGACAAGAGCAGGCCTGGGAGTCCCTCCTCCCTTCTCTTCTGGAGCAACAATAGGGTTCTCACCCCATTGTCTCTTCCCTCCCTTCCTGCTATAAAGCCTACTTGGTCCGGATGAATCACCCCATTCCTCAAATCTTTTATCCTCGTGGCCAGTACCTTTGAATATATTTTTGTGTCTACGTTAATCAATGATATCGGTCTATAACTAGCGCATAAAGTCGCGTCTTTGGCCTCTTTGGGGATTACGGGGATTGTAGCAAAAAGCGCCTCACTACTTAGTTCAAACTCACATCCCACCCCGTTCATGTACTTACACATTTTTGGAACTAGTATGTCTTTAAATTTCTTGTAGTAATATGTGGTGAACCCATCCGGACCCGGACTTTTCCCCTGTGTACTATCTGCTATTGCTCTATATATCTCCTCCTCTGTTATTGGTTTCTGCAAGGCCTCTCTGGAATTTTTTGTAATCTTGGTTAATTTGGCACGTTTTAAGAATTCCTCTATCTTCCTGTTTTTATTTTCCTCACTTATCTGGTCTCCATTAATCTCCTCCGTATATAGTTCACTATAGTAGTTTTTAAATACTTCACCAATCTCTTTGGTTTCATAAACCATCTTCCCATGTTTATCCTGTATCTTTCCTATAAAGTTTAGGGCTTTTTTTTTCCTGAGCATTCTGGCTAAATGTTTTCCCGCCTTATTTCCCCACACATATCTTTCTTTAGCTATTTGGTTAAATTTTTCCTTTGTTTCTTGTTCCATCAACTTTTTTAGTTCATCCCGTTTATTGATCAGTGCAAGGTATGTTGTTTGGTGGCGTCCTCTGTGTTTTTTATGTTCTTGTTCTAAGTAAAAAATTTCTTTTATAACATTTCCCATCCTATTTTTCCTTTCCTTCTTTCTCCTTGCTCCCTCTTTTATTATTATTCCCCTTATGTAGGCTTTATGTGCTTCCCATGTCACCGATCCCGATGTATCTCCTGTTTCATTTGTTGCAAAATAATATTTTAGCTCTCTCTCTATTTTTTTGGAGATATCTTCGTTTTGCAGTAGGTCTTCATTTATTCTCCACAGTGATTGCCTCCCTTGAGCCCTGTATATCTGCATCTCCATCTCAATAGGGGCATGGTCTGATATTGTGATTATTCCTATTTTTGAGCCTACTATCCTGTCTAAAAGTCTATGGTCTACTAAGATGTAATCAATCCTAGAGTACGTCCGGTGCACAGGGGAGTAAAACGTATAGTCTCGTGTTTTACCATTCATGATCCTCCAAATGTCTACCAGTTGATTTTTATGTAGTTCCTGTTTTATCTTCCTCATCTGTCCGTTATTCGTCCCCTGTGCCCCGGACGTACTATCGATCTCTGGTTCCAAGCACATATTGAGGTCACCCATTACTATAAGTTCCCCCTTCCTAAAATCCATTAATTTCTCCAATGTGTCCTTCAGAAACCTTACTGGGTTTTTGTTAGGGGCGTATATGTTGGCGAGGGTGCATTCTATTTCTCCAAGTATTCCTCTGATGAATAGAAATCTCCCTCCTGGGTCCTGCATCATACCTCCTAATTTAAACTGTACTCCTTTAGCCAATCCTATCGCTACTCCCCTTGCTCTTTTCGATATTGCATCTCCATAGAACCAATTCGGGAATTCTTTTGATCTTAATCTAATATTTGATTCATGTGTTAAATGGGTCTCCTGCAGGGACACCACCCCTGCTCCATAGGTTTTAAGTTCCCTCAAAATTTTATGCCTTTTTAAGTTTGAGTTTAACCCTTTTACATTATAGGATAGGAATTTAAATGCTGTCATTTTTCTGAGTTTGCTATCTTTTGTACCTCTGGCCTACCTTTTTCTATCAATGCATATGCACAATGTACCCCCCCCACCTCCCCCTATCTATCCCCCCCCCTCCCCCCCCCCCTCCCCTCCTGGCCCCAAGTGGGTCCCTAGTTTTCTCCATGCCCCGAACATCAGGGCGACCAACAGACCCGTTTGTACCACAATATGGGGCTCAGTATCCCCTCTCCCCCCTTCCCCCCTTCCTCCCTCCATCCCCACCCATCCACCTTCCCCCTCCTCTCCCCACCTGGCCCTGTATGAGCCCCTAGTTTGTCCGGCGCCCTGAAAATCAAGGCGTCTGACAAACCCACTTGTCCCAAGGTGTGGGACCCAGTGTAGCCTCTCACCCCTTCCTTAGATTGAAAATTTGAAGGGGTGTTAATCAGCCATCCTCTATTTTTAATGATCTGTGCACTCTATTTTTAATATTCCTCCTCCCCTCTCCCCTAAACATGTAAAGCTTCTCCCCTCATTTCTTTTTTCTTTTTTTTCTCCCCTTTCTTCTTCTCTCCCCCCTTTTTCCCCTCCCCCCTAGCCCCCCCCCATCCAACCCGGTATATCTGGTATCTGTAAGTCCAGTTTTCTACAGAACTCTTCTAGATCTTCGGGGAAGCGCAATTTCACTGATCTCCCCTCTTTGTATCCTATCAGGCAGGCTGGGAACCCCCAGCTGTATCTGATGTTTTGTTGTCTCATTTTTTCTAAGAGGGGTTTGAGGTATCTTCTTCTTGTCAGGGTTTCTTGGGATAGATTGGCATACACCTGTAACTCCGCTCCTTCATATGTCAAGGGTGGTTTTCCTCTTAATTTTCTCCAGATCTCCATTTTATCCTCATAAAATCTAAATCTAATAATAATGTCCCGTGGTCTCTCTTCTGGGTTTCGCCGGTATCCAACCCGATGTATTCTTTCTATTCTTAGGGGTTCTTCATCCTTTTTGTCTATAAGGGGGCCTAGCAATATTATGCACATTTTCCTCAGATCTTCTCCCTCTTTTTCTGGGACTGATCGTAACCTAATATTCTGTCTTCTATTTCTATTTTCCTGGTCTTCCAGCTTATAGAGAATTTCCTTCTGGGTTTGTTGTGCTATTTTCATTTGCTGTTTAAGGGTTTCTAGTTCTTTCTTTTGATTTTCTACTATTTTTTCTGTTTCTTCTACCCTATCCAGGAGGCTTCCCAGATCTCCTCTCATCATATTGATGTCTGTTTTAATCGACTTTTCTAGTCTCAGTAAAATCTCATTCATCTCTCCTTTTGTGGGGGGGAGAGACTCGGATGGTCTCCCCTCTATCCTACTGCTTTCCGACTCCCCTTCTGATATAAAATCTTCCCTGGAGTGTTCTGGGGTCTCACCCGCCTTCTTATCTGTCCCTTTTTTATTTTCCACCTTCGCTTTCCCCTGCTTCTCCGCTTCCATATTTCTTGGGCTGGCTCCTTGTGTCATGTAATGCTTCAATGTACTGACCCCTGGTTTGTCTTTTGGAGATTTAGGGGCGCCTCCTCTTGTTGTTTTATTTGTGCTTTTACTCATCTTTGCCCTTATCCCTCTTATCCGTTTACCCAGCCTTAATTCCCTGCTCTCCCTTAATTAGGGGGGAGCAGTATGTCTTACTGGAGCAGGGGGTACCGAAAGAGGTTTATGGGGATGGGTAGTGGAGGTAAAAGGTAAGAGAGCTGTTCCAGGGTTTACCTCTATCTAGGGATATCCCATATGTCAATCCTGTTGTGTTTTATAGTAATTTAGATGTTTTCCCAGCTGGTTATGTTTATTTATTTATTTATTTATTTTTGGATGTTATACTTCTGGTGGTTTGTTGGTTCTTCCTGATCGTAGTTCTCCCTCTCTCTTCTACCCCTCCCCCACCACAGCTCTAATACAGATTTTAACCATTTATCTCTTAAGCCAGTATGTATTCCTTCATCATCCACAACTCAGCTACTTTATGCTGACAACACTAATGAGCTGATGGTCACATATATTCCTTTATACTTCCCTGGCGTTTTTAAATGCAGTCCCTTGATGTTTTATCACAATTACCAACTTTCTCAATGATGTTCAGTTAAGTTATTTTCACTCAGAGTTTAAACTTCAGTATCTCCAGAATACACTTGACTTCTGTCCTTCAAGACTTTCACTTCACATGCTGTTAATCAGTTCTCTCTCATCCATCCACCTCTCACCCTCTCCACTCTCCACTCTTACAGGTTCTGTGTCTCAGAGAAAAACTTCCTTTGATTCCTCCAGTGCTAATGGCTGAGGATTACTGCAAACAATAAATCCTCTAGCCAGCCGTTTGGGAGACAGGGGCGACGAGGGGGAGGAGGGGGGGAACGGGATGCCGAGTCTCACAGCTATTTCACAAACATCCAGCCGTTCGTAAGACAGGGGAGACGAGGGAGAGGAGGAAGGGCGGGATGCCGGGGCTTACAAGCTGCTTCACAGATCACTTTCGGTTTACACTTATCTTATTGCTCCGGCCGTTCCTAAGTGTCCTGGGATGTTTCTCCAGCGGTATCTTTTCTTTTCATGTAGCTGTCATCTTCCCTGCTGACAAGCAGAGGTTCTCCTCTCTTTGTGATGTATACACCGCGGCTTCACAGAGCGTTTGAGGCGGCTTCCTGCTGCCACACTGGGACCCCTCCCTCCGTGACGGACGCTACGTTCTCACGTCCTCACCTCCCATTCCATGTCAACTTGACTCGGATTTTATTAGACAATTTAACTTGTGGCATTTTGCTGGGTGCTTTAGCGCCACCTGTGTCGGTACTGATCCCTGAATACCCTCCTCTACAATTGTACAAGATGATTAATTGGCATCTTACTGTGATCTCTTGGAACACTAGACGCCTTAACTCTCCTATAAAACAGTCCTTGGTGTTACAATTCTATAATCCTATAATCCTCATCCTTGTCCTTCAGGAGACCCACTTGGTGGAGAAAAAACCCTCAGTCTTCAAAAACCCTGGGTGGGAAACCAGTATCACTCGAGCCATTCCAATCTTGCCAGAGGTGTTAGTGTACTTGACCCAGGTGGATGCCACATTGTAATTTACACTGTGGTTGAATGTTTAGAAAAATTGTGCTGGTGGGTCTGTACATACCTCCTGCTTCAATTAGGTTGCTTTATAAGAAATTCTCTCATTGCCAAGTACGTTACAGACAATTGTGCTTTTTATGTGGGATTTTAATATGCCACCTAACCCTGAGCTTGACCTCCGGGGGGGGGGGGGGGGGGGGGGGGGTTCTACTGCAGACCTCTCTGGGTGGGCAGAGGCCTACGGGCTAATGGATCTGTGAAGGTGGAGACATCCCATCGACAGGTCCCTCACGTGTTGGTCACTCTGCCACGTACAAGACTCTATCCCATATAGATCTAATGTATGCAGGTGGTTCCATCTTGCCAAGGGTCCAGCAGGTTTCTATTTTGCGGGGGGGGATGGATCTCTGACCATGCACCGATGCTGCTTCTGTTGTCCCTGAAAGGGTCTTCCACGGATAAACTATGGAGGCTGTCAAGATTCTGACCCTGGGGAGGACTCTGGGTTTCATCTGCAGATGCTTACATATTGGGGCCTCAAACCGGGGTCTGCTTCACAGGCAATGGTTTGGGACGCCTTTAAGGCCTTCTCTAGGGGCCACTACCAGTCGCTTATTGGGGGGGGGGGGGGGGGGGTTATACCCAGACCAAAGTCCCGATGCTTCACGACCGACTTCAGGAGAGTACCAGGTCAGTTCTTATGCTTCGTACTTCACTGACCAAAAAGAAAATGCTCCAACAGTCTCAAAATATTTTTGAGGAGGGTGAGCGTAGTGGTAGACTGCTGGCTTGGTTGGTGTGCGAACAGTCGCCCTCTACGAGTGTGCTCTCAGTGGTTGACAAAGCCGGGATTAGGCAGACTGCATCTAGGGCAATCACTGACTGTTTTGCTTTCTACTATACTGAACCTTACTCCTCCTGGGTAGACTATTCAATGGAAGACCTCCACATACACCTCTCTGATGTTGACTTCTGTCCAGACTTTGAGCTGTAGGGATGAGCTTGACTCCATTTCCCTTAAGGAGGTTCGCCAGGCCATGTCCTCTCTCCAGGCTGGGAAGACACCGGGCCCTGATGCATTCCCCACTAAATTTTATAGCACATATGCTGATGACTTGGCACCTAGACTTCACTCTATGCTTTTGTCTTCCTTGATGGACGGGTCCTTACCTGCCTCCATGTCCGAGGCTGGGATAGTGGTTCCCAAGCCTGACAAGGACCCGGAACTCTTTAAATCTTATCGACCGATCTCCCTGAATAATATGGATGCCAAGCTCCTAGCAAAGATATTGGCTACTCGGTTGAATACAGTGATCACAGCTTTGGCGCATCCAGATCAATCCAGGCAGGGGTACTGATATCAACATCCATAGACTGTTTACCCATATAGATCTGGCCGAGGAGGGCAACACGGGAGTGATAAGTGGCATTAGATGCCGAAAAGGTGTTCAACCATCTAATGGCTTTTTCTCTGGAAGGTGCTGAAATGTTATGGATTTGAGCCCAAGTTTATCTCCTGGATTCAACTCTTGTATAGGAACCTGACTGCTAGAGTCTGGGTAAACGGCCTGTTGTCTGCTCCCTTCAATCTGAGTAGAGAAACCAGGCAGGGATGCCCCCTCTCCCCGGGGCTCTTCACCTGGCAATAGAGCCCCTGGCGATTCTAATACGTCAGGACCATAGGGTAAAGGGAATTCAAGTGGGGGTGCTCTGGGAGAAAGTGTCTCTATGCAGACGACACCTTACTGTATCTGGCTGATGCAGGTTTTTCCTTACAGTCTGCATGAAGATTATTGATCAATTTGGGGGATACTCGGGGATCCGCATTAATTGGCACAAGTCCGTCCTTTTTTTCCCTTCACCCCTCGGGTTCTGGGATGACACTGGGACCCTTCTCCAGTGGGTAGGAGTTTAAATATCTGGGGATAAGAGTCTGGGGGTCCCTGCAGACCTATATGGAGGACAACCTTCCCCCCTTAGTTGCTCAATTCGGTAAGTCATGCCACTTATGGAAAACTCTGCCACTGTCGCCAGTGGGTAGGGTGAACTTACTTAAAATGGTCTACCTCCCCAAATTTTTACACTTTCAGGAATACCCCGATTCCTATTCCCAAATCATTCTTGTGCAGATTGGACAGCCTCAAAACATCTTTTGTTTGGGTGTCGAAAACCCCGAGCTGGCGAGGCGGACACTTCAACTCCCCCTCTCTCAGGGGGGATTGGCAATGCCTCATTTCCAGTTCTATTACTAGGCGGCAGTACTGGTGACGGTTAGATGGTGGTTTAGTCAGCCCAAACAAAATCCTGCGTACTGTTGGAGGCAGCCATTTTGGGGTCATATGCAGCCCTGAGCAACCTGGTTTATAGAAGGCATAGGGCTCATCTTGAGGCGACGACCCCTAAGAGAACGACTATCCGGGTGTGGCATCAGATGGGGGCCGTTTATAAAATCAACTCTACAATTTCCCCCTCCTACCCCCCTCTGGGGTAATCCAAGACTACCGCATTTCTACACGCTACCAGATTCCCAACTATGGGAATCTTGGGGAATTACGGCCCTCAAACATTTTCATGAATGGCTCTTTCCTCCTTTTTGGCACTAAAGGAACTTTTAGATACTACCAGCTTTGACATGTGACGCTTGCCCAATTCCCCAGCTCTATCACTCTTCAGACTGACTCAGTGGAATGGTTGTTGATTTCCAGAATTCTAGACAAGCCTCTCTTCTCCCTTTACTTTTATCTGTCTTTGGCCCACATGACTTCTGACGAAAGTGTATGATAAATGGAAGGCTGATATTCCAGGATTGACTGAGGAAGTTTGGGAGGACTAAGTGGTTAGATTACTACTATGATCTCCGCAAAGGACGGTTTCATCCAAATGAAGTTTCTCCACCAAGCTTACTACACCCCTGTGAGGTTAGCCAGCATTTATTTTGAGATAAGTTCCCTCTGCTCCAGGTGCCGGTTCTCCCCAGGTACATTCATTCACATGGTATGAAAGTGTCCTTTGATCCGTCCCTTTTGGAAGAGCGTACTTGAGGCCCCGAGTGCCTTTGAAGACTGGCCCCTTGATCTGGACCTGACCTTAGCGCTACTTGGTAGTTTGGAGGATGTTGTGGCCTCTAGACATGTAAAATTAATTCTCCTCCGAAGGAAGCAACCTACTCCGCCTACGCTTAGCGTGTGGAAAGCAACAATTAACTCTGTCTTGCCACTGTATAAGCTGACCTATGAGAGCAGGAACTGCCCCAAAAAATAAGATTTGGTCGCAATGGATCGATGCACATGGCAAGGAACCTTAAGATACCTTGGGATGTTTTATAGGATACCTTTAGGTTTGCAGCCTAAACTTGTGATGTAATTTTTGATATTCCTATGATTTTATCCCCCCCCCCCCCCTCTTAGGGTAATGGTGGCTGCTATTGTCGTGATGCTCACCCTGCCTGTATTATGTATTGGATGTGACGCTCATTAGTAGATACACTTGATTTCTTGTCTCCCTTTTGACTTTATGCTTTCATGTCTTGACTGTGCGTCACTTTAACTGACAATTGCACGGTCATGTAATGCTGTACCCAAATTAAATTTACGTCCTTTTTTCCCCCACAAATAAAGCTTTCTTTTGGTGGTATTTGATCACCTCTGCAGTTTTTATTTTTTGCGCTATAAACAAAAAAAGGCTGACAATTTTGAAAATAATATTTTTTACTTTATTTTATTACTTTATTAAATATCCCCCAAATATTGTTTAAAAAACATACTTGATTTGATTGTACTGGTATTCTTCTACATATTTTTTGGTTAAAAAAAAAAAAAAAAAAAAAAAAAAAAACAACAACAACTGCAATAAGCGTATATTGATTGGTTTGCGCAAAAAAGTTAGTGTCTACAAACTATGGGAAAGATTTATGGCATTTTTTTTTCTTTACACTAATAATGGCGGTGATCTGCGATTTTTAGCGGTACTGCGAGGGACAGATCGGACACTTTTGAGACCATTGACATTTATACAGCTATCAGTGCTATAGAAATGCACTGATTACTCTGTAAATGTCACTGGTAGTGAAGGGGTTAACACTAGGGGGCAATCAAGGGGTTAAATGTGTGTTCCCTCAGTGCGTTTTAACTGTATGGGGATAGGACTGAGTAGGAGAGGGGACATATCGCTGTTCCTCTCCTGACAGCACAGGGATTTGTATACACACACACACGCACACACATACGCCCCGTGATCACACGTGGAGAACGGCGATCGCGCCAGCTGGCCACGCACATTTGGTCCCCTGCTGTGCGGCACGCGCCCTGTGGTGGCCGAAAAAGGCAAGAACATACCCATACGGGATTTCACCCAGGACAGCCATTGTGCCGCAGTATATCTGCATGAGCCGATCGGGAATCGGTTAATAGGTACATTTTCGAATAAGCCATTTCTGTTAAAAAAAAAAAAAAAAAAAAAAAAAAAAAAAACGGGCAAGTAGTCCCTCTCTAGGTATTGCCGTTCCTGATAACAGAGCATTAAAGTAGGCGCACACTGGATTAGCTAGTAGTGGGTAAAATGTGCGGTAGTAGGCATTCAAAAAAAGCTGTCGGGTCACTGACTTTTCCCCTTTCGGGAGGTCCTGGATAACCGCTGCCAGTTTTGTCAGAGTAATTGGCGTATCCAACTGGGTGCCAACTTAGAGAACTGGGGAGAATGCGCCTCCTCCAAGTACTGCTGAATACATTCAGCCTTCTGGTTTGTGATCAAGCCGGGAAACATACTGGGGAGGTGCTAAAGCTGGGCCATAATAGTCCCGAAAGACTGCAGCTATCTTAGAGGGATGGACTAATGGGATCTGAAGGCCGTGTGGATCTTGTGAACGTGTTCCGAAGCGTGCTGGCGTTGGAGATCCCTTGCAAGTAGCTTTCCACATTTATTTGTAAAACTTGTGGGAGACATGGCGCAATCGAGCTTGGATCCGAGCATCTAATAAATTGGCCAGCTCTGAGTGTAAGGACCGGAGTTCTTCAGCCAGTTCTGGAGTTAGATTAAGTTTGTGCCTGAGCTCCGCAGTTAGAATTTGTCAGCAGGGTTTGCAATTCCCTTTTGTGTGTTTTTTTAGGTCTAGAACCTTCCATAAGCTCTCCCCTGACCACTGCCTTGTGACCTTCCCAGATGGAAGCCAACTGCACATCTGTGGAATTCTCTACAAAGTATTGAGTAGAATTATAGGGGTCCGATAATGTTGAAATATATATTTTATCACTTTAAGAATTTGTAATACACTTTCTTGCTTCTTCAACAGTTTTCAGTCGATGATGACCTTCACCGCCAGATAAGAAGCAACAGTTTACTACCTTTTTTCTCCAGTCTTATCTAGCTGGTCTGATTCATGTTTTATATCAGTCAGATGATGTAACCACCCATTTAAGTGTTCCCTTGCTACTGAGATATGAATGCTGATCGGACTAAACTATACGATCACACCTATAACACACCTAGTGCTTATGCATATTCATAAAGTATATATTGTTAAACTTGGTTTTTAAGTCAGACACTTCCTTCTTCGTTCGGCCTGAATATCGGTGTGTGTGTTGTGTCTCTCCACTGCAGTGTGTACAATAAAGCACCTTATCTTAAGATCTGGATCTACCATCTCATCTGAATGTCTTGTTTGGAGACTCCCTAACCTGATTTAACAGAATGGTGCCTTTCGACTCAAATACAGTCCAGTGGGCTTCCGGCCAGAGAGACACGAAACTCACGTTGAGCAGACAAGTGGCCACGGTAAGAAACTTCTTACTTAGACCCCTTTCACACGGAGGGCGTTTTGCAGGCGCTATAGCGTTAAAAATAGCGCCTATGATCCACCCTCAAACAGCTGCTCCATTGTCTCCAGTGTGAAAGCCCGAGGGCTTTCACACTGGAGCGGTGCGCTGGCAGGACGTCAGGAAAAGTCCTACCAGCAGCTTCTTTGGAGCGGTGAAGGACCGGTGTGTTGACTGCTCCTCCACCGCTGCTCCCCATTGAAATCAATGAGGCAGCGCTGCGATACCGCCGGAAAAACGCCACTATTGCAGCGCATTGCGGGCAGTTTTAACCCTTTCTCGGCCGCTAGCGGGGGGTAAAAGCTCCCCGCTAGCGGCCGAAATGCGCCGCAAATCCGACGGTAAAACGCCGCTAAAAATAGCAGTGTTTTACCGCTGATGCTATGGGCGGCTCGGTGTGAAAGGGTCTTATTCTGCTCTCTGTGGCGAGTAGTCGGTGTCTGGGGTCCATTTGCTGAAGGAGTCTTATGCTGTTGATGAGATGGTGAGATTAAGGAAAAATTAAGTGTAAATTAGAGTAGTGTTGATGTTACACAGTTTGACCAAAATAACTCCTTTACTTTATCTGTTGCAGAAATAATAGAGCCGATAATTATCAATGTTGACGTTTTGTGTCTATGCTTGGGGTGTCAATAGATTTATGAGACTTGTGAGAAGGTCTGACCAGAGGACTGTAGTAGTGAGCCTGTGTGGAGAGTAATGCCTATGAGGCAAGTGTACAGGCCTGTATGGCCAAGTGTAAAAAAGTGCCGTTTGCCCGGAGAAAAAAAAAAAAAATGTATAATATAATATAATATATATATATACACATACATACATACACACACATATCTATATCTATATCTATCACACGGACCTCACAATCCAGAGAGAGGTAAAACAAAATGGCTTAAGTAAAGTCCTATGAGTGACATGACAAAGATATGAGCAGTGGTTAATGACACCAAGACAAAACAGAGCTGATCTAATACCAGAAGGCGTTATGATCAATTTGGGTTTCTGTGTATATGTTAAATTTTATGGCAGATTGACAGAGTTGGACAAGGTGATTAAATGTGTACAATATTGGATTTTTGAAAGTATGAAATGTGATGAAACTAGTTATGAGCCTGTCAAAGTTTTTATAATGCACATCTCTAAGTAAATGGAAATAGTGAAGATGTATCCCCCAAGCCGTTACTAACTATAACCACTGAGAGTAATAAAAAGCAGAAATACGGTTTACCTTAGATGTCAGATATTGTGGAGTTTCAGCATAGCACATCTGTCAGGCGGTTTGAATTAGTTTCGAACCAGTAGCTGTTGCACGGTAAGTTCAGGTTATTGCACTTGCAACTATCGAAAGATTAGCACTGAGATAGCTGATTTTAATTGAGTGATTATTGCATTAAAAGAGTAATAAAAAGCAGAAATACAGTTTACCTTAGATGTCAGATATTGCCGAGTTTAAGCATAGCTTATAGTTATAGAAATAGTTGAATAATTCTTAAATTAGCACAGTAAGGAGACGTTAAGAGTTTTCAAGCACTCAGGGTGCAGGTAAATCAATAAATGTCTTTAAATGAAAAATTATATAATTATATATATATATATATATATATATATATATATAATAAAAATACAAGTAAATGAAAATTACATATATATTGAATTTAAATGCCAATGAGCATTATAACTAAGTGTAAAATTGATGGACTACATCTAATTACAGCTCCATAATAGATAGATCTGCAATAGGAAGCAGCTGCCGAAAATTCTTACTCAAGGTAAATAACAGAATAGAAAAGCCACACATTAAACAACGTGACTGCAGCACTATTGATATCCTTTAAATGAATGGTCAAAAACAATCAGTTAATGTCCTTCTGCTAAAAAGATATATCATTCAAAATTGCATATAGATATAGTTGAATTGAAAAACTTGTCTTTCACAATCTCAGGTTGTAATATATGGATAAATCACAGATGGATCACTGGAAAACACTCAAAGATTCAAACCTTACCAGACCATGGTGGGTCAAACAGCATGAAAATGGAATGGGATACTAGTTGTCATCACAGACAAGCGATCATTAGTGTTCATCAGCTGACAAGTGGGACGGTCTTTCTCTCGGGGCCGCTCATTCGTATGCAAAAACAAGAGAGGGCTCCATAGTGTGATACCGTTGATAAAAGAATTTTTATTGATTAAATAACCCCCCCCCCCCCCGTAGCAAGTACACTTACATAGATCAAAGCAAGTACAGCATGTAATTCACAGTTGCTATCACTGGGAACACCGCGAGGATCAATGATATTGGACCACACGGTATTCAAACAGCAAGCAAGCGTCGCACACAAAAGTTGCTTGGGAAGTCGTATAGCCACGCCCTGACGTGTTTCATCATCAAAGGACATCTGAGGGTGTGGCTATACGATACGACTTCGCTCTTTATATATCTTAACCCATAGGTCGTTATTGAATCGGTTTAACTCATTATGCACTTGTGATCCTCACTGGTAACAGCCGGACTCCGCTCAGACAGGTGTATAAAAACAATCTGAAGTCAAATAGGTGTATATCTTACATCATAAGGTACAGTGCTCCCCCTAATGATATAATCCTTATTGATCGAGCGGCACAATCCGAGGACGTTATATAAATTATTACCAATAAACAGTCTCTATCCATATACTGATTGCTGTTTGGTCTTAGAACCATACATGTGACAATAAACTGATCGGTTCATGACCGCAAACACATCTCCTACGAGACAGTATAGCTGCGAACCAAATGCTATATCAAGTACACTCAAATATAGGAACTGTTTGATACAGTGTATATATATATATATATAAAACAACTAGATAATTTAGTAGCAAGTGTCATCCGTAGCCGAATACCAGTGAGATCACAAGCGCATTACCGCTCGGTAAAGGCACTAAATCTAATTGCTAAAAAAAAGTCGGTGGCGGTAGTAACAACCAAGTGATATTAAACTCTTAAGTACTCTAATACATACACCGATTAGACAACATGATATGGTATATAGACATGATATAACTGTATATAAAAATTAAAAACAATGGTAATAAAGCAAAAGAAAAAGGCAATAAATTCAACCAACTCTATCATATGTATAATTAAATCAATTGGTGAATAAATAAACATATACACAATCTACCGCACTGCATACATTTAACTTATGTATTATTAAAATAATCATAAAACTTTTTTTTCTTCTTTTCTTCTTAAAGAGTACCACTTCAGCAACATGCTAAAATTAAGCATATGTGTGATATAGGATGAGCGCGCACCCAATTGCACATCTCCTAGATGTACAATACACACCAGTGCATACATTTGACTACCGCATTAATGTAATCAGAAAACTTTAAAGCGGCTACCATTAGAATTCTCAAAACTAAACTTTTATCAATGCTAAAACTACACCGAAAAAAAATCAACAAACCGAGCTCAATTAATAGTGTTCTTTCGGTGTAGTTTTAGCATTGATAAAAGTTTAGTTTTGAGAATTCTTACGGTAGCCACTTTAAAGTTTTCTGATTACATTAATGCGGTAGTCAAATGTATGCACTGGTGTGTATTGTACATCTAGATGTGCAATTGGGTGCACGCTCATCCTTATATCGCACATATGCTTAATTTTAGCATGTTGCTAAAGTGGTACTCTTTTTTAAAGTTTTATGATTATTTTAATACACAAGTTAAATGTATGCAGTGCGGTAGATTGTGCCTCTATGGGATGTGGAATTTGAGGCACACTCATCCTACATTGCACATACATTCAACAATAATATCGAGCTGGAGTGAGACCGATCTTAACTGACTGCAAGTCTACCCATTGATACATTAATTGATTTATTTTGTGGGAGAGTTTATTATAAATAATAAAATATATATATATTTTTTTTTTTTTTTCACCAATTGATTTAATTATACATATGATAAAGTTGGTTGAATTTATTGCCTTTTTCTTTTATCATGTCTATATACCATATCATGTTGTCTAATCGGTGTATGTATTAGAGTACTTGAGAGTTTAATATCACTTGGTTGTTACTACCTCCACCGACGTTTTTTAGCAATTAGATTTAGTGCCTTTACCGAGCGGTAATGCGCTTGTGATCTCACTGGTATTATTCGGCTATGGATGACACTTGCTACTAAATTATCTAGTTGTTATATATACACATAAAACAAGGTAAGTGCAGCGCAATAAAACAATAAATGAATAAAAAAGTCCCCAAGATAACACTACAAACAGATGAAATCTGTTTTTCAATGGCCTGAGGAGATACGATCCAAGAGCGATATGTGTATGTGCTTACCAGAGGCTGTGGACCTCTGCACAGCAGAGGTCAAACTCACGTATATCCCCTCAGGGATGATGGTGTCCTGGATACTGTCACTGGAGCCGAGTCACAAATCCTGATGTCAACAGGCAAAGGTAAGCTTCCATAGGAAAAGACCCCAACGACTCTAGGTATCCGGATCAGAGTGTCACAGGCATCATGGGTATCTCCCCGGTGTCAGCAAGTAAAACACAAAGAGAAATCTTCTCTAAGAGTACACACACTGGCGGGGGGGTAACTACATTAGGCAGTTAAGCCAGCGGGAGTCCATGTGGATACATGAGACCCAGGTACTGTTCCCTAACGGGTTAAATGTGGAATTTGACCTCAATTGCTTTATATCTAACAAATAGTTGCATAATTTTTCTATTTTAGAGGTTTAGTTTACAGTCATTCATATGTTGTGTGATATTTATCGTACTACAAGTAGATATGTTTTAATTTAGGTATTATCTGTCCCTTTTTAATTTTTAGAACAAGTTTTTAGGATGATTTATGTATACAGAGGAGGCAGTGGGAGACCTCTTTATGTTATTTTATTATTATAAGATGTCTGTTTTATTTTTAGTATATTGGTATATAAAACGCTTTATGATGCCACTATACCATATATTATCTTTAGGGCGGCTTGCCAGGTCCATAATAGGAGAGCAGCCGGGCATCCCCATACATTAATTTCATTTTATTCTTACAGCACAAATTTACCTAGGTAAAGCCGTGGTCTTTTAACAGATGCGCTGTCACTAAGGCCCAGTTGCTAAGGAAGCTTCTCTACTTCCTGGTACTTTTGAGCCCATGTGGACACCGTCTATTCATTATTTAAATACACAGGGTGTACGTCAGGCTCCACCCCTCACTGACGAAGTCCAATAGGACGTAACGCCGCGTACGGGGGGAGGAGCTTATCATCGGACGTCACCCGCTGCCTCCGTCTGTATGTCGGGTCTGCTCGTGCACCGCAGCCCGACTGTGTACTGTGGACACTGTATGCTTTAGCGCCCGTGAGCGCTTTTTAATAGTGGTTGTTACCACACAATTCTTATTTAAATAAACGGACTACTCTTAGAGAAGATTTCTCTTTGTGTTTTACTTGCTGACACCGGGGAGATACCCATGATGCCTGTGACACTCTGATCCGGATACCTAGAGTCGTTGGGGTCTTTTCCTATGGAAGCTTACCTTTGCCTGTTGACATCAGGATTTGTGACTCGGCTCCAGTGACAGTATCCAGGACACCATCATCCCTGAGGGGATATACGTGAGTTTGACCTCTGCTGTGCAGAGGTCCACAGCCTCTGGTAAGCACATCCACATCGCTCTTGGATCGTATCTCCTCAGGCCATTGAAAAACAGATGTCATCTGTTTGTAGTGTTATCTTGGGGACTTTTTTATTCATTTATTGTTTTATTGCGCTGCACTTACCTTGTTTTATGTCAATTCTCAGGCTTTGTTGTGATTACCTGTAGTGTTCAGCTTGCAATTTGGTGAGGGTTTTGGTGTTTGCGCTGATTGCCATTCTATTATAATATGTTATATATACACAGTATCAAACAATTCCTATATTTATGAGTGTACTTGATATAGCATTTGGTTCGCAGCTATACTATCTCGTAGGAGATGTGTTTGCGGTCATGAACCGATCAGTTTATCGTCACATGTATGGTTCTAAAGACCAAACAACAATCAGTATATGGATATAGACTGTTTATTGGTAATAATTTATATAACGTCCTCGGATTGTGCCGCTCAATCAATAAGGATTATATCATTAGGGGGAGCACTGTACCTTATGATGTAAGATATACACCTATTTGACTTCAGATTGTTTTTATACACCTGTCTGAGCGGAGTCCGGCTGTTACCAGTGAGGATCACGAGTGCATAATGAGTTAAACCGATTCAATAACGACCTATGGGTTAAGATATATAAAGAGCGAAGTCGTATCGTATAGCCACACCCTCAGATGATGTTCTTTGATGACGAAACACGTCAGGGCGTGGCTATACGACTTCCCAAGCAACTTTTGTGTGTGAAGCTTGCTTGCTGTTTGAATACCGCGCGGTCCGATATCATTGATCCTCGCGGTGTTCCCAGTGGTAGCGACTGTGAATTACATGGTGTGCTTGCTTTGATCTATGTAAGTGTACTTGCTACAGGGGGGAAGATTTTTATTTAATCAATAAAAATTCTTTTATCAACAGTATCACATTATGGAGCCCTCTCTTGTTTTTGCATATGAATGAGCGGCTCCGAGAGAAAGACCGTCCCACTTGTCAGCTGATGAACACTAATGATCGGCCGTCTGAGATGACAACTAGTATTCCATTCCGTTTTCATGCGGTTTGACCCACCATGGTCTGTTAAAGTTTGAATTTTTAAGAGTGTTTTCCAGTGATCCATTGGTGATTTATCCACATATTACATCCCGAGAGTGTGAAAGACGAGTTTTTCAATTCAACTATAGCTATATGCAATTTTGGATGATATATCTTTTTAGCAGAGGGACATTAACTGATTGTTTTTGACCATTCATTTAATGCACATCTCTGATGGGTCTAGCAAAAGAGAATTGCACCAGGAAATGCAAGTGTTATCTAAATGTATGTATGACTAAGATTTTGAGGAGAGAAGCCTGTTCGCAGTGTCAGGAAAAGTTCCATCCACTGGTAACATCTGTCATTTGGCATGCAGTACTGAGGTCCACCAGCAGGTGTCTCCTGGCAGTTTGGAACTGTCAGGAGAGCTTTTCCCTGCTGATGTTATGTCATCTTTGGGCCGCAGTACTGGCGTCCACCAGCAGATAGATATCCTGGCAGTGTGGAGCAGACAGCACTTCCTACAATCAGGTGTCACTTGAGGCCAATTACAGGCATATAAATACCCGGCAAGCACTCACATGTCTGCCTTGGTTTAGTTCTTGCGCCCTGACAGCTTGTCATCTGATCCTGAACCTCTTCCTGTGCCCTGAACCTGTGAGCCATGTATCTGATCCTGTCTCCCTGTCCTGATCCCTATCCTACCTGTTACCTTGCATCCCCGCCCTGCAGTCTTATCCGTCCATCCTCTCCCTGTCCTGTGTTACTTACCCCATCTGCTGATCAACCTGTGTATCACCTTGGCCTGGCTTACGTTTATGTTTCTGGAACATACCCTGTCCATCTGCTGATCTGCTGTGTATGACCCTGGCCTGGCTATTGTTTGTGATTCTGGTATTTCCCATTTATTGTACTTATCTGTTATTTGTGGGTCTCTGTCCGTTGGTTGGTTATTGCACTGTCATATTGGAGGTGGTTGTACTTATATTATGGTAGCCGTGTCCCTACCTAGGCACTTTTTCAAAGAGCTCTGCAGTCTTTTTGTTGCGTTTGTTTAGAATGGTAAGAAGCCACCCCTTGCCATGGCTGTATTACAACACTCCAAGCAAGCTAGGGGTTTGGGCATACCCAATGTTCTACAATATTAAAGTTGCACTGCAACGTATACTTAATTGGAGGTTTCATGCTTCCTCAAAACTATAGGTCCCTCTTGAAGTCTATTGCAGGTCGGAATTTGTCATATGCATCGTGGTTTTCTTCGAGGGATAGGGGTCTCTCAGATTGGGTGTCCCCATTGGCCATCCACGTTTTAAAAGCCTGGGAGAGATTGAATATGTCCTTGGTCCTGTCGCCCTTAATATCAAACGCTAGCGCCAATGGGAGGCTTCTCTTGGTATTCTCCAAGTGAGCAACTGTCCTTTTTTAGAAACTGGGCGATGTATGGGGATTTAAGATTATCGCACTTCATGGAAGGCCATACTCCCATTAGCAACTCTTAGCAAGCGGTACGGGGGCTTTCCCTTTGGATTTTGGAGGCATTGCCAGCTTAGCAACTTCATTGCCACACAACATCATGCATTGCAGATTAGGTCAACTCTGATCGCTTATGAGTGCTAAAGACCCCCTACTTCATATGATCTTGGTGCTATATAAATTGCTCGATTCTGCCACCCCTAAAGCTAAACCTCTCTACATTAGAGAATGGGATCATGATCTCACTGACGAACAACTGCAACATTTATACCACCTGACAGCTTCTAGCTCTGTGGACTCCAAGACACAAGAAAACAATTCTAAACTGTCAGAGGTGGTATTGAGTACCTGCGTCACTAACTGCCCCAGAATTTACCCCACTGCCTCTGACACATGCTGGAGGGGATGTGGTCAAAAAGGTACAGTGTTTATGGTGGGACTGCCCATCATTGTTGCCCTTCTGTATGTAAAAACATGTCTTCGATAGAAGTGGAGGTCAATACCCAGACTAACCAAAACATTTTTTGCTCCATGTTCCTTCCATTTCTCTCACGCTATAAGCACAGTGCTCTCCCTCACCTTCTCAATGGTGCAAAACACCTCATACCAGTTCACTGGAAAAGCCCACAAATCCCAAGCAAGCTGGACTGGATTGGAAAGGTGACAGATTATGAAATCTGAGGAATGGATTGCCACTTGTAGATTAGGGGCTCCTGGAGAAACCATGTAGTCCTCAGCTTTGTAGCAAGCAATGGAAAGTAACAAAAGTAGGTTGGGTAGTCTATGTCCTGTACTGGACTCCAGAATAGGACATTTCCAGGCAAGTCAAATTTTCTTTAATCTTAAAGGGGTTGTAAACCCTCAAGGTCCTTCTCAAGGTCCTTCTCCTTTGCTCAATACTTTGTGGAAGCACCTTTGGCACCAATTACAGCCTGAATTATTTTTGAGTATGTTGCTACATGCTTGGCACACCTATTTTGGGGAAGTTTCTCCCATTCTTCTTTGCAGGACCTCTCAAGCGCCATCAGGTTGTATGGGGAGTGCCGTGCACAGCCATTTTTCAGATCTCTCCAAAGATGTTTAAAGGAGAAAGTATAGCCAAAGCACATTTGGCTGTACTTCTATGGATCACAGGAGTGATTTGTTTTGCACTCCTGTTACCCATTTTCAGCAGAGAGCGGACTGAAGTCAGTCGCAGATGTCAGTCCAGGCACCACAGCTTCCTGACCACAGAGTCTTGATCCGCAAGGTGCCTGGACTGACACCCCGACTCAGCCTCTCAGCTAGCCACAGAGACTGAGCTGGCTGCCCCCACCCGCTCTACAGCCCACCGCTCCAATGAATGAGGAGGGGGCAGAGCAGAGATCTGTGACTGACAGTCTGCAGGTCTCTGCTCCTGGTGCCCTGAGAACCGAGCGATCGGCAGTGTTCAATTGTTAGGTTCTCAGTGTTGGGGGGGGGGGGGGGTAGAGATGCAGCATCAGTAAGTATTAATCTGAAAAAAAAAATTGGGTTCAAGTCTAGGCTTTGGCTGGGCCATTCAAGGACATTGACATTGAGTTGTCCTGTCACCACTCCTTTGTTATCGTGGCTGTGTGCTTAGAGTCGTTGTCCTGTTGGAAGATGAACCTTCACCCCAGTCTGAGGTCCAGAGCGCTCTGAAGCATGTTTTCATTAAGGATACCTCTGCACATTACTGCATTCATCTCTTTCTCTTGATCCTGACTAGTCTCCCAGTTCCTGCCACTGAAAAACAACTTCACAACAAGATTCTGCCACCACCATGCTTCACTGTATGGATGGTATTAGCCAGGTGATTAGCAGTGCCTGGTTTCCTCTAGACATGATGCTTGCCAATCAGGCCAAACCGTTCAATCTTTGTTTTATCAGACCAGATAATTTTGTTTCTCATGGTGCATTTTGGCAAACTCCAGGCAGGTTGTCATGTGCCTTTTACTGAGGAATAGCTCCCGTCTTGCCACTCTACCATACAGGCCTGATTGGTGGAGTGTTGCAGAGATGGTTGTCCTTCTGGAAGGTACTCCTCTCTCCACAGAGAAACGCCGACGCTCTGTCAGAGTGACCATCAGTTATTGGTCACCTCCCTAAGGCCTTCTCCCCCAATCGCTTAGTTTGGCCGGACGGCTCACTCTAGGAAGAGTCCTGGTGGTTCCAAATGTCTTCCATTTACAGATGGAGGCCACTGTGCTCATTGGGACCTTCAATGCTGCAGAAAGGTTTCTGTACCCTTGCCTAGATCTGTGCCTCAATACAATCCTGTCTTAGAGGTCTACAGACAATACCTTGGACTTTGTTGCTTGGTTTGTGCTTTGACATGCACTGTAATTGTGGGATATTATATAGACAAGTGTGAGCCTTTCCAAATCATGTCCAATCAACTGAATTAACCACAGGTGGACTCCAATCACGTTGTAGAAACATCTCAAGGATGATCAGTGGAAACAGGATGCACCTGAGCTAAATTTTGTGTGTCATGGCAAAGGCTGTGAATACTTATGTACATGTGATTTTTGTTTTTTCATTTTTAGTAAATTTTCAAAGATTTCAAACAAACTTCTTTCATGTTGTCATTATGGGTTATTGTTTGTAGAATTTTGAGGAAAATAATGAATCGAATCCATTTTGGAATAAGGCTGTAACATAACAAAATGTGGAAAAAGTGAAGAGCTATGAATACTTTCCGGATGCACTGTACAAATAGTCTTTGAAAGAATAATCAGTAAATCAAGTGGCAGGTGCTCTTCAATCATGTGTATCACAAATTCATGCATGTTACTGCACTCACGAGAAAGCTTTCCCCGTAGGGGGGTATCTCACATTCACAGATTATGCCACTCTGTAGCAGGACCCAGATCCACGACTTTATGCATCTTTTATTATTATTATTATACAGGATTTATATAGCGCCAACAGTTTACGTAGCGCTTTACAACTTGAGGGTAGACAGTACAAATACAATACACTTTGATACAGTAGGAATCAGAGGGCACTGCTCCTTAGAGCTTACAATCTAAGAGGGAAGGTCAAAAGATACAAGAGGTAATAACTGTGGGTGATGTGCTGATTGAGAAAATAAATGTACAGTTGTTAGGTGGGGGCCAGATAGGCTTCTCTGAAGAGATGAGTTTTCAGGGATCGTCTGAAAGTGGATAAAGTAGGAGAAAATCGGACGGATTGGGGTAGAGCATTCCAGAGGATGGGGAGGCTCTGGAGAAGTCCTGAAGGCGAGCATGGGATGAGGTGACAAGGGAGTTTGAGAGCAGGAGGTCTTGGGAGGAGCGAAGAGAACGATTAGGTTGGTATTGTGACTAGGTTAGAGATGTAGCTGGGGGCCAGGTTGTGGATGGCTTTGTAAGTTATAGTTAGTATCTTGAATTTAATTCGGTGATTGAGTGGCAGCCAATGGAGGGATTGGCAGAGGGGTGTAGCAGACGCTGAGCGGTTTGTGTGGTGGATGAGCCTGGCAGCAGCGTTCATGATGGACTGAAGTGGGGATAGCCTATTTAGAGGTAAACCAATGAGGAGGGAGTTGCAGTAGTCGAGGCGGGAGATGACCAGGGAGTGGATTAGAAGCTTTGTGGTGACATTGGTTAGGAAGGGGCGTATCTTGGAGATGTTGCGGAGATTGAGGCGGCAAGCTTTGGATAGTGATAGAATGTGGGGTCGAAAGGTTAGTTCAGAGTCCAGGATTACACCTAGGACCCTGGCGTGGGGAGATGGGTTGATAGTTGAGCCGTTGATATTGACAGGGAAAGCAGGGGAAGTGGCACCTGAGGGAGGAAATATCATGAGCTCGGTTTTGGATAGGTTGAGTTTGAGGTAGTGATGTGACATCCAGGCTGATATGTCTGCTAGTAAGTTGGTAATGCGTGAGGAGACAGATGGACAGAGCTGGGGGGTGAAGAGATAGATTTGGGTGTCATCAGCGTAGAGATGATATTGAAAGCCATGGGAGGCAATCAACTGACCCAAGGAGGTGGTGTAGATTGAGAAAAGGAGAGGTCCAAGAACAGAACCTTGGGGGACCCCAACGGAAAAAGGAAGAGGAGAGGAGGAAGTAGAGTTGTAAGTGACACTGAAGGAACGGTGTGATAGGTAGGATGAGAACCAGCGAAGAGTACAGTCACGGAGACCAAAGGAGTGGAGTTTTTTTGAGGAGAAGGGGGTGGTCCACTGTGTCAAAGGCAGCAGAGAGATCCAGGAGAAGTAGTACAGAATAGTGTCCATTGGCTTTAGCCATTAGTAGGTCATTTGAAAGTTTAAGGAGAGCAGTTTCCGTGGAGTGTTGAGGGCGAAAACCGGACTGGAGGGGATCTAGAAGTTTATTCATGGTCAGATGGTCGCTTAGTCGGATGTAGACCAGTCTTTCAAGAAGTTTGGAGGAGAAGGAGAGTAAGGAGATTGGACGTAAGTTGTTGAGATTGGTGGGATCCAGTGAGGGCTTTTTTAGAATGGGGATGACTAGCGCATGTTTTAGAGAGTTTGGGAAGATGCCACAAGAGAGGGAGAGGTTGAAAATGTGAGTTAGAGAGTGTAGAATCGAGTCAGAGGGTGAGCGTAGCATTTGCGAGGGAACAGGATCCAGGGGGCAAGTGGTTAGATGGGTGCTAGATAAAAGTTTAGCAACCTCAGTAATAGTAACAGGGTTGAATGAGGGAAGTAATGATTGTATCTGTGGACATGGGGTGTTGCATGGGGGAGGTTTTTGCGCATTGGTGATCTCCTCATGAATTGTATCAATCTTAGTTTTGAAGTGATTGGCAATCTCCTGGGCAGTGAGTGTGTTGGTGGGTGGAGGCAGTGGAGGACAGAGTAGAGTATTGAAGGTAGAGAAGAGTTGACGTGGACTGGATGAGAAGGTGTTAATGAGTGTGATAAAGTAGGTCTGTTTGACATGGTGAAGGCAGGAGTAGTATTTTAGGAGGGCAGATTTATATTGTGTGAAGTCTTCCTGGGTCTTAGTCTTATGCCACAAGCGCTCAAGAGCGCGGCTACGTTTTCTGAGACTTCTGGTGTCATCCGTTTGCCAGTGAGGGGGGCAAGCTTGTCTAGGGAGGAAGACAGTGAGCTGTTGTAGATGAAAGTAGCTTGGTTGGGGCAGGACAGAGGTGAGATTTTGTCATAGAGGTGATCAGTAGCAGAATAGAGAAGAGAAGGGTTGAGGTGGCGAAGGTTTCTAACCGTTAGGCGGTTGGAGGGAGAAGAGGTGGAAGACAAGGAGAGAGCAAAACTAATAAGGTGGTGATCAGAGAGTGGGAGTGGATTGTTGGAAAGGTTGCATGGAGTGCACAGATAGGAGAAGGCAAGGTCAAGGGTGTTGCCGTTGGAGTGGGTTGGAGCCTGTATCCATTGCTTCAGGTCAAGCGATGAGGTGAGACTGAGAAGTTTAGAAGTAATAGTAGTGTTAGTGTTAACAGGGATGTTGAAGTCCCCAAGAATAATTGTGGGGATTTCAGCAGAGAGAAAGTAGGGTAGCCAGGCAGAGAAGTCATCAAGAAAGGCTGATACTGGTCCAGGGGGCCGGTAGATGACAGCAATTCTTAGAGAAATGGGAGAGAATAGACGAATGCAATGTGCCTCAAAAGAGGAGAGTGTCAGAGAGGGAGGTGGGTGAAGTACCTGATAGGTGCTGCATGGGGCTAGAAGGATTCCCAAAAGACAGAAGGCAGGGTGATATGTATAAGCAGGCGGGTGGAGAGGGGGGGGTGAAGGTAAGAGAGTTTGAGGAGAGAGGACAGGAGTGTCAGAAGCAGTGGTAGAGAGTGCATGTTACAGAGTGGAATCTCTGCTCTTCCTCTTTTAGAAACCCAGCCCCTCCTTCTCATCCACATGCAGAGAGAAATTACATCCCATAGCACAATACAGTTTTAACTGTTTATTCCATTCAGACAGCTGGGAATGCACTTACAATTTATCTGTATTCAAAAGGGCATTTAACAGGAAATCCGGGACGCTATAAGATATAAACTCCACAGCTCTGGTAGGAAGTGACGCAATGGTGCTGGAAGCTCCGACCTATGCGCGTAGTCAGCACGCCGAAATCAGGAGTAGAGACTCCCAGATTTCGCAGACTACCTCCAAGCATCACAACTAACCCAACTTAGACAGTGTTAACAGCTGGGTTTGGACACTCAATGGGTGGAAACCACCTGTACCAATTCCTGTAACTTACATCATGTTCTTCTAGTTGACACTTGGCAACTTCTGAATCTCCACTCCTTTCAGAATCAGGTGTTTCCTATTAAAACATCCTCCACCATCCATAGGTATTCCAGATTAACTATGGAAATATCTGACCTCACATCATACCTCGCAAAAAGGCATTTCCCTCTTTTACAATGTGCTCTAACAAAAAAAAACAATTGTTAAAACTCCCCCATGCTCAAGTGGGAATCAAACTTCCAAAAAACCTATTTGGATACTCAACGGATTGGAGCGATTCACTGTATTCTTTCAACATAAATCCCCCTTTGCTGGAGAAATTGTGGGCAAGTAGGGACCTAAATACATATATCTTTTGGGCCTGCATAAGTTTAATTTAGCTTTCGGGAGTTTTGGCAAGGCACTGGAGATGTGATCAGGCACCGAACCCCTCTGAGTTAACCAGCCTAGTAAATGTACATTACCCATTTAAAAAAATATATACTTGCACAAATTAGCCACCAGGTTAGTGTTTGATGGTTGTAACTATGTACGACCATGTAGGAACATTTACATGTCCTAAGCAATGGATGTACAGTGGCTATAAAAAGTCTACACACCCTTATTAAAATGTCAGGTTTCTGTGATGTAAAAAAAAAAAAAATATGAGACAAATAAATACATTTCAGAACTTTTTTCTACCTGTGGATGGTGAACTCTAAACTGTACAACTCAGTTGAACAACAAACTGAAATCTTTTAGGTGAAGGGAAGTAAAAAAAAAAAAAAAAATATATATAATAATAATAATGTTGCATAGGTGTGCACACCCTTAAACTAATACTCTGTTAAAGCACCTTTTGATTTTATTACAGCACTTAGTCTTTTAGGGTACGAGTCTATCAGCATCGCACATCTTCACTTGGCAACATTTGTCGACTCTTTACAAAAACACTCCAAATCTGTCAGATTGCGAGGGCATTTCCTATGCTGGGCTTGGATGTTTTTCTTCGCAAGACAAGGCTTCCGTCCTCCCACTCAACCCCACAGCCCAGACATATAATGAATACAGGAAATTGTTGTCACATGTACCACACAGTACTTGGCAGATATTCCTGCAGCTCCTTTATTGTTGCTGTAGGCCTCTTGGCAGCCTCCCTGACCAGTTTTCTTATGGTCTTTTCATCAATTTTGGAGGGACGTCCAGTTTGTGGCAAATATCACTGTTGTATATACAAAAAAATTGCGCCAACTCTCAAGAAAATAAAGCAGCCAACACAACCACTTGACCCGTGTGAATATGAAAAATAAAATAAAATAAAATAAAGTGTGGCGCTGGTGGTGATACCTCGTTATAGGTAGTGTTAAACCTGTCACGGGGATAGGGATGTACAATCCTCAAGTGTGTACAAAAAAGAAGGAAAAGTGGATGGGGGGGGAGTTGGAGTGAGGGAGATATTACCTTCCCCACCCGAACTTCCCCATGGGTGAATTCAACATTAGTGAGGAAATTCGTGCAAAGATATGTCTATATCTGTGTGCTAAATAAGTGGAGATTTAGGAGGTAGGTGTTCCGTATCGTGAAAAATAGGGAACACCTATCAAACTCATACTTGGAGGTTCAACTCCAGGTTATAATCAAACAAAAAGGAAGCTTAAGGAAAAATAGAGATAGAAATCGAAATATTATTAAAGCTAATACAATGATGTATACCAAGTACTATGCCTCCCAAAGTAGAGGGAGACTGAAATAAATAAATATATAATCAAAAGTCCATCAAGATGGTAAATACAAAAATACAAACATATTTAGAGTCCACCATCTTAGATATGGGGTTACTAGAAATCAATCTCGGTATAAATAGTTCAATAAGCTGTGATAAGCAGGGACTGTTGAACGTATCCCTGTTCAGAGGTAGGATTCCTCCCTTAGAGTGGTGACTTTGGCCCAAAAGGAACACATATATAATGCCCTTACCAGATCAGGTGGACTCACAGGCCCTTGGCGGTGAGTCAAACGAGCTTTGTACCGTCAAGCGGTGTAGGGCTGTAAAGCCGTTCCTAGGTGGAATCCCCCTGATGTCACTGGAAGGCACGCCTCTGGCTCGATAGGTTTTCCCAGATGTCATCTAATGGTGTGTCCCTGGCAGGGCGCAGCAAACCAACATGGCGGCAGCAAGCCAAGCGCTCACACCATGTTGGTTTGCTGCGCCCTGCCAGGGACACACCATTAGATGACATCTGGGAAAACCTATCGAGCCAGAGGCGTGCCTTCCAGTGACATCAGGGAGATTCCACCTAGGAACGGCTTTACAGCCCTACACCGCTTGACGGTACAAAGCTCGTTTGACTCACCGCCAAGGGCCTGTGAGTCCACCTGATCTGGTAAGGGCATTATATATCTGTTCCTTTTGGGCCAAAGTCACCACTCTAAGGGAGGAATCCCACCTCTGAACAGGGATACGTTCAACAGTCCCTGCTCATCACAGCTTATTGAACTATTTATACCGAGATTGATTTCTAGTAACCCCATATCTAAGATGGTGGACTCTAAATATGTTTGTATTTTTGTATTTACCATCTTGATGGACTTTTGATTATATATTTATTTATTTCAGTCTCCCTCTACTTTGGGAGGCATAGTACTTGGTATACATCATTGTATTAGCTTTAATAATATTTCGATTTCTATCTCTATTTTTCCTTAAGCTTCCTTTTTGTTTGAATATAACCTGGAGTTGAACCTCCAAGTACGAGTTTGATAGGTGTTCCCTATTTTTCACGATACGGAACACCTACCTCCTAAATCTCCACTTATTTAGCACACAGATATAGACATATCTTTGCACGAATTTCCTCACTAATGTTGAATTCACCCATGGGGAAGTTCGGGTGGGGAAGGTAATATCTCCCTCACTCCAACTCCCCCCCATCCACTTTTCCTTCTTTTTTGTACACACTTGAGGATTGTACATCCCTATCCCCGTGACAGGTTTAACACTACCTATAACGAGGTATCACCACCAGCGCCACACTTTATTTTATTTTATTTTTCAAATATCACTGTTGTGCCATATTTTCTCCACTCGATGAGGACTGTGTTCCATGGTTTATCTAATGCCCTCCTCCTCCATTTAGCAGTGCTACATCAGTGCCATCTGTTCCACATCAGAGCTAATCAGTGCCACCAGAGCCACACCAGTGCCAATCAGTGCTCATCTGCACCTCTGCAGTGCCACCTTTGTGCTGATCAGTGCCACCTGTGCTCATCTGTGCCTCTGCAGTACCACATCAATGCCACCTGGGTCCACCAGTGCCACCACAGTGCAATTAGTGCCACTATACAGTACAATCGGTGCCAGTGCCACTACAGTGCACAGCAGTACTCTGCAGTGCAGCCTCACCAGCCACCAGTATAACAAAAAATATTTTACCAGTGAGGCCTACCAGCGTCTAAGCATGACCGATGAAAGCAGCGGGGAGCTCTCTAAGTTTCAGTCTGATTCGAACTCGGCCTATGAACCCGTGACAAGCAGTGGGTCTGATACAGTATCGGAAGAGGAACGTGTGCCGTGAAGAGAAGGCTTTCTGGCGTGGAGCAGCAGCCTACTACCAGCAGCGCAGGGCCATCCACCTCTAGGGCAGTGCTGTCCACCTCGAGCGCAGTGCCACTGCAATAAAGGCCAAGCACCAGTAGGGTGTCATCTCAGCCCCAAAGGGATAGGGGCCATGCCAACCTTCCCTATGCCCTTCAAAACCCCCTTGTGGCTTCCCCATAATTCCGGAGCAGCAAACATCTCACCTTTCACTGCCCAGCCAGGTGTCCATGTGAACACCGATAATTTTGCCATGCTTGATTTTTTTTTTTTTCATTTGATTTTCACCGAAGACTTACTATTGTCCATTGTGGCCCAGGGCAACCTCTATGCACAACAGTACATAGTAAGCAACCCTGGTTCTAGTTACGCCCGTCCCTTTGAGTGGAGAGAACTTACCGTAGAGGAATTTAAAATTTTTTTAGGCCTAACTTTTAATATGGGACTCACAAAAAAAAATGAATTGTACTCCTACTGGTCTACCAACACCATCCACCACATGCCACTCTTCTCATCCATTATGCCAAGATCAAGATGGCTTATGATTATACGGTTCCTGCACTATAATGACAACACCCAGTGCCCTCCCCAAAATGACCCAGCTTTTGACAAATTTAAAATCCGAGCCACTTCTAAATCATTTCACTTAAAAATTCTCCCAGATATACCCCTGAACAGACTATCTCCGTGGAAGAGTCCCTTGTAAAATTCTCAGGCATGCTGGGCAACAGTTTATCCCCAGCAAAAGGGCCAGATATGGGGTTAAAATGTACAAACTTTGTAACCGAGCAACAGGGTACATCTACTCCTTCCTGGTGTACGAAGGGAAGGACTCCCAACTGCATCCCCCTGAATGCCCAGAGTATATTGGAGCCAGCAGAAGAGTTGTCTGGGAGCTTGTCTATCCACTCCTTGAAAAGGGATACCATCTTCATGTGCATAATTTTTTTACAAGCTTGCCCCTCTTCCGCAATCTTCACCGGAGGGACACCCCAGCATGTGGTACAGCAAGATCCAATAGAAAGGGCTTCCCGCAAAAACTAGTCAATGAAAGGCTACAACGAGGGGAGACAGAGTATTTGCGAAACCAGGAGCTATTGGCTGTCAAGTGGAGGGACAGACGAAACGTCCACATGCTCACGACAATCCATAATGACACTTACGTGGAAGTCTCCAGAAGAAACAGCCCAACCCAGAAACCTGCTTATATCTATGACTATAATTTGTTTATCGGGGGAGTGGACTTCAATGATCGGATGATTGAACCCTACCTTCCCACAAGAAAATCCCGTCATTGGTAAAAAAAAAAAAAAAAAAAAAGTGTCCATTTTCTTTCAGTTTGGTCATGTATAACAGTTCTGTTATTTACCAAAAATCTACTGAGACCCCCGTATTCTACCTTCACTACCAGGAACAAGTAATCGTCGCACTTATACCCTGAAAGCCCACCAGAAAATATATTTGCTCCGATTCCGTGAGCAGACTCCACGAAACCCCCCCCCCCCCATGAAACAGGCCACAGACGACAGAAGAAATGCCGGGTGTGCTCCAGAAGAGGAGTTCGAAGAGACACCACATATTATTGTCCCCAGTGTCCTTCCCAACCAGGCCTCTGTATAGATAAATGTTTCCACCGTTACCATACTTCTCTACATTAGGGAAGTATGGTAAACTTAATTCTCAATTCTCATTTCCTGTCATTTTCCGCCACACCCCTTATGCTACTGCACTGAACTGTACATACCTCTGCCTTCTCTGGAACTGACCCTGGCCTGTTATACGACCAAGCTTCTGCCCAACGCTAAACTGTACCTACCTCTGCCTGCTCTGGAACTGACCCTGGACTGTTTGACCACGTTTTTTGCCTGCCTCTTGGACTGATCATTTACCCTGCTATGCTAGTGGGAACACAGGGGTCCCACATATGTGAAATGGTTTTCTGGATGAAGAAAACAAAATTTTTTATAGCTTTCTCATTCCCGGATTAGGGTCTGGAGACTTCAAAGAGATTTGGGTGGGAGGAGCCTCTACCCCTGTCCCCATTCTTTCCTGGCCTGCTACTTGGACCATGTTCCTGCTTACTATCAGGACCAATATTTTGGCACTGCTGGCAATGTCTCTACTTGCACTGACCCTGGACTGTAATTGGATAGTATCACTGCCTGTACCCACTATGGACAAAATTCCTGCCTGCTGCCTGGACAATTGCATTCACTGTCGCCGACCACGTCCCTGCCTGCTGCCTGGATCAGGGCTCTCCTGCTGTGGACAACTGCACTACTAAAACCACAGGTAATTTTTTGTTTACCCTTTGCTCAGCAGAATGTATTTTAGGGTGTAATTCTTGGTATGTTCATGCTATGTGTTAGAAAATACAAAGGGCCTTCAAAAATGTGATAGATTGTAAGGAAATTAGATGTGTAATCTATGCTCCTAGAATGCCTGAATGTGCTACTTCAATGTTGGGCCTCTGTATGTGTCCAGGCTGTGTAAAAAAAAAGTCTCACACATATGGTATCGCCATACTCAGGAGTAGTAGCAGCAGAATATATTTTGGGGTGTAATTTTTGCTATGTACATGCTATGTGTTGGAAATATCTTATATAATTAACAAATTTGTGTTAAAAAAAAAAAATTAATTTTCCCCATTTTTCAAAAACTTCTGGAAAAAAATGAACCGTTCAAAAGACTCATTATGCCTCAGATTATACGTTGGGGTGTTTGCTTTCTAAAATGGGGTCACATTGTGGGCGTTTCCATTGTCCTGATGCTCCAGAGCCTTCAAAAATGTAATAGGTGGTTGAAAGATTAGGTGTGTAATTTATGCTCCCAGAACGCCTGAATGTGCTACTTCAATGTTGGGCCCCTGTATGTGGCCAGGCTGTGTAAAAGTCTCACATGTGGTATTGCCATACTCAGGAGGAGTATCAGAATATATTTTGGGGTGTCATTTGTGGAATGTACATGCCATGTGAGAGAAAATAACCTGTTGGTGTACAATTTGGTGTGAAAAAAGAAGAAAAAAAAAATCTTTTGCAAAGAATTGTGGGAAAAAAAAAAATGACAACTTGAAAAAACTAACCATGCCTCTTACTAAATACGTTGGAATGTCTACTTTCCAAAAAGGGGTCATTTTGTGGGTATTTGTACTTTTCTGGCTTGTTAGGGTCTCAAGAAATGATAGGCCTCAGTGCATCAGGTGTAATCCGATGTGATCAATTTTCAGTGATTGGCACCATAGCTTTTAGACTAATGTTCACACAGACTGGATAATATCCACTAATTTGGGTTATTTTTACCATAGGATATGTAGCAGTATAAATTTTGGACCAAATTTATGAAGAAAAAAATACTTATTTGCAACATTTTATAATAGAAATTAAGAAAAATGCATTTTTTTATTTTTTTTTTTTTTTTACAAAATGTTCAGTCTTTTTTCATTTATAGCACAGAAAATAAAAAACCCAGAGGTGATCAAATACCACCAAAAGAAAGCTCTATTTGTGTGAAAAAAGGACGAAAATTTCATATGGGTAGTGTTGCATGACTGAGTAATTGTTATTCAAAATGTGAGAGCACTGAAAGCTGAAAACTGGTCTGGTTAGGAAAGGGGTTTGTGCCCAGTGGTCAAATGACACAGCTACATCCCCAGTTATAAGAGGGTATGCACACTTATGCAAACACATTTTATCCCCCCCCCCCCCCCCCAAAGATTTGTTTGTTTTTCAATTGAGTTGTACAGTTTATAGGTCACAGCAACAAGGTGGATAAAGTTCTGAAATGGTTTCATTTAAGGAGGGGTGTGTAGACTTTATATCCACAAAAAAAAAAAAAAAAAATTATTTATATATATATATATATATATATATATATATATATATATATATATATATATATATATATATATATATATATATATATATATATATATATATATATATATATATATATATATATATATATATATATATATATATATCACACAAACCAATGTTCTACATCAGTGAAATACAGAATGAAAAAAAGTGTGTATATATATTTATAAATTTATTTTTTTTCTCCTTCATTCTATATTTCACTGATTCAGAGCATTGGTTTGTAAGTACATTTATATATTTTATGGATTTAAAGAAATATTAAAGCCTTGTTTAACCCTTTCATACCCAAGCCCTTTTCTGACATTTGTTGCTTACAAGTTAGAAGTCGTATTTTTTGCTAGAAAATTACTTAGAGCCCCCAAACAGATTTTTTTTTTTTTTTTTAAGCAGAAACCCTAGAGAATAAAATGGCAATTCAATATTATATGTCACACGGTCTTTCAAACACAAATTTTTTTGGGGGACAAAAAAAAAAAAAATTCCTTTCAGGAATTAAATATCTGTAAAGTTAGCCCAACTTTTTTTTGTATAGTGTGAAAGAGAATGTTACGCCGCGTAGAGAGATGGCCAACATGTCATGCTTTGAAATTGCGCACACTCAAGGAACGGCAACAAACTATGGTACATAAAAATCTCCATAGGCGACACTTACAGGTTACCAGTTTAGAGGTACAGAGGAGGTATTGTGCTAGAATTATTGCTCTAGCTCCGATTAGGGCAACACCTCACATGTGTGGTTTAAACACCGTTTGCGACTTGCGTGTGCATTCGCTTCGTAAACATAGTAATAAGAAAATAAAGTCGCGCTAATAAAAAGTGTGGTGAAAACTACAAAGTTAGGTGCCACAAATAGTAATGATAATAATAATGAATAACAAGGTAATATTGAATACAAAAAAGCAATTCAAACAAACGTGCAGACAAAAAAAATACTGTTGGAGAATTGTCCATACAATAAATGCACAGAAGGGTGAAGTTGAATGTATAATGATTAATACATAAGAAAGTCCATATAGTGAAAAACAAATCCCAGAGTGATGGGTGGTGTGGATTCTCAGTCTCCTCCTCCTTGGGAAGAGGAGCCACGTCCTGACGTCACCACTGCATGTCCAGTCCCGGAAGCTACGGGCTGATCTGAAGCCAGACGGCTTTCCCATTTTGTTTGCTGTTATAATTTCACCGATTTGTAAGTGTTCATTTGACTTTTATCATTCCATTAAATGTAAAAGGATTTACGCTATGTGGAGCACTTTGTGTTTTTTTTTCTCTGGTAAAAAAATCACTCTGCTATGATTTATGGTGAGGATCCCCACGGACGCTGTGGTATCTAGTGCCTGCCTGTGAGATCCCGGGCTGGGGTTACAGCCATCTGCTCAGCGTTGTCCCCTGTAATAAGGGACCATCACTTTCCGGTAAGCGGCAGTGTTTTTTTTTTTTTTAAGGTTGAGGTCCCATCAATGCACTTGTCACTTTAATGAGAATCCACACCACCCATCACTCTGGGATTTGTTTTTCACTATATGGACTTTATGTATTAATCATTATACATTCAACTTCACCCTTCTGTGCATTTATTGTATGCACAATTCTCCAACAGTATATTTTTGTCTGCACGTTTGTTTGAATTGTTTTTTGTATTCAATATTACCTTGTTATTCATTATTATCATTACTATTTGTGGCACCTAACTTTGTGGTTTTTACCACACTTTTTATTAGTGCGACTTTATTTTATTATTACTTTGATTGGTGTCGTATAACACTCCTTAGTTGCAGCTTTATTTTCACCTTGATTGTTAGCGCAGTACTCTTCATACATCTGCTTCTCTAAACATCCCTTGTGACAGTAATTGTCAATGACAGGTACACTTTATGGGGAGATCTGGGGTCTATAAGACCCCAAACCCCTCCTTTGCACTTAAAAAAAACACCACGTTTGGCAGTTTTTAATGCTGTCAGTTTTAAATTTGGCACCTTTAAGTCTTCAGTAAAATCGGAGGTCATGACATTGCTTCTGGATTACTTGATCCGAGACCCGATCAAAGCAGATTCTGGTGGGACGGGAGAGCCTGGGCGAGCCGCGGAAGGCAGGACATCCCTCCCGCTCCTTGGGATAACAGCCGCATCATTGGTTATCCCAAGAATACCGCCCGTTGGCTCTAATGGCACCGGGGTGATGCATGCCCCGGTACAACCTCTTCAAGCCGAGGCTGCATATTTGTGTACGTTCGGCATGAAGGGGTTAAAAAAAAAAAAAAAAAAAAAAAAAAAAACAACCAACCGTGTGGGTAAAAGTTGCTGCTGCATTATGTCAGTGGCAGTAACCTCTGGAAACAGCAGATAATGTACAAAATTACTAAGTTTTCTCTACAAGACCAGGAAGTACTTTCTTCTTTAGGAACAATAAAATTAGATTCCTACCTGTTTCAGATATTACATCATCCGCTGCTCTTCTGGCTACTTCTGCTGAGATCTTGTTTAGGCGGTAAGCCTGCGTCAAAATATCAATTTCTATGAAATATCTCATAAATCATACATCACAGCAAAAATGGCATGCTACAGTAAACTACTTAATTTAGCAGGTAACCTGTCTTGTACCTTGGGCATGCCACAAATACCCAAAAAAATTCAAGTACACAGCGAATCCAGGATGCCCCGTTCCTCCCACCTGATACTGGCAACTTCCGGCTGTCCACAACACACACATAAATATATATATAAAATATACATGCATACACACATTTTATAACCTTTTTATATAATCATTTTTAATATAAAATATTTTATAAAATTGTTAATTAAAAATAATTTTCTCCCCAAAACAGTCTAAAGATTGTATAAAAATACATTTAAGAAAATATCAACAAGAGAAAGCATTGTTTGTCCTGAAAAAGGCAACGCGTGTTAACTTAACTTCAGCTTACACCTGTACACCCACTATGGACCAAAGCAATTTGAACTTCTGTTATGGGCCTATTAAAGTGGTTGTAAACCCTCACACACCTCTTTTCCCTACAGGCAAGCCTATAATAAGGCTTGCCTGTAGGTACTGGAAATATCTCCTAAACCTGCACGGTTTAGGAGATATTTACCATATACGCTTGTGCCGACGTCATCGGTGCATGCGCACTCCGGGCCTGAGAAATAAAATAGCTAAGAATGTACCAGATCCTCCTGAGAAACCATCCACCTTTTTGGATGGGTCTGGGTTCTATTTCTGTACTAGGTGCAAAGCCTGTAGGACCACTAGGAAATCAGGTGCCCCCCAAAAAAATCTCACACTTCAACATAGCGTGTCTAGACATTTCAAAGAATTTCATAATAGTGACCCCACACTCTGCACTTTTTATGGAATTGACAAGATTTCCAAACAATGGAGAGGAACACACATGAAAAGAGCAGTTTCACAAAATGAAACCAGATGGCTGTACAGATTAAAAACCATACAACCGTACGGTATGAATGTTGAGGTGGATAAGAAAGTGCTTCATATCTAACAATTAGATTAGGAATGTCCCTCACTGGTCTATTTTAGATGAGATGTTTGCTATAGGTATTAATCCATCATTCTACATCCAATCGTGCCTAAAAAAAAAAAAAAAAAATTGGATTTATACAGTTGCCCTCCAAATTTAGTTAATTTAGCTAGCAGCCCCAGTGCCGGGTATTCTCCCCCCCCCCCCCCCGTGCCGGGTATTCCCCCCCCCCCCCCCCATACCTTGTCAAACTTGGCCAAAACCCCCCTACTCAGATAGTTTGCTTTGTAAAAAAAAAAAAAAAAAGGGACTGCTTTGTTAACCAGGGGACTTCCAAGAAGCCAAAGTTGGGGTAGAAGATTTCTTCCGTTACAGGATGGTCAGGAGTGTGAGAAGTGTTCGTATAGCCCTAGTGGTAGCCAAGGGCTCCATCAAGTTCAACAAGCATACTTCAACCGAAAGGAGGATAGAGATGGAGGTGACCGACTGGATACACGTGGCTATGTCTTGCCAGTAGGGATTAATATGAGGACAGTCCCAAAAAACATGCATTAAGTTTGCAAGTGCAGAACATCTCCAGCATAGAGTGTTGGCCCCTAAACATCCTAGCTAACCTGGCTTGGGTAAGATAGATTCTATGTATAAATTTGCACTGGATCAGACGAGCTCTTGTAGAAACTAGGCATTGAAATGGGGCCCCTCCAAATGTCATCCCAATCATCCCTGTCTAGACCAGGAGCTGCTGCCTCCCAGGCTAACCTTCATGTTTCCATCAATAGGATGGTCTCTGGATAGAGGTCTTTGTATAAACGAAGAAGGAGTCACTGCGTGTCAGTAGTTCTAGGTCACTAGGCTCAAGGTCAAGAGGGTCCCCACAAAACTGAAAGCAAAAAGCATGTCTCAATTGAATATATCTAAAGTAGCATGCATTTGGTTGGCCGTAATACTTTCAGGTAATTGAAGGTCATAAGAGTACCATTTAATACTATATGTTGTAAGGTCTTAAAAGGAGAAGTCCAGCCTGAGCTTGTTGGGCTGGGCTTCTCCTATGGGTCAAAGGAGTGCGATTAGTTTTGCACTCCTGTGACCCATTTTCAGCAGAGAGAGGTCTGAAGTCTGCTGACATCACACATCAGTCCCAGGCACCGTGTCATCCCAACTCCGCCCTGGATCCGCCAGGTGCCTGGGCTGATAGCCGTCCCAGCCTCTCAGCAAGCCGCTGAGACGACCACTCCCTGGCCCTCCACAGCGCAGAGCTCCAGTAAGCGTGGAAGAGCAGAGCAGGAGAGCTGCTGATTGACAGGCAGCAGCTCTCTGCTCGGGGAGCCGAGAGAACCGAGCCATCGGACTGATGCTGCATCCACCTAGGCAAGTCTAAAACTGTAATAACTCCAATTCCCATACTTCTCCTTTAATACCATATTTAGTCCAAGCTACCAGATCTGGGTAATCAAAAAAAAAAAAAAAGTAAATTTGGGTTTCTCCACAGAGGTAGATTGGGGAAAAACCGGCTAGGACTAGATGACCTAAACCCCTGAGCTACAGACCATGCCTTAACTGAGAGCATAGAAGAGGTGAGTGAGTAAGGAGACTTAGAACCTCTGTACACTAAGTGGGAAAGCGCCTCGTAGGATCCCACACAGGCAGCTTCCAGGGACACCGTGGCATCATCTGAGAGCGTAGCCAGCCAGTGGTGGGCTACTGTCAATTGACCAGAGAGGAAGAGGAAGAAGAAGAAGAGGAGTTAGAGGAAGAGGAAGAAGAGGAGGAAGAGGAAGAAGAGGAGGAAGAGGAAGAGGAAGAAGAGGAGGAAGAGGAAGAAGAGGAAGAGGAAGAGGAGGAAGAAGAGGAAGAGGAAGAGGAGGAAGAAGAGGAAGAGGAGGAAGAAGAGGAAGAGGAGGAAGAAGAGGAAGAGGAAGAGGAAGAGGAAGAGGAGGAAGAAGAGGAAGAAGAAGAAGAGCGTTAGGCACCACTAGGCCCCTTCCCCCCACGGACGTTTTAGTATGGCCAATTTAAGGCGGGGAATCCCACTATGCCATAAAAAAGGAGGAGGAGGGCATGTTGTCTATTTGAAAATTAATTTAGGGATTCACACTGGAGAATTTCTTAGGATGTACAAGAGTAAGGGTAAAATTTTTATCTTAAATCAAATTTATCTTCCCAATGAGTGAAAAGGGAAGATTTTTCCAGGTGTGTAATTTCCTATTTAAAAAAGATAACAGGGAGATTTTGAGGTCTATGAAGTCAGTTAACGAGTTGGTCATTATGAGCCCCAAATATTTAATTTGTGTAACCCACTGTATGGGATTGTTCGGGTCTGCCTGTCCAGGCGTGGGATGGGAACGTAAAGGAAGTATTTTGGACTTGGTCCAGTTAACCTTGAGGCCAGAGACCACTGTAAACTTGCCCGGGAGCAAAAGTACAGCCTGCAGGGAGAGTCCCGTGTCCCAAATAAATAGTACCAGGTCATCTGCATAAAAGTCTGTCATTTCAGAGTACCCAAGCTGATCACCTGTATTTGGGGAGATGAGCGCAATGCAATTGCCAGAGGTTACATAACTAGTGCGAATAGCCCTGGTGAAAGGGTGCACCCGTCTGGTGCCTCTGGACACCGGAAAGACATCTGACACTCCATTAAGGCGGAAGGGCAGCCACTGGATGTTCATACAGCGGCGATATACACTTAAGGAACATGGGGCCGAACCCCATACGCTGTAATACAAAGGTCATATACCTCCAATCAATGGATCAAACTCCTTTTCCAGTTTGAAAAACACCAGAGACCCCCACCCCCCCCAGGATGATCTCTAAGCAGCCAATTGAGTGTGCGTATACACCCTCCGGATGTTAACTATCCGTGGCCTTTTTAGGCATGAAACCTGTCTGGTCTGGCAATATCAGGTGGTGCAGTACTTTGGTTAACCTATTGGCGATCATTTTGGTAAGTATTTTGAGGTCCATGTTGAGCAGTGCTATGTGCCTGTATGAGGAACAATAAAGAGGGTCCTTATGCAGCTTGGGCGGTAACACATGAGCCTCGTAAAAGGATACCGGTAAAGTCCCAGTGTCAAAACAGTCCCCATACAGTTTTAAAAGCCTAGGAGATAGGAGAGCTAAATATTGTTTGTACCGCTCTGCAGGGATCCCATAAGGGCCCGGCGATTTTCCATTGGGAAAGGAGGCAACAGCAGTCGCCAGTTCTTTCAGTGAAAGGTACATCTAGGCTAGCGTAACAGCGGGATCTGGAGGGAGTCCAGCCGGTCCATTAAAACTTGAAGGTCATACAGTGGGATAGGCGAGTACAATCCAGAGAAGTAGGAGACAAACTCCTGCATGATACCCTCTCTGTCCTTCAATAAGGTGCCCTCTGATGAGTAAATGCGAGGTACCACCGTGTGTGCTTGAGTTGGCTGTCAGGATGGCTAAAAAATTTTCCCCATTTTTGTCACCCTTCTCAAACAGTTCTTTGGCTCAATTTTTAAAAGCACATTGAGTGAGACTTTGGAAATTAACCAGTAGTGCCCACCTAGACATCTAACTTGACCAGGGAGAAAGAAGAGGGCGAATCAGCATGAGTCTGTAGCTCCTCAGATTTGGAATTTTTTCCATCCTGGCAGCCTTAATGGCAGACACATTTCCCCCCCCCTCCATCAACACCTTGAAGGCATCCCACACGATGGGCGGGTCCGCCATGCCCTCATTAAACTCCCAGAATTCTTTCAAGTGCGGCAAAACCAAGGCCTCCACCGAGGCCTCCGCCACCCAGCCCGGGTGCAACCGCCAACCCCCTATGCATCACCTCTGGCCTAGATCCATCGTGACCTGTAAGGGGGTGTGATCAGAAATCCCCCCCCCCCCCCCCAGCGAGGTAGCGAGCCTCCATAACCAGGGGTAGCAGAGCCGAGTTAGCAAAAGCTAGGTCAATACGGTGGAAAGATAGGAGTAACCCTTCTCCCCAGGGTGTTTCCAACTCCATGGCTCCTCCAGCACCGTTGAGTCTACCCAGTGTCCAAGGTCAAGGTTCTGCACCCGAGTCGGATTGGAGGTGTCCAAAGTATGATCTAGGATGTTGTTGAAATCACCTGCAACAAATAACTTCAAGGAGCAAAAAGGTGGCAACTTTCTCCAGGACAATACCTCACTTTTGAAAGGGGGTGGGACATAGATGTTTGCTATGGGCAATAACTGGGATGCAAAGTCCATCACCACAATCACATATCACCCTTGGGGGTCTATGACCACATGCTCAATAGAGAAAGCCAGCTTTTTATGGATTAGAATAGCAACACCTCTAGCATATGAGGAGTGTGTACAGTGTACTGTTCTCTGCATCCAGACTGTTTAGGGAGAGTATTTTACTATCAGTCAAAATGGGTCTCTTGCAAGAGGACTACGTGAGGGTTCTGGGATTTGAGGTACTGAAGGACCAGCGATTTTAAACTTTGATTTTAGCCCACGGACATTCCATGAGAGGATTTTAAGATTACTCATAATAGTTGTCTGTATGTCAGTCATGGAGACAGAATAAGTACAATTAGAGGGGAGGCAAGAGGGGTTGGAACCCGGATGCAGAGAACTACATCTCAGACAGCAGCATAATAGCAGTACAGATTTGTGCAAGGCAAACGGAAAACTCATTAGCTTGAAATTAAAAATACCAATATCATCCACTCATAGAACGGCCGTGGAGACTTAACCCTTTCATGACTAAGCCTATTTTTGAAATTTGGTGTTTACAAGTTAAAATCCATATTTTTTGCTAGAAAATTACTTAGAACCCCCAAACATTATATATATTTTTTTAGCAGAGAATCTAGAGAATAAAATGACGATTGTTGCAATATTTTTTATCACACGGTATTTGTGCAGCGGTGTTTTAAACGCAAATTTTTGGAAAAGTGACACTTTCATGAATTTTAAAAAATCCAAACAGTAAAGTTACCCCAATTTTTTTGTATAATGTGAAAGATGATGTTACGCCGAGTAAATAGATACCAAACATGTCACCCTTTATAATTGCACGCACTCGTGGAATGGCGACGAACTACGGTACCTTTGAATTTCCATAGGCGACGCTTTAAAAATTTTTTACGGTTACCAGGTTTGAGCTACAGAGGAGGTCTAGGGCTAGAATTATTGCTCTCGCTCTGACGATCGCGGCGATACCTCACATGTGTGGTTTGAACACCGTTTACATATGCGGGCGCGACTTCCGTATGCGTTTTCTTCGCTGCGCGAGCTCGCGGGGACAGGGGCACTTTAAAAAAATTTTTTTTTTTTTTTTTACTTTTATTGCTGTCACAAGCAATGTAAACATCTCTTGTGACAGTAATAGGTGGTGACAGGTACTCTTTATGGAGGGATCGGGGGTCTAAAAGACCACCCATCCCTCCTTTACACTTCAAAGTATTCAGATCGCCGAAAACGGCGATTCTGAATACTGTGTACTTTTTTTAAATTCGGCGCCATTGGCAGCCGAGTAAACGGGAAGTGACGTCATGACGTCGCTTCCGCGTTTACAGCAAGAAGGCTGGAACGAAGCCGCTCGCAGCTTCGTTCCAGTCCGCCCCCAGCCGCCGAAGGCAGCGGAACGGACACCGGGCCTCCCGATCGCACGGGAGGCCCGGTAACAGCGGCGGGAGGCGGCGGGAGGGGGGGGGGGATGTCCCCTCCCGCTCCTCCGGTATAACAACCGAGCGGCTTTTAGCCGCATCGGTTGTTATACTCGGGTAGCCGATCGCCCGCTGAAAACAACGGTACCGGGATGATGCCTGCAGCTGCGGGCATCATCCCGGTATAACCCCGGAAAGCCGAGTACGCATATATGCGTTCGGTCGGCGGGAAGGGGTTAAGATTAAGTCATATCACCCAGAAACAGTACCTTAGTTCCCCGCGGTGAACGGGTAGGCAATCCCAGGCTCTTCAACACGATCAACCTGTTTAGGAAAACATTGTCAATAGAAGAATAGTTTATTAATGGAGAACATTAGCAACAACTCCCGGCACCATCCTGGGAAAGGTTAAGTAGAAGTGCCCACAGACCACGGGCACCGAACCTCATTCTTACGCAATGGAATCCAACCAGTCAACTGCATCCGTAGGAGATTCAAAGAACTTGGAACCATTGTGGATGACCTTCCGGAGACTAGGATACAGCATGTTATAAACCAGGCCTATCTCCTGCAGGCGTCTGCGGACATCTGTGAAGAAGTGCCTTTTCTTTTGCAGGTCAGGAGAGAAATCAGGGTACAGCTCTATCACTGCATTTTCATACTTCAGATCAGGGCGTTTACGGGCCTCCAACAGAATCAAATCTCTATCCTTGAAATTGAGCAGATGGACCAGAAAAGCAAGCAGCATCAAAACAGCAGGCCTTGGACCAGTGAGCAACCTGTGTGCGCCCTCCACAATGTATACTGGGGAGAGGTGTAGTAGGCCCAGGGGTTGCTTGAAGAAGGCCTCAAACACTATAGGGTTTGGGCCCTCCGGGAGCCCGATCACCCCAGACATTACACTAGATGCGATTTTCAGCATCCTCCGAGTGAGCCATGAGGACCTTGATCTTTTGCTGAAGATCAGCTAGTGTCTGAACAGCAGAGGCAGTAGTATCCTTTACTGAGATGTGATGTTCTGCCTCTGTAAGGTGGCCTCTAAATTTGTCCATATCTTGCCTGATCAGCCCACATTCTTTAGTCAGGGTATCTATCTTCCCCTCTTCAGATGGTCCACGATGGCTGCCAGGATTGCAGCAATGGACTGATTCCTCATGCAGCTCTAAGTCAGCCTGATGGATCGAAGAGGAGCCGTCCAGGGCCATAGCCGCCATTCAGGGGTCCGTCTGCACCACCACTAAAGCTGGATGTGAGGAGGAGATAGGAAAGATGGCTGCTGCACGAGTTGTTGGCGGCTCAGTCCGGGAGTTTTGAGGCTGTCTTCTTGTTTGATTGGCACATTCCAGTTATGGGGAGAACCAGGGCAGCTCCGCAGACAGCAGGAATAGGTTTACTGAGAAGGATGGTTTACCCAGGAGTCAGGCGTGTTATCTAGGCGTATGGCAGAAGTCCAAGCAGGGCACGTCTACTCTCACATCCCAGCCCCTAGCACGATTTTTAAAAACCCTACAAGATGGGCACACAGGTCTCAAATACCTCAGCGACCTAGCAAATACCTGTCGTATATCTTGAGTACACGTGGGGGATTCTTGTGCATGTACACAGATGCACAGATGCCACTCGCCTCTGGTATATGGGACCTTGTAGAGAGCGGCAGCATCTGCGAGTATGTATGGGAATTCCCAGCACATGTGGTGCCATGTCTGTGCACGTGCAGATCTTAAATAGGGAAAAAAAAAAAAAAAAAAAAAAAACACAGTAACCCCCTTTGAGATGTGACATTACAATTTCTAAGAGAGCGGGACTTAACCTAATTCTCACCTAGGTTAAGAATCTAAAATTCGTCAGTGTAACAACCTTTTCTAAAAGCAACATTCCATTTCTGAAAAAGGAAGCTTGGGGGAACCAGAAAAGGGAAAAGTTAATTTAACTTTAAGATAAACATTACATAGTTACATAGTTAGTCAGGTTGAAAAAAGACACAAGTCCATCCAGTCCAACCATAAAAAAAAAAAAAAAAAAAAAAAAAAACGTACAATCCAATATACCCAATACTATACCCACAGTTGATCCAGAGGAAGGCAAAAAACCCCAGCAGAGCATGCTCCAATTTGCTACAGCAGGGGAAAAAATTCCTTCCTGATCCCAGAGAGGCAATCGGATTTTCCCTGGATCAACTTTACCTATAAATGTCAGTACCCAGTTATATTATGTACATTTAGGAAAGTATCCAGGCCTTTCTTAAAGCAATCTACTGAGCTGGCCAGAACCACCTCTGGAGGGAGTCTATTCCACATTTTCACAGCTCTTACTGTGAAGAAACCTTTCCGTATTTGGAGATGAAATCTCTTTTCCTCCAGTCGTAAAGAGTGCCCCCTTGTCCTCTGTGTTGACCGTAAAGTGAATAACTCAACACCAAGTTCACTATATGGACCCCTTATATATTTAAACATGTTGATCATATCCCCCCTTATTCTCCTCTTCTCAAGAGTGAACAAATTCAGTTCCTCTAATCTTTCCTCATAGCTGAGCTCCCCCATGCCTCTTATCAGTTTGGTTGCCCTTCTCTGCACTTTCTCCAGTTCCCCGATATCCTTTTTGAGAACTGGTGTCCAAAACTGAACTGCATATTCCAGATGAGGTCTTACTAATGATTTGAACAGGGGCAAAATGATATCTCTCTCTCTGGAGTCCATACCTCTCTTAATACAAGAAAGAACTTTGCTCGCTTTGGAAACCGCAGCTTGGCATTGCATGCTATTATTGAGTTTATGATCTACCAAAACCCCCAGATCCTTCATTGTATTTGTATTTTTTTCCCCTTTTTAGGACAAATTTTGGTGAGATCACCATGGCAATATTGTCTCACTGTAAAATCCCTTTCTCTACGTTCACTGACGGACACAATTCTTCATAATCTTGATTGTTTATAGTGCCAGATACAGAAATAGGACACTAGGCAGAAAAACAACTCAGCACCACCTATGGTTAGTCCAAGCTGGTATTAACCCCCTCTCTGCTATAGGCACCTCAATTAGTCACAAAGCAGTACAAGGAAAGATAACTACAAGAAGGGTTAGTGCGGTGTCTGGCAAGTAACAAAACAAATACAGGTTTTCACTTGTTTATTCAGAGACACAGCTCTTCCTAATCTTGACTGTAGAGACATCCCAAAAGCAGTGCCTCAACAAGGGGTGGGAAGAAAACAGAAGGAAAACAGGCAAACCATGTAACCAACCAAAAAACACCCCTCAAGAGGGAAAACAAGGGAACTGCAAACAGCAACCCATACAAAAACTTGTGGCCAAACCAAGAATCCAAGCATGCAAACACATCAGCCTTGTAAAACTTGGTAAAGGCATGCATGACCAGAGAGTCACCTTGCAGCCTTAAACACAAACGCCGTATGTTTGAGATCTCACAAGGCACCCTGGTAAAGTATGCCATACCAGGGAAGAGCAGAGCCCAACCCATGATGGCATAGGCCTGAACAATCGCCTGCCTGATCCAGCGAGAAAAGGTGGCAGAGGCAGTGGACAGGCTTCTTTGTGGTCCGTCTGTAAATCACAAAAAAGAATCCATCCTTCAGAAGGAAACTGCAGCATACAGGTATATATGAACTGCCCAAACCACATCCAAGGAGTGCTGCACATCCTCCTTAGGGTGTGAAGGGCATGGACACAAAGAAGGCAAGTACAGGTCCATGTGTAGGGAAAAAAAAAAAAAAAAAATCATATGTGTGGGCATCTACGAACAAGCTCTGTTCACTGCTCTAGACATAACCCAATCATGTCAAGTGCCAGGACCTTGAGTGGCAGTCAAGACCCCTCCCAGCGTCCAGGGGCCTTGAGCTGACCTCGAACTTACATACTGGCATCTGTAGTGATCACTGTCAAATGCAGCCGGAGAAGCAACTTCCTGGCCAGAAAGAAAGAGACCAGGGCCCCCAGCTCAAAAAAGTCTTGGCCCCCCCGGTCCAGCTGCTCGGATTGTCCAAGGACAGGGGAGACTTGTCCTACTTGCATTCTGCAGACACCCTGCATGTGGAACTGTGCATACAGGACTGCCTTAAAGGCAGATACCATGGGACCGAAAATCTAAATGCAGATTCGCGGGAAAACAGCAGCAGCTGAATCGTCGACTGAAGCTTTCAGAGCTTAACCAGCAGAACTCACTCAGGCCCTGCGCCTAAACGAGGATCAGACAGATACTTCAGCCACTTGGTCAGAGCCAAGGACTTCTTGAGATTTGGGGCCCATCCAAAGCCCTGCAGAGTGAATATAGTGAGCGCCACATGAGTCCCTGCTCAGGTAAGATGATCCAGATAGCCATTCGTGGCAATCCCGTTGTCTCAGCAATGCCAGGGCCGGAGCCAGCACTGATACAACCTAAAGAGCGGATGCCAAAAGGGAAACACCAAAAACTGGTAATGCACGTCCGACCGCAAAGTGCAACAAACGTCAGTGCTCCACGCCAATGGAGGAGATGCAAGTACACAGTCTTGATAGCTACGGAAGCCAGAAAATCCCCCTGAAGGGGGAGACCACCACCAACAGCCATTGTGCACACCTACACAAAAAGGTAATTCAGGGCCTTGAGGTCCAGGATGGGATGAAATCTTTCGATCTGAAGAACTGTAAGCAAGATGGAATAACCACCCCCAAAAAATCTCTGGGTCCAGAACCAAGGGCATCATGCTCTGGAGAGGAAAATCCTACACCGCCATGCATATTAGACAGAAAAGGAAGAAATTTAATTGTGTGGCCTGTCAAACAATTCGGAAAGCATTTAAGTCCAAGGATCCGTGAACCAACAAAGGCGACACCCCCTCCCCGGTAAACAGGTGGGGGAAAGCCTTCACGCCAAGGGAGGACTTGTCCGCAGACTTGGAAGGCTTACAAGCCCAGGATCGCCTGCCACTTGCGGGAGCCCAGAACCCTATGCTCGAGGAGCCTGGTGTGCTTGCAGCATGGCTCCTGCCAATGCTGGATTGCAAGTGACAGTTATTCTACCCTCCTGTAAGGTCCCTGATAAGGTCAACAAAGGGGACTGCAAGAGCCGTGGAAGGGTAAAACAGTCTGGGCTTTCTCAGATGATCACAGACCAACATTTAAGTCAGAAAACTGACTGGAACGCCCCAGTTGAGAGAAGATGGAAAGCAATGAGCCACATCTGAGATGCGGCACACACATACCTGAAGCCCAGGACCAGTAGGGTCAGTCAGGTCCATGGAGTTTTGGGAGATCTGTTCCTACCCAGACCTTGGCGTAAGAGCAGAGCTACTCTGAGTGTGAGAAACATGGTCAAAAGTGGCCAAAGAGCTGAAACAGCGATCGTAACCAGAAGGCGGGAAACTAACACCAGTCTCCCCATCAGCAGGACCCATGAGGATGGCAAGGACTTTTCCAGAACCACAAAGGCCACGTCCAACCAGTAGACGGGAGAACCATGAGAGGTTCTGACCATGACCAAATTTCCACTTTCATAAAAGAAACTCTAGCAAGGGGAACCCCAGTGGAATGGGATTAGCGGGTGACGGCCATCTCCATGGCACTAGCCTGACTGTCCTGTGCACGCGGGGGAGCCCTAAGTGACCCAAACCATGCATCCCACTGGCAGTAGGTACAAGGCAGCCACATTGATAACTGGGCAGGGTCAGAGTCCAGCACAAACAAGGCCCACCCCCCAAACCTCTAGTTGGCATCCCATCCAAGAAAAACCCCCAAGATGGTCAGGGTTGGAAGAAGGCCCCCCCCCCCCAAAAAAAAAAAAAAAGGGGGAGGAAAGAACCCCTACTCCCCACAGGTATTGAAAAACGAAAAACTCGCCTATAACTGCCACCGGCTGAGGCCACTCTAGGATGGCTGCAATCTAAGGCCACAAAAAGATAACCGCTAGTTAAGACTACGTCAAGATGGCCACAAAAAATGGCTAAAGCCTTATCCAAAAGGTCGATTACCAAGGAAGAAGGCAGGAGCCTAAAAAGGCCAAGAGAGGATTTTCCCCCCCAGGGGGTTTTTTTTAGCAGCAGAAAATGATAGAAAAAAATATGTGCTAAATGAGTAGTAAGTAGTTTTTATTTTCACAAAATATCAAAAATTGTACTGCTCTGAGCATAAACGGTCAAAGCATAAACTGTGGTACAAAAATAATAGACAAAAAATAAAAACAGCACTAATGACATAACAATATACAGTAAAAATACACAGTGATTGGTTACACCATAGAAACAGTGCTACACGAGTCTTTGTATGCAAGATTCTGACGCGTTTCGACCCCAACGGGTCTTTTTCAGTGGATATAATTAGACTGTAAAGGTATTCACATATATTAGAATTAAAAGCGAAAAAATATTGAGCAATATTTGTTTGTATCAATATTTACCAGTCGTATCATGTTAAGCCATGGTAGCCTCTGTAGAGAAAAACTCCCCTTTACTTAATCCCAACATCTCCCCAGGGTTGGCCCAGTCAGCGGGGGGGGGGGGGGGGTCGCTATATGCATGCCTTACGAGGAGTCATGCACCAAATAGTCCCCAAGGAACTCAGGGGGGGCAACAGGGGAGGAGGGTATGAACAGCGCCTATGGTAGAGTATCATATGTAGTAAGTGGACATCTCGGAAAAAATGGATGAAAGTTTCTGTATGTATTTATATACATTATAAGTTATTGTATTTAGGCATATACACTATATATGTTAATGTAAAAATATTATGTGTGTTAATATTGCATATGGATGGTCCATGTAATAGAACCGATAGGAAGGAATGAAAAAAAAAGAGGAAACCAAGTGAAAAGATTACAGGTGAGAACAGAAAAGGGAAAAAGAAGGGGGGAGGGGAAGAGGGGAGGAAAGGAGAAAGAGTGGCTGGGGGTGTGATAGTGATGGGGTGAGAGAAAAAGAGAGAAGAAGAACGGAAACCATGGACCAATTCCAATGTTAAGTGAAAAAACTAATATGGTGAAGGTAGGTGTGGGTAAATAAGGTGCCTAGTGAGAATGAAAAAGTGAAAGACTGCGCAGTGACCAATTACCACAAAAAATGTGCAAAACATGTGCAAATAATGAACACCCTAAACCAGGGGACTCAAACTGGCGGCCCTCCAGCTGTTGCAAAACTACAAGTCCCATCATGCCTCTGCCTTTGGGAGTCATGCTTGTAATTGTCAGCGTTGCAATGCCTCATGGGACTTGTAGTTTTGCAACAGCTGGAGGGCCGCCAGTTTGAGACCCCTGCCCTAAACCATGCAAATGAGGAAAGAAGAGTGGAGATGAGTGAGTGAAATGAAGAGACTAAGAATTTACCTTAACTGATGTGTGAGCAATCATGTAGATCGAGGGAACAATGTGCACAAAGTGGGACAATCTACATCAAAAAAATCATATTGGTAAGTGATTTGTCCATAATATACAAATATCAACAAACCACCATGCTGTGATCCACACACCATGGGGTTTGAGGGGAATATGTAAACAATCTTACCAGTCCACAGATGGCTCTAACAGCATGTAAGCGTCCAATGGAGCATGGGGAATAGCACCGAGATCCCCATAATGCCCAATCTACTTATAGGAGTGAGTTGATTACCTCAGTGGTATACAGGTGCTGTCAATCCGGTCCTCCATTAATCCCCCAATAGGGAGAGCGGCGCATCAGCTTCGCTCCATACATGACTCCACCGGCGTTGCCATCATTTCCGGCGCAACTGCGAGTCTGCCATGACGTCACACATGCGAGATATGTCGTGGCGCGCGCATGGTCACGGCGTCTGGAAAAGATCCGGAACGCCGCTGGCAGGGAAAAATTGCACTCCAGGTGGTGCTGCCACCTGGTGGGTGCTTAGGGAGGCACAGGGCCCTTGCGTCTCCCCACCCTGCCAGGAAGACACGCAGTAGCAGATCATCTCCCCCACTGAGCCGGCAAACCCGGGATGGATGGACGATTTAATGGGGGAGAGAAAAAAAAAAAAAAAAAAAGGTGAAGAGGCTGACCACCAATATTGCATGACACACCGCAATTAAGACATACTGTATGTATTGGCAATGGCAATATACAAAATAGCAATTGAAATAAAAGTTAATATACAAAGTAAGATCTTTATAAACTGAGCTATTAAGGTGCAAAACCGGGTCCACATGTAGGCAAGAACTAGTAAACATTAGCAAAGATGTTCCAGGTAAATTCCTCTAGATGGTATAACGCATAAGGTGGAATCAGATACTTTGATATCGTTCCACCTATCCCAGTGGGGAAACATTTAAACCGTCGCAGGAACCAGAGATTAAAAAGTAAAAGGTAAGGGACATATCCAAGTAGATTTTTAAGATCAACGTGTTCGTCACTGGTCGCACAAAGTGATGGAATATAATGAAATAGATAGATGGGGACATGTAAAAAATCTATTCTATGATGGTAATTCTCAGCCCTAAGGCTGTCTAGGAATAGGATACCATAATCATTGTGTTTTACCTAAGGAAAAACCTTGTAAAAAAAAAAGGAGCAAACAAGATGGATTAGTTGAGGCCGGGAGGTGAGGTGTCCTGTAATTGGAATATCCATTTCTGTTCTTTTTGTAGTAGGACCTTATTCCAGTCACCTCATCTTTTTTGGGATGTGCATCCTATAAAGGGCTGTGAATGTTACTTTGGGTATTCTATAATCATGTAAGGAGACAACATGTCTTCCCACGGGAAGGTATGGATTACCTAGTTGTATACTTTACATGTGTTTGGATATGCGTTTCCAAATTCCTGCTTAGTTTTTCCTACATAATAGGTGCCACATTCACACTCCATGAAATATACCACGCCCCGAGTCTGGCAATTCACGAAGTGTGTGGGCCTAAATGTTTCTCCATTAGGAAGATGAAAGCTTTCTTCTTTTCTAATTAGTGGACAATAAGAGCAATGGCCACACAGAAATGAGCCAACTACAGAGCAATGTTTAGATCTTTTATTTTCATTTTTATACTGGCTTTGGACAAGTCTGTCCTTTATTGAGGTAGCTCGCTTGTAGGTTATGGCTGGTTGGTTAGAAACAAAGTGTCTAAGTTTGGGGTCATCTGTCAGAATGTTCCAGTGTCGCTGTAGGATATTTTTAATAGCCACATGTTGGCGTGAGTAGTGCATTGCAATGCGGGTGGGGTTAGAATCAGAGCTCATAGGAGATTTGGATTTGGACAACAGATTAGATTGAGATTGTCTTATAGTCTGGTTGTATGCCTTCTTAAGGCATGATCGACTATATCCACGGGCTAGAAGACGACCTTGGAGGTTTTGAGCCTCCCTTATGAACAAGCTATCATTAGAGCAATTACGACGAAGTCGCAAGTATTGCCCATAAGGGATGGAATTTTTAAGGGGTACAGGATGGAAACTATCTGCATGAAGTACCGTGTTACCGGCAGTCACCTTGCGGAAAAGGGTACTAGATAGCTTTCCCTCCGGTGTGGTTG